>NC_135234.1:649154551-649864551 GCF_051348905.1 Ranitomeya variabilis
GGCCCCAGACATAGCCTTTCCTTGGGGGCCATGATGAGTAATTTGTCCAAGTTCATGTGGAGCAGCATTATGCTTTGGAGCTGGACTGAGCACCTTAGAGGCATGATGAGAATGCATCCCACGACCCTCGTGCTGGAGGCTGGATGGATAAGCCAGGGATTCAGTCATGTTATGGACCCCACGAGACCGGGATACCTTTAATAAGGTGCTACAGATCTTTGAGGAGACCCACGGGTACCCCACAGACATAGGGGAACTGAAAGCACGACTTTTTAGTAGGTTGCAGAAGGAGGGGGGAGACCGTGACCCAATAAATGAGTGCCTTGCAAGAGCTACACACCACAACAATTATTAGGAAAGATGGCAGGGGAGTAGGACCCACAGACATAATGCTACGAGATGTCCTAGTAACAGGCTTGAGAGAATGTGTACGGGTGAACCTCCAATGACTTTCCCTGAAGTAGCGACTGAGGCACGCATGCGTGAACAGGAGCAGGGGGTGACAGTCCCGGTGGGGAAGATCCAGAGCATGGGGGTGTCTTTAAATGCTATTGCTGAACCCCAGTGGGTAGAAGAACTGAGAAGAGAACTTCTGAGTGTGAAAGTAGAACTGGATGGCATCAAGAGAAAAACGGAGGCTACCAGTAACCCTTCAGAGGCAGGGAGGGCCCAGAGCCCCGACATGACTCCAGAATATTTCGCCGGCCGAGGCTTATAACGTGTTACAACTGCGGAGAGAGCAGACCCATTGCACGAGAGTGCACTTGCCACGGAAGAGTGATGTCTCGTCGCCCATTAAACTAGAGGACTCTGAGCCAGGGGGGCGCTGCCCAGAGCCAGAACAAGCCGCGGAAAAGTGATATCTCGTTACCCATTAAACTAGAGGGCTCTGAGCTGGGGGGATGCCGCCCAGAGCCAGAACAAGTAAGGAAGAGTAGTGAGATAAAGTTAATGGCGGCAACCAACTACCCATCCCGGTCGTAGGGGTAGTATATATGCAAGTATCCATCAGTGGAAAAGACCTCGGATGGAAAAGCATAAAAACAGAGATTGAATACCTGTGTCATGTCATTTCTGCTGAAGGGGTGGAACAGAGAGAAGGCCACCGTGATTCAAGACTAGCCCACTCCCAAGACCATGAAAGATGTGCAGGCGTTCCTGGGACTGACTGGTTATTACAGGCGGTTTGTGAAGAATTTCGCTTGCCCTTACAGGAACTGTTGAAAAAGGTACCCCCTGGTGGCAAGAACTGGAAAATCTGTTGGCAAGAGCCTCAAGAAGAAGCCTTTCAAGATCTCAAAAGGGCAATCACTGAAGCTCCCATCCTGTCCTATGTGGATTTCTCTCAACCATTCATTCTCCACACTGATGGGAGTCTGCTAGGACTTGGGGCTGTGTTGTCGCAGATGCAGTACGGAAGAGAGAGGGTGATCGCTTACGCTAGTCAGTCCCTTCATGATTCCAAACACAATCCGGACAATTACAGTTCTTTTAAGTTGGAGCTATTACCGTTGGTGTGGGCTATGATGGAAAGATTCACAAAATATCTGTCCGGCTCTGAAGTGCTGGTGCGGACTGATAATAACCTACTTGTTCACCTGGAGAATGCGAGACTAGGGGCCTTGGAACAGGGGTGGGTAGCCAGAATGGGAAAATTCCATTATAAAATCGCCTACAGGAAGGGGGCAGAAGATACCCAAACCGATGCCCTGTCCTGGAGTAAGAGTACCAGACCCAAGCGGGACAGAGATGAAGAGCTAGCAGATGAAGAGGTCCCTAGATTTTGGATGTTCACCAGGACGGTGGTGGCAATGCAGGGACAGATACATACCCCAGCCCAAGACTACATACTGGGATGAACTAGAGATGAGTGGGTTCGGCTTCAACAGGAAGATGGCTTCACTAAGACGATGTGTGGCTTCTCAGAGACTACCGAGCTCATCAGAAAGGGGGACCTTGTCCCCGGAGGTGTTGCAGATCCTACGACAGTGGGAACAACTACGAATGAAGAACGGCTTACTATATTGAAAAGCGCAACTGCAGACCGAGCCAAATGTGACCTGGCAAGTCCTCGTTCCAATAATATCACTATCTGAAATTGCTGTCACTGCACACGAGCAAGGAGCCCACTTCGGACCAGAGAAGACCTTCCAATGGCTACAACGGTTCATCTTCATCTTCGCAAATGAGTATGAGCCCTAAGGAATCTATTAGCGCTGATATATTTGTGATTTATTTGTCAATGTGGGAGGGTGTTAATTTAGTAAGATGTTCAGCAGATAACGTTCACACTTGCACAGAGATGGCATGACAGCTATGCTCCACCTTAGGGCAGAGACAGACTGCCGTATTTCTTGTGCGAGAAACGCATCGTAAACCTCGTACTGGTTGTTGGCTCTCCTGACCTGAGCTTGACAGCTGTATAGCAATCCATCACACTGTCTTGCTCAAATCAGGAGAGGTGCCAGGCCAGTCCATGCAGTGCGATGAGATTCTTGCACAAGAAATATAGCAATCTGTCACTGCTCTTACTAAAAGCATTATACATTTTTCAGGCTATGGAGTCTGGAAATCAAGGCTCCGACTCCGACAGCTCTATTTGTCCACACTTCAACTTATCCAATTCTGACTCCAACTTCATAAATGTCCAGTAATTAGTAATTATAAATTTAATTAAGTAAAATAGTAACATCTCTGTATAGCTAGTTTTTTGGAGGGTTTATGTTGTTAATTGGGGATCTGTAGATTAAAATAAAATAAGATATATCTACCAAAGATTAGCTGATCATTCAAAATTCAAATTCACTTGTTGAGGATTTTTCTGGAAAATTAAATTAACTGAGAAGTTATTCTTTGCAAATGTAATATCCCTTACTAGGTTTCTCTATTTCCCAGAGCATAATAAACATAATATGTAAAAAAAAAAAAAAAAAATCTGTATACTCACCTCACTGCTGACCTCTCTGTCCCCTCCGTTACTTACTGCCATCCATTTGTTCCTCATTGCGTGCTTAGATCTCTCGCCACTCGTAATTAGTGTTGAGCATTCCGATGCTGCAAGTATCGGGTATCGGCCGATACTTGCTGTATCGGAATTCCGATACCGGGATTCCGATACTCTTGTGGTATCGGATATCGGGTATCGCAACAACATTAATGTTAAAATGTGTAAAAGAGAGAATTAAAATAAAAAATATCGCTATCCTCACCTCTCCGACGCAGCCGGGACTTCAGCGAGGGAACCGGCAGCGTTGTTTGTTTAAAATTCGCGCTATTACTTGGTTACGTGAATTCCCGGCTTGTGATTGGTCAGGTCGGCCATGTTGCTGGGACGCGGACCAATCACAGCAAGCCGTGACGAAATTACGTCACGGCTTGCTGTGATTGGTCCGCGTCCCGGCAATATGGCCGCCCTGACCAATCACAAGCCGTGACGTCACGGGAGGCTGGACACGCGCCCATTTTAAAATGAGCGCGTCCAGCCTCCCGGCTTGTGATTGGTTGACCGCGGCGCAACCAATCACAAGCCGTGACGTCACGGGAGGCTGGACACGCGCCCATTTTAAAATGAGCGCGTCCAGCCTCCCGGCTTGTGATTGGTTGACCGCGGCGCAACCAATCACAAGCCGTGACGTCACGGGAGGCTGGACACGCGCCCATTTTAAAATGAGCGCGTCCAGCCTCCCGGCTTGTGATTGGTTGACCGCGGCGCAACCAATCACAAGCCGTGACGTCACGGGAGGCTGGACACGCGCCCATTTTAAAATGAGCGCGTGTCCAGCCTCCCGTGACGTCACGGCTTGTGATTGGTCAGGGCGGCCATATTGCCGGGACGCGGACCAATCACAGCAAGCCGTGACGTAATTTCGTCACGGCTTGCTGTGATTGGTCCGCGTCCTGGCAACATGGCCGACCTGACCAATCACAAGCCGGGAATTCATGTAACCAAGTAATAGCGCGAATTTTAAACAAACAACGCTGCCGGTTCCCTCGCTGAAGTCCCGGCTGCGTCGGACAGGTGAGTATAGCGATATTTTTTATTTTAATTCTTTCTTTTACACATTTATATGGTTCCCAGGGCCTGAAGGAGAGTTTCCTCTCCTTCAGACCCTGGGAACCATCAGGAATACCGTCCGATACATGAGTCCCATTGACTTGTATTGGTATCGGGTACCGGTATCGGATTGGATCCGATATTTTGCCGGTATCGGCCGATACTTTCCGATACCGATACTTTCAAGTATCGGACGGTATCGCTCAACACTACTCGTAATAGAATCTTCATTTATCTCACACTGTGCTGGCACTTCCAGGTGTCGTGGCTCCCAGAAAGGTTCTGCGCTTGCTTGCAGGAGGTCATCTAGATCATGACATGCACATGCAAGCACAGGGAGGTACACACAAAGATTCCATTGCGATGGTCTGGTGATCTGAAGATGTTGTGAGGATCAGACGGGCGGCAGTAAGCAGAGGAGGTTCCAGAGAACTTTGCATCTACAGTAGAGGAGTATAATGATTTTTTTTAACCTTTGGATTGCTCATTATGGTTTACAAATGGTGATGATCAAATAGCAAAATATTCGTATTCGGGAGAATCGGCACAAATAATTTCTAATACCCGTGTATTCGTACCAAATAACGAATCCAATGCAAATCAATGGGAAAGATGAATATTTTTTTTACTGCTGGACCCAAAAAACACATCTGGGGCCTGAGAAAAAAACTGAAATGGATGGGAAAGAGCTAAAACTAAATGGGAACGGCACGAAGAAGATGCTTGAATGCCTTTCTGACTCACATATGGTATCTGTAAAAAATGTTGTCAGACTGTTTTATGGATTTTTAAAAAGACATACCAAACCAAAAATTAAAAAAAATTATACCTCCCCCTTAGCATATGTTCACACGGAGCATTTTGGCTTTATTTTTTCCTTTAACATTTGTGAGAGCACTCACTCCTACACTTGCCTCATGCCAAATAGGTGGCAAGATAGTGGAATACATATTCCCCATCCCTTTACAATGCCATTTCAAATATACCCATTTGAATTTTGGGCTTTGTGACCACCATTATGTCCACCTCCATGTAATTATGTGGCTCTCTCTTACAATTTGCATACTGCCAGCAGGTGCCACAAAACCTGAGTTTGCTAAGGGCCCTCATTTGGCCCTGTATCATACATTTGAGAGAGCTCTCACTCCTACATTTGGGAGGCCCCTCCCTCATGCCAAATAGCAAGATAGTGGAATACATATTCTCCATCCCTTTTCAACACCATTACAAACATGTCCATTTGAATTTTAGGCTTTACCCGCCACCACCACCATGTTCACTGCCATGTCATTATGCGGCCCTCGCTAACAATTTGCATAGTGCCAGCAGGTGCCGTGAAACCCGAGTTTGGTAAGGGCCCTCAGGTAGCCCTATACCACACATTTGAGAGAGCTCTCACTCATACATTTGGGAGGTCCCTCCCCATGCCAAATAGTTAGCAAGATAGCGGAATGCATATTCCCCATCATTTTTCAATGCCATTTTAAACATGCCCATTTGAATTTTGGGCTTTGCCCGCCACCACCACCACCATGTCCTCCTCTGCCATTTCGACTTGTGGGAACTGAGTCTTTCCGTGACCTCTTGGCGGTGGTAGCCCCACTGTCAACGCATTACATAAGCAATCGTGTTATATGATATCAGCAGTGCTCTGGCCAATGCAGTCACAGGGAAGGTCTACTTTATCACAGACACGTGGACAAGTTCTTGTGGCTAGGGATGCTATATTTCCCTTATGGCACATTGGCTGAACCTGGTGGAGTCTGGAACATCACACATCTTATCCACACCAAGAATAGAGGTCCCAACTTCCATCAGAGTTTCAGTCTCCTCATATTACAGTTTCTGTCTCTCCTCCTCACCAAAAGTAGCCTCCCCATCACTCCCCAGCTGGGAGGTCTGCAGCAGTGCCTTGGCAAAGTGGCAGCACGCTCTGCTGAAGCTCATCAGTTTAGGTGATCAAGCTCACAATGCAGCCAAGCTTTTGAAGGTGATAAAAGAAAAGACCGATCAGTGGCTCTCCCCTCTGAACCACCAACCTGGTCTGGTTGTGTGTGATAATGGGTGTAACTTGGTGGCGGCTTTAAAGCTCGTCAAGCTGGTATATGTTCCATGCATGGCCAACATCCTGAACTTGGTTATACAGTGGTTGTTAAATACATACCCTGACTTGCCGGACCTACTTGCCTAGGTATCCAGTGTCAGCGCACTTTTCTGAAAGACATCTCAGGCTTTCGCCCGTCTAGTTTCACTGCAGCAGCGCTTTGATTTGCCTCGTCACCTACTAATTTTTGACCTGACCACATACTGGAATTCAACCTTTTATATGTTAGCAAAGCTTTGTGAGCAGCAGAGGGCATTGTCTGAATTCCAGCTTCTCAGAGCCCATCAGAGTAACATTCAGCTCCCACTCATAACAACTGCTTGAGAGGGTGTGGACTGCTGACATATGTGAGGATTTTCAAAATTTTGAGTACTGCATCAAGATGGTGAGCACTGATTACGCTATTATCAGAGTAACCATCCCTCTGCTCTGTCTATTAAAAGGCTCACTGCAGAATCTCAAAGAGGAAGCTTTGAATGCCGAGCAGGTGATTATGGAGCAAGATTTTACAGTGGCTGATACCACACAGCCCAGCCTCACACAATATTTTCAGGCCACATTGGGTGATGATGAGAAACAGGAGGAACAGGGGTTTTTGGTCTACACTACAGAGAGGACTCTCAATCCCAGCTTCATGCCTATTCAGTATGGATAGCCTGAAGAGAAATAGGAGGAGGTGATGCATCGTGAGGAGCGGATGGTTAGTGTTTTTCCTGGTGAGGACATTGAACATTTGACTCTTTGTATTCTGCCACACATGGCACAGTTCGTGTCTAGATGCCTTTTCCTAGACCCTCGAGTGAAACACATTTTGTCCAGCATGAAATACTGATTGTTAGTCCATGAGCCGGGCCAGATATCGGTACCACCCGGAGTGACTAATTTTCTTTGGTATTTTTAGGTAGATGCATGTCTGTAGTTTATTTTTTGATATGATAGCCCTTACATATACGTAGCTTATTAACCCCTTCAGCCCTAGGCCTATTTGTACCCAAGTGCCTAAGCCAATCTGACCTGTGCCACTTCATGGGCTAATAACTTTGGAACGCTTTCACCTATCCAAGCCATTCTGAGATTGTTTTCTCGTGACATATTGTACTTCACGTCAGTGCTAAATGGGAGTCAATATATTTTACCTTTCTATATAAAAAAATGCTAAATATTCGGAAATTTTGGAAAAATCGGCAATTTTTTAACTTTGAAATTCTCTGCTTTTTACAAAAATACTGATACCCCCCATAATAGTTATTAATTTACACTCCCCACATGTTTACTTCATATTGGCATCATTTTGAAAATGAAACCTTATTGTTTTACGACGTAATAGGGCTTATAGTTTTATGCGCAATTTTTCACATTTACAGCAAAACCCACTTTTCAAAGGACCAAGTCACTTCTGAAGTCACTTTAAGGGGCTTACATAACAGAAACCACCCATAAATTACCCCATTTTGCAAACTACACCCCTCAAGCTGTTCAAAACTCATTTTTAAAAACTGTTAACCCTTTAGGTGTTCCACAGGAATTTTAGCATGAGCCAAGAACCAAATATGACGATATCGGTACCACCCGGAGTGACTAGATGTAGTATTTGTAACAAAATTTAATCCAAGTTATGTAAATACACACTGAACATGTCATGTGCATATATATATATATATATATATATATATATATATATATATATATATATATATATGTTACTCCATAATATCTTCAACATCGGACTCTGAATCTGACTGTTGTTCTACTGGCTCGTCTTCAGTACCCTTGTTCTGGCATGTCTGTAATCTGCACATGTCTGTGCACTTCAGGCCATTGCTGAGGCAAGTACACTGAGGAAGTTCACATGACCGCACACACTTGCAGGACAGTAGCTGTATAATAGCTTCTGGTGCTGGTGCCCCTTGCATCCACTTGACAACAAGCTTTCCGTCGTTATCTATCATCCAACCGCAGTCTGTTGGGTTTGCAACCCATGGCTGGCTCTGCAGACTTCTCCTCCAGATCGCAGCCTGGTAGTTTGCACGCAGTGCATGCATGAAAAGGCAGTCCTGGCAAGGAGGGAGTTGACTTGACTCTACCACTCCACGTCTGGCACAGAACAGCTGATAACGGAGCCTGTTTACCTCAGTTGTTTGGGTAGTTGGCAGGTACATGTGGCAGGTGATTTCCTGTAACTTCTCAAAAAGTTCGGTAGACACTTCCCATGAACGACCAACTTCCTGAAAGGCATCCTGGTATGTCTTGTTCATCTTCAACTGCTTGAGTGTCGTCATCTTCCCACGGCCAGCGAATGCACTGACGGTGTCACAGCCTGTAAATGCATGCATACCAATCAATGAATCACATACGCTGCCTCCCAATGTTCGGCTCAGAGTGGTGATATCCAGGAATCTTGTCCGGTTCTGTGTACCGCATTTCTGGAACAGGTGGGATGGGATTTTGTGGCACATGCCCAGACACAGGACCATGACATCAGTATCCTCCGAAGTGATGATGACCGACTTGTAACCAGATTCTGCTGCATGAAGAGCATGGAGAAGGAGGCGTGTGTCTGCTTCTTCTTGATTTGACTTAAGGTCAGCAGCCTCTTCCCACTGTTCTTTGGTGATCTTAAAGCAGAGCTGCTCACATGTGACATACAGCTCCTTCTCCTCAAGCTTCTCCCTGTGGTGTTTCGCCTTCCATTCTTCTACCAGAAACTTTATGAGACTTGCCTTGTTGGAGGAACTACTTAGAAGCTTTTTCCACTGCTGGATGTTGTGCCCATGTTGAATGTTCTTGAAATGGATCCCTGTGCCTTCATATCTGTTGACTCTTTCTGTATCTTTGATGGATGTCTCCTTGTAGACGTCAAAGACAATATCAATGCGCTTGCTCTTAGCACCCTCATGGATAGCGCGACTCATTGCTGTGCCTGCTAGCTGGCCAAATGTTGCATTGTTTCCCTTCAGTTTCTGAACCAGGCTCATCCCATCAATGATGGTTGCAGAGGGCTCGGGGATCACTTCTGCAGGACGAGCATTCCTCTCCAACTCCCTTGCGAGGGCAGCCTTGTTGGTCTTGCGGATAGACCCATCACCATTGGCAAGTGCCCATGGCAATGGACCCAGGGGATGAGTCAAGACATCACTCATTTGTAGCTTTCTGTTCTCAGCTACAAGTATCATCTGGCCAAATAGGTTTCTGTCAGCCTTCAAAATTACCTCCTTGCCAAGACCTTGTCTGCGTGTCTTCATTTGGATGTTAGAGAACGTTTTAAGTTTGTTCTTCATCATCTTGTCATGAAACAATGTAGTTGGCTTATCGGTACCCAAACGCTCATCCTTGAATGTTTGATATGCATCCTCTCCTATACTGTATGCCCCTTGAAGGTCTTTGGCTACATCTGGTGGTGCTACAGTCGCTGTTGACAAACTGATAAGTTCACCATTATGCTCTTTGTTGAAGGGGTTCACCCAACCTGTCTCCAGCAGTTGAACGAAAGATTGGACATCGGCTTCATCTCTTCTAATCCTAGACACCTGTAGGTCTGAATGGCTGAAGTCAGTATATTGTTGGCCTACCAGGGCCCTCAGCTGCCTCAAGTACATACTGCGGTACTCTGATGTCAGGTAGAACCTGGAAACAGCTCCAACTTTGAGGCTGAAGCCTTTTGTGCCCCCTGGTGTCTGGGTGTCTTTGTTGATTGTCTCTTCAATGGTCTGGTCCACAGGAATTCGTCCAAAAGGATTCTTGCTACCGATCTGGACCGAAAAGCCACCTTGCATGAAGTATTCATGGACCTCTGGGTGTTCTATGGGCAGCCGAGACATTGTGGCACTCCAAAAGTCATTTGGCGCTCCTTCCCTTCCGAGGCCTGCCGTTCCCCAATACTGCAGTGTACGACAACATATCGGGTGTTGTTGTGTTCGGGAGAGATTGGTGAACAAATAGTGGGGTGCATTTTTTGCTGGTACACCTCTTAAAAATAAAAAAATGAGCCTAAAATGACACCTTCATGTAAAAAATGCACTTTTTCCATTTTCTCAACCAAGTGTTTCCAACTACTGTGAAACACTGGTTGGGTCAAAGTGGTCACTATACCCCCTAAAAGATTCCTTGGGGGTGTAGTTTCCAAAATAGGGTCACTTTTTGGGGTTTCCACTGTGGGGGTACCTCAGGCAGCCTTCAAATGTGACATGGCCCCCTAGATTTCTTCCAGTGAATCCGCCACCCAAAAACCACATAGCGCTCCTTCCGTGTTGAGCTGTGCTGTGTGCCCATACTTTAGTTTACGAGTACATGTGGGGTGTTTCTATAAACTGCAGAATTAGGGTAACCAAGTTTGGGTTTGCCGTTAACCCTTGCTAGGTTGCAGGTAAAATTGGATTACAATGTAATATCTGGAAAAAAAATGAAATTTTGAAATTTCGCCTTCATTCTGCTAAAATTCCTGTGGAACACCTAAAGGGTTAACAGTTTTTAAAAATGAGTTTTGAACAGCTTGAGGGGTGTAGTTTGCAAAATGGGGTAATTTATGGGTGGTTTCTGTTATGTAAGCCCCTTAAAGTGACTTCAGAAGTGACTTGGTCCTTTGAAAAGTGGGTTTTGCTGTAAATGTGAAAAATTGCGCATAAAACTATAAGCCCTATTACGTCGTAAAACAATAAGGTTTCATTTTCAAAATGATGCCAATATGAAGTAAACATGTGGGGAGTGTAAATTAATAACTATTATGGGGGGTATCAGTATTTTTGTAAAAAGCAGAGAATTTCAAAGTTAAAAAATTGCCGATTTTTCCAAAATTTCCGAATATTTAGCATTTTTTTATATAGAAAGGTAAAATATATTGACTCCCATTTAGCACTGACGTGAAGTACAATATGTCACGAGAAAACAATCTCAGAATGGCTTGGATAGGTGAAAGCGTTCCAAAGTTATTAGCCCATGAAGTGGCACAGGTCAGATTGGCTTAGGCACTTGGGTACAAATAGGCCTAGGGCTGAAGGGGTTAATAAGCTACGTATATGTAAGGGCTATCATATCAAAAAATAAACTACAGACATGCATCTACCTAAAAATACCAAAGAGAATTAGTCACTCCGCTTGGTACCGATATCGTCAAATTTGGTTCTTGGCTCATGGACTATGTGCAACTTTCTTGACCCATGGTACAAGGAGAAATTTTCTTCTGTGTTGGAGGCAGACGTGCCATTTTCAGTCCATGCATGGCAGATGGTTGTTGTGGAAGACTTGCTGAAAAGATTACCCTCAGACAACGATACTGGCAGAGGTACCGACTTTTTTACTCACAAGAATTACAGGGGAGGACCACGCACACCAGGTGCAACTTAGGGGGGAGAATGTCCACCAACTGGGCCATTTTCGTAAAACCGTCAAATCAGCAAGGGCTATCTGTCAGTGCAACTATGAAGAGGAGAGAAAAGTTGACCAAGATGGTGAAGGACTACTTAAGTGACTATACCAGCATGCTTCCTGATCCTTCAGTGCCCTTTAACTATTGGGTGATCAAGCTGCACACTTTGCCTAACCTCTCCTTGTATGCCTTGGTGGTGCTGCTACGCCTTGCCGCAGGTGTGTTCTTTGATCAGGTTTTTCGTTCAGCTGGTACAATCATAATGGATAGGCACACACGCCTGTCAACGGAAAATGCAGACAGACTGACTCTTCTAAAACAGAACAAGGGCTGTATTTCCTCTAACATTTTAAGCCCTATGGATGACAGCAACGTAACAAAAATGCAGGCCTAAATTTTTTTTTTGGAAGTTGTCTTAACGTCCATGCCTTACCATCCAAAGCCATTTTGTTCAGGAAATCACCTCCTCTTCCTCCTGCTTCTGTAACAAGTACTTAGTGTTCATCTATGTATACCCCATATGGGTAGTGCTTTTAACTTTTTGAAAACCTTGCACATTGTGCAACGGTGAAACTTGTACTCCCTATCACTACCTATTGTAATAACTAGAAAATGTATTGTGAGGGCCCCACCACGTTATATTTCAGCGTGTATGATACAGACCCCTTGGGTAATTTTTGTAAACTTTTGCACATTGTGCAATAGTGAAACTTCTACTCCCTATCTCTACCTATGTCAATAACTGCAAAATGTATTGTGAGGTCCCCATCACGACCTCTTTCAGCTTGTTTCACACAGAACCCTTGGGTAATTTTTGGAAAACTTTAAGTGTGTATCTAGTAACCTGATCTTGATTTTTGGGGTCTGCATATGGACATTTTGGAACATCAATGCATTAATATGCTCCACACAATTCTTCAGGTTTCAGACTTACACAGAATAATAATATGAGTAATGAAACATGCGCTCTCTCTCTCTCTCTATATATATATATATCTATATATATTTATCTATATATATAATTGTCTAAGGGTTTTTCCGTCTGTCTTTCTGTCTGTCTGTCTGTCTGTCTGTCCTGGAAATCCCGCCTCTCTGATTGGTCGAGGCCGCCAGGCCTCGACCAATCAGCGATGGGCACAGTATCGACGTAGATGTCATAATGGTTGCCATGGCGACGATGATGTCATAAAGGTTGCCTCGACCAATCAGCGACGGGCACAGTCTGCCGCGAATTCTGGAATCATCATTGTCCCTATACTACGGGGACATGCATATTCTAGAATACCCGATGCGTTAGAATCGGGCCACAGTCTAGTATATATATATATACTGCTACTTCGAAAACCTTACCCACACATCCCTTTAAAAAAGGGAAATTCGGCATAAAACCTCTGTTAGCACTACCCATATAATGTGTACAAATCTGTGTCTGAGGGTGAAACCACTGGCCCTTCCCCTGGGTTACGACTTTCCCAATCTGCTGTCCGGGAAGCAGGCGCTGATGCCTCCTGCCCACAAACTGCAGCTACACAGACACAACAGTCAGCAATCACATCCAGTTCATTGTCCCAGCACAGCATTCAGTTGTCCCTTGTCAGCGTATATGTCTGTTTACAAATTGTTAGTTAGATAGGGCATACCTATTCATTAAAACTTTACATTGTCTGGTGGCGACGGTCTGACGCAACACGACGCAACCGTCGCACGACGGTTGCGACGTGTGTCAATGCGTCGCACTGCGTCGCTAATGCAAGTCTATGGAGAAAAAACGCATCCTGCAAGCACTTTTGCATGATGCGTTTTTTATACAAAACGACGCATAGCGACGTGCAGTGCACGACGCTAGTGTGAAAGTAGCCTAAATGAGACTTGTGTCTCTTTATTAAACTGTCGCTTACCTCAAATTTTCTAAATCTGGGTTCTAAAAAAAGTTGGCGAGATATTGCCTATTTTCTCTAAATTTTAAGCATGTCTAAGAGACTGGGTTATTACACTCCACAGACCTATTCAGGGCGCAGCCTTACACATATTAGAACATGGTCTGTTAGGTGTCGAGGTCCCGCTGCTGCACAGGGGGAATCTTGAACCACCTCCGCTGCGGTCCCCCATTCTTCTCTAGCCACAGTGGAGTCTGCTCAGTGGAGACGTTGGTCCCAGCATCTGACTCAGGCAGATACTCTGTGCTTGGTTATTGTTGGTCTTCCAGGCTCAGCCATTGTAGCCAGTACTGTTCAGCGGCGAGCAGTTGTCTCTGGGACTAAGTCCTGCTTTTCCTCTTCTGAGCATGCCCCAGGGAGGACCTCTCATTGGAGGTCGGGGTTCACATGCTCATGTCCTGTAGCAGCTCTTATTGGTCCTCTAGGAAGGTCCTGAAGTTGCTGCAGCTATAAAAGGTTTGCATGCCCGCACGGACATGCGCTAGTATCATTTGTGTTTTGTGCTTGTCGCCAGTAATACTCTGCCACTCAGGCTACACGTGGAGAGTGTCCGTTAGCCGTGGGAAATTACATAGGCAGGCAGCTAGCGTCAGTGGGGGCAATTAGTCGCTTGGCTTAGCATCTGGTTCCTTCATGTGTGCAGTTAGCAAGCACAACCCTAGTTAGGGTATTAGTCCCACTAATTATTTCACGACTCTGTGAAGCAACAGGCTACATGCTGATATTGACCGAGTGACAGAACTCGCGTCTAATCTGTCATTGTACCGCCATATAGGGCCGCCATTTCTCTAGAAGCAGGCTTCACTCCTGCACGGTGGACCCCAGGCTGCAACGCACCTATAACAACTCATATATTTACGCTGTGTTCCGCCAGCCATAACAGAATACTAGCACCAGGGTCTGGCTGGTAAATGGCGGACGATCAGCATCTGCAGCAGTTCATCCAGCATCTGGAGGGTAGGTTGACGGCTCTTGAATGCACAACCTCACCCGTGGATGTCACCGCAGTCGCTGTACAGGCTGCTAGCGTAGCTGCAGCCAGTTTATCCTCTGCCACCCCTGCTCCGACTTTATCCTGACTCCCGCTACCAGACAAATTTGCTGGTGACAGTAAGCTATGTCGGGGATTCGTGAGCCAGTGCACCATACATCTTGAGCTCCTGGCTGCACGTTTTCCTACGGAAGGGCTAAAGTGGGATTTATCATATCCCTTCTGTCGGGCAGGGCGTTGGAGTGGGCAACGCCGCTGTGGCAGCGTGATGATCATGTGGTACAGACAGAGTGCTCCACGCTTCCTGGAGTCTCTGAAACAAGTCTTTTTGGGACCTCGTGTCACCCATGATACGGCGCTCCAACTGCTGGCAATAACACAGGGCTCGTCCATGGTCAGGCAATTCCCCGTTCACTTCCGGACTTTGGCATCAGAGCTGGAGTGGCCGGATAAAGTCCTTATCCCGGTGTTCTGGAAGGGACTGGCTGACCATGTGAAGGATGCCTTGGCCACCAGGGAGAATCCCGCCACACTGGAGGAGCTCATAACTCTATGCGCCCGCATCGACCTCCGTTTTAATGAGCGGAGTTTAGAGCGGACCCAGTGTAGGCAGAGTTTCCGGTTGTCTCCTACCTTTGTCAGTCCTCTGGAATCTCCTGTTCAGGCATCCGACTCCCATGAGGCCATGGAGGTTTCTCGAGCCGGACCTAAGTCCCGGGCCGCTCGAGTACCCGTGGTCTGTAATATCTGCCAGCAGTTAGGACATTATGCCAATAAATGTCCTCAGCGGTCGAGAGACGATCACGTCTAGTAACCATAGGAGGAGGTTCACAAGACACAGCGGCATTTTCCTACAAGCTGTCCTTCAAGGGGATAATCACTTTAGGCTCTTCCACTCTTGCAGTCAAGCTTTTTGTGGACTCTGGAGCGGAGGGGAATTTTATGTCCTCTGCCTTCGCCCAACGCCACGCAATACCTCTGGTGATGCTCGCCAGTCCAGTGACTGTTCGAGTCGTGAATGGGTCAACACTGCTCTCACAAATAACACACCAGACCATCCCTTTCACGTTATCTATGTCTCCTTCCCAACAGGAGATTATCTCCCTTCTTGTCATTCCCGAGGGAATAGCCGAGATCCTACTAGGGATACCCTGGTTACGTTATCACTCCCCTCATGTAGAGTGGTCCTCAGGGAGAATTTTGGGTTGGAGTGAATCTTGTAAGGGCAGATGTATGAGGGAGTGTGTTCAGGTTGCCACTACAGAGGTACCTACAGATCTTACTTCTCTTCCCAAGTGCTATTGGTCCTATGCGGATGTGTTCTCCAAGAGGGCTGTGGAGACCCTTCCGCCTCACCATCCCTATGACTGCCCTATTGATCTCTTGCCTGGAGCAGAGCCTCCTTGGGGTCGGGTCTATCCCCTCTCTCTCCCGGAGATGGAGGCTATGACTCAATACATCCAGGAGAATTTGGCAAGAGGGTTCATTAGGAAGTCAGTGTCACCTACAGGGGCAGGTTCTTCTTCATGCAGAAGAAGAATGGAGAACTACGTCCATGCATAGCTTACAGGGGTCTTAACGCCATCACCATTAAGAATAAGTACCCTTTGCCCCTGATATCTGAGCTCTTCGATAGGCTACGGGGAGCAAGGGTATTCACCAAATTAGATCTGCGGGGTGCTTACAACCTGATTCGCATCCGTGAGGGGAATGAATGGAAGACGGCTGTTAACACCAGGGATGGGCACTATGAATATCTGGTGATGCCCTTCGGGTTCTGTAATGCCCCAGCCATTTTCCAAGACTTTGTAAATGATATCTTCTGGGATATGCTCTCCACCATGGTCATAGTCTGTCTGGATGATATACTCATCTACTCTCCAGATATTGACTCTCACTGGAGAGATGTGTGCAGAGTCTTCGACCTCTTGTGGGCAAACTTCCTCTACGCCAAGTTGGAGAAATGTGTGTTTGAGCAAGAGTCTTTGCCTTTCCTTGGTTATATCATCTACAACCAGGGATTGGCTATGGATCCTGCCAAACTACAGGCTGTGATGGACTGGCAGGAACCCCATTCTCTCAAAGCGGTGCAGCGCTTTATGGGGTTCATTAACTATTATCACTAGTGTTGAGCGATACCGTCCGATACTTGAAAGTATCGGTATCGGAAAGTATCGGCCGATACCGGCAAAGTATCGGATCCAATCCGATACCGATACCCGATACCAATACAAGTCAATGGGACTCATGTATCGGATGGTATTCCTGATGGTTCCCAGGGTCTGAAGGAGAGGAAACTCTCCTTCAGGCCCTGGGAACCATATTAATGTGTAAAATAAAGAATTAAAATAAAAAATATTGCTATACTCACCTCTCCGACGCAGCCTGCACCTTACCGAGGGAAGCGGCAGCGTTCTTTGTTTAAAATTCGCGCTTTTCTTTCCTTACGTGAAGTCCCGGCTTTGTGATTGGTTGCGTCGCAGTCACATGGGCGACGCAACCAATCACAGCAAGCCGTGACGTAATTTCAGGTCCTTAAGGATTTTAAAATTACGTCCCGGCTTTGTGATTGGTTGCGTCGCAGTCACATGGGCGACGCAACCAATCACAAGCCGTGACGTCACGGGAGACTGGACACGCGCGCATTTTAAAATGCGCGCTTGTCCAGCCTCCCGTGACGTCCCGGCTTGTGATTGGTTGCTTCGCGGTCAACCAATCACAAGCCGGGAGGCTGGACACGCGCGCATTTTAAAATGCGCGCTTGTCCAGCCTCCCGTGACGTCCCGGCTTGTGATTGGTTGCTTCGCGGTCAACCAATCACAAGCCGGGAGGCTGGACACGCGCGCATTTTAAAATGCGCGCTTGTCCAGCCTCCCGTAACGTCCCAGCTTGTGATTGGTTGCTTCGCGGTCAACCAATCACAAGCCGGGAGGCTGGACAACGCGCGCATTTTAAAATGTCTGTAGCCAGCTTCCCTCTCCCATAGAGGCACAATTGCTTACAGCTGCAGTAACAGCATTTCGTAGAGCGTCACTTCACTGCAGAGTAGAACGCAGACCAAACAGGACACTTATAATCCATGGGCAGTCCGGAAGTAAAAAAGGGTTGTCCATGTTTGAGGACTTTCTTTTTTTTTTTACGTAAATGCATGTTTGCATTTTGGCTTTTTAAAATGCGCGCATGTCCAGCCTCCCGGCTTGTGATTGGTTGATCGCGACGCAACCAATCACAAGCCGGGACGTCACGGGAGGCTGGACAAGCGTGCATTTTAAAATGCGCGCGTGTCCAGCCTCCCGTGACGTCACGGCTTGTGATTGGTTGCGTCGCCCATGTGACTGCGACGCAACCAATCACAAAGCCGGGACGTAATTTTAAAATCCTTAAGGGCCTGAAATTACGTCACGGCTTGCTGTGATTGGTTGCGTCGCCCATGTGACTGCGACGCAACCAATCACAAAGCCGGGACTTCACGTAAGGAAAGAAAAGCGCGAATTTTAAACAAAGAACGCTGCCGCTTCCCTCGGTAAGGTGCAGGCTGCGTCGGAGAGGTGAGTATAGCAATATTTTTTATTTTAATTCTCTCTTTTACACATTTTTACATTAATGTTGTTTCGATACTGATACCCGATACCACAAAAGTATCGGAATCCCGGTATCGGAATTCCGATACCGCAAGTATCGGCCGATACCCGATACTTGCGGTATCGGAATGCTCAACACTAATTATCACCAGTTCATTCCGCATTTCTCAACTTTGGTAGCTCCCTTAGTAGCCCTCACCAAGAAGGGAGCAAATCCCATATTGTGGTTGGAGGAGGTCTCCAAGGCCTTTCTCTCTATTAAGTCACACTAGCGCTCCCATCCTACATCGCCCCGATGTAGATAAGCCGTTTATAATGGAGGTGGATGCCTCATCCATTGGTGCTGGATCAGTCCTCTTCCAAAAAGAAGCTCAAGGTCGGAAGCATCCTTGCTTCTTCTTTTCCAAGACCTTCACATCAGCGGAGAGGAATTATTCCATCCGGGACAGGGAGTTGCTAGCCATGAAGTTGGCTTTCTCAGAGTGCAGACACCTCCTGGAGGGGGCTCGCTTTCCCTTCCAAGATTTTACAGACCACAAAAATTTGGTGTACTTACAGACAGCCCAGTGGCTAAATTCTCACCACGCCAGATGGTCCCTGTTCTTCTCCTGGCTCCATTTCATTCTCCATTTTCTCTCTGGGGAGAAGAACATTTGTGCCAATGCTCTCTCTCGCTCCATTGTGTCATCTGAGGAGGAGAAAGAGGAGCCTTGGCTTATTGTCCCTTCTGAGAGCCTGAGAACCATGGCTCCGGTTTTGCTAGAGTCTGTGCCCCCAGGCAAGACTTTTGTACCATCACATTTGCGACTGGAGGTTCTCTCTTGGGCTCATTTGCCAAGGGTGGGTGGACATTTTGGGACCAAGAGGACATCTGAGCAGCTGGCGAGAACATACTGGTGGCCGCATATAGCCCGTGATGTTGGAGACTATATTCGGGCATGTGTCTCCTGTGCCAAGAATAAGTCTCCTCGACAACGGCCAGCAGGGTTGCTTTATCCCCTGCCAGTGGCAGACAGGCCCTGGGAGATGGTCGGGATGGACTTTGTGGTGGGCTTACCCAAGTCCCGTGGCTGCACCATCATTTGGGTAATGACCGACCATTTCTCTAAAATGGTGCACTTGGTGCCTCTTCCACGGCTACCTTCTGCACGGGCCTTGGCAGCATTGTTTATAAAACACATTTTCCTCCTACACAGTATGCCAGACAAAATTGCCAGTGACCGGGGCCCCCAGTTTGCATCTCGATTGTGGAGAGAGCTTTGTCGTCTACTCAGCATCGAGTTGAATCTCTCTTCAGCATATCATCCCGAGATGAATGGGTTGGTAGAGAGGGCCAACCAGACCATGGTCACATATCTGCAACATTTTGTTTCAGCCAGGCAGGATGACTGGGCATCCTTGCTACTGTGGGCAGAGTTTGCGCTAAACAATGCCTTAGCTGACTCCAATGGGCAGACCCCATTCCTCCTTAATTATGGTCAGCATCCGCGGGTTCCTGTGCCTATGCCCATGTCTTCTGCCGACTCCAGGGTGGCAGACTGGGCTGTGGAGGCACAGGACATTTGGGACCACACTCAGGATGCCATCCGGGCCTCCATGGAGAGAATGAGGTCCTCCGCCGATGCACATCGGCGCCCCGCTCTGACCTTTGCTCTTGGCGATTTAGTGTGGCTCTCTGCCCGTAACATCAGGCTGCGAGTTGAGTCCACTAAGTTTGCACCTCACTACTTGGGTCCCTTCAAGGCTGTCAAACAGGTTAACCCTGTGGTCTACTGTCTGGCCCTTCCTCCACGCCCAGGTATCACCAACACCTTTCATGTGTCCCTCTTAAAGCCCATACACATGTCCCGGTTTTCCGAGTCATCTGCTGACATCGGGTTTGTCTACGGACGATTACGAGGTGAACGCTATCTTGGGGTGCAAGGTGTTATGTGGGAAAAAATTTGGTGGACTGGAAGGGCTAAAAACATACAACTCTGCCCTTCACCTCTCCAAACAAACCTATTTCAACACCCTCATCACCTCGCTGTCAAATAACCCTAAACGTCTCTTTCACACTTTCCAGTCCCTACTCAACCCAAGAGAGCAGGCCCCAACCACAGATCTCCGCGCTGACGATCTGGCCAATTACTTCAAAGAAAAAATTGACCACATTCGACAGGAAATCATCTCCCAATCTCTTCATACCATGCACTGTCCTCCCTCCCCCACTGCATCTAGTTCACTCTCTGACTTTGAACCAGTTACAGAAGAAGAAGTAAGCAGGCTCCTTGCATCTTCTCGCCCGACCACTTGCACCAGTGACCCCATTCCGTCACATCTCCTCCAGTCCCTTTCCCCGGCTGTCACCTCTCACCTAACAAAAATATTCAACCTTTCCCTCACTTCCGGTATTTTTCCCTCCTCATTTAAGCATGCCATCATACATCCATTACTTAAAAAACCCTCCCTCGACCAAAATTGTGCCGCTAATTATAGACCTGTCTCTAATCTTCCCTTCATCTCTAAACTCCTCGAACGCCTGGTCCACTCCCGTCTTACCCGCTATCTCTCAGATAACTCTTTTCTCGACCCTCTTCAATCTGGCTTCCGCTCTTTACACTCTACAGAAACTGCCCTCACTAAAGTCTCTAATGACCTACTAACAGCTAAATCTAATGGTCACTACTCCATGCTAATTCTCTTGGATCTCTCCGCAGCATTCGACACTGTGGATCATCAGCTCCTCCTCACTATGCTCTGCTCCATCGGCCTCAAGGATACCGTTCTCTCTTGGTTCTCCTCCTATTTCTCTGACCGATCCTTCACTGTATGTTTTGCTGGTTCCTCCTCCTCTCACCTTCCCCTTACTGTTGGGGTTCCTCAAGGATCAGTCCTAGGCCCCCTCCTCTTCTCTTTGTATACTGCCCCTATTGGACAAACAATCAGTAGATTTGGTTTCCAGTACCATCTCTATGCTGACGACACCCAATTATACACCTCTTCTCCTGTTATCACGCCGACCTTTTTAGAAAACACCAGTGATTGTCTTACCGCTGTCTCTAACATCATGTCCTCCCTCTATCTGAAACTGAACCTGTCAAAAACTGAACTCCTCGTGTTCTCTCCCTCTACTAACCTACCTTTGCCTGACATTGCCATCTCCGTGTGTGGTTCCACCATTACTCCAAAGCAACATGCCCGCTGCCTTGGGGTCATCCTTGATTCTGAGCTTTCTTTCACCCCCCCCACATCCGATCACTCGCTCGCTCTTCTTATCTGCATCTCAAAAACATTTCTAGAATTCGCCCTTTTCTTACTTTCGACTCTGCAAAAACTCTTACTGTCTCACTTATTCATTCTCGTCTGGACTATTGTAACTCTCTACTAATCGGCTTCCCTCTTACCAAACTCTCCCCGCTCCAATCTGTCCTGAATGCTGCAGCCAGGATCATATTCCTCACCAACCGTTACACCGATGCCTCTACCTTGTGCCAGTCATTACACTGGCTACCCATCCACTCCAGAATCCAGTACAAAACTACTACCCTCATCCACAAAGCACTCCATGGCTCAGCACCACCCTACATCTCCTCTCTGGTCTCAGTCTACCACCCTACCCGTGCCCTCCGCTCCGCTAATGACCTCAGGTTAGCATCCTCAATAATCAGAACCTCCCACTCCCGTCTCCAAGACTTTACACGTGCTGCGCCGATGTTTTGGAATGCATTAATTAGGTTAATACGATCAATCCCCAATCCCCACAGTTTTAAGCGTGCCCTAAAAACTCATTTGTTCAGACTGGCCTACCGCCTCAATGCATTAACCTAACCATCCCTGTGTGGCCCATTAAAAAAAAAAAAAAAAAAAACATAATCAGGTTCCTTGCATCATGTTCTCATACACTTTATGCAGTTAATAGCACTCTGTGTCTGTACTGCTACATACTTAGGCAGTTAACTGGTTCATGCAGCTTTACATGAACACCCGAGCCTTACACTATGGCTGGTCCAAATAACTAAAGCAATTGTTACCATGCACCTCTCGTGTCTCCCCTTTTCCTCATAGTTTGTAAGCTTGCGAGCAGGGCCCTCATTCCTATTGGTATCTGTTTTGAACTGTGATTTCTGTTATGCTGTAATGTCTATTGTCTGTACAAGTCCCCTCTATAATTTGTAAAGCGCTGCGGAATATGTTGGCGCTATATAAATAAAAATTATTATTAAGGGTTATGGCCCAAAGGACAGGTCCTGGGACCCTGCTGAGCGCATTCGAGCTCCGCAGCTCATTGCTGCCTTCGAGCGTAGCGAGGTCATGTTAGGTGTCGAGTTCACGCCACTGCACAGGGGGAATCTTGAACCACCTCCGCTGCGGTCCCCCATTCTTCTCCAGCCGTAGTGGAGACTGCTTAGCGGAGACGTCGGTCCCAGCATCTGGCTCAGGCAGATACTCTGCGCTTGGTTACTGCTGCTCTTCCAGGCTCAGCCATTGTAGCCAGTACTGGTCAGGGTTCAGAGAGGAAATGTCCAGAGTGTTTTTGGTTTTACTGTGCATTTTTGTGTTTTCAAGTCTCTTGGTGGTGTGAACATGTCTCTACAGGCTTGTTCACTGTGTGCACAGCTCATGTGTTCCTGTTTTACATAATTGTTCTCTTGTGTCCAAAAGACTGGGGAGGCCTCCACCCCTCTTTTTGAGCCGTGCGCACAAGAGCTGTTCTGTCCAGTGTGTCCACATTGGACATTTCCTCTCTGAACCCTGCTCATACAGGTATTGTACAGATGACCAGGTTTTTAAATACATCAGATAGGGATTACATACATCAGTTAGGACTGCTCTGATACCGGCATACCTTGACGTTTGGTAGAGCGGCTTAGTATACATTTTTTTGCAAAAAAACTATCAACCAAATACCCTGTTTTTTCCATCTTTTTACTGGCACTTGCTGTTCACTGTGATTTTTTGCAACAGAGTGTTTTCAATTCTGCCTGGTAAGTAGTTTCCAGAACAAGTGCATAGGCTTGGTCAATGGCAATCTTGTCTCTTTCTGCTTCCAAGTAAAATGAGGTTTGTACATGTTCCTGACATGGGTTTCAGGCCTGACAGACTGACCACAATACAGGCCCTTGCTTGCACACACTGTATTCAGAATTTAATTATAATGCTTTTGGTGTCTGGTAGGTTTTGGGCAGCAAGGTGGCGCAGTGGTTAGCACCGCAGCCTTGCAGTGCTGGAAGTCCTGGGTTCAAGCCTCATCAAGGAAACATCTGCAAAGAGTTTGTATGTTCTCTCCGTGTTTGCATGGGTTTCCTCTGGATTCTCTGGTTTCTTCCCACATTCCAAAGACATACTGATAGGGAATTTAGATTATAAGCCCCAATGGGGACAGCGATGATAATATGTGCAAACTGTAAAGCGCTGCGGAATATGTTAGGGCTATATAAAAAAGTAAAGATTATTATTATTAATCCAATTTACTGACATTGATCATACAGCTCCCCCAACTCCTGTATTATATTCACCCGCTGTGACACTGTGATCCGATGGCTAAAATTAACTGTAGAGCTCACAAAATTCATATTTCACAGCACCTGCTGTCTCTCCGAAAATGTGAAGTGAGGGCCGCATAATGACATGATGGTGGATGTGGTGCTGGTGGGTAGGCAAAGCCCAAAATAATGCAAATGGGAATATTTTAGCTGGCATTTTAAAGTGATGGGGAATATGTATTCCACTATCCATCTAACAATTTGAAATGAGGGCGGGACTTCCCAAATATTGGAGTGAGAGCTCTCCCAATGCATGATTTAGGGCCGCCTGAGGGCCCTTCCCAAAATCAGGTTTCACTATACCTGCTGGCACTCTGAAAATGTCAAGCGAGGGCCACATAATGACATGGTGTTGGACACGGTGTTGGATCAGACACCAAAAGCATTAGAATTAAATTCTGAATACAGTGTATGCAAGTAAGGGCCTGTATTGTGGTCAGTCTGTCAGGCCTGAAACCCATATCAGGAACTTATGCAAACCTCATTTATTTGGAAGCATCCTCCTCAAGGGAAAGAGACAGGAGTTCCATTGACATATCAGTAGAGGCCTACGCAGGTCTTCTGGAAACTACCCAACCAGGCATAATGTATCTTTTGCATGGTTTTGAGCAAGAATGGAGTAATTAAAGGATATGTCCCAGAGAGTGTCGAGGTCTTTGGCGTGTATTACTCAGTTGACAGGCAGTGCTGCAGAGCTCAGTTTTCATGGCACCTGCTGACACTCTGAAAATGTCAAGAAAGGGCTGCATAATAACATGGCGTTGGACATGGTGGTGGTGGCAGGTGATGCCCAACATTCAAATAGGCATGTTGTAGCTGGCATTCTAAAGTAATGGGGAATATGTATTCCACTATCTAGCTAACAATTTCAAATGAGGGAGGGACCTCCCAAATGTAGGAGTGAAAGCCCTCACAAATGTTAAAGGAAAAAATAAAGCCAAAACGCTCCGTGTGAACATATGCTAATAGGGAGGGATAATTTTTTATTTATTTATTTTTATCTTGCAGTATATTCATGTAATTATGAAGGAAAAAATGTTTATTCACATTTTTTCCCTTTAAAAAAAAGTTAGCTTTGCTTTGATCGGTCTTTTTAGAAATCTGTAAAACCGCCGCAATCGTTTAACAACATTATTTCCAGATACCATATGTGAGTCAGAAAGGCATGCAGGCATCTTCTCTATGCTGTTTCCATTTAGTTTTAGCTCTTTCCCATCCATTTCACCTTTTTTCTCAGGGCCATAGACCTGTTTGTTTGGTCCAGCAGAAAAATATTCAGCTTTCCCATTCGATTCGTTATTCGGTTCGAATACACGGATATTAGAAATTATTTGTGCCGATTTTCCTGAACCCAAATATTTCACTATTCGCTCATCAATGTTTAGACATTTTAGTTATTTGTTGCCAAGTATCCTCTAAGTTGATATCAGAAAACTGGCATAACAAAATATTCTGCATCTTTATATTTGCAAAAATATTAATGTTTCAAAGTACTGAAACTTTTATGCATTAATCATATGTAGCAATAAAAGGATAACTCTTTGATATCCTAGAAACAAGAGCCAACTACAAATTTTCCTTGTCAGATTTGAATTCAGACGGTTAAAATCATTAAGAAATGGCTCATTTCAAAACTGAACCTGACAATATGTAGAACAATGTGACTAGTGAAAAGTATATCTTTAAAATGCGTTATCAAAAACTTTAGTAGTTTAAGTCAGTGGGGGATTTTATTAGAGGAATACACGATATGTGGTATGTTGGCTAAAAATCAGTTCTCTAATCCTCCAATCCACAAAAATCAGAGCGAAAACCTCTGATTATTGCTCTTACGCCATAGATCTATGCTAATATCGAGTTGCTCGACAAGTGCAGACCTTTACAAACATTAAGATTAATCTTCCATTCAAGTTTTAAATGAGTGAAATAATTTTTACAGTACAGCAGAGTAAATAAGTCCAGCCATCAGTGCATTACTGGTTACCATCTTACCTTTTCTAATCACTTTGGTTTTGCCTAGGTATCCGACACATCCCTCTTCAAGCATTTAGCAGGGTCATTTGAATTTATGCAAATAATTCCCATTGCAGCCAGAGTTACTACATGTTCAGTAAAGCAGGAGGTACTTTAATGATATGCCAAATTCTCCCGCTGGCATCCGCTGCTCAGATGCTGCATAATTTGTCTTAACCCTATTGATGCTAAAAAGGCTTTCAAAATGTTACAGATCAATGTACGGCGCAGGGTACCTGCAGCAGGAAAAGATTTAATGAGTAGAGTAAAATATGGAAAGTGTCTTTTTGCTAAATATTAGAGTAGAACAACTAAGGTTTTTTTTATATCTTTATTGCCTTACTGGTATATTCTGCTAATATCAACCTTCTTATAACAGTAATGAGGAAAGTGGCTGGACACTTTCAGATAAGACAACTTCTGGCTCTATTCAAGTCACTTCATCTTGTTTCATATGCACTAGATGCCATACAGCTCTTTGGGCCATTACTGCTTCATTAATCTCAAGCACGTAATGCAACAAATGCGGTTTCATCAGTGACAATAATAATAAAGACAGATACATGTTGGCTCAGGCAGGAAGCATGCAAGGCTCTGGCTGCTGTCCAGGGTACTGGAAATGAAAGCTATGTAGTAAATGTATTTGATTAGGGGTTGATAACAATTTTCGTAATTGGGTATTATTATTAACACTGAAGCTAATGTGAGTGTGTTATCATAGGTATTCTTCACTAAACACACATTTATTTTTATTAATTATCCTATATTTAAATACTATATATGCATCATATAACACAGGTCAACAAAAAAAAATTTTTTTTCTGGTGTCCAAAATATTTTAATTAATTTGGGGTATTTTTGGGGTGCTGATTCTGAATATGCTATCAGTTTTGCCAGATTGGCTCAAGTTTTTGACATTTTTGGTATCTTATTTATAGCACTTGTTGGTAAATGCGACGCATCATCTCATTAATTTCTTTGGATTAGTACTTGAACTGAGCAGTTCTCAATATAGTTTTGTGTTAATTAGTGTTCTAAAAGTTTGTTCATAGCTTGATTTTTGCACTAACTTTATGTTGTTGTCTGTTTTCCAGTGAAAAGCATGAACTCCTCAAGAAGAAGTTGTCTTAACGATCCAGACTCATTCTGTTACATTTGTGGTGAATACACACTGCCAAAACATAGAAGAAACATAACAGACTTCGTAAAAAAAGTGTATTTTGCCTATTTTGGGGTTATGCTTGGGGACCAAGACAAGTTTTGGGCACCACACATAGTGTGCAAAGCATGTATCGAATTATTACGAAAATGGAGCAAAGGACAAAGAAAAAGCTTCAAATTTGGTGTTCCAATGGTGTGGAGAGAGCCAAAAAATCATCATGATGACTGTTATTTCTGTGCAGTGCAAGTGCAAGGATTCAATAAGCATAAGAAACGAAAATGGGAGTAACATGGAATCTGCAAGAAGGCCTGTCCCTCATTGTGAAGATGTGCCTGTACCTGTGTTTACCATAAATAACAGTCATCATGATGATTTTTTGGCTCTCTCCACACCATTGGAACACCAAATTTGAAGCTTTTTCTTTGTCCTTTGCTCCATTTTCGTAATAATTCGATACATGCTTTGCACACTATGTGTGGTGCCCAAAACTTGTCTTGGTCCCCAAGCATAACCCCAAAATAGGCAAAATACACTTTTTTTACGAAGTCTGTTATGTTTCTTCTATGTTTTGGCAGTGTGTATTCACCACAAATGTAACAGAATGAGTCTGGATCGTTAAGACAACTTCTTCTTGATGAGTTCATGCTTTTCACTGGAAAACAGACAACAACATAAAGTTAGTGCAAAAATCAAGCTATGAACAAACTTTTAGAACACTAATTAACACAAAACTATATTGAGAACTGCTCAGTTCAAGTACTAATCCAAAGAAATTAATGAGATGATGCGTCGCATTTACCAACAAGTGCTATAAATAAGATACCAAAAATCTCAAAAACTTGAGCCAATCTGGCAAAACTGATGACATATTCAGAATCAGCACCCCAAAAATACCCTAAATTCGATGAAATATCTTTGGCACCAAAAATGCTGTTGACCAGTGTAATTCATGTGCCACACATTCTGTGGATACGTTTCAAAGTTGAGGTCTTTACAAATCTTTCCATCTACATTACTGTTATGTACTTGCCTCACATCAAATTTATTTGTGCCTTTTGAAACTTGGCTTGAGGAGCAATGAATCTCCAACTCCTACATTTTTGTGTATTTTTCATATGACCTCACTGACCCTATGTCCTTCCTTGACCTTGGATTGTTCTGCTATCTCTGCAGCAAACTACATCTTTAGGCTTTTTGATGACCATTATTCACTTTCTAAAGTAACATCCTGCTTTGCCCATAACATCAAATGCACCATTTGCCTGCCCATCCAGAAATGAATGACTTTCCTTTCATTGCCTGTTATCAGGTTCTAGCTCAGGGTGGGCAATCAATTTTCCCCAGAGGCCACATGAGATACTCTGACGGTTATGGAGGTTTGAACCAACTTGCCAAATTTATGTTTATTATTATTATTATTATTATTATTATTATCATTTTATATTATAATAAACACTGGCGCTCACCACTGGATTGGATGTAGTGTAACTGGCTTCTGGAGCTGCTGGTGAATATGACAGGTACTGTCTGGCTCCTGTCAGAAAAACAAGGCTAGAAGGGTAGTATTAATCACCGCGCTGAAGAAGCCAAAATTGGATCGGAGGAAAAATAAAATGAGTAAACTTACTAATTTTGGTCCTTGCTGATAAGTGAATTAAGAGTCCAACAGGATGGTGACCCGTTATTTAGTTTATATGGGTGACAATGTCCCAAGGATGTAAGAATAGGATACGCTGTAAATTGCAATAAGGGTTAATTATTCGCATATCAGCCTACTGTATATTAAAGAATATATGGAGATCCAGGTACCTGTACCATGATTGTGTTGTACTCACTTAGTAATCTTGGATGGATAGTATGATGAGTAGTACGGTATAGATGGGGCTGGTACTTGTATGTATTTACAGCATGCAAGCCCAGTCATATGTGCCCCATGTAGGGCAATGGCACTTTCGCTGAAGAGAAGTAATTGTAAATAGTGGTGCCACAAGGAATACAGTGAGTACCCCAGGATAGATAAAAGTGCACTTACTATTGCGTGTGCTTGCGGCGCAGGGTATAATTGTGGTGCCGGAGAGAAGTGCTTCTCTAGCAGTCCCTGTCCAGGGAGTGCTGGGAGATTATCAGGGGAGAAGCTGGTTTCTGGGTCTTGCTCAGGCTCGTGGTATACACTTGGTTACTGCTGGCTCTCCAGCCAAGTCTATGGTAACCAGTGATATTCTGGTGCTCTCCGTAGTCTAAGTCCAGAGATCACCTTACTGAGCATGTCCATGATGTAAGGATGAATGACCTCGGGGAGATCAAAACATCCAACCCTGCGGAGATACCATCACGTGTTTCTCAGCGCAATGATCCAGAACACTGCCCCCATCCCTAAAGGGAAATATGCAAATGCATGTAGAAAAGCCGCGGAGACACCATCACGTGTTTCCCAACGCAAGCAATGAATAGCCAGGTCTTTCACCGGGAAGGAACAACCACGGGAAGGGCAGCATCCAATAAAGGAAAACCACCTTTGCCAAAACATGGTATGCATCCACATATTTCCCTTTAGGGATGGGGGCAGTGTTCTGGATCACTGTGTTGAGAAACACGTGATGGTGTCTCCGCAGTGTTGGATGTTTTGATCTCCCCGAGGTCATTCATCCTTATGTTTATAGTCTTTTCACTAGGCACTGCTCCTAATAATCAGTTTCCTAGTCCACACTGATGAGGGGCAAATACCCTGAAACAGCTGTCTGTGGATGGATACCATGTTTTGGCATAGGTGGTTTTCCTTTATTGGATGCTGCCCTTCCCGTGGTTGTTCCTTCCCGGTGAAATACCTGGCTATTCATTGCTTGCGTTGAGAAACACGTGATGGTGTCTCCGCGGCTTATCTACATGCATGTCCATGATGTGGCATCTTCTCATTGGTGGTCGGATGTTAGCTGCTCTTGTGATGTGGTGTCTCTGGATTGGCCCACAGGCGATGTCACGGCCGGCTGGGCGTGAGTGTTTGGGGTGGAGCCTAGGGTTTAAAAGGCTCTCAGTGGATGTTCGCACATGTCGCTCTAAACTCTGTGAGTCCTTGCGTCGGCAGGTAGGGTTAGGACTGGGTTTCTATCCCTTGGCTTAGCATCTGTCTCCTTCATGTGTTCGGTTAACACAGTTGAGTTACAGAGCAAGTCCAACCCTCAGGCTACTCCTTTCAGGGAAAGTGACAGTGCTTTGCATCTAGTGTCATATGAGTTCTTTCTTTTGACTCAGCATTTGCTTCATTCGTGTGTGCGATTGGCACAGTTTAGTTACAGAGCGAACGCAACCCACGTGCTATCACCCCTGTGACATTTAACAGGGTGTATTGCTCAGCATACTGTGTGCAGTACCTCTCAGTTAAAGTAACTGAGTTTGGTGCTTTGCATTCTGTTCATACTGTGTGGAGTTAATGCAGTCTGATTAAGGTTTACGCTCACTGCTCACTGCTTCATTCCGCTGTTGTTTACTAGCAGCAGTTATCTATCTCTGCACGGTGGACCTCGGGTTGCAATTGCACTTTATTATTTATTTTTATTTAGTGCAATCATAACAAGGGATGAGGAACCATGCAGACCTGGCTAGGGATGAAGAGTCATGCATACAAGGATAGGGATTAAGAGCCATGCATACAATGATAGGGACGAGGAGCCTTGCATGCAAGGATAGGGATGAGGAGCCATGTATACCAGAATAGGGATGGGGAGGCCATGCATACTATGATAGGAATGAGGGGACAATGCATATTAGTCTTATACTCGAGTCAATAAGTTTTCCCAGATTTTTGTGGTAAAATTAGGCGCCTCTGCTTATACTTGGGTTGGCTTATACTCGAGTAAATACAGTACATTGATCACCCACAGACTATTCCTTATTCTGTAGTAATTAACAGCAAAGTCAGCCCTTTAAATCCTAGTAAAACTTAGCATTTATTAATACACCTAAAAATAAAAACATAATTCAAAATTGTATACATAAAGTGCTCATGATTAACAGTGCACTAGATAAAAAATGGCACAATCTCACCCAAATTGTTAGCTGGCCCTCAGATACTGCTCCATATACCAAGAGACCAGATGATGGGGAGAAAGGACATCAAGACCAAATAAACGACATAGGGGGGGGAGTGGGGAACACGGGGGCCTCTTTTACCCTGTCGTGCCCTCTGCAATCAGCTCCCGCCCTTACAAGAAAAAATGGTCTCTCTTCTTATACACAGTATCTCGGCATACAGAGAGGTCATACCCTGCCACTGCAGGTGACTTCGTTCGGTTTTCTTTAGCCCGGTTAAACTTCCCCTGATGAACCCCCCAAACGGGTGGGGAAACGTGTAGGGAAGATACACACTTTTATTCAGGGAGGCTATATCTGACCAGGGGCACTGAAAAATAGGCTCACACTTGGGTACTGCCCTTGTAAGGGCGGGAGCTGATTGCAGAGGGCACGACAGGGTAAAAGAGGCCCCCGTGTTCCCCACTCCCCCCTCTATGTCGTTTATTTGGTCTTGATGTCCTTTCTCCCCATCATCTGGTCTCTTGGTATATGGAGCAGTATCTGAGGGCCAGCTAACAATTTGGGTGAGATTGTGCCATTTTTTATCTAGTGCACTGTTAATCATGAGCACTTTATGTATACAATTTTGAATTATGTTTTTATTTTTAGGTGTATTAATAAATGCTAAGTTTTACTAGGATTTAAAGGGCTGACTTTGCTGTTAATTGTTTGATATTTAGTCAGAGACATTCAGAGTAGATCTTCTGGGTGATTACATTGCTTATTCTCTTATTCTGTAGTACATTTACATGGTATATAGCCCTTACAAAAAAACTTGTTAAAAAATGTATCGGTATAAATATTGCTCATCCATAGGGTATTACATACGTTATTATACTGCTTACCCATAGGGTATTACATCTTCTTGGGTACATTTTAGGGCTATATGGGCTTCAAAAAATTGTTCAAAATTTTATCGTTATTATACTGTATTGCTCACCCATAGGGCAGTCTGTAGTCTGGATTACATTTTGTTGGAATATAACCCTGAAAAAACTTGTTAAAAATGTATCTGTATTATATTGTTCACGCATAGGGTACATCTTATTGGGTACATTTAGTTGCTATATAAGCCTCAATAAACAAAACTTATATTTATTATATTCCACACACATAGATTATTCTGAGGTCTGGGGTCAATTTTTGTTTATATGAAAACCTCAAAAAACTTGTTCAAACATTTATTGGTATTACATTTCTCATCCATAGGGTATCACATATTCTTGGGTACATTTTGTTGCTATCTTAGCTTAAAAAACTTGTTGAAAATGTATCGGTATTATTTTGCTTACCTATAGACTATTCTGTGGTTTAGAGTACATTTAGTTGCTACATAGGCCTCAAAACACTTGTTCAAAATGTATTGGTATCATATTGCTCACCCATAGGGTATTACATCTTCTTGGGTACACTTAGTTGCTATATAAACTTCAAAAGAATTATTCAAAATTGTATTGGTATTATATTGCTCACCCATACAGTATTACATCTTCTTGGGTACATTTTGCTGCTATATAACCCTCAAAAAAACTTGTTAAAAAGTTATTACATCTTCTTGAGTACATTTTGTTGGTATATAACCACCAAATACTTGTTTAAAATTTATAGGTATTATATTGCTCATCCAGAGGGTATTACATCTTTTTGGGCACACTTAGTTGCTATATAAGCTTCAATAAAGTTGTTCAAAATTTTTATTGCTCACCCCTAGGGTATTACATCACCTTTGGTACATTTTGCAACTATATAGCCCTCAAACAACTTGTCAAAAATGTATCGGTATTATATTGCTCATCCATAGGGTATTAGATATTTTTAGGTACATTTCATTGCTTTAAAAGCCTTAAAAATGGCTGCCCCACATGCTATTCCGTTGTCTTGAGTCCATTTTGTTAATATGAAGGCCTTCAAAAACTTGGTCAAAAATGTATTGGTATTATATTGCTCATCCATAGACTTTTACATACTGTTGTGTAGATTTTGTTGCTATATAAGCCAGGAAAACTTGTTCAAAACATTAGTCTGTGTACATACGTTGCAGATTTGATGCAATTTTGTCGCATTTTTTGGGCACGGATTTGTCACAAAACCTGATGCCACCAAAGTGAATGAGAAACCTAAAGTGCCATGCACATGTTAAGTATTTTTCACTTACAGATTTGGTGCAGAAAATAATCAGCAGCATGTCAATTCTCAGTGCACTTTTGCCCTGAGTTTTTCACCACTGACGTTACTCAAATCAACTAAAAACATACGGCAAAAAAACACCTAAAATGCGGCTAAAACACACAATAAACGCTCTTTTTTTGCATCTGCATATTCCTTCCAAAAGATGCAGAAATTTTACTTAATGTGTGCATATACCCTTCTCGGTATTATATTGCCCACCCATAGAATATTCTGGAGTGGTCTGGAGTACATTCCCTTGGTATATAACCCTCAAAAGAGCATAGCCTTTATGAGTCTAGGAGACTAATATGACAATGTGAACAGAATGTGTATGAGGCCCTCCTTATGTCTAATATAGGGTGTATCGGAGTTCCTAATTTCTCGCAGTTCTTGCTTCCTTCATAAATGAAACTGAAATTTCCTAATTTTTAATTTAAAAAAAACAATTTTGGATTACTTAAATTACATTTTTTTTTAAATCCTTTTTCAAATTTCCTTTTATACAAAATCATTATACAGGAAAAAAAATGTTTCTTAACATTTTTTTCTGGTAAAATGCAATTTCTCATTGGTTTGGAATGTTTTATTGTTACTCCTTAAAGTGGAGTAAAAGTGTGACACCATTGTTTTCAGCAGTGATCTAGGAAACAGAGATGCTTCCAGGGGTCTTCCCCATTCTTCTCCTTCCATACAGCACTTCTCCTATCCATTTGAACATTTTCATTGCCCCTAGGTCTCTTTGTAGGGTCTGCCAGAAAACAGCTTGGCTTTCCCATTGACTCCCATTATACTCATTACTCGAAATGAGCATGCGAGTATTGGGAATTGCTCATTTTAGTGCTCGCTCATACCAAGTCATCATAACCCAGTCGGGAGCTTACATATATAATAAAAAAAACAAACTACCGTATTTTCCGGCGTATAAGACGACTAGGCGTATAAGACGACCCCCCAACTTTACCAGTTAAAATATAAAATCTTCTTAAAAGTCGGGGGTCTTCTTATACACCGTATGTCGTCTTATAGGGCCGGTGAATATGTGCCTTTTTTTGGGGGGGAGTGGTCCTGATGACGACGAGGGGGCGTCTCACAGGAAAGTGAGTATCCCCCATTACCTCATCATAGCGCTGCAGCGTGGGGTCTCTGTGCTGGGAGCGGCGGCTGCTGTGCTGTGGGGCGGCGGCTCCTCTTCTGCAGTGTGGGGCCTCTGGTGCTGTGGGGCGGCGGCGTATCTTCATGCAGTCGGGGCTCCTCCGGCATCTCCCTAAAGCCCGGAGTCCCCGCTGGCAGCTCCATTGGTACAATACGGTGGCCTCCGGGAAAATGGCCGCTGCTCAGATTCAGATCTCGTCCCGAGATCTCGGGAGACGAGATCTGAATCTGAGCAGCGGCCATTTTCCCAGAGGCAGCTCAATAGGTGCGAAGCGGTGGCCTCCGGGAAAATGGCCGCTGGGGGCGGCGCATGCTCAGATTCAGATCTCGTCCCGAGATCTCGGGACACGAGATCTGAATCTGAGCAGCGGCCATTTTCCTGGAGGCCACCGTATTTTACCGATGGAGATGCCAGCGGGGACTCCGGGCTTTAGGGAGATGCCGGAGGAGCCCCGACTGCATGAAGATACGCCGTCGCCGCCGCCCCACAGCACCAGAGGTCCCACACTGCAGAAGAGGAGCCGCCGCCCCACAGCACAGCAGCCGCCGCTCCCAGCACAGAGACCCCACGCTGCAGCACTATGATGAGGTAATGGGGGATACTCACTTTCCTGTGAGACGCCCCCTCGTCGTCATCAGGACCACTCCCCCCCCCCACCCACCACATACACCCGGCATACAAGGCGATACCCGGCGTATAAGACGACCCCCGACTTTTAAGAAGATTTTCAGGGGTTAAAAAGTCGTCTTATACGCCGGAAAATACGGTATCTTCATAGTGGACAAGATTTTCAAATTTTATTTAAAGTATCACTAACTTTGAGCCCTTGCTTCACTAGACAATCCACTGTCCACTGACTACAATGGCAAATTATGACAATGCTTCAGTTCCTTTCAGAAGCTACCTGCTACCACTTAATGGGGTTGTTCCATGAACAAAGTTCATTTTAATCAATAGATCTTGTAATAATGATAATTTCCACAAATGGATGTGTTTTAAAAAAAAATTCCTATGCTAAGATGATTTTTTAAATGTGCCCCTGCTATTTTCTGTGTATTGGTTGTTTCTGACCTTGCTTGAAATATGGTCTGGCCATACCACATCTCCTGAATAGGGAAGGAAGCAAAAGAGTATGCAGATATTACAGCACGGGACAGCAAATGATTACTTTATGGTGGGAGACAGCAAATGATGACAGAGTTCCTGTGTATAATGCCATTGGTGATCACTATATTACCTGTATACTGACACTATATACAGAGCTCCTGTGTATAATGTTACTGATGATTACTGTATTACCTGTACAATGACACTATATACAGAGCTCCTGTGTATAATGTCACCGGTCATCATTGTATTACCTGTATACAGACACTATATACAGAGCTCCTGTGTATAATGTCACTGATGATCACTGTATTACATGTACACTGACACTATATTCAGAGCTCCTGTGTATAATGTCACCTGTGATCCCTGTATTACCTGTACACTATATACTATATACAGAGCCTCTATGTATAATGTCACTGGTGATCACTATATTACCTGTAGTGTACACTATATACAGAACTCATGTGTGTAATGTCACTGGTGATCGCTTTTACCTGTACACTGACACTACTTATGTAGCTCCTATGTATAATGTCACCTGTGATCCCTGTATTACCTTTACACTATGCACTATATACAGAGCTCCTATGTTTAACGTCACCAGTGATCCCTATATTACCTGTACACTATACACTATATACAGAGCTCATGTGTATAATGGCACTTATGGTAATATTAGCATTGTGTTGTGTTTTATTAATGATCAGTATTGTAGTATTTGGTCACTATGTGGTGGTAATATGTGGGTCTGGTCATGATGTGGCTGCATTTTTTCCTTGTATGTGGTATTATTCGGTCACTATGTGGTGGTAATATGTACTGGTCATGGTGTGGCGATATTTGTTCCTTGTTTGTGGTATTATTTGGTCACTATGTGGTGATAATATGTGGTTTGCTCATGTTGTGACTGCATTTGTTCTTTGTACAGTTGTGCTAAAAAGTTTACACACCCCAGCAGAATTTTTGTTTTGTTAGACTTTTTTTCAGAGAATATGAATGATAACATCAAAACTTTTTCTCCACTCATGGTTAGTGGTTGGCTGAAGCCGTATATTGTCAAACTACTGTGTTTTCTCTTTTTAAATCACAATGACAACCCAAAACATCCAAATGACCCTGATCAAAAGTTTACATACCCCATTTCTTAATACCGTGTATTCCCCCTCTAACATCAATTACAGCTTGAAGTCTTTTGTGGTAGTTGTGGATGAGGTTTTTTATTTTGTCAGATGGTAAAGCTGCTCACTCTTCTTGGCAAAAAGCCTCCAGTTCCTGCAAATTCCTGAACTGTCTAGCATGAACTGAGTGCTTGAGATCTCCGCAGAGTGGCTCAATAATATTGAGGTCAGGAGACTGAAATGGCCACTCCAGAACCTTCACTTTGTACTGCTGTAGCCAATCACAGGTCGAATTGGCCTTGTGTTTTGGATTGTTATCATGTTGGAATGTCCAAGTACATCCCATGTGCAGCTTCCGGGCTGATTGCAAATTTACCTCCAGTATTTGCTGATAATGTGCTGCATTCATCTTTCCTTCAACTTTGACCAATTTTCCTTTGCCTTTGTAGCTCAGACATCCCCAAAACATCAGCGATCAACCTCTGTGCTTTACAGTAGGAATGGTGTTCCTTTCATCATAGGCCTTGTTGACCTCTCTCCAAATGTAACGTTGTGGCCAAAAAGTTCAATTTTGGTCTCATCACTCCAAATTACCTTGTTCCAGAAGTTTTGAGGCTTGTCTCTGTGCTGTTTGCGTATTGTAGAGATCTTTGTGGCATTTGGCACTAATGGCTTTCTTCTGGCGACTCGACCATGAAGCCCATTTTTCTTCAAGTGCCTCCTTATTGTGCATCTAAAAACCACTACACCGCTAGTTTTCAGAGAGTCCTGTATTTCAGCTGATGTTATTTGTGGGTTTTTCTTTGCATCTCAAACAATTTTCCTGGCAGTTGTGGACAAAATTTTTGTTAGTCTACCTGACCGTGGTTTTGTTTTTACAGATCCCTTAATTTTCCATTTGCTAATCTCAGTTTGAATGCTGCTGACTGGCATTATCATTTTCTTGGATATCTTTTTGTATACCTTTCCTGTTTTATACATTTCAACTACCTTTTCTCATAAATCCGCTGACAATTCTTTTGCTTTCCCTATGACTCACAATCCATAAACATTAGTGGCTGGATGAAAGATGCAAGAGTCTGTCTGGATCCCAGCAACTCATTCAGCGTTTATGCACACACACTGATTACAAGCAAACGGGTCACATGTGAGTATGTTACCTTTAGTAGCCATTCAAACCCATTTGTGTCAAATTCTGTGCATGTTATCAGGCCAAAATCACCAGTGTATGTAAACTTTTGATCAGGATCATTTGGATGTTTTGGGTTGTCATTATGATTTTAAAAGAGAAAACACAGTAGTTTGACAATAAATGGCTTCACCCAACCACTAACCATGAGTGGATAAAAAGTTTTGGTGTCATCACTCATAATTTCTGAAAAAAGGTCAAGAAAGCAAAAATTCTTCAGGGGTATGTAAACTTTTGAGCACAACTGTAATTGGTATTATTGGTCATTTTAAAAGATGTACTCAACACATTCCCTTAAAGAAAAATATACCTAAAAAGAGTATTGTATTTTTGAAGAAATATTTAATAGGTTAGAGTAGGGTAGGACCCCGTCGTGGTGGCGGCTTAAAAAATATTTTTTCGCTAAAGCAAAAGCTGATGGCTATGTATGTGATATGGTGTTCAATGGGAACCGTTAATGTGTGATTGGTGAGGACGTGATGCAGAAGGGGAATTTTTCCAAGAGTGGGCGGTGGGACTGTGGAAGGTTCGAGGGGTGGAGGCAGAGCTGAGGTGGAGCCTGGGCAGAGTTTCAAGGGGGTCCAAAAATTTTGCCAGTATGGGGCCCAGAAATTCCTGGTGGCATCCCTGTGATCAGACCATGTTCCAGTATATCAGACAGAGCCAGTAGACAGTACATAGCAGGTGCACATTTGTAAGATTATCTCAGCACAGGAACATTTTGTTTAAACACATCCATTTGTGGAAATTATTATTATTCCAAGATGTATTGATTAAAGTCAAGTTTAAAATTAACTTTGTTCATGGGGAAACCCCTTTCAGCAAGGGTTTTCACTAGCCATCAGGTGGTGAGGATCTGAAAGGTTGTTTGGTGAATGCCACATCGCATTGTCAATTCTAGACCAAAATGAACTCAAGTAATCCTGACCAAAGGAAGTATGAATTAAGCATGTAATCCAGAAATACAAATGGCAAAACTTTTAGTATTACATGCAGAAATACAACATTGATTTTTTATAGTTTGAAAAATGAGTTAAATGAAATATTAATGTAAAAGAAAACAATATCAATATTATCAAAAACAGCCGCAGTTTCCAGACCAGTGAATGTATCTTTTCTTGCCTTTTTCTGCTGTACATTTTCAAATCGGACAATTCAGTCAATAGCCTAAATTAAGGATTAAATAGTTATGGCAATGATACTGGAAATGTACCTAAAATAGAAAGAATAATATTAAAGGCCTTGAGGGAATACAGTTTTATTACTTTGAGATAGAATACATTTGAGAAACCTGTATGACAGGTGGATGCATATGAGCTGGATTTCTTTCTTATTTAATATAAGAAAAATTAATATTTACCTGCTCATATTTGCATCTATTGCCTCTCTGCACAATAATCAGATACATTATTTTCCAGCTTTATTATTTGAAGGTTTTTGGATTTACTGCCTACACAATTATCATAGAGAATTTATCATTAAAGAGCTATAATCACATTTAACTTGAAACTTTAATGTCGCATTGTTTTCTGCAAAGTGGGAAAAGAATGTAAACCTTATCTTCACATAATATTAAAGAGAGTGTGAAAGCGGCAATTGTGCTTGAAGATTTTCTTGAGCATGAAAATACTATGGGAGGAAAACACTGATAGAAAAATATTTTATGGTGTAATCTGTAGAAGATTTGGAAGGAGTTGGAAGGTTAACTGCATAAACATATCGAAGAGAATGTACAAACTTGTAAAGCGATGATAATGGGAGACGCTAACTACCACAATATTGATTGGGGCCATGGTTCAAATGCAAAAGGGAAAAACATCCTCTGCTCGTTGAAGGATAATTTTATGGGGCATTGAATATGAAACCCATCATGAAGCGATGCTCTTTTGGATCTGGTAGTTTAAAAAAAAAGGTTAAGGGAGAGGAGAAGGGCAAATCCTCCAGATTTTAAAATGGAAAATTTCTTATAGGTAACAAATAGAAATGAGCAAATCTTTTGAAATACGAATTTGCTGTGTTCGCCAAATTTTCACAAAAAATTTGATTTGCGGCTAATAAATATGAGCAAATCTCGATATTGGAAAGCTTTTCATTGATTGGAAAATACATGTGGGGGAGAGAAGAGAGACCTATGCTGATCATGAGCGCTTACACTCTACGGAAGAAAGAGAGAGGACCCAACTGCCCATAAGAGCTTACACTCCAAAGAGGAGAAAGAGGACCCAGCTGGCTATAAGAGCTTACATTCTACAAAAGAGAAATAGGACCCAGCTGGCCATAAGAGCTTACACTCTACAGAAGAGAGAGGACCCCACTGCCCATAAGAGCTTACAATCTATAGAGGAGAAAGAGGACCCTGCTGGCCATAAGAGCTTAGTCTACAAAAGAGAAATGTGACTGTGCTGGCCATAAGAGCTTACACTCTACAGGAGAGAGAGAGGACCCCGCTGATCATAAGAGCTTACACTCTACAGGATAGAGAGGACCCCGCTAACCATAAGAGCTTACACTCTACAGGAGAGAGAGGACCCCGCTGATCACAAGAGCTTATCCTCTACAGAAGAGAGAGAAGACCCCACTGATCATAAGAGCTTACACTCTACAAGAGAGAGAGGACCCTGCTGATCATAAGAGCTTACACTCTACAGGAGAGAGAGAGGACCCCGCTGACCATAAGAGCTTGCACTCTACAGAAGAGAGAGGACCCCACTGCCCATAAGAGCTTACAATCTATAGAGGAGAAAGAGGACCCTGCTGGCCATAAGAGCTTAGTCTACAAAAGAGAAATGTGACTGTGCTGGCCATAAGAGCTTACACTCTACAGGAGAGAGAGAGGACCCCGCTGATCATAAGAGCTTACACTCTACAGGATAGAGAGGACCCCGCTAACCATAAGAGCTTACACTCTACAGGAGAGAGAGGACCCCGCTGATCACAAGAGCTTATCCTCTACAGAAGAGAGAGAAGACCCCGCTGATCATAAGAGCTTACACTCTACAAGAGAGAGAGAGGACACCGCTGACTATAAGAGCTTACACTCTACAAGAGAGAGAGGACACCGCTGACCATAAGAGCTTATCCTCTACAGAAGAGAGAGAGGACCCCATGACCATAAGAGCTTACACTCTACAGGAGAGAGAGAGGACCCCGCTGACCATAAGAGCTTGCACTCTACAGGAGAGAGAGAGGACCCCGCTGACCATAAGAGCTTATCCTCTACAGAAGAGAGAGAGGACCCCATGACCATAAGAGCTTACACTCTACAGGAGAGAGAGAGGACCCCGCTGACCATAAGAGCTTGCACTCTACAGGAGAGAGAGGACCCCGCTGATCACAAGAGCTTATCCTCTACAAAAGAGAGAGAGGACACCGCTGACCATAAGAGCTTACACTCTACAAGAGAGAGAGGACACCGCTGACCATAAGAGCTTATCTTCTACAGAAGAGAGAGAGGACCCCATGACCATAAGAGCTTGCACCCTACAGAAAAGCAAGGATCCCGCTGACTGTAAGAGCTTAAAGTCTACAAGAGAAAGAGAGAGATTGTATAAATGCCACTATAAGAAATCTTCACAACAATTAAAAGCCATCATATATAAAATAGAAATAAATTCAGAACATTTTTTTAAAAAGTGCATTCAAATACCCATTAAAACCTTTGAATGTAAAGCTCTATATAACAGAATCTAATATCACATATCATGATATCATAAAAATAGATTTTTTCAGAAAAGGTAATTGTTATCTTAGGGATATTCTCTAGCCTAGTCATCTAGGCCACTAATGCAGTGAAGTATACTTGTGGAAATATTTAGCGACTTTTGAAAAAGTTGCAAGTCCTAAAATGGTAGGCCACTACTTTTTTTCTTGATGGCTTATCTTTAGGTTAGGCCATTAGTGTCTTCCCAATGGGAATGTGATACCCGGCAAACCCGCTGATCAGCTGTTACAGGAGGCAAACGGAAGTTTTTAAATGCTGCCGGAATACAACAGTTCCATTAAAATTATAGTGGACGTGGGGGTAGATCTGCAGTACCAGACCAATGCCATTAAAGAAATGACAGAGCTGCTGTGTTCTGGCAGGAAATGAGATCTTTTGGTGCCACTGTCAACAGTTACTCCGGCGGGGGTGCCAGGTATTGCACCCCCACCGATCAGATATTGATTGCCTATCTTAACAGTAGGCAATCAATAAAATAGTAGTGGCCAACCTCTTTTAAGTGTTTAATCACATTTAAGTGTTAACATGTCTCTAAAAAAAACACTTACTTATAGCCAAAAATGAAAACAGACAATTTAGGTGCAAATGAAATGTAAGTTATTGCAAACTATGGCTGCATTTGGCACATGCCATAAAAATAAAGGAACAAATGAAACTTACTTCAAGTAATTGAAGTAACAAAATAATAACAGGATCCCTTTGCTCTTAAGGCCAGAGATAGGTCACTCCTGAAGAAAAAGAAAGCTTGGCTTTAATGTAATGCTACTATCAGCAATAACCCAATATATTATTATTCCCTGAATTGTCCTTTATAAAGTCAGAGGCAATTCACTCTCCCTTTCCGCTGTCATCAGGATGCAGGCACTGCTTCCAAAGTAAGGACATTGGAGATTCATTATATTATATGGACTATAATTTTGATGCAATTTAAGCCAAAAAAAACATCTTTCCTGACTTTTACTTTAAAACTCACATTTATTACTTGTTGTAGACACTTTATATGTCTTGTTTGACAAAGAGCATGCCTTCTATAAAATGAAGGCAAGACCTGTGACATTTTGTGCCAAAAACGTTAGCTCGAATTTCTGGCACAAAGTGTGCCAATGGTTGGCTAAAAACTAGGCTAGACTGCCTAAACATTTGCCAGATTAATTATGTAACATGAGCCACTATAATAAATTGGATGCACAATAAAGGGAATCTTTCAGGGGCTTTTTGCTACCTCATCTGAGAGCAGCATGATGTAGGCAAATAGACCCTGAATCCAATGATGTATCACTTAGATTACTGTGTGCAGCTGTTCTGACACAGAGTTTTTAGATTTACCAATGCAGCAGAGCTAAGAAAGCTGACCCCGCCCACACCAGGCTCTGCATGTACATTGCTTATTGGCAGTGGAGGGGGTGGAGTCAGACTAGCATGCATTCACTGCTGTAGCAGCAGTAGTCCAGGCAATGATAATCACAAGGTGATTAATCCTTCAGTCTACGTAAACAACAGCACACAGCCTGACATGTGACACATCATTGAACTCTGTGTTTTAACCCTTACCTCATGCTGTCTTCAGATTACACGGCAAAAACCTGATGACAGATTCCCTTTAAAGGCTCTCTGTTAGCACAGAGTGATTGTTGAAACCAAGTACAGGTGCTCGGTGCTTCAGAGTGGGGCCAATTATTTATATACACCGGAGCTCCCCAACTCTGGCCCTCAAGAGCCACCAACAGATCATGTTTTCAGGATTTCCTTAGTATTACAAAGGTGATGGGATTCTTGGTCGTCCAACTGATGCATGTATCACCTGGGTAATACTAAGGAAATCCTGAAAACATGACCTGTTGGTGGCTCTTGAGGACTGGAGTTGGGGAACACTGATATACACCTTCGCACCTGCTTTGTTTTCATTGATCTCGACCTGTCTCTGGCTGTATGAAGGCAGAGCTGTCAATCAAAGAAGAAGGGGGGGATTGAGGTAAAACAAGCAGGTGGAAAAGTGCATTTAAATGATTGGTCAACACCATGAAGTACTGAGCGGAGGAATTAGTATGAACAGTCCTTCTGCTGTGCTGACAGAGTCCTTTTAAGACTGTTTACAAAGAATTGAGAAATATGCCCTATTGCCTGAACTCTGCTGATGGCGCTGATGAGGCAGCCATGGAGGAAATCATTTGCCATCCAATACTAAATACCATTGGAAGAGGGAACAATTTGGGTGGTCAAATAATAATTGGCTATTGTTGATGATGGCCGATCCTCATTGTGAATTGTAAGGTTTATATAATGCAAATGACATTCTGACGTGAATTAACAGGCTCTTTGCCAATTTCCATGAAACACAAGATGACATCAATAACTTACATCAAAGCCGATGTTATATCTCCGACACTGACAAAACGTTTTCAATCTGTCCCCTCATCAAAATCAAAGGGCACTGGTGCCACAGGGTTACAGGTTAGGACACAAAAATGTAAATGCGTCCAATTGTTCTACTTTTTATGCTTTATATATCCTGCACATAATCCATTGGTAGATCTTAGGCTGCCGTCACACTAGCAGTATTTGGTCAGTATTTTACATCAGTATTTGTAAGCCAAAACCAGGAGTGGAACAAATAGAGGTAAAGTATAATAGAAACATATGCACCACTTCTGTATTTATCACCCACTCCTGGTTTTGGCTTACAGATACTGAGGTAAAATACTGACCAAATACTGCTAGTGTGACGGCAGCCTTAGGCTGAAAATCTGCCTAGAGAAGTAACTAATGCTGTAAAGAGAATACAGCCTACGCCTAGTACATTTACCATTCTAATTCTTCCTTTGGTGCACAGCTGCATAGAATAAAATACCTGAAGATGGTAATAAATACTTTTTATCCACAGATATACTTACCGTTATATCAGATTATATCAGACTTTCTATGTATGAATGGTTATTAAATTAAAAAAAATAGTGGAACCTTGTGAATTGTTTCAATCTCTTAAAGGGAACCTGACATGTCTCCAAAAGATCTTACTAGTGATACAATGCTGTCCGGCCGCCTGACTGAAAGTGCGGCTACTGGGAGAAAATTAACTTTCTTCCTCTCAGGAGCTGCCAGCATTTAGTAATGCAGTAGAGACGTGCATGGAGTGCCACAGCCACCAATCACAGCAGTGCTCACAGTGAGCGGAGGCAGTAAGAACGCCCTGGCACTTTGAATGACAGCTCACATTGCACAGATGCGCCGCAGACTGAGCTGTCAATCAAAGTGTGGGGGGCGCTCTTACATCTGGAGTCACCACAGAGCTGCGGAAGGAACTGTTTTGTGCAGGAAGAATTACACAGTTACATAGCTACATAACTACATAGGTTGAAAAAAGACCTAGATCCATCAAGTTCAACCTTTCTCCACCAATTGTTCATTTTGTCACTAACTTAACTATAACCCACAATATTATGTGTATCAAGGAAATCGTCCAGCCCTTTTTTAAAAGCTGTTCTAGTGTCTGCCATTGCTACCTCTTATGGTCGGGCATTCCACAGTCTAACTGCTCTAATTGTAAAGGACCCTTTCCTGTTTAGCTGTCGGAATCGCCTTTCTTCCACCCGTATGAGTGCCCCCTCGTCCTTAGTATGGTCCTTGGAAGGAACAAGTCATGTGCTGTCCTCTGTACTGACCACACATTTATACATGTAAATGAGATCTCCTCTGAGGCATCTTATTTCTTATAAGCTAAACAAGCCCAACTTCTCCAACCTCTCCTCATATGAGAAGCCTTCCATCCCTCGTAATAATCTAGCTGCCGGTCTTTGAACTGACTCTAACTTCTGAATATGCTTTATAAATATGGAGCCCAAAACTGGATCCCATATTCTAGATGTGGCCGCACCAGTGATTTATAAAGGGGTAGTAATACGTTGGGATCGCAGGATTTTATCTCTCTTTTTATACATCCTAAAATCTTGTTTGCTTTTGTGGCTGCTGCCTGACATTGAGTGCTGCTGCTCAGCTACTTGTAACCAGAATACCCAAGTCCTTCTCCTGTTCTGTAGTCCCGAGTATACTCCCATTTGATGTATATGCACCAATAGGATTACTCCGTCCTAGGTGCATTACTCTACATTTATCTACATTTGCCAAGTGTTTGCCCATTCAGACATCTTACCCAGATTACCCAGGACCTATTAAAATGGAAACATCAATCCTTTAAAAAAATATATTAATAAAAATAATAATAACATTCATTTTATAAGCAGCCAGTGCTTATTTTTAAAAGGTGGAAACAAGGCAATTATTTTTTGTTACATTAGCCTAGTAAGAATTGACCTGGTTTAGATAATCAAGTCAATTATCCTAATAACTTTGGGCAATCAATATATTTCATCTTTCCATTACGTTGCAAGCTATGAAAGGCATTGCCTTATGTCACTAACAATAATTCTTTCTACAGCATTTTGTTTTCTGTTAATATTTTATAGCAAGCAAATATTATTTTACATTTTTATTTTGTTACATTGTCAACTTTATCAACTTATTTTTACTACGGCTATAACTTTTGTAACCTAGTTATAGATGCAACAGGGACACCCAGTGGTCAGCAGAGGCATAACAATGAAGCCAACTTGGTAATCTAATATTTTTACTGAGAAACCATTCACAAGTTTTGAAATTTGTTATATATTTCTTGTATATTTTTTATCTTTTTTAATAGATAGATAGATAGATAGATAGATAGATAGATGTAGATGGATAGATACATCGATTGATACAATTTCACATAAATATATTTCATTTTATTAATTTTATTTTTAATTTTTTAAATTTCTTTCTGAATGATGCAACCTCCTGTTTTATTTTTTTCTGCCAGAATGGTGGGCACCTTTTCCTTCTTTTGCATATATACTGTAGGTATGAAGACAACCACTTTTTATTAAAGATGAACAGGGACGATTTTAGACAAATTGGGGCCCTGGACAATATTTAAAATAGGGCTGCGATCCTGTAGTATTCGACCAAATACATAACAGTTAAAGAATAGAAAGTATTTACAGATTTGCCGTCTTTTTGTACATCCTACCTTACAAACAGCAGGATAAAAAGTGATAAAAAGAACAATATTTGTCCCCCAAACTACCCTGCTAAATAACCTCTGGCTTCAGTGCCTTTGTTCTGATGTCCCTGTTGGTCACTTGGCAGCTATAATAGAAGGTACAACCACAAGATCAATGCAGCTGAGTGCCAAGACTGCCATAGACTTCCGGAGCATTGGTTTTGGAACTGCAGGTGATTTACGGGATCATTTCTAAAGCTAAATTGTTTTCAATTCTCAAGAAATGGAGAGGCCGCAGAAGCAGGAGGCCATCTTTGTGGTTGAGGGTCCTTGGCAATCGCCCAGCTTTCTTGCCCCACAACGCCAGCCCCGAAGATGCACAAATCAGTTTCAGATGAATCGAATTTGCTTTGTATGTAACAAAAAATGTGGATGTACCAGAACCTGAATTTTCAGTGGTTCTAACAGACGGTGGGCACTTTGTCTATGTTTTGTATATATCGGTTTTCATAAATAGAACCTCGTTTTATTACAGAAGAGTGAATTGATTTGAGGAGAATCGAATTCGCTTCGAATTTCACAAATAAAGATGGATTTACCAGAACCCAATTTTTTTTTTATTGGTTGACATTTGCCTGATTCTTTTTAGGGCTAGAAAAGGGTTAAAAAAAACTCACCTGTCCTGGCACCAAACTTCCTCACCGGTCCTCCACTTGCACACTTCCTTCCTCCGGCTCATCTTAACCTTCTTCACCCTTCGGCACAGAATAAGCCTCGTGAGATCGCAGGGCAAAGCCGAAGCATGAAGAAAACAGAAGAGATGAGTGAAGCCACTGGAGGACCAGGAGTTGAGCTGGGGCTGCAGGACAAGTGAGTGGTGTGGTGAGTATGTTATTTATTTTTTAACCCCTCTGTTTATTATCCTCTAGGGTCTTGAGAAAAATCAGAGTAGAGCAAATGGAATTTACCAGCAATTCGATACACATTGAATAAATTCTACAAAATTTGAGCAAATCTGGCATGTCTAATTTTGTCATATGCTCATCTCTAATTCTTACGTGTCTTTCTATTAGGATATATGGATGTCAAAAAGAGGGACCCCCTGCTCGAGAGTGGCGATTTCTCTGTTGGGTTAACCCATCCATGTACTACATAGTAGCCTATTCATAAAGGTCATGTGCTCACAATTTTTTTTGAGGCTTTCATAAAGGACAAGTTTTTAAATGGAATCTGCTTTCATGAAATAAAAAAATGAGATAACACTAGTCCGATTTTTATGCTTGTGTGACTCTGGCCTTAAACTATAGTGATACAAAATTGACACTACTAATGGTTAAGACCAGTTGTCAGTTTATTCATACCGTTCCAGCAAGAATAGCAGATGAATTAGGCTGTGCAAAATTTACAAAAATTGATTACAGCTTTGGTGTTTACTAAAACAGGGCTTCTTCCCACTAAACATCCTTTTCAAGTCCCAAAATTAAGGATTGGATGTTCTGAAGAAATGTTATTAATTAGGTTGTCTTGAATGACATCCATCATGATAGCACTTCATAAGATTGTACTGTCTTGAAAGATTTATTCTTTGACGAATGTCTGAAAAATGTGCAGTTGTTTGGGAAAAGTAAAAGGTAAGTAACGCTTAAGTAAGCTGTTGGCTACAAATGATCAAACATGTCTGGCATCAATGAGCAAACATAATAGTGCTGTGATACTTAATTATGTTCATATGTTATATTGATGCAATCCACTTTCTCCCAGCATGTACGACAGCCTCAGAAATGCAAAAATGAAATAAAGATCAATCTTGTCGATTTATTCAGCTCAGTGGTTCAGGTTACACCACTTTACATTCTCTGCTTTCCCCAATTCCTATTCTATTGCAGACTGCTTTAGGTCTGAAGCTACCATGGCAGAATTAAAAGGTATTGAAGGAAGGCGGTGCAGGTCATTTATCTTTGGTAATGCCTGCGAACCACAGTAACCTTCAGAGTAACCCTGCAGTGCAGAACATGTAAATGCAATTCTGGTGCATCAAATGGATTATGTATTTTGGTTGGTGTTTGATAAATCATGTTTACACTCAACTCGGGTGACCCCTGACAGTCACTTGTGGTCTCCCTGTCAGTCTTGTACTGGCCCAAGGTCACTGGGAAATGGGGGAAATAAATCATTCAAAAGACACTGATTTGATTGAAAATCTGTTTTTAAAACTTTAATTAAAATATTTCCATGCTTTGCTGTTTAACCCTGTTTGTTTTTCTTTTTTTTTTATGCGACGTAAAGGAATTTTCACACAAACAAAATTCATTTTAATCAACATTTTTACAATAGATCTTTGAATAATAATAACTTTCACAATAGGATGTGTTTAATAAAAATGTTCCTGTGCTGAGATAATCTTATACTGTACATGTGCCCCTGCTGTGTACTGTGTAATGGCTGTGTCTGACCAAACAGAGGCATGGTCTGATCACACCACAGCTACTGGGCAGGAGAGGAAGCAAAATAGTGTACAGACAGGACAGTACAGGATCACAGCTGATTCTTTCAGGTAAAATATTGTTTAAAAACAGGCAGTGAGAATTTTTTTTTCTCACAAAAAGAAACAGCTGAGATCCTGTGCTGTAATATCTGTATACTCTCTTCTGTCTCCTCCCCTGCCCAGTAGCTGTGGTGTGATCAGACTATGTCCCTGTATGGTCAGACATGGCCACTACACAGTACACAGCAGGGACACATTTATAAGATTATTTCAGCACAGGGAAAAATTTTGTTAACACATCTAATTGTGGAACTTATTTTTATTGCATGTGTGACGCCCGCCAGGGCCGTGGGGTACTCTGTACCGGGTCTGGTACTTAAAGGGATGTGTCACGGCAGTGGTGATCCGGTCCGTGGCCCTGGGCGCCCAAGTAATAGGAAAGGTCTTTAAAGGGGTTTGTGAAATTATAATAAAAGTTTGTGACACCACCTGTGGTATTCGGTCAGGGGTGGCCAACGTTGCTTAAAGGGGTCCACTAGGGTGATGTTATGGCACCAGGGATGGTATGGCTTCCCACAGGTGAAGCTGGATCTCCAGGGCTCCCGGTGTAATTGGCAATGATGGATGGTGTGGTGCCATAAATCAGAGGACACGAAGTTTACAGCCACAGTCCAGGGTACCAGCAACAGGTGACGTGAAGTCCAGGCAGCCTGAAAATGAGTAGAATTCCCTTTGCCAGGTCAGATTGGGAGCCTTCCACTATGCACTGAATAATAGTCTCTTGCTGCCTATGGCTTCCCTCAAAGTCCTCTCTCTCCTGTCCTGGGACAGTACCTGCATGGTAGGCAACGCGAGTCGTTTAATCGGGGTCTCTATCCACGGTGATTCCGGGCTCTGGATGTTGCTGTACCTCAGGACGTAAATGTGGGCAAGTCACTTTCAATTTCCTGCCCTCCGGTTCTGCCGTGGGACCTGCAGTTCCACACAGCCTCGGGCTCCCGGTGCCTGGTTTCTGCACTTCAGCTTAGAGGGAGCCCAATTGCAGCTCTTCTCTAGCTCCTGACTTCTCCTGTGCTCCTTCCTCTTCCCTGTCTCTACAGACTAAACTCACTTCTCCTCCAAACCAGAATGTACATAGTGAAGTTCCCCTGAACCTGGGTCTAGAGCTCCCCCTTCTGGTCTGGAGTCAGAAAGTTTTGCATGTACAGATTACCTGTGAAAGGGATCCCCCTCGTTTCCAGGCATGGCATCACCCTCCCCGAGAGGAAGGCGATACCACTGTGGTACCTGAACTCCTGGGGTGCCACACATGATCTAATAATTAAAATGTACTTCTTTTGTTGGAAAGACACTTTGAATAAAAAATTTTATAAACTCTTTCACTTCTGATTCCAGCCACCAGGAAAACATGGCAAGTGATAGTACTTATATTTATTTAATTTCTACAGTGTTACCAGTGCGGCAATGCATTTTTTTCAACTTAAAAGGGATTTAAAATTTAAAAGTTAACCAATTGCATCATATGAAAAATAAACAATGTTTGACAATGCAATTATTTTCATCTAACTAAAAAGTCATCCCTTAGTTCTGAGAGTCATGCAGACGTGTGTATAAATCGGACATATGCTATAATAGGATGCACACTGACCCATGTTATTTTATAGAGCTGTTCAGATTATTTTTAATTGTTCCGAGTGTTTGTGAGAAAAAAATCCCAGCATGCACTAATTTCATCTGAGTCCTGGATGATAGTCATGCATTCAAGTCTATGGGAGCATGGAAAAAATCAGATCCCACAGAGACCATCAAAGTGGCGTCCAATTTTGACAGATTTCTATTATAAACCTGGGAAACTGCATCATTTCATGTTTTATTGTAGTTGTATGAAAGCGGATCTCAAAGGGACATAACAGGGATGTTAACAACATGGCATAGTAAGGGTAAGGACCTAACAATTTACATATTTACATAAACAACCTCTTTAAAACTACAATGTTTATTAAAGATATTAAAATATTCTAGACAAAAATCCCACCTAAAGTGAGTAAAGTGCTATAAACAGTACACAACCTTTTGTTAATTTTATATAAACAGTCAATACAAGTGCCCAGATATGGGGGAGTAACTTTACTCAATAGTCAATAAAATAGAAACACCAGCGCTTTTCCTACAAAAAAAGGTTCTAATCGGTAAAACAAAGCTCCATGTGTTAAAGGCACAATCTGCCCCTGTACTTGTGTTGCTATAAAAATGCAAAAACCTGTATAGACTTGCTGTATGGTACCGATATGAATCTAGGTACCAAAATTACAACACTGACCTGGAGATATGTGGCAAAAACAATCCTACTCCACTTTGAAGATGAGATGTATTTCAATGCAGGAAAGTTCTTGAATGGTGGTAGGTGGTCATCACTAGTATGAACTAGTGGCGCTCATAGCAATAGCAATCATAGCAATCCAGCACTGACAACCATAGAGGTCTCCAGGAGACCTCTGGTTGTCATGCCGACAAACCGATGACCCCCGATCACGCGAAGGGGGTCATCGGTGTGCATATTTCCGGCACGATTGCCGGAAGCGCCATTTAAATGACGCTGTCAGAGTTTGACAGCGGCATTTAACTAGTTAATAGCCGTGGGTAGATTGCGATTCCACCTGCGGCTATTGCGGGCACATGTCAGCTGTTCAAAACAGCTGGCATGTCCAAGAAAAGATGTGGGCTCACTGCAGGAGCCCACATCAGAGGGAGGGAAACCGACATCGGGGTACTATTACGCCCGATGTCGGTAAGGGGTTAATATATTTTTATCTAGTGTGCCTATGTCTTGTATATATTTACTATCTGCCTCAGCTATATCTGCGTTTAGGGACATATAGGGAGACTAAGGGACAGACAACGTGTGAGTGGGGGTGCCACTGGCTTGCTGAATTAGGGTGCTAACCTCCATAGACAGGAAGGGTGAGACTAGGGAATGTCGAGTATAATTATTTCCCCCTATTTAGGTACTTGTATTGACTATTATATTGAATTAACAATAGGTTGTGTACCGTGTATAGCACTTTATTCACTTTAGGTGGGATTTATCCTAGGATGTTAATATCTTTAATAAACATTTTATTTTTAAAGGGGTTGTTTTATGTTGAGGATCGCTGCTGATTTATTCTAAGATTGCAACTTGGTGAATCGATTTTCAAGCAGGTCTAATACGTGTGCATTTCCAATATCGTGTAGTGTGAGTTCAAGTGATCAGTCCCTTGGTCTAGATCTGAGGCCTGTAATATGGGCGCGAAAAGGAACATGTGTGGTGCTGGTGTCATTTTGGCTTCATTTTGTATGAGAAACAGTAGTCAGACCTTAGAACAAAATCTTAGCCCTCCTTTTTCTTAAGAAATAATTTACAATAACCCTTTTATATGCAGATGTTTCTTGCAGTTTTTCTATATTCTTATGGTACTTTTTTTTTTTTTTTTTACTACAAAGAACCACACTGTCTCTCAGTACCTTATCTAATCAGAAAACAGTATGCAATGCTGTTTGGTTAAGACACCTTTATTAAAATTGCAAAGGGAAAAAAGAGTTCTGTTTAATATAAAAGAGAATGTGGCAGATTGTGACCCGAGTGATCAATATCAGCAGAATTGAAAAAATGGAAATGTTTGTGGCTGTTCTGGGAAAGGTGAGGGGAGGGTTGCTGTTGCACCTCACTTATTAGCATAATATGGTTATCATTGGAACAAGGGGACTTAAAGTATGCAAATCTATAGACCGCGTGGGGAACAGTGAATATTGTTTGCATTAATCAGTATTAAATGCTCGTCTTTGCAAACAAGGGAGAAACTATAGATCAAAATAGAATCTCAATGAAAGCCCCACTGTTTTCTCATCATTTAACACATTTACAGCTCAGGCATTTTGTATCACAGCAAATGGAAAACATTGTTTTCCATGAATTTCAGAAGCTTGAAGATTAGAAATTCTAGTAGCAATTTCCCTATCTTTTAATTTGACCTATTATTGAGATGGTGATGATGGTTGCCTGATGTGATCGAATTTTCTCCTTATAATTTATTTTTAATGTTAATGACTGTTTTATTATCATTGTCCTGAAGGTTTAGTATGTGGACACAAGTAGTATATAGAATATAGAACATAGGAGAAAAATATTAATTTGTTGCTCAAAGAGAGAGGAGTTAGCTTTCTCTCTTTCTTTTGGTCTCAATTTTTCATATCTATGAAGTGCATGAATAATTAAACATTTTCAATAGGTACAGGGTAATTCTTCATTTCTCCTGCGGAGGTGCTGTAAGAGAATTGAATACCGTAATTGCAATTGAGCCCCTCTCTATATATGATGTAAGTCGTGCGAAAACAAGAACTAGGAACAGAGCTCTGTCTGTAGGTTAGGAGAAGCAGCACAGGTACCTATGTATAGGAGTTGCACAGACTCTACAACAGCAAAATGGTAGGACGATTTAAATGAGGAATACTTAGACTGTTGTCGTATTTATTATACGCAGGAATGATTCATTAAAAAGAAAAAAACTATTTAAAAAGGTGACCATAATGTATTATTAGTCTATGTGCAGTTATCAGAATCTTCATACATCACAGACCTTATTCTGTAAATTTAAGTTTTCACAGACACTAGCACATCACAACCTTCTATGAAAACCATAAATGGAGTCCAATAGTTTCCTGGCTTCAACGTTGGAAGGGTGAAATTGGATCTTATCATCAGCCCCTATTACCATAATCATTCTAATAGCACTCTAAATAAATACACTCAAAGTATTTTACAAACATTTTTTATGTTTTAATTTTTGATAATACTATTTGTATATATAAAAAAAAAAAGAAATCCAGCAATATTTACTCTTTACACTGGAGCTAATATTATCCTTCTACTTCTTGTTCTTCACATGGACATTGGCATAAATAAAGTGAGTCAGACCCTATTTGTTTATATAGAAGTGCTATCTGAGCATGCTCAACGGATGAGAGGTTATAGGGAAGGGGAGCTGTGAGAACACCCACTGTGAATGATGGATTCTCAGTATACGGCTGGTGTCACATTTGCGAGTGCAATGAGAGAAACTCGCGCAAGTCTCTCGCCTCAATACCTGGCACTGCCACCGGCACTCAGGACCGGAGCGTCCGGCTGCATAGAAATACATGCAGCTGCATGCTCCGGTCCCGAGTGCTAGCAGCAGTGCCGGGTATCGAGGCGAGAGACTTGATCGAGTTTCTCTCATTGCACTCCCAAATGTGACACTGGCCTAAGGCTGGAGTCACAAGACCGTATTTAAAAAAAAAATAATTCAGATTCTCAGGTCCGAGAGTTACGCCAGTGCTCTCCGTATGGTAATCGCGTGCAATGCGATGATGCCATATTTTATCTCCAATATATCTGTAAGCCAATCTAAAGTCCTATTAAATAAACTGCCTCCATCATCTGAAAACTTACAAAAGCAAAATCAACAAGGACCTACATTAGGCTCACAGGAAGATTATTTCCATATTCTTTGCAATAGAACCCCTACTATTGGTTTGTTTGACTTGTTTGTGTAAAACATGTTTTATAGGCTTACCTTAACCCAGGGGTCATCAAACTTTTTAAACAGGGGGCCAGTTCACGGTCCCTCAGACCATTGAACTGCCGGAATATAGTTTAAAAAAGAAAACTATGAACAAATTCCAATGCACACTGCACATATCTTATTTTGATGAAAAGAAAAATCAAAACAAAAACAGGAACAAATACAATATTTAAAATAAAGAACAAGTAAAGTTAAAGGGAAGGTACCACGTTTGTAGATCATTAATAAATCAATGTAATATAACATGCTGTTATAACCAAGGTTTGAATGTATTTGAAACATATTTTGTGTGTTAGAGGAATTTAAAGAAGGCACTGGGGGCTGATATCTTGCTTTTAGGGTATGTGCACACGTTGCGGATTTCTTGCAGAAAATTCCTGAAGAAAACCGGAAATTTTCTGCAAGAAATCCGCATTTTTTTTTTTGCGTTTTTTTTCCGTTTTTTTCGCGTTTTTTTAGCATTCTGCAAGCGTAATTAGCTTGCAGAATGCTAAAGTTTTCCCTGCGATCTGTAGCATCGCTTGGAAAACTGACTGACAGGTTGGTCACACTTGTCAAACATAGCGTTTGACAAGTGTGACCAACTTTTTACTATAGATGCTGCCTATGCAGCATCTATAGTAAAAGATAGAACGTTTAAAAATAATAAAAAAAATAAAAAAATGCTTATACTCACCCAGACATCTCACCGGCGTCCGTTCCGTATAGCTGGTCTGTGCGCACAGGACCTCCCGTGACGTCACGGTCACGTGAGCGGTCACATGACCGCTCACGACCAATCACAGGACAGTGACGTCATTCGGCGAGGTCCTTCAGCGCACACCAGGTACAGAAACCGAACGGCAGCGTGCGAGGAGGCGGCAAGACATCGAGGGTGAGTATAGGACTGTTTATTATTTTATTTCTTATTTTTTGACCACTTATATGGTGCCCAGTGCGTGGAGGAGAGTCTCCTCTCCTCCACCCTGGGTACCAACCGCATATAATCTGCTTACTTCCCGCATGGTGTGCACAGCCCCGTGCGGGAAGTAAGCAGATCAATGGACTCCTAGGTGTGCGGAATCCCTGCAATTCCGCATTTTTAATGAACATGTTGCTTTTTTTTCCGCTATGCGATTTTTTCGCGGAAAAAATCGCAACATTTGCACCAAAAATGCGGAATACCCTGTAAATAATAGGAGGCTTATGTAAGCGTTTTTTTTCGCGTTTTTATCACGTTTTTATAGCGAAAAAACGCGAAAAAAACGCTAACAATCCTGAACGTGTGCACATGGCCTTACAGTAGCAGCATGACACTATCAGTGTCATAATACATCACCCCATAGTCATAGTCCATTTGTTATCTATTGTAATAGAACTGTCACTGCTGTGAGCTGGACATGCCTCTGTGGGCTGCACAATTCACAGTAGTGGGAGTGTTCTGCTGCCATATTCATGGTGCCCTGGATCTGCTAACATAAGGAGTACTGCTTCCAGCAGAACAGATCTTAGATTAAAGGCTGACAGGAGTAAAATGCAGGAGAAAAGCTTGGGCAGAATAGCAGAGACATCAAGGAGGAACAGTGTACCATTATCATTATCAGAGCAGGAGCTGTCAGCTGCTTGGCAGGAGTTGTGATTCATCCCTCCATAAGATAAGGAGCTGCAGGTCTGCAGTGAATGACCAGACTTTGTGGAGGGGGATGAGAGGATCATGTAATCTGGGTGAGAGAGACGGATGGGGAGCGAGAGAGAGAGGCAGCAATTGCTGGTAATAGTAGATCACAGGGCAGTCACCCACAAAATGGCACTGCCCTGTGATACTACTCTACATTCTGCCCCAGGGATACTAGACCACCCAAAAAGGGAGGGAAATGGTGATGTCAGCAGTTAATGCCCCAATTTTGCAGCTAACAGTAAAGCTGGTAAGTCTTACTATAGCTGCTTGAGGTTTAAAAATCTTCCCCCTAGTGGTAAATATATTTGTAAGAAAATATATCATATTTTTCATATAGAAATGTGTGCAAACATTGCATTAATACATTTTAATTTCTCAAAAAAAAAAAAAAAACTACAAGAAAACTGGTGGAACCGTCCTTTTAAAAGAAACAAACTTACCGGTATTTCAATGGGAACTATGGGCCTGCTTTTGGCTAATGAGATGGTCAATGTCCGGTTCCATATTTTGTCACTGCTAGTCATTCTCTTTCTTGATATCATGGTTTCCTAGGGATTCCACATTGCTATTAGTAAAATACCTATATATACAGCACTACAAAAACAATATATACCAGCAATAAAATTGCCCACACAGAGACATACAGACTGAACTACCCATCAATGCTGTCTGATCAGTGCCCATCACTGCAGCCTTGCCAGTCAATATTCTCTCAGCCTCACCAGTGCCCATATTGGCGGCACGGTGTCTCAGTGGTTAGCACTACAACCTTGCAGCGCTGGAGTCCTGGGTTCAAATCCCACCAAGGACAACATCTGCAAGGAGTTTATATGTTCTCCCCGTGTTTGCATGGGTTTCCTCCGGGTACACCGGTTTCCTCCCACACTCCAAAGACATACTGATAGGGAATTTAGATTGTGCGCCCCATCGGAGACAGAGATGATAATGTGTGCAAATTGTAAAGCGCTGCGGAATATGTTAGCGCTATATAAAAATAAAGATTATCATTAACTCTGCTTCTACCTCAGGCTCAGACTGGTGTGGTGCGAGAGTCCCCAATAGGCAGGTTAGACCGGACCCGGCGTTTAAAAAAAAAAAGAAAAAAAAAAGTTCCCGCTTATGGCACCTGCTGGTCTGAAGAGGCACCCGCTTGACTTTGTCATCACACCGCCTGTGCCAGAAGAAGACAATCACATGGTCTGTGCTGCATACGGATGGCCACGCATCGCCTTTCCTCATCGTTCTGCCCGGCCCGCGATTACAGGGCCTGCCAGCATTGAATTGTTCTGAAGTTCAATGCCGGGCCCAGGGGGTGGATAAATGTCCTCGGCGGGCCGCATGTGGCTCGCGGGCCGTAGTTTGAGGACCCCTGCCTTAACCCTTTCACCACCTTGGGTTTTTCTATTTTTTTTTTGTTTTTTTTTTTTGCTCCCTTTTTCTAAATTTGTTTATTTTTTCTATATTTCTATCAATATAGCCATGTGGGAGCCTGTTTTTTGTGAGACGAGTTGCACTTCTGAATGACACCATTGATTTTGCCATATAGTGTACTCAAAAATGGGAAAAAAGGACGGTGAAATTGTGTGTTTAAAAAAAAAAATGCTATTTTTCGAGACCTCTAGTGTCTCCATTTTTTTTTTGTTTTGTGATCAGGGGCTGGGTGAGGGCTCATTTTGTTGCGCACCTGGAGCGCCCCCACACCGCCGCAGGGCCGAGGGGTACCCGGAGCCGGGCCTCTAGGTCTCAGTCCTGGGGTTGTCACGGTAGCTAGACCCGGTCCGTGGCCCTGTCTGTCAGTGGGGGACGTCCGGTGCAATAAGTGATGTTGTAGCGGTGCAGTTGTGGGGTGCAGGTCGCGGTAAATAACGAGGACACCAGGTTGCAGTCTCTTTACCTCTTTACTGAAGCTCTCTGGGTCCTCAGTCCGGAATACGGCTCACCAGGCTGCGCAAGTCCGGCCGGTCCAATGGCACTTCCAGAGCTCTCCTTGCAGGTGGAAATCGGTGCCTTCCTTCTAGCGCTATGTGTTGCAGTCCTTCCCTGCTGTGCTTACGGAAAGTACCCCACAACTGTTGTGTCTGTTTCTCGTGTTCCCTCACAACAACTTAATTCGCAATGATCTTCCTCGTCCCTCCAGATACTATGGTAGGAACGCACCCGTATGACGGGGAGGCTCGGAGATCTTCCGGGACTCTATCTGCGCCCCTCTCCTGTTGGTACCCCCCTGTGCCTTCCTGGGTGATGCGTGAGACAGTCCGCCTCAAGCTAACTGCCCTGCCGTAGGTCTGAGGTATGGCTTGAAACTCTTTACCTCCTCGGCGTTCCGGCCACCGGTAGTGCGCCTCAGTAAGGTGCTGCCTCTTTCAGCACAACCCTCACTGGTATCTCCTTTCGCTTGATTTCGTTTCTCACTCAGCACAATCTATCTCGCTTCTTAGTCCTTCCTTGGGCACCGCCGCTATGCTGAGCAGGCACGGTCCCTTTACGTTCTTTCCATGCCAAGCCTCTGCCAGGATCCCACCCCTGGCAGAGGCCCTACAGTCTCTCCCTTCACAACACCCTCTGCCACCAGGTGTTGCTCCGTTCAATCCCGTCAGCCTTCTCACTAACTTCCTGCCTGACCCCCAGTTTACCCACTATGGTGGGGAGTGGCCTAATGAATAGCACCCTTAGCTCCCCCCGGAGGCCCAGTTGTGAAATGTATTGGTGACTGTGATACCTGCTCAGAGAACTCCTTCCGTGCCATCGAACGCAGCATGGCCCCCCTTAGTGGCTGAACCATGCTACTGCAACGACCAGGACTCTGGGGCGCTGCACTCCCCCCTGGTTAAACACAGTACTCCGGGACTGGGAAGAAAAACAACAATACAGGTTAGCAAAAAGACATACAATTTTGTTGAGTGCAAATAACAATAAGTATACTTAAGTAGGCTTCCCTTTATGGGAGGTGAGGACACTTGTAACGTTACAAACATAATTAACCTTATAATTTACAGAGTATAAATAACTTCTGTTACCCAACCGGGTATTCTATTTAGTGCAATTTTTGAAATAATAACTTAACATTGCCTTTAAGAAACTCACACTCTTAGTCTATCAAAGGCCTTCCTATAATCACATTATAAGGCATTTCAACTTTACATTCTCCTTCTTGTGAACCTGCAGGACCGCCTGTCCCTACGGCACCAGGCCTACTGCCTCTCCTTTCTTCTACAGGACCGCCCTGTTCAGCCAGGGCCTACTGCCTTTCGCTACTATACACAGTATAGACATAACATTCCTTTCAGTTGAAGAACTCTGAGCCAGCTCTACTCGGCCCCTTTAAGGACTCACTCTCTAACCCCTACGGGTTCACTCTCTGTCCTTAGCAATAAAGTAACTTTTCAATGGGGACGCAGGGTTTACCTTCTATCCTCACCCTCATTATTACTTCTCTTACTTTCAACTATGCAGACCTCTACTTCTACCCCTACGGGCTCTCTGCATCTTTCCTGTCTTCAAAACATTATTTAAATTTCACATTTTAACAAATTCAACACATATAACTTAGCATGTAAAACAGTTACATTTCTTTTCAAGGCATCATTAGGGCATTACTGTTCTGCAACAGTATCTCTCTCAAGTTCAGTTTCTCACATCCCCTTTAAGAGGAGACCAAGTCTTTCTAAGGTAGCTCGTCTCCTCAGCCTACCGGCCCATGCAAAGGTTCCGGCATGGTATCTTCGCAAAGTGTCTTTAACTAGAACCGGTAGGAAAGGTATCTTCGCAAAGTGTCTTTGGCTCAAACAAATAGGGCAAATATCTTCGCAAAGTGTCTTTGGCTAAAACCAGTAGGGAGCACCTTTAAGAAGGTGCAAACTATTTACAAGGGAAGTTCGAATCATGCACAGTCCATGATTTCTGCAGTTCTTTAAACTTCAGGAAAACAACAGTGACCCCGGATCAACAAAGGGGTCACCTTTAACCCTAGACGGGTTTAGCAGCAAACAGGAACAGTTAAAGGAATGAACAGTTAACTATTTACATTTTCATGGTATCGAGGTTTATTCTCCTTCCGGTGGCTTGGGCTCCTGAACCCCGGCCACTGTAGCACGGACACCAGCGGCAAGCTCCGCAGGGACCACCTGGTCGCCTGCTGTCTGAATTTGAAGCCTAACTCTGTCGGCAAGTTCAGGAGCTGCTACAAAGCGTACAGTAGAAACAGTAACAAGATCTGGCAGCCCTGGATTGACCACAGTTGGGGCCGCAGGTGCCGTTCTCTCAGACTCGCATCGCTGAACTTTCCGGGCACGCCATCCTTGTGTGTTCCAGTGGCGGGTATATGTCACCTGATCCCCCTCCCGGAGTGGTTCACCTTCTCGATCACAGCAGGGGGTCTCCACATCGTAGCCGGCAACGAAGATGCCAGTAGGTAGACCCGACTCCCAAATGGAACCCCACCCCTTCTTTGGGTGGAATGCCGCCACCGTCCCTCGCCTGACAGCATCCGTCCCATCATAGATCATTTTTTTGCTCTGCAGTTCCCGTCTTTCAACTTCGGTGCGCTGTCCCCAATGCTGGAGCACGCATTGTTTGTATTGGTCCCAGGTAAGTATCGCAATAGTGAGACCTTCCATTGGAATCCCATCCTGCTCGACCCAGGGAACATCCCATCGGAACATCACCCCTCCTGGGTCCATTTCTATGGGCTCTCCCCACCTGGTTGGCAATGGTGGTAACAACTTCCCCAACGCACCGGGGGTGAGAACCGCTCGGTCGATTGTAAACGCGGGGTTACTGTTGTGGGGAGGATCGGTCGGGAGAGCAGAACCGTCCAGGGGAGTAGGGGCGCCGCCCATACCTGCGCCTGATGTGGTTCCATCGGTGTCGCTCCGGTCCGCTAACGAGGACGCTGGAGTCTGCTGCAGCCCGGACCGGGGCTCCTCCAATGGGATACTCGGATTCGGCTCCGCTGGCCGTGGTTCCTCCTCCTCTAACTCCGAGGTCGGGATTGGTGTATATACCTCCGCTGTTGGGTCCGCAGGCTTCCGGTCCATCTCCGGTGAAGAAGGGCAGGCCGGAACTGCTTCTTCCTCGCTCAGGCACTCGCCGTTCATCATCGCTGCCTGATAGTCGGTGGCAGTGCATGCACCTAACTCCGCCATTTCTCCGAGGTTGGGCTTCTCCGTCGCCAGCTTCCCGCCATTGCATCTCAGGGGGTTGTCTTCTGTTTTGGGGCAGGTCATCTCTTTGCAGCCAGAAGTGCAGGGGGCGGTAGCCATTTCTCGCGCCACACTGGGAGTCTCCGCCCATAACACACCCTCCTTCTCCTGGGGTGTAGCAATGGCGGCGCCTTTTGGCGGGAACTTCTGGCGGCCAATGGCGCAGCACAATCTTGCAATAAAGTACAGTAAATCACAGTCTCTAGGCACACATGACCTGATTCTTCAGGCTTAAGTAGATCCTGTTCGTGACGCCAAGTTGGAGCGCCCCCACACCGCCGCAGGGCCGAGGGGTACCCGGAGCCGGGCCTCTAGGTCTCAGTCCTGGGGTTGTCACGGTAGCTAGACCCGGTCCGTGGCCCTGTCTGTCAGTGGGGGACGTCCGGTGCAATAAGTGATGTTGTAGCGGTGCAGTTGTGGGGTGCAGGTCGCGGTAAATAACGAGGACACCAGGTTGCAGTCTCTTTACCTCTTTACTGAAGCTCTCTGGGTCCTCAGTCCGGAATACGGCTCACCAGGCTGCGCAAGTCCGGCCGGTCCAATGGCACTTCCAGAGCTCTCCTTGCAGGTGGAAATCGGTGCCTTCCTTCTAGCGCTATGTGTTGCAGTCCTTCCCTGCTGTGCTTACGGAAAGTACCCCACAACTGTTGTGTCTGTTTCTCGTGTTCCCTCACAACAACTTAATTCGCAATGATCTTCCTCGTCCCTCCAGATACTATGGTAGGAACGCACCCGTATGACGGGGAGGCTCGGAGATCTTCCGGGACTCTATCTGCGCCCCTCTCCTGTTGGTACCCCCCTGTGCCTTCCTGGGTGATGCGTGAGACAGTCCGCCTCAAGCTAACTGCCCTGCCGTAGGTCTGAGGTATGGCTTGAAACTCTTTACCTCCTCGGCGTTCCGGCCACCGGTAGTGCGCCTCAGTAAGGTGCTGCCTCTTTCAGCACAACCCTCACTGGTATCTCCTTTCGCTTGATTTCGTTTCTCACTCAGCACAATCTATCTCGCTTCTTAGTCCTTCCTTGGGCACCGCCGCTATGCTGAGCAGGCACGGTCCCTTTACGTTCTTTCCATGCCAAGCCTCTGCCAGGATCCCACCCCTGGCAGAGGCCCTACAGTCTCTCCCTTCACAACACCCTCTGCCACCAGGTGTTGCTCCGTTCAATCCCGTCAGCCTTCTCACTAACTTCCTGCCTGACCCCCAGTTTACCCACTATGGTGGGGAGTGGCCTAATGAATAGCACCCTTAGCTCCCCCCGGAGGCCCAGCTGTGAAATGTATTGGTGACTGTGATACCTGCTCAGAGAACTCCTTCCGTGCCATCGAACGCAGCATGGCCCCCCTTAGTGGCTGAACCATGCTACTGCAACGACCAGGACTCTGGGGCGCTGCACACCCAGCTGACGTTTCTATTGACACCATTTGGTGTGGATATGATCTTTTGATTGCCCATTACTGCCTTTTTAATGCAATGTTGCGGTGACCAAAAAAACTTCTGTCATTTTTTTGACTTTTTTTCTCGTTACACCGTTTACTGATTGGATTAATTCTTTCTATATATTGATCAGACGGTTGTGAATGCAGCGATACAAAATTTATTTTTTTTTGTGAATTCTATTTCATTTATTTTTTTTTTATTTTTCTTTATTATATTTTTTATATTTTTTTTTTCTTCAATAGCTTCCATGGGAAACTAGAAGCTGTGATCATCTGATCGCTTGTGCTACACAGGGCAGGGCTTCAGCCCTGCTCTATGTAGCTAAAATACTCACTTGGGGCGGCACTCATAGCAATCCGGCAATGACAACCACAGGGGTCTGCTACAGACCCCGGTTTGTCATGCCAACCTTTCGGCGACCTGCGGTCATGTGACATGGGCGGGATTAGTGATGCGCTTCTGGAGTGAGCATGTTAAATGCTGCTGTCAGAGATTGACTGCGGCATTTAACATGTTAACAGCCGTGGGCGGATCTCTATTCCACCCGTGGCTGTTAGGGGCACATGTTAGCCTTTCAAATGAGCTGACATGTGGCGGAAAAGTTGGAGGGTCACCACTGGAGCCCACAGTAAACTGGGGGAGCCCACTTTAGACATAACTATACTTATTGTGGATCTGAGGGGGTAGCGACGAATGTGGGTCCGTCCATCAGCTCCTGATGTGACGGGCCACTAAAAGATATTTCTAATGAAGTCATTCTGACAAGTGTGTTTTTTTTTTTTGACTACTCTAGGATGATCGTCTCTACTTTTGACTTGCTTTTGGAGGCAGTGCGACCTGGGATAACCTTCAAGAACACATATGCAGAAATGTATTTCACCAGAGGAGCGGCTCTAACCATGTAAGTAAATATGTATTAGTCCTATATTTGGTATCTATTACATGTAAGGTAAAATTTTTCCACATGGTCTTATGAATTCTTGGGATGTTTCTGACAGGTGAAAGCCAAAAAAAAAATATATATATATATATATATATATATATATATATATAAATTTCTTTATTTTTTTTGTACAGAAGTTCTCTCCATGATGTTAGTCCACCTCGGATTTCCCTTATGATGTAATTGAGATGTCTATTGTTGAACAAGTGGACTAGTGTGTGTGTGTGTTTGGCCTCAATTGTTTACCTGTCATTGATTAATGTTAGCTAAGTAAATTTGACGTTCCTAATGTGAATGTATGTTTATTAAATTACACAATGCCATTGTTTGAAGCATACATACATATTTAATTTTATCTAATCAAGTACTAGAGTCTTCATGTTTGGAGTGTTGATGTTAGTACATCTGTGTTCTTTTGATATTAACAAAAATCATATAATATAATTCTTAGTGCACATTCTGCAATTATATTCCTATGCAGAGGCGTAGCTAGGGGTTCAGCTCAGGGGGGGCGAAAAATCTGAGTGGGCCCCTAACCAATAGCCCTGATTGCAACTGAGGTGGCGCACTCTTATTCGTGGGTATAGGAACCTCAGCACATTACAGTGCGGTAACTGAAAAAAATCTCTACACAAAAAACAATATGATAATAATACTGTCATATGATGATCTCATAATTGTAGATACCAGTGTTGCAGAATATACAAGAGTTTACAATATAGTTACAGACAATAACTTACAGGTGACGTTCTTTTTGATAATCGTTCACTTTTAGACCTTACTCGGACCGACATGACAACTTCTTCCAGCCAGGACTCCTCTGCAGAGATTACAACAAAGACACATTTGACTTCTCACACATTTCCAGCCCAGTACCCATCTATCTCCAACCTGCACAAAACTACTCAACCCAATACTGAGCCACTGCTGTCACATGTGTCCCTAGTATTGCACCTGCTGTGTGATACAAAAGCAATGCTCCTCATACTGCCTCACATAGTAATGCCACCATTGGGACCTTTACATAGTGGAATGTCTTTTGTGCCCCCACAGTAACTCCCACACTGTATGTAAACCCCAGTTTATGACAGACCCCACAGTAACTCCCACACTGTATATAGGCTCCCATACTGTATGATGGCCCCCACAGTAGCTTATAAACTGTACTGTATAATGGCCTCCGCATTAGCTCCCATGCTGTATAATGGTCTCCGAATTAGCTCTAACACTGTATAATGGCCCCCGCTGTAGCTCCCATGCCTTTGATTCTGGTCTCTGTCGGTCCCTGTTTGTAGACTACATGTTGCACAGTGCTGATATATTTAACAAAGGGCTAAATAGAAGAAAACAGAAACAGCCAGTGGGTGTATATAGAGGCCAGCGTGTGAATAGCTCCCTTAATGTACCCAGGTAACCCTAAAAGAAATACTATTGTCTGGGCAAGACCCCAAAGAGGGGACCGGAAAGAAAGAGGGAATTAGAAGAGAGGGAGGAAAAATATTACTCATGTAAAGAAAGTGCACCCCTTGGTAGGTCTTCTCTTTTATTCCCTTTTCTGCCTTTGTGGGGGTCTAGTTGGCCAGACTGAGTATACGTTCAGGGGTCTATATGTGATCATCTATACGCACCTACTGGCTGTTTGTATTTTCTTCTATTTGGCTGTTTATCATATATATTCATCCTCAACTTGGTGGGGATTATTTTTTTTTTAATAAAAAGTTATATATTTGGGTTTTCATGCTTGCCAGCCTGGATTTACAATATGATATGATAGGACCCCCACCCCGGCTACAGGACCAAGTCACAGAGTGTGTATCTGGAGAGAGAGGGAGATTTGAAAGCAGCACTAGCAAACAGTGTGTAATACACAGCTGCCAAACCCAAACATTCCAGGCATGTACAGATCTTCAATGTAGCAGCAAAAATAAATGAAAAAACAGAATTTTGATTCTCCTAGATAAAGGTTCTCAGTAGAACCGACATGTGGCTGAGCCTCAGTGGGCTACTAAAACACTTTTTTAATTTTGTCAGTGCCTTATTTTTTTTTGTATATATATATATATATATATATATATATATATATATATATATATATATATATATATATACACATATTAGATTACACAGTGTATATATACAGGGAAAGACACATTCTTGCTTGTGCTGTCCTGCTGCTGGGGTGACTTCTATCAGGGCAGTGCATGATAGTTACTATTTATGTCAGTGGCTCTGAGGCATAATGAGATTTATGGCAGCTGATTTGCATTGGCAGAGACACCTTCTGATCTGTTTAAAAGTTCAAGTAGACTAGCCGCCATAAATGTATGGTGCCTCAGATACAAGACCACAAATACAAGAAAATAAACAATCCAGGACTTGTAAGGAGGGGAGCAGGGTCCTGCCCCCTCCTCACTGCACAGACACAACCCCCCCTGCACGAAGCAGCCCAAGTTCTAAATACTCACAGCACCACCTTGTCTTGCTCCTCTCCGGCGGGAAGAAGCCTCAAGCAACTGCTGCGTGGTGACGTCTCTCGTGCAGTCTCTCCTGCAGACACACAGGGTGCAATGGGGGCGTGTGCTATAGGACAGACAGCTGTAGTGCAGGGAGATTATGTCTCCCCGCACTACAGTGGAGAGAACTACATCGGCGTGCTGCGTACGCCGGCATAGTTAACAGTGGCAGTAACTCTGAATGGGCCCCCTCAGAGCAAGGGGCCCGGGGCGACCGCACCCTCTGCCCCCCTGGTAGCTACGCTACTGTTCCTATGTAAGTGTTAAGTGACATTATCTAGTTTCATTCTTTTTATATGTTGTTGTTATCGTCTTGGTTTCTATCCACCAGTCTCTCCTATGCAGCACTTCATCTTGAGTTTCTTCTGGGAAAATTGACCATCTCCAGCATTGCATGATCAACGTGTACAGAGATCTGGTCCCACCTCCAAAATTCTCTTATGCCAGAGCCAAAAAAGACTGGCTGCGGATTGCCCATGGTTTCGAGGGGAAAAAATGCCAGTTCCCCAGTTGCATTTGGTTGCCTGGATGGCAAGCGCCATCCCAATATTCCAATTCTAAGGCCGGCGTCACACTAGAGAGTTTTATGGACGTATGAGAGGTGCAAAATACGGATTACACACGGACCATCAGTGTGACTTGCGAGAAATACGTACCGGTGTTCTATAGAAAAGCCGGTAATTCAGTGCGGTGTACAGTAAAATCACACTGACAGGTTAGGATAGAATAAATGTCTACACATAGTATAGGTATATATATATATATATATATATATATATATATATATATATATAATTGAGACACACTAATATATATTAACTATATATATATATATATATATATTTTAATACAGAGCTAGATAGCAGAAAAGCCGGTAATTCAATTGCCGGCTTTTGCTATCTCCTTCCCAAACCCGACTGGATATGAGACATGGTTTACATACCTAGACTTGCGGTGCTGCGCCCCCTGCTGGCATAACCTCATATGAACTCTAGTGTGGGAATTTCTCTGAATATTTTCTCACGCTAGAGTTCATATGAAGTTATGTCAGCACGTGGCGCAGCACCGCAAGTCTAGGTAGCTATGTTCCCCTGCATTCCATTCATTCACCAGTTTTTACAGGCAGGGGCAACAGCTGCATTAGTAGGCTCCTGATTGTAAAATTATTTAACACCTTCAGATGGATTTACAGCGTGGGAATTGACTGTAACTCCGGAGAGGTATGGGATATTGTTTTTTTTAATTTTAATTTCAGGTGACAAGGGTCTTCAATTGGATTGAGCGTATAATAAAGATATTACAACGCCATGTGTATTTATTTCATTAAAACACTTTTTTCCAAATGTGTGGTTTTTTAACCCTTTATTAATATTGGATTAATAATGGATAGGTGTCTTATTGACACCTCTCCATTATTAACCAGGCTTAATATCACCTTACAGTAGCAAGGTGACATTAACCCTTTATTCCCCCATATCCCACCTCTACAGGGGAGTGGAAAGAGAGAGGCTAAGTGCCAGAATAGGTGCATCTTACAGATGTGTCATTTCTGGGGTGGCTGGGGGCAGATGTTTTTAGCCATGGGGGCCAATATCTATGGTCCCTCTCTAGGCTATTAATATCTGCTCTCAGTCACTGGCTTTCCCACTCTGGCGGACAAAATTGCGTGGGAGCCCACGCCAATTTTTTCCGTGATTTAACCCTTTATTTTACACACATACACTTCTAACATTAGTAATGAGGAATATGTAAAAAAAAAAAAAAAGGGATATTAAATGGTTTACTATATTTAAACCATGTCTCATATCCTGTCGGGTTTGTGAAGGAGATGGTATCACTGGGTCCTTCTCCGGTACCACACAATCAACAGAGCTAGAGTATAGTAAACAATTCCAAGACCTTTATTTAGGCAAAAATACGAAAGGTCCATAGTCCATATACGATCCACCACACAAAGGATAAAATAGTCCAGAACACGAATGCAGTTCAGTAACAGGATAAAAGTCCAACAATCCAGCAGACAGAGGATAGCATAGTCCATATACTCTTCTTTCTCTCTGAGATGCTGTGAACACATCATCATTCCACACAGGACTGATTGTGTCTCACCTCCCTGATATTTACAAGTCCCTCTCCTCATTCACAGGTTAGGGGGGTGGGTGCAGGGCTCATTGTTTCAACAAGCTAGTTCAATATGTCTTTAGCATATTAGCAAACAACACTATTCACTGACCCTGTGGAGAGATAACAGTACAGTACTGTGGGGGGAATATCAGATGGCAAATAACTCATCCTACAAGAGAACACCATGATAATCAGTAAAATATAAATATACATAAAATGATACCCACATAACATACCACACCATCACAGATAGTAAAAGCCGGCAATTGAATTACCGGCTTTTCTGCTATCTAGCGCTGTATTAAAATATATATATATATATATATAGAGAGAGAGAGAGAGAGAGAGAGAAAGAAAATTGGAACAGCACAATGCTCACCAGTGGGTGCCTCCTGGGTAGAATGGTCCACTCATCTACCCAACTTGTATACATAATAGAAAAAAGAAGGCAGCACTCCAAGTCCTCTTCAGGGTGAAAAATGTGAAGTTTATTCAGCCCACATCTCTGTGCGACGTTTCGGCTCACACTGAGCCTTTTTCAAGCAGTGGGTGTTACCAATAATAGTGCTTTTATAGGCATAATCTACCATAATTTACATAATTGACCATCCATCATTAATAAATATAACATTTTTAAGACATATATATATACATAGAAAGAATCTTCTTTGCAATCCCAGTCTCATAAAGTGACCTGTGCTAAAGTGCTAATATAGTCGTATATCTTCACATTCATTTCTCTTATTTCTTACATGTTCTTGTTATTCCTTTTTGTAATAAACCTTTATCACATACTTATACATATTCATACTTATTTTAACTCCTTACCCTGCCGCATATAGGTCAGACCACATGGAGGACGCTGTATCTGCCGTTATCGGCGTCCTACTTCCTCTACTGCGCATGTCCTGACATCATTCTCTTCAATCATACCCTGCCAGCCAATCACAGTGTATTTCACTTTGCGCAAACATCAAATTAGGAGCCCATATACATCTGATTCCTAGGTATGCTTTTACTGGGCTAATACAGATTGGGATGGATTTTAAATTCTACATTCAGTCCTTTTGGCTTCAAAGTAAAGCTCATATATCCATTTCAGTTCAAGCTTCTTTAACAGGCATAATCTATCCCCCCCGTCTCCTTTGTATGGGGACCTTGTCTATTATTCAGAATTTAAGATCCTTCTCTGTATGTCCCAATTCTGTAAAATGTTTCGACACCGGGAGATCCAGCCGTTTTTTTCTAATTGAGTGTCGGTGATTGTTGATACGCACTTTCAATTCGCACGTCGTCTCCCCTACGTACCACAATTTACATGGACATTCCAACAAGTATATAACATGATCAGAATTACATGTTAAAAACTGTTTGATTCTATACATCTTATTTGTACTTGGATGTTCAAATATAGAACCCTTCAACATGTAGGTACAGTTCACACATGATAGGCATGGAAAACAGCCTTTTTGGCTTACCCCAGTGATTGTGGTCTGACACTTATTCTTTAAAGGGCCAATGTCTGATTTTACCACATAATCTCTAATATTTCTACCCCTTCGATATGAAAACAGAGGGGGCTCCCTAAATTCTTTTATTCCTGGTAGACAATTGCCTAGCATGCCCCAATGCTTCCTAATTATCTCTGCTATTTGACCGCTTTCCTCAGTGTATGTCATCACACATGGTATTCTACTTAGGGATTTTTCTTGTTTCGTCCACCCTTACCCAGTAGATCTTTCCTATCTTTATTTAAAACTACATGTCTGGCAGCCTTTATCACTTCTCCTGGGTATCCCCTATTCACAAACTTTCTTGCCAAGCTATCTATAACCCCATCTATCTCCTCATCTTTGTTCACAATCCTACGCACTCTCAATAATTGACTAAAGGTACCTTCACACTAAGCGACGCTGCAGCGATATCGACAACGATGCCAATCGCTGCAGCGTTGCTGTGTGGTCGCTGGAGAGCTGTCACACAGACAGCTCTCCAGCGACCAACGATGCCGAAGTCCCCGGGTAACCAGGGTAAACATCGGGTTGCTAAGCGCAGGGCCGCGCTTAGTAACCCGATGTTTACCCTGGTTACCAGTGTAAATGTAAAAAAACAAACACTACATACTTACATTCGCGTCCCCCAGCGTCCGCTTCCCTGCACTGTGTAAGCGCCGGCAGTAGCAGGGCACAGCGGTGACGTCACCACTGTGCTTTGCTTTCCGGCCGGCACTGACACAGTCAATGCAGGAAGCTCTGAGCAGCAGCGCGGACGCCGGGGGATGTGACAGACATCAGAGGGTGAGTATGTACTGTTTTTTTTTTACTTTTACAATGGTAACCAGGGTAAATATCGGGTTACTAAGCGTGGCCCTGTGCTTAGTAACCCGATATTTACCCTGGTTACCATTGTAAAACATCGCTGGCATTGTTGCTTTTGCTGTCAAACACAACGATACATGCCGATCTGACGACCAAATAAAGTTCTGAACTTTCAGCAACGACCAGCGATATCACAGCAGGATCCAGATCGCTGCTGCGTGTCAAACACAACGATATCGCTATCCAGGACGCTGCAATGTCACGGATCACTGTCGTTATCGCTGCAAAGTCATTTAGTGTGAAGGTACCTTAAGTGGTATTGATCTTACCATATTTCTGGGGTGTTGGCTGTCATAGGTTAAGAGGTTATTTCTATCGGTCTCTTTTACAAATAAGGTGGTTGTTAATTCTCCATCATGTTGTCTAATACAGACATCTAAAAATTGTATATTGGTCCTAGAAGAGACCAGCGTAAATTTAATAGTCTCATTTATCCCGTTCAAATACTGGTGGAAATCTTCCAGTTCTTTCTCTGTACCATTCCATAGGAAGAAGACATCGTCTATGTATCTCCACCACACCAGCACATGCCGGAAGTGGTGGGACACATAGACGAGGTCCTCCTCCAAGGTACTCATAACAAGGTTTGCATATGCAGGGGCCATATTGGCCCCCATAGATGTACCGTGTTTTTGTGAATAGAATGTATCACCAATAGTGTTGAGCATTCCGATACCGCAAGTATCGGGTATCGGCCGATACTTGCGGTATCGGAATTCCGATACTGAGATCTGATACTTTTGTGGTATCGGGAATCGGAATCGGAAGTTTCCAGTGTATGGTTCCCAGGGTCTGAAGGAGAGTAAACTCTCCTTCAGGCCCTGGGATCCATATGAATGTGTAAAATAAAGAATTAAAATAAAAAATATTGATATACTCACCTGTCCGGAGGCCCCTGGACATCACCGCTGGTAACCGGCAGCCTTCTTTGTTTAAAATGAGCGCGTTCAGCACCTTCCATGACGTCACGGCTTCTGATTGGTCGCGTGGCGGTCACATGAGCGGCACGCGACCAATCAGAAGCCGTGACGTCATGGAAGGTGCTGAACGCGCTAATTTTAAGCAAAGAAGGCTGCCGGTTCACAGCGGTAAGGTCCAGGCTGCGTCGGAGAGGTGAGTATATCAATATTTTTTATTTTAATTCTTTATTTTACACATTAATATGGATCCCAGGGCCTGAAGGAGAGTTTCCTCTCCTTCAGACCCTGGGAACCATCAGGGATACCATCCGATACTTGAGTCCCATTGACTTGTATTGGTATCGGGTATCGGTATCGGATCAGATCCGATACTTTGCCGGTATCGGCCGATACTTTCCGATACCGATACTTTCAAGTATCGGACGGTATTGCTCAACACTAATCACCAAATAAGAAATAGCTCCGCCCCAAAATTATTTTCAACAATTTTATCAAAAATATTTTTCCTGTCCAGTGGGGTTTAACTTTTTTTCAATTGCTCTCACTCCAAAATCATGCTCTATTGAAGTGTAGAGTGAAATGACATCAAATGATGCTATTAACGCTTCACCCTCCAATTTTATGGACTCCAGTTTGTTCAAGAAATCGGTGGTATCTCTGATGTACGATTTTGATTCTTTAGCAATGGGATTGAGAATCTTGTCTAAAAATGTGCCTATCCTACTAAAGATCTAAAGATTTTAACCGGCAGCCTCCGTTCCTAAGAATGAGGAGTTTAGAGCCTTCGATGACGTCGCGGCTTGTGATTGGTCACGTGAGCGGTCACATGAGCGGCACGCGACCAATCACAAGCCGCGACGTCATCAAAGGCCCTAAACTCCTCATTCTTAGGAACGGAGGGTGCCGGTTACAATCGGTAAGGTCCAGGGGCCGCTGGACGGGTGAGTATATCCATATTTTTTATTTTAATTCTTTATTTTTTACATGAATATGGATCCCAGGGCCTGAAGGAGAGTCTCCTCTCCTCCAGACCCTGGGAACCATACACTGGAAACTTCCGATTCCGATTTCCGATACCACAAAAATATCGGAACTCGGTATCGGAATTCCGATACCGCAAGTATCGGCCGATACCCGATACTTGCGGTATCGGAATGCTCAACACTATTCTTGAGTTGCGCGCACACACACACGCCTGGATAGGATGCATTCAGATGCAAGTAAATCGCCAAACCACTCTTTTTTTCCAGGCAGTACTCAAGCGCATGGACAAGCTATCTCCTGATCAGCAGATGCATGTAATGCAATCGTGCCAGCTTGCTCTAGCGCATATTAACTCCCAAGTCCCTCCATCCGCCCCAGTACTTCCTCCACCACCTGCCCCCCCACCAGCCACTGTTCCTCCTCCCCCTCTTAGACAATGCCAGCATCCTGCCCCATACTAGTTCCCAACCACATCATCCGCGCCTCCACTCCCTGCCCACTACCACCAGTCTCCTTCAACACCTTTCATGCCCCAAACACAACCCTCTTCTCCACCCACCACCTCTTCTGCCTCCCAATCCCTCCACTCAACCCCTCAAACCTTTCAAATTCCCAACACTACTCCTGGTTTCATGTCCACCTATTCTTTCTCCATCCCTTCACCTGTTTTACCTACTGATCCATCACCACCACCATCACATTCCTCTCTCCACACTCCCAATGTCGAAGTGTCCCAATCTGTCAGCCCCTCCAGTATTATCTCCACCTCACACTATTTAAATTTATAAAGATTTTGTTTGTTAAAAATTTGTTAATAAAAACAGTTTTTTGGTTTAAAAAATTTTGTCTTTCATTTATTAATTTATAAGGTTAAATACTTTGGTTAAAACAAGGTACAATACTTTGGGTAAAGAAGGTAAAATACTTTGGGTAAAGAAGGTCAAATACTTTGGGTAACAAGGTCCAAGACAAATTTTTCAATCTCTCTTGTCCTGCCAGTCTACTCTTCCTTGAGATGAAATAAAGTATTCAGCAAATTTGTCCCTCGTTCTGGAAACTGACACAGAACTTCTATAAGTAATGTTGTGATAATCAGACAAGGTGGTTTCTTCAGAGTGGTCATCAATGGAAATCTGTTCCTTGCATATAACAAAATTGTGCAGGACCACACAAGCTTTCACTACCTCGTCCACAGTGTCAGTCTTCAGGTTGATAGAACCTGCCATTTGGCTGTCAGAATCCCAAAAGCGCACTCCACCATTCTTCGTGCTCATGTGAGGCGGTAATTAAAAATTATTTCAGTTGCCATCAATCCACTACTGGAGTATGGTTTCAGCAGGTGTTCCGAGAGTTGGAAGGCTTCATTTCCAACACAAACAAATGGGGTGGAAATTGGAGAGTGTTTCCATAGAGATGACGCCCCATTACATACAATTTAAAAACTTGTGAATCATTGGAGCAGCCATAGGCCCCTATATCGGCCGCTATAAATTTGCATTTCAGCAATGTCAATGAGAACAATGGAGAAATATTTTTTATAGCTAAAATATTCCGATCCAGCAGGTTTGACGATGCGGATATGTTTCCCGTCCACTACACCCAAGCAATTGGGAAACTGACAGATTTTTTTAAACTTTTCTGCTATTTCCAGCCAACTCTCCGTTGTGGGGTGTGGTATAAACTCACCATGGAAAGAGTTCCACAATGCACAGCAGATGTGCTTCACAATTCCGGAGATGGTGGAATTCCCAAGTCTGAACTGGAAATGGAATGACGAAAGGGATTCTTCAGTTGCAAGGAATCGGTGAAAACAAAACAAAAAAAAGGGGGAAAAATGAGTACAAAATACCAGCAATAACATTAGTTATAAGTCAGCTTTAACAGTAGGAGATACAATAAAAATGGCTTACTGAAGAGTCACCATCAGACGCTCCGCCGGTGAAATAGAGAAGCGGCAATATTTTTTACTACTTCAGATGAGGTGTCCAATTCGTTCCACCAATAAATCAAAATTCTCCATTTGCATCCGCACATATGAGAAAAATGCCTCAGGGTTTCCTTGTAGCTCCATGTATAGTGTAGATTACACCCCACGCGTCATTCTCTCTGCTGTGATGGGGTGGATCCACAAACGTCGTTGGCGCAGACGCATGATGTGCTGTCTCTCTCTCTTTCTCCAGAACAATCGCTTTCAAACTATTTGCCTCAACAGTAAAATCCACAGTAATCTTCAGAATGTTTGCCATCATGCCTTCCATCTTCGCCACTTGCTCCTCTACAACCTGTCAAAGATGGTCTGTAGGAACACTGTATATATAGGTTTCCAGTAGCCAATCACGTTTGGGAGCCTTCCATGGGCGTTTTTAAAACCGGATCCATTGTTAAACAGACGAAACGGATGAAAAATTGATTAAACGGATCCGTTTTTTTGCCAGTTCCGCTAGTCAAATCAGGTGGAAAAATGGATCAGTTTCATCTGCCTTTCACAATTTACGCCGGATCCGTTTATCTGGTGTGACGCTGGATCCAGCCTGATGGAAAAAACGTGATGTGTGAAAGTAGCCTTACACATCGTTTTAAAATGAAATATTCTTCAAAATTATATATATATATATATATATATATATATATATATATATATATATATATATATATATATATATATATAATACATATATATACAACCCCTGGCAAAAATTATGGCATCACCGCCCTTGGAGGATATTCATTCAGTTGTTTAATTTTGTAGAAAAAAAGCAGATCACAGACTTGGCACAAAACTAAAGTCATTTCAAATGGCAACTTTCTGGCTTTAAGAAACACTAAAGGAAATCAAGGAAATCAAGAACAAAAAATGTGGTAGTCAGTAATGGTTACTGAGGAAAAAATTATGGAATCACACTGTAAATTTACATATCCAAAAATAACACCTGCATTACATTAGATCTGCTTGTTAGTCTGCATCTAAAAAGGAGTGATCACACCTTGGAAAGCTGTTGCACCAAGTGGACTGACATGAATCATGGCTCCAACACGAGAGATGTCAATTGAAACAAAGGAAAGGATTATCAAACTCTTAAGAGGGTAAATCATCATGCAATGTTGCAAAAGATGTTGGTTGTTCAGTCAGCTGTGTCTAAAATCTGGACCAAATACAAACAACATAGGAAGGTTGTTAAAGGCAAACATACTGGTAGAGCAAGGAAGACATCAAAGCATCAAGACCGGAAATTTCAAGCAATATGTCTCCAAAACAGGAAATGCACAACAAAACAAATGAGGAACGAAGGGGTGGAAACTGGAGTCAACTTTGGTGACCGAACTGTAAGAAACCGCCTAAAGGAAATAGGATTTACATACAGAAAAGCTAAACAAAAGCCATCATTAACACCTAAACAGAAAAAAACAAGGTTACAATGGGCTAAGGAAAAGCAATCGTGGACTGTGGATGACTGGATGAAAGTCATATTCAGTGATGAATCACGAATCTGCATTGGAAAAGGTGATGATGCTGGAACTTTTGTTTGGTGCCGTTCCAATGAGATTTATAAAGATGACTGCCTGAAGAGAACATGCAAATTTCCACAGTCATTGATGATATGGGGCTGCATGTCAGGTAAAGGCACTGGGGAGATGGCTGTCATTACATCTTCAATAAATGCACAAGATTATGTTGATATTTTGGACACTTTTCTTATCCCATCAATTGAAAGGATGTTTGGGGATGATGTAATCATTTTTCAAGATGATAATGCATCCTGCCATAGAGCAAAAACTGTGAAAACATTCCTTGAAAAAAGACACAAGGTCAATGTCATGGCCTGCAAATAGTCCGGATCTCAATCCTAATTGAAAATCTTTGGTGGAAGTTGAAGAAAATGGTCCATGACAAGGCTCCAACCTGCAAAGCTGATCTGGCAACAGCAATCAGAGAAAGTTGGAGCCAGATTGATGAAGAGTACTGTTTGACACTCATTAAGTTCATGCCTGAGAGACTGCAAGCTGTTATAAAAGCCAGAGGTGGTACAACAAAATACTAGTGATGTTTTGGAGTGTGTTTTTTTTGTTTGTTTGTTTTTCATGATTCCATAATTTTTTCCTCAGAATTGAGTGATTCCATAATTTCCCCCCTATGCTTGGTTAAAAAAGTAACCATTACTAACTTCCACATTTTTTGTTCTTGATTTCTTTTAGTATTTCTTAAAGCCAGAAAGTTGCCATTTGAAATTACTTTAGTTTTGTGCCATGTCTGTGATCTGCTTTTTTTCTACAAAATTAAACAACTGAATGAACATCCTCCAAGGCCGGTGATTCCATAATTTTTGCCAGGGGTTGTATATATTATAGGAAAAAAATCTCTTTAAATCTTCTTCCTTAGCGAGCATGAACGAGCTGCGTGTGATCGGTGCGTAAGTGTGACTTGTGATTCAGTGACTTTGCATTCAGGGAGTTTGTAAGGTAGGAATTGCTGTTTGCATTTTATTAATACTCTACATTTATTTTTACTTAGCTTTTCTTTCTGGTTCAATCCCCATTAGGAAATGAGCTTCATAATTGACAATGCCATCCAGTGTACTTCTTGCCACATGTATGACATTCTTGAACAGCTGGTCAAGGGTGCATACTGCTGTGCAAGATGTGAGCACATTGTGCATTTGGAAGCCCAGGTTCTGGATCTAAATTTGCAGCTGGCAACACGGAGATCCATTGACAATATGGAAAGGCGTCTGCTGCTCGCTGAGCAGACGCTCAATGGGATAGATGTGGGGGAGGATGGTAGTAAGGAATTGCAGGAAAATGAGGCAGCTAGCTGGGTGACAGTTAGAAGGCCAGGTAGAGGGAAGAGTGCCACGGAGGCTAGTCCTGATCTGGCACACCCCCATAAGTTTGCTATGTTGGCAGATGAGGGCGGTATGAGTGCGGGTTAGCACTGCTGCAGCAAGGCATGTCCTCTGAAAGCCGGAGGAGTGTCTGCTCCAGTAAGGGGGGAAATAAGAGTAGGGAAGGTCAGACAGGTGCTGGTAGTGGGGGACTCAATTATTTGGGGAACAGGGCAATCTGTCACAAAGACAGGGATCGTCAAACAGTGTGATGCCTACCTGGCGCTCGAGTTCGACACATCACTGATTGGGTTGACAGATTATTGGGAGGGGCTGGTGATGATCTAGCAGTCATGGTGCACATTGGCACAAATGACAGTTAGAGGTTCATGGAAGGTCCTTAAAGACTATTTCAGGGAATTAGGCTGCAAGCTTAAAGCAAGGATCTCCAAGGTGATATTCTCTGAAATACTGCCTGTGTCACGCCAGAGAGGCAACGGGAGATATTTAAGTGGCTCGAATTGGTGTAGGAAGGAGGGGTTTGGGTTTCTGGGGAACTGGGCTGACTTCACAGTTGGCTACAGGTTCTACACTAAGGAATTGGCTGCACCTCAATGGGGAGGGTACAGCTATGCTGGGGGAGAAAATGGCTAGATGGTTGGAGTGTTTCAACTAGGGAATGGGGAGGGTATTCATTTTAAAAGAGGGGAAGATGGTGCAGATAGTGACCTGGGCACAAATAAAGAAATTAGGGGTGGCATGGGAGGTGGGGTTAGAACAGTTGATAATTTAAGAAAGAATAGAGGTACAGAGAGATACATAAAGTGCATGTATACTAATGCCTGGTGCCTCACCAACAAAATGGAGGAAATAGAATAAATTTTGTGGGGATATCTGAGATATGACTGGACGAGAGCCATGACTGGGCTGTTAATTTACAGGGCTATAGTCTGTTCACAAATGACCGTGTAAATAAGTGTGGGGGGTGTTTATATGTAAAATCATCCATAAAACCCATCCTGCATGATAGTATATGTGAATCTAATGAAAATATCCCTGTGGGTGGAGATAAAGGAAGGGGGAAAAAATAATAAATTACTGATGGGGGTTTGTTTTAAAGGGCCACTGTCACCCCCCTCCAGCCGTTATAAACTAAAAGAGCCACCTTGTGCAGCAGTAATGCTGCATTCTAACAAGGTGGCTCTTTTAGTTTTAGGTTCAAGTATACCCCAAATAAAACGTTTTTATACTTAGCCACAATTCCTATCTCTAGCCAGGTAGGCGGGTCCTCACTCCCCAGCTTGGCCAGCTCCTCTGCCGTCACTCACATCTTCCTGCGCTTTCGGCGCCGCCCCCTCAGTGCTGTTTACGTTTCAAAACTGGCGCCTGCGCTGTGTACTGGTGTCCTGCGCAGACGCAGTAAGCTCTGGCCATCTGACATCCCTGCCAGGCTTTCACACTGCGCCTGCGCGGGCATTGCGGCCACCCACCTTTGGAATCCCCACCCCGCACTGTGTTATGCATTATGCACAGTGCGGGGCGGGGATTGCAAAGGTTCCACCTATACAGAATATTCCGTGTAATGGCTGATACCAGAGAACAAAAGACATCCACAGAACACCAGGATGGATCTGCTGCACAGCAAATAGCTGTAGGACCTGCGATGACGTCACTGCCATGTGATTAGGGCAATCACATGGCAGTGACGTCACCGCAGGTCCTACAGCTATTTGCTGTGCAGCAGATCCATCCTGGTGTTCTGTGGATGTCTTCTGTTCTCTGGTATCAGCCATTACACGGAATATTCTGTATAGGTGAAACATAAATATCTACTGATAAGAAGACGTTTTCCGGGGATTCCAAAGGTGGCTGGCCGCAATGCCCGCGCAGGTGCAGTGTGCAAGCCTGGCTGGGATGTCAGACGGCCAGAGCTTACTGTGTCTGCGCAGGACACCAGTACACAGCGCAGGCGCCGGTTTTGAAAAGATAACAGCGCTGAGGGGGCGGCGCCGAAAGCGCAGAAAGATTGGTGTGACGGCAGAGGAGCTGGCCAAGCTGGGGAGTGAGGACCCACCTCCCTGGCTAGAGACAGGAAGTGTGGCTAAGTATAAAAACTCTTTATTTGGGGTATACTTGAACCTAAAACTAAAAGAGCCACCTTGTTAGAATGCAGCATTACTGCTGCACAGGGTGGCTCTTTTAGTTTATAACGGCTGGAGGGAGGTGACAGTGGCCCTTTAAGTCTCCAAAAATAATGGAAGCAGCAGAGAATATCCTTGTAAAGCAAATAGATGAAGCAGCAACTCAAGGAGAAGTCATTATTATGGGGGACTTCAACTACCCTGAAATACATTGGGGAACAGAAACCTGCAGTTCCAGCAAAGGTAATCGGTTTTTGACAACTATGAGAGAAATTTACTTTTCACAACTGGTTCAGGACCCAACAAGAAGGTGGGCACTGCTAGACCTAATATTAACCAACAGGCCAGACCGCCTAGCAAATATAAGGGTTGGGGGGTCGCTTGGGTAATAGTGACCACAAAATATGCTTTCATGCATCCTTTAATAAAATGTGTAGTAGAGGGGTTACAAGGACACTAAACTTCAGAAAGACAAATTTCCAACGGTTGAGAGATGATCTTAATTAAAAAAGTGGGACGATATGCTGAGGCATAAAAGTACACAAAGAAAATGGGAGATGTTTATTAGCATCCTGGATAGGACCTGTGCACAGTATATACCCTATGGGCATAAACATACTAGAAATAGGAGGAAACCACTTTGGCTAAATAGAGTGGTAAGGGGCACAATAAGTGATAAAAAGAAAGCATTTAGAGAACTAAAGCAAGTAGGTAGTGATGAGGCATTAAATAAATATAGAAAATTAAATAAATTATGTAAAAAGCAAATCAAGGAAGCGAAGATTGAGACAGAGAGACTCATTGCCAGAGAGAGTAAAAATAATCCCAAAATATTCTTTAACTACATAAATAGTAAGAAACTAAAAAATGATAGTGTTGGTCCCCTTAAAAATAGTCTGGCTTTTTCCTCATCCACCATTTCACCCAATCTGATAAATGCCTTTTTTCAACAGTATTTACACAAGAAATTCCCATGACGGACAACATGACTAGTGATAACAAAAATTCTCCATTAAATGTCACCTGCTTAACCCAGCAGGAAGTATGGTGGCGTCTAAAAATCACTAAAGTTGGCAAATCCCTGGGCCCGGATGGGATACACCCCCGTGTACTACAAAAATTAAGTACTGTCATAGACCATTATTTTTAATCTTTAAAGACTCCATAATAACAGGGTCTGTACCACAGGACTGGCGTATAGCAAATGTGGTGCCAATATTCAAAAAGGGGACAAAAACTGAACTTGGAAATTATAGGCCAGTAAGCTTAACCTCTACTGTGGGTAAAATCCTGGAGGGTATTCTAAGAGATGCTATGCTGGAGTATCTGAAGAGGAATAACCTCATGACCAGATACCAACATGGGTTTACTAGGGACCGTTCCTGTCAAACTAATCTGATAAGCTTCTATGAAGAGGTAAGTTCTGGACTGGACCAAGGAAAGGCAGTGGACGTGGTGTATACGGGCTATTCAAAATCTTTTGATACCGTGCCACACAAAAGGTTGACTCATAAAATGAGAACAATGGGAATAGGGGAAAATATGTGTAAGTGGGTTAAGGACTGTCTCAGGGATAGGAAACAAAGGGTGGTTATTAATGGACACATTCGGACTGCGTCACAGTTAACAGTGGGGTACCACAGAGGTCAGTATTAGGCCCACTTCTTTTTAACATACACTGCTCACAAAAAAATAAAGGGAACACTTAAACAGAATATAACTCCCAAGTAGGGTTGAGCGAAACGGGTCGATCATTTTCAAAAGTCGCCGACTTTTGGCTAAGTCGGCGTCTCATGAAACCCGATCCGACCCCTGTGCTTGTCGGCCATGCGGTACGCGACTTTCGCGCCAAAGTCGCGTTTCAATGACGCGAAAAGCGCCATTTCTCAGCCAATGAAGGTGAACGCAGAGTGTGGGCAGCGTGATGACATAGATCCTGGTCCCCACCATCTTAGAGAAGGGCATTGCAGTGATTGGCTTGCTGTCTGCGGCGTCACAGGGGCTATAAAGGGGCGTTCCCGCCGACCGCCATCTTACTGCTGCTGATCTGAGCTTAGGGACAGGTTGCTGCCGCTTCGTCAGAAGCAGGGAGAGCGTTAGGCAGGGTCCACTAACCACCAAACCGCTTGTGCTGCAGCGATTTCCACTGTCCAACACCACCTTCGGTGTGCAGGGACTGTGGAAGCTATTTTTTTTTTTTTTTCCCCTCAGCGCTGTAGCTCATTGGGCTGCCCTAGAAGGCTCCGTGATAGCTGTATTGCTGTGTGTACGCCACTGTGGAAACCAACTGCTTTTTTCAAAGCACATATCCTCTTGTTCCTTCCTTTCTGCACAGCTATCTTTTTTGTTTGTCCACACTTTTTATTTAATTTGTGCATCAGTCCACTCCTATTGCTGCCTGCCATACCTGGCTTACATTACTGCAGGGAGATAGTAATTGTAGGACAGTTTTTTTTTTTTTTTTTGTTTTTTTTTGTGGGAGATTAAGATTGGCATTTCTGCTACAGTGCCATCCCTGTGTGTGCCATCTCTCACTGAGTGGGCCATAGAAAGCCTATTTATTTTTTCCGTGATTTGTGTTCTAAATTCTACCTCAACACAAAAACACTACATCAATCAGTGGGAGAAAAATATTGGCCTCAGTCAGGGCTTGTGTGCCACTGCTGTGTGTGCTATCTCTCATTCAGTGGGCTATAGCAAGCCTATTTTTTTATTTTTTTTTTTAATATTATTTGGTTTCTAAAGTCTCCCTGAAAAAAAAAAAAAAACCTAAAAAAACAGTGGGAGAGTAATATTGCCCTTTCAGCTTGTGTGCCAGTCTTGACTCCTGGGTGTGCCACCTCTCTCCCTCTCATTCAGTGGGCCATAGAAAGCCTATTTATTTTTTTTTAAAATATTATTGGGTTTCTAAAGTCTCCCTGAAAAAACAAAAAATACATAAAAAAACAGTGGGAGAGTAATATTGCCCTTTCAGCTTGTGTGCCAGTCTTGACTCCTGGGTGTGCCACCTCTCTCCCTTTCATTCAGTGGGCCATAGAAAGCCTATTTATTTTTTCCGTGATTTGTGTTCTAAATTCTACCTCAACACAAAAACACTACATCAATCAGTGGGAGAAAAATATTGGCCTCAGTCAGGGCTTGTGTGCCACTGCTGTGTGTGCTATCTCTCATTCAGTGGGCTATAGCAAGCCTATTTTTTTTTTTTTTTTTTTTTTAATATTATTTGGTTTCTAAAGTCTCCCTGAAAAAACAAAAAACCTAAAAAAACAGTGGGAGAGTAATATTGCCCTTTCAGCTTGTGTGCCAGTCTTGACTCCTGGGTGTGCCACCTCTCTCCCTCTCATTCAGTGGGCCATAGAAAGCCTATTTATTTTTTTTTTTAAAATATTATTGGGTTTCTAAAGTCTCCCTGAAAAAACAAAAAATACATAAAAAAACAGTGGGAGAGTAATATTGCCCTTTCAGCTTGTGTGCCAGTCTTGACTCCTGGGTGTGCCACCTCTCTCCCTTTCATTCAGTGGGCCATAGAAAGCCTATTTATTTTTTCCGTGATTTGTGTTCTAAATTCTACCTCAACACAAAAACACTACATCAATCAGTGGGAGAAAAATATTGGCCTCAGTCAGGGCTTGTGTGCCACTGCTGTGTGTGCTATCTCTCATTCAGTGGGCTATAGCAAGCCTATTTTTTTTTTTTTTTTTTTAATATTATTTGGTTTCTAAAGTCTCCCTGAAAAAAAAAAAAAAACCTAAAAAAACAGTGGGAGAGTAATATTGCCCTTTCAGCTTGTGTGCCAGTCTTGACTCCTGGGTGTGCCACCTCTCTCCCTCTCATTCAGTGGGCCATAGAAAGCCTATTTATTTTTTTTTTTAAATATTATTGGGTTTCTAAAGTCTCCCTGAAAAAACAAAAAATACATAAAAAAACAGTGGGAGAGTAATATTGCCCTTTCAGCTTGTGTGCCAGTCTTGACTCCTGGGTGTGCCACCTCTCTCCCTTTCATTCAGTGGGCCATAGAAAGCCTATTTATTTTTTCCGTGATTTGTGTTCTAAATTCTACCTCAACACAAAAACACTACATCAATCAGTGGGAGAAAAATATTGGCCTCAGTCAGGGCTTGTGTGCCACTGCTGTGTGTGCTATATCTCATTCAGTGGGCTATAGCAAGCCTATTTTTTTTTTTTTTTTTTAATATTATTTGGTTTCTAAAGTCTCCCTGAAAAAAAAAAAAAAAACTAAAAAAACAGTGGGAGAGTAATATTGCCCTTTCAGCTTGTGTGCCAGTCTTGACTCCTGGGTGTGCCACCTCTCTCCCTCTCATTTAGTGGGCCATAGAAAGCCTATTTATTTTTTTTTTAAAATATTATTGGGTTTCTAAAGTCTCCCTTAAAAAAAAAAAAAAAACCTAAAAAAACAGTGGGAGAGTAATATTGCCCTTTCAGCTTGTGTGCCAGTCTTGACTCCTGGGTGTGCCACCTCTCTCCCTCTCATTCAGTGGGCCATAGAAAGCCTATTTATTTTTTTTTTAAAATATTATTGGGTTTCTAAAGTCTCCCTTAAAAAACAAAAAATACATAAAAAAACAGTGGGAGAGTAATATTGCCCTTTCAGCTTGTGTGCCAGTCTTGACTCCTGGGTGTGCCACCTCTCTCTCTCTAATTGTGGGCCATAGAAAGCCTTTTTTTTTTTTTTTTTTAATATTATTTGGTTTCTAAAGTCTCCCTGAAAAAAAAACAAACATAAATTAGGTGGGAGATTAATATTGACATTAGTGCTTGAGTGACAGTCCTGCGTGTGTGTCATCTCTGTGATTTTGTGCCACAGAAAACAGAGTGTGTAACATTGTGCCTGATTTTCCTTGTGGTCTCACCAACCTGTTAAGGGATATTGAAATCATACTGAAGTTATAGCTCACCATGTAAGTTGTTTGACAGCAACAAATAAAGTTACTTTGGTTAAGATTTTAAAACAATGAGGAAGTCTGGTGCAAGAGGTCGTCGTGGGCGTTCATTGTCAGCTGGTAATGATGGTAGTGGTAGTGGAGCATCAGGTGGTCGTGGGGATAAAAATATTCCACCTAAGTCTGGAGCTGTGGAGCCAGTTTCGTCGTCAGGCTACACAAGGCCTCGAACGCTCTCTTTTCTGGGAGTAGGAAAACCGCTTTTAAAGGCGGAGCAGCAACAGCAAGTTTTGGCTTACATTGCAGACTCAGCCTCTAGCTCTTTTGCCTCCTCTTCCGAAACTGGTAAATGTAAAAGCAGCGCGTCGCTTGTGGATGTTCACGGTCAGGGACAAGTCGCTTCCTTGTCCTCCTCAGCAAAAACTACAACAAGAGAGAAGGATGCAGCAGGCGACACAACGGGTCACTCCATGGAGCTCTTTACACATACCGTCCCTGGCTTAGAAAGTGAAACATTTAACAGGCCATGCCCATTACAAGTATATTCTGACATGGAGTGCACTGATGCACAGCCACAGCCAGAGTACTATGCTGCTCCTTTGACTCAGACCACCACATTGCCCTCTCAGGGTACAGATCCACAATCAGACCCTGATGAGACTATGTTGCCCCGCCACGAACGCTATACCACCGACCGACACAGTGACACAGACGAAGTTGCACACGAGCTCGAAGAGGAGGTAATAGATGACCCAGTTATTGACCCCGATTGGCAGCCATTGGGGGAACAGGGTGCAGGCGGCAGTAGTTCAGAAGCGGAGGTGGAGGAGGGGCCGCAGCAGGCATCAACATCGCAACAGGTTCCATCTGCCGGGCCCGTATCTGGCCCAAAACGCGTGTCAAAGCCAAAACCTGTTGGAGCACAGCGTTGCCATCCGGTTAAAGCTCAGTCTGCAATCCCTGAAAAGGGATCCGAGTCTAGGAAGAGTGCAGTCTGGCATTTTTTTAAACAACATCCAACTGATCAGCGCAAAGTCATCTGTCAAAAATGTTCAACTAGCTTAAGCAGAGGTCAGAATCTGAAAAGTCTAAATACTAGTTGCATGCATAGACACTTAACCACCATGCATTTTCAAGCCTGGACTAACTACCAAACGTCCCTCAAGGTTGTAGCACCCTCGGCCAATGAAGCTAGTCAGCAACGCAACATCCCTTCCGTCACTGTAAGGCCACCATTTTCCGCACCACCGGCAGTATCTGTGCAGGTTTCTTTGCCAGCCAAAAGCAGTCAGGGTCAGGGAATCACCAGTTTTGTAGGAGGAAATATTGCATCTAGGGCACCGGCGGAAACAATACCGTCTCCAACCGTCTCTCAGTCTGCCATGTACACCGGCACACCCGAAAGTTCCACGATCTCCAGCTCTCCAGTCCAGCTCACCCTACATGAGACTCTGGTTAGAAAAAGGAAGTACTTATCCTCGCATCCGCGTACACAGGGTTTTAACGCCCACATAGCTAGACTAATCTCGTTAGAGATGATGCCCTACCGGTTAGTTGAAAGCGAAGCTTTCAAAGCCCTGATGGAGTACGCTGAACCACGATACGAGCTACCCAGTCGACACTTTTTTTCCAGAAAAGCCATCCCAGCCCTGCACCAGCATGTTAAACAGCGCATCGTCCATGCACTCAGGCAATCTGTGAGTACAAAGGTGCACCTGACTACAGATGCATGGACCAGTAGGCATGGCCAGGGACGTTATGTGTCCATCACGGCACACTGGGTGAATGTGGTGGATGCAGGGTCCACAGGCGACATCAATTTAGGGACAGTTGTGCCTAGCCCACGGTCTAGGAAACAGTTGGCTGTAGGCGTTCGCACCCCCTCCTCCTCCTCCTCCTCGTCCTCCTGCAGAAGCTACAGCTCTTCCACAGAACGCAGTCTGCCAACCACTCCATCGGCAGATGACACTGTTGCACACCAGTTGTCCCATTATGGGCCAGCTACTGCCAAGCGTCAGCAGGCTGTATTGGCTATGAAGTGCTTGGGCGACAACAGACACACCGCGGAAGTTCTGTCCGAGTTCTTGCAACAAGAAACGCAGTCGTGGCTGGGCACAGTAGATCTTGAGGCAGGCAAGGTAGTGAGTGATAACGGAAGGAATTTCATGGCTGCCATCTCCCTTTCCCAACTGAAACACATTCCTTGCCTGGCTCACACCTTAAACCTGGTGGTGCAGTGCTTATTGAAAACTTATCCTGGGTTCTCCGACCTGCTCCTCAAAGTGCGTGCACTTTGCTCACATATCCGACGTTCGCCTGTACACGCCAGCCGTATGCAGACCTATCAGCGGTCTTTGAACCTTCCCCAGCATCGCCTAATCATAGACGTTGCAACAAGGTGGAACTCAACACTGCACATGCTTCAGAGACTGTGCGAACAGAGGCGTGCTGTTATTTATTTGTGGGAGGATACACGGGCAGGCAGTAGGATGGCAGACATGGAGTTGTCAGGTGTGCAGTGGTCTAAGATACAAGACATGTGTCAAGTCCTTCAGTGTTTTGAGGAATGCACACGGCTGGTTAGTGCAGACAACGCCGTAATAAGCATGAGCATCCCCCTAATGCGTCTGCTGATGCAAAGTTTGACGCACATAAAGGAGCAGGCGTCTGCACCAGAGGAAGAGGAAAGCCTTGATGACAGTCAGCCATTGTCTGGTCAGGGCAGTGTACAGGACGAGGTAGCGGGCGAAGAGGAGGTGGAGGACGAGGAGGATGATGGGGATGAGTATATTTTTAATGCCGAACCTTTCCCGGGGGCACAGGAATTTGGTTGCGTGTCACGGCCGGGTTCTGGTTTTTTGAGGGACACAAGTGACGTAGATTTGCCTGCAACTGCCCCTCAACCAATCACAACCGGAGATTTGACAACTGGAACTTTGGCCCACATGGCGGATTATGCCTTACGTATCCTAAAAAGGGACACACGCATTACGAAAATGATGAACGATGACGATTACTGGTTGGCCTGCCTCCTTGATCCACGCTATAAAGGCAAATTGCAAAATATTATGCCACATGAGAACTTGGAACTAATATTAGCAACCAAACAATCAACTCTTGTTGACCGTTTGCTTCAGGCATTCCCAGCACACAGCGCACGTGATCGTTCTCACACGAGCTCCAGGGGGCAGCAGACTAGGAGTGTTAGGGGTGCACACATCAGAAGTGGCGTTGGACAGAGGGGTTTTCTGACCAGGTTGTGGAGTGATTTTGCTATGACCGCAGACAGGACAGGTACTGCTGCATCAATTGAAAGTGACAGGAGACAACATTTGTCCAGTATGGTTACTAACTATTTTTCATCCCTTATCGATGTTCTCCCTCAACCGTCATTCCCATTTGATTACTGGGCCTCCAAATTAGACACCTGGCCAGAATTGGCAGAATATGCATTGCAGGAGCTTGCTTGCCCGGCAGCAAGTGTCCTATCAGAAAGAGTATTCAGTGCTGCAGGTTCAATATTAACCGAAAAAAGGACTCGTCTGGCTACCCAAAATGTTGACGATCTAACATTCATTAAAATGAACCACAACTGGATTTCGAAATCTTTTGCCCCACCTTGCCCGGCCGACACCTAGCTTTCCTATGAAAAGCTCTTGCCTGTGAATTACTTTTCTAATGTCTAATTTGCTGCAGCTGATTGTACAGCATACGACATGTTTACACCTCCCTAAATGGCAAAACTCCCCACACGGGGCCGTGGTATCGCGACTTGGCGCAAGCATCCGTGAGACTGCTGTTTGTCTGAAGAGGTGGGTGTGCTCGCTTTTGGTTGACGGCATTGCTACTGGGTCCCTCATAGTACAATGTAGTGTCTCTGGCGGTGGTGGTGCGCACCCAACGTCAGACACACCGTTGTAACATGAGGGGCCCTGGGGCGGTCCCGCCGGCCTCAAGAGAGTTCCCCCCTACCCCAGCTCAAAATGTGCTCTACCACGTGCAAAATTATGTCGCACAGCTCCACCAATCTTTAGTCTATTCGCTGACATCATTCAATGTCTGGCACTGACAATACAAATTTGTAGACATCTATGATGCAACTTAAAGTAGTCTGTGTCTGTGTCCTATATTGGCACCATTAAATAGTTACTGCCAAATTACTATGTCAGAAACTCAGTAGATGAGCCCACCCCTGTACCTAAGTATGCCACCTTTTTTTTTGTTTTGGTTGTTTTGCGAGACATTAACATCTATTTATATTTTGGGAGTACTGGGACAGACACTCCTTGCACTACTCCTCCACTCACCACCAAGCTGCCTGTGTATCCATGTAACCGCTGTAAAGCTGCCATGAGCCTATTGTTTGTTATTTTAGGCCTTTGATAGCCTGTCTGCGGTCCCTACTTTAAATACTCCTCCACTCACCACCAAGCTGCCTGTGTATCCATGTAACCGCTGTAAAGCTGCCATGAGCCTATTGTTTGTTATTTTAGGCCTTTGATAGCCTGTCTGCGGTCCCTACTTTAAATACTCCTCCACTCACCACCAAGCTGCCTGTGTATCCATGTAACCGCTGTAAAGCTGCCATGAGCCTATTGTTTGTTATTTTAGGCCTTTGATAGCCTGTCTGCGGTCCCTACTTTAAATACTCCTCCACTCACCACCAAGCTGCCTGTGTATCCATGTAACCGCTGTAAAGCTGCCATGAGCCTATTGTTTGTTATTTTAGGCCTTTGATAGCCTGTCTGCGGTCCCTACTTTAAATACTCCTCCACTGACCAGACCACTGCTGCCCGTGTACCCCTGGAACCAATTATAAAGTGCCTACAGCCAGCCCATTTTCTTATGTTAGGCCTTTGAAGCCTGTCTGCGGTCCCTACTTTAAATACTCCTCCACTCACCACCACCAAGCTGCCTGCCCGTGTATCCATGTAACCGCTGTAAAACTGCCATAAGCCTATTGTTTGTTATTTTAGGCCTTTGATAGCCTGTCTGCGGTCCCTACTTTAAATACTCCTCCACTCACCACCACCAAGCTGCCTGCCCGTGTATCCATGTAACCGCTGTAAAACTGCCATAAGCCTATTGTTTGTTATTTTAGGCCTTTGATAGCCTGTCTGCGGTCCCTACTTTAAATACTCCTCCACTCACCACCAAGCTGCCTGTGTATCCATGTAACCGCTGTAAAGCTGCCATGAGCTTATTGTTTGTTATTTTAGGCCTTTGATAGCCTGTCTGCGGTCCCTACTTTAAATACTCCTCCACTGACCAGACCACTGCTGCCCGTGTACCCCTGGAACCAATTATAAAGTGCCTACAGCCAGCCCATTTTCTTATGTTAGGCCTTTGAAGCCTGTCTGCGGTCCCTACTTTAAATACTCCTCCACTCACCACCACCAAGCTGCCTGCCCGTGTATCCATGTAACCGCTGTGAAACTGCCATGAGCCTATTGTTTGTTATGTTAGGCCTTTGATAGCCTGTCTGCGGTCCCTACTTTAAATACTCCTCCACTGACCAGACCACTGCTGCCCGTGTACCCCTGGAACCAATTATAAAGTGCCTACAGCCAGCCCATTTTCTTATGTTAGGCCTTTGAAGCCTGTCTGCGGTCCCTACTTTAAATACTCCTCCACTGACCACCAAGCTGCCTGCCCGTGTATCCATGTAACCGCTGTAAAACTGCCATGAGCCTATTGTTTGTTATTTTAGGCCTTTGATAGCCTGTCTGCGGTCCCTACTTTAAATACTCCTCCACTCACCACCACCAAGCTGCCTGCCCGTGTATCCATGTAACCGCTGTGAAACTGCCATGAGCCTATTGTTTGTTATGTTAGGCCTTTGATAGCCTGTCTGCGGTCCCTACTTTAAATACTCCTCCACTGACCACCAAGCTGCCTGCCCGTGTATCCATGTAACCGCTGTAAAACTGCCATAAGCCTATTGTTTGTTATTTTAGGCCTTTGATAGCCTGTCTGCGGTCCCTACTTTAAATACTCCTCCACTCACCACCACCAAGTTGCCTGCCCGTGTATCCATGTAACCGCTGTAAAACTGCCATGAGCCTATTGTTTGTTATTTTAGGCCTTTGATAGCCTGTCTGCGGCCCCTACTTGCAATACTCCTCCACTGACCACAATGCTGCCTGGAGTGCCTGCCTGTGTATCCATGTAACCGATGTAAAACTGCCATGACTGCCTACTGTTTGTTATTTTAGGCCTTTGATAGCCTGTCTGCAGCCCCTACTTGCAATACTCCTCCACTGACCACACCAATGCTGCCCGTGTACCCCTGGAACCTATTTAAAAGTTCATAGAGCCTAGTTATATATTTTATTTACTATTAATAAGGCCATGATGGACTACGCTGTACCACGCTACAAGCTAACCAGTCGACACTTCTTTTGCGAGAAAAGCCATCCCAACCCTCCACCAGCATGTAGAAGACCGCATTGTCCATGCACTCTGGCAATCTGTGAGTACAAAGGTGCACCTGACAACAGACGCATGGACCTGTAGGCATGGCCACGGAAGATTACGTGTCCATTACGGCGCAATGGGTTAATGTGGTGGATGCATGGTCCACAGGGGACAGCCTACTAAGTCTGTCTGCAGTCCCTAATTCAAATTGTCCTCCACTGTCTAAATCGGAACTTCCACCTTCTGGCTTTCGGCCTATAGTATCAGAAATTAAACTGCATTTGGCCTTCAACTTTGGTTAGGGCCTACTAACGGCTTCTGCCCCTCCCTGGTGTTGCCCTCAACTAAATAAAGCTGAGCTTCAACCTTCTGCTCCAAATTACCATTTTGAAAAATGCAATAGGCTTTTCCGGCCTACTAAAGGTGTCTGTCTGTGTGCCCCTGCCTGGTGTTGTCCTCAACTAAATAAAGCTGAGCTTCAACCTTCCGGCTCTCATTATGTGGTTTTAAAAAAAAAAATGGTGGTTAGGGCCTACTAACGGCTTCTGCCCCTCCCTGGTGTTGTCCTCAACTAAATAAAGCTGAGCTTCAACCTTCCGGCTCTCATTAAGTGGTTTTAAAAAAAAAAAATGGTGGTTAGGGCCTACTAACGGCTTCTGCCCCTCCCTGGTGTTGTCCTCAACTAAATAAAGCTGAGCTTCAACCTTCCGGCTCTCATTAAGTGGTTTTAAAAAAAAAAAATGGTGGTTAGGGCCTACTAACGGCTTCTGCCCCTCCCTGGTGTTGCCCTCAACTAAATAAAGCTGAGCTTCAACCTTCTGCTCCAAATTACCATTTTGAAAAATGCAATAGGCTTTTCCGGCCTACTAAAGGTGTCTGTCTGTGTGCCCCTCCCTGGTGTTGTCCTCAACTAAATAAAGCTGAGCTTCAACCTTCCGGCTCTCATTATGTGGTTTTAAAAAAAAAAATGGTGGTTAGGGCCTACTAACGGCTTCTGCCCCTCCCTGGTGTTGTCCTCAACTAAATAAAGCTGAGCTTCAACCTTCCGGCTCTCATTAAGTGGTTTTAAAAAAAAAAAATGGTGGTTAGGGCCTACTAACGGCTTCTGCCCCTCCCTGGTGTTGTCCTCAACTAAATAAAGCTGAGCTTCAACCTTCCGGCTCTCATTATGTGGTTTTAAAAAAAAAAAATGGTGGTTAGGGCCTACTAACGGCTTCTGCCCCTCCCTGGTGTTGCCCTCAACTAAATAAAGCTGAGCTTCAACCTTCTGCTCCAAATTACCATTTTGAAAAATGCAATAGGCTTTTCAGGCCTACTAAAGGTGTCTGTCTGTGTGCCCCTGCCTGGTGTTGTCCTCAACTAAATAAAGCTGAGCTTCAACCTTCCGGCTCTCATTAAGTGGTTTTAAAAAAAAAAAATGGTGGTTAGGGCCTACTAACGGCTTCTGCCCCTCCCTGGTGTTGCCCTCAACTAAATAAAGCTGAGCTTCAACCTTCTGCTCCAAATTACCATTTTGAAAAATGCAATAGGCTTTTCCGGCCTACTAAAGGTGTCTGTCTGTGTGCCCCTCCCTGGTGTTGTCCTCAACTAAATAAAGCTGAGCTTCAACCTTCCGGCTCTCATTATGTGGTTTTAAAAAAAAAAATGGTGGTTAGGGCCTACTAACGGCTTCTGCCCCTCCCTGGTGTTGTCCTCAACTAAATAAAGCTGAGCTTCAACCTTCCGGCTCTCATTAAGTGGTTTTAAAAAAAAAAAATGGTGGTTAGGGCCTACTAACGGCTTCTGCCCCTCCCTGGTGTTGCCCTCAACTAAATAAAGCTGAGCTTCAACCTTCTGCTCCAAATTACCATTTTGAAAAATGCAATAGGCTTTTCCGGCCTACTAAAGGTGTCTGTCTGTGTGCCCCTCCCTGGTGTTGTCCTCAACTAAATAAAGCTGAGCTTCAACCTTCCGGCTCTCATTATGTGGTTTTAAAAAAAAAAATGGTGGTTAGGGCCTACTATCGGCTTCTGCCCCTCCCTGGTGTTGTCCTCAACTAAATAAAGCTGAGCTTCAACCTTCCGGCTCTCATTAAGTGGTTTTAAAAAAAAAAAATGGTGGTTAGGGCCTACTAACGGCTTCTGCCCCTCCCTGGTGTTGTCCTCAACTAAATAAAGCTGAGCTTCAACCTTCCGGCTCTCATTATGTGGTTTTAAAAAAAAAAATGGTGGTTAGGGCCTACTAACGGCTTCTGCCCCTCCCTGGTGTTGCCCTCAACTAAATAAAGCTGAGCTTCAACCTTCTGCTCCAAATTACCATTTTGAAAAATGCAATAGGCTTTTCAGGCCTACTAAAGGTGTCTGTCTGTGTGCCCCTGCCTGGTGTTGTCCTCAACTAAATAAAGCTGAGCTTCAACCTTCCGGCTCTCATTAAGTGGTTTTAAAAAAAAAAAATGGTGGTTAGGGCCTACTAACGGCTTCTGCCCCTCCCTGGTGTTGCCCTCAACTAAATAAAGCTGAGCTTCAACCTTCTGCTCCAAATTACCATTTTGAAAAATGCAATAGGCTTTTCCGGCCTACTAAAGGTGTCTGTCTGTGTGCCCCTCCCTGGTGTTGTCCTCAACTAAATAAAGCTGAGCTTCAACCTTCCGGCTCTCATTATGTGGTTTTAAAAAAAAAAATGGTGGTTAGGGCCTACTAACGGCTTCTGCCCCTCCCTGGTGTTGTCCTCAACTAAATAAAGCTGAGCTTCAACCTTCCGGCTCTCATTAAGTGGTTTTAAAAAAAAAAAATGGTGGTTAGGGCCTACTAACGGCTTCTGCCCCTCCCTGGTGTTGTCCTCAACTAAATAAAGCTGAGCTTCAACCTTCCGGCTCTCATTATGTGGTTTTAAAAAAAAAAATGGTGGTTAGGGCCTACTAACGGCTTCTGCCCCTCCCTGGTGTTGCCCTCAACTAAATAAAGCTGAGCTTCAACCTTCTGCTCCAAATTACCATTTTGAAAAATGCAATAGGCTTTTCAGGCCTACTAAAGGTGTCTGTCTGTGTGCCCCTGCCTGGTGTTGTCCTCAACTAAATAAAGCTGAGCTTCAACCTTCCGGCTCTCATTAAGTGGTTTTAAAAAAAAAAAATGGTGGTTAGGGCCTACTAACGGCTTCTGCCCCTCCCTGGTGTTGCCCTCAACTAAATAAAGCTGAGCTTCAACCTTCTGCTCCAAATTACCATTTTGAAAAATGCAATAGGCTTTTCCGGCCTACTAAAGGTGTCTGTCTGTGTGCCCCTCCCTGGTGTTGTCCTCAACTAAATAAAGCTGAGCTTCAACCTTCCGGCTCTCATTATGTGGTTTTAAAAAAAAAAATGGTGGTTAGGGCCTACTAACGGCTTCTGCCCCTCCCTGGTGTTGTCCTCAACTAAATAAAGCTGAGCTTCAACCTTCCGGCTCTCATTAAGTGGTTTTAAAAAAAAAAAATGGTGGTTAGGGCCTACTAACGGCTTCTGCCCCTCCCTGGTGTTGTCCTCAACTAAATAAAGCTGAGCTTCAAACTTCCGGCTCTCATTAAGTGGTTTTAAAAAAAAAAATGGTGGTTAGGGCCTACTAACGGCTTCTGCCCCTCCCTGGTGTTGTCCTCAACTAAATAAAGCTGAGCTTCAACCTTCCGGCTCTCATTAAGTGGTTTTAAAAAAAAAAATGGTGGTTAGGGCCTACTAACGGCTTCTGCCCCTCCCTGGTGTTGTCCTCAACTAAATAAAGCTGAGCTTCAACCTTCCGGCTCTCATTAAGTGGTTTTAAAAAAAAAAATGGTGGTTAGGGCCTACTAACGGCTTCTGCCCCTCCCTGGTGTTGCCCTCAACTAAATAAAGCTGAGCTTCAACCTTCTGCTCCAAATTACCATTTTGAAAAATGCAATAGGCTTTTCCGGCCTACTAAAGGTGTCTGTCTGTGTGCCCCTGCCTGGTGTTGCCCTCAACTAAATAAAGCTGAGCTTCAACCTTCTGCTCCAAATTACCATTTTAAAAAATGCAATAGGCTTTTCCGGCCTACTAAAGGTGTCTGCCCCTCCCTGGTGTTGTCCTCAACTGAACAAAGCTGAGCTTCCACATTCTGGCTTTCGCCCTATACTATCAGATATTAAACTGCATTTGGCCTACTAGTGTGGTTAGGCCCTTGAAACAGTGTCTGCTGCTCTTGGGTTTGCTACTCCACTGAACAAAGCAATGCCGCCTGTTTAGTCCTGTTACCAATTTTGAACTGCATGTAGCCTACTTTATTCTTTGGCCCTATATCTGTTTCCTCCTCATCCTGCCCATTGCCCAGCCACTGCTAAATGAGTCTGCTGGTACATTGACCTAGACCACTACATTCCCCTTGTACTCTACACAGCCAGAATCTGTCCCTGCTGAAAGTAAGGTTCCCCTTCCCGCATGTTATACCACCTTACACAGGGACAAAGAGGAAGGTGCAGATGAAAGTGCAGGTTCCTTCATCAGGTGGGGGGGCATACTCGTTGGCGACGTCACTGGCACAGGGCCCCTCAGAGTACGCAAAAGTGTCGCTGCTGGTGGGAGGCGCCCCCGCCATGCAAACACACCGCCGTACTTTGAAGGGCCCTGTGCCAGTGGCAATGCGAACGAGTGGGCCCCCCCCCTGCTTGCTCAGGATCACAGCACTTGCAACTTTTAAATACTTACCTTTCCCTGCAACACCGCCGTGACGTAGTCCGCATTTCCTGGGCCCACGAAAAACTTGAGCCAGCCCTACTCCCCCCACAACTTTCCCCCAATTCCCTATGCCCAACTATTATTATACAGTTAATTAAGATTGGCAAGCTTCAGAAACAAGAATGGATGTTTTTGGCATTAAAATGGGCACTGTAGGTGTTTTCCTGGCCTCCACTCACTGCCGACTATGCTTCCCCATTGACTTGCATTGGGTTTCGTGTTTCGGTCGATCCCCGACTTTTAGCGATAATCGGCCGACTGCACTCGACTCGACTCTGGACAAAATCGGGTTTCCCAAAACCCTACTCGATCTTAAAAAAATGAAAGTCGCTCAACCCTACTCCCAAGTAAATCAAACTTCTGTGAAATCAAATTGTCCACTTAGGAAGCAACAGTGTTTGACAATCAATTTCACATGCTGTTGTGCAAGTGGAATAGACAACAGATGGAAATTATTGGCAATTATCAAGACACACTCAATAAAGGAGTGGTTCTGCAGGTGGGGACTACAGACCACATCTCAGTGCCAATGCTTTCTGGCTGATTTTTTGGTCACTTTTGAATGTTGGTTGTGCTTTCACACTCGTGGTAGCATGAGACGGACTCTATAACCCACACAAGTGTCTCAGGTAGTGCAGCTCATCCAGGATGGCACATCAATGCAAGCCATGGCAAGGTTTGCTGTGTCTGTCAGCGTAGTGTCCAGAGGCTGGAGGCGCTACCAGGAGACATGGAGGAGGCCGTAGGAGGGCAACAACCCAGCAGCAGGACCGCTATCTCAGCCTTTGTGCAAGGAGGAACAGCTGCCAGAGCCCTGCAAAATGACCTCCTGCAGGCCACAAATGTGCATGTGTCTGCGCAAACGGTTAGAAACCGACTCCATGAGGATGGTCTGATTGCCCAATGTCCACAGATGAGGGTTGTGCTCACAGCCCAACACCGTGCAGGATGCTTTGCATTTGCCACAAAGCACGAGAATTGGCAAATTTGCCATTGGCACCCTGTGCTCTTCACAGATGAAAGCAGGCTCACACTGAGCACATGTGACAGATGTGACAGTCTGGAGATGCCGTGGAGAGTGATCAGCTGCCTGCAACATCCTTCAGTATGACCAGTTTGGCAGTGGGTCAGTGGTGTAGGGTGGCATTTCTTTGGAGGGCTCAACAGCTCTCCATGTGCTTGCCAGAGGTAGCCTAACTGCCATTAGGTACCGAGATGAGATCCTCAGACCCCTTGTGAGACCATATGCTGGTGCAGTTGGCCCTGGGTTCCTCTTAATGCAGGACAATGCCAGACCTCATGTGGCTGGAGTGTGTCAGCAGTTCCTGCAAGATGCCCAGTGCTTAATGGATAAAAATTACCTTTTATTAATTAAATTCTTAAAAATTCCAAATTGGTACACTACAAATCCATCACCATGACAACAACATACCATAGAAAAGACCAGGGTGGTGCCTGACCCTGCACTCCACTACATGCACCCTACCTGCCAGCGGAGGTTGGCACCCTACTACCTGCGCAAATGTTGCCCCTGCTCACCGTCGACTATCCCTTCTACCCTCCCATCTAGGAGGCACCATATCAAGAGGTGACCTGCCCTGAGGTGCTAAGGATTGTATCGGCTATAACCTATCAACTATGAGAAGCTAAGTAACCCTTTGGCAACTTTTTTACTCCTGATGAACCTCATGTATTCATAGAGGGGAAACGCGTCGAGTGTACAAGGGATATACTTATAAATATATAGGCGACAGACCTGTGTTTCCAAGGGATTTGTCTGGTATTTCAACGGTTGATATACGGATTGCATCTGGTATCCTAAATTATGTATCTTCAAATCATCAATTAGTATCTTGTCTTGTATATATACATTGTGAATGAGTATCATAAGGGGATCCGGATATGTATAAGATTGGATCTGGTATCCGGAATCATGTATCATTAAATCATACTGTGTCCTGTGTACATGCATTGTGAATGAGTATCATGTTAAGGGGATCCGGACATACATATATATAAGTAATCCTGAGGAACACTTTCTACACTTCAAAGCAGTACAGCACCTTAGTTATTCTTGCCCTCAACTGCCTTACAAGGGACAGGATCGAGGATAGCCGCCAAGGAGTGGGGGCGCCACTGGCATACTAAAATAGGTTGCCAACCTCCGCTGAAAGGTAGGGGCAGGATAGATGCAATCAGAGATCTGCCACTCTATCAATGTGGACTATACAAATGATTGGGGTTTTATATGCATGATTAAGACAGTCGTATCCCACCTCATCAGGGCCCGTTAGGGGTAGAAGAGATAGTCGACGGTGAGCGGGGGCGCCATTTGCGCAGGTAGTAGGGTGCCAACCTCCACTAGCAGGTAGGGTGCATGTAGTGGAGTGCAGGGTCAGGCACCACCCTGGTCTTTTCTATGGTATGTTGTTGTCATGGTGATGGTTTTTGTAGTGCACCAATTTGGAATTTTTAAGAATTTAATTAATAAAAGGTAATTTTTATCCATTAAGCACTGGGGATTTTTCTGTGAGTTTTTTAACAATATAGATCCCCAAAGACATTTTTTCTCTTTTCTGTGAACAGTTCCTGCAAGATGAAGGCATTGAAGCTATGGATTGGCCCGCCCATTCCCCAGACCTGAATCTGATTGAGCACATCTGGGACATCATGTCTCGCACCATCCACCAACGTCTCGTTGCACCACAGACTGTCCAGGAGTTGGCGGATGCTTTAGTCCAGGTCTGGGAGGAGATCCCTCAGGAGACCAAAAGCCGCCTCATCAGGAGCATGCCCAGGCATTGTAGGGAGATTATACAGTAACGTGGAGGCCACACACACTACTGAGCATCATTTCCTTGTCTTGAGGCATTTCAACTGAAGTTGGATCAGCCTGTAACTTCATTTTCCACTTTGATTTTGAGCATCATTCCAACTTCAGACCTCTGTGGGATATTAGTTGTGATTTGCGTTGATCATTTTTAGGTTTTATTGTTCCATTATGTAATGAATAAAGATTTACAACTGGAATATTTCATTCAGTGATATCTAGGATGTGGGATTTTAGTGTTCCCTTTATTTTTTTTGAACAGTGTATATTCTCTACTTCTCTGAATATAATTCACCATCAAACTCAACCATACCCATAGATTGTAAGCTCTGAAGAGCAGGATCATTCTTATTTTTGCTTTAATTGTTTGATTATCTTAAACTTGGTAACTGACTGCTTTATATGAACTGCTGATTTGTAAAGCTATGCGGAATGTGTTTGCGATATATAAATAAAGGTGATTATTAGTAGATTGAAGATGGTGAAGTTCAAGCTGTTAGCTTTGCCATGTGTAGGAGGAAAGTATCTTTTACGTGCGCACAACTGCACAAACGAGGGTTTGCTGCTGTGCCAACACAGGGTGGAGTAGTGTGAACACAACAAGCTGCTGGACTGTGAGAGAACTGCAGGCGTAGATGTTACCGGTGGATTGAAAAAGATGGGGTGTGCTTGGTATGTAAGATCAGTCAAAAACAATAGGCATGTCCAATTTCGTATCCGCTGCTGACAGGCTTTCACTCACCCCAACTGTAGGGGGTAAATAAGTGGAGGTTCTACGGCTGGAGACCAGTGTGACAACACTTGCCACGATGAGGGAGGAGGGAAGAATCAGAAGATGCAGTTGATGGAGTGGTTGGCGAGGCCCGCGAGTCTGCATTTTAGCACAGTGACATTCCCAGATTAATGCATGTTGATTGCGCATGTGCCAGTTCATGCATGTAGTACTGAAATTATTTCATTTTTTCTTTTTTACTCTACTAGATCTTTAAAAAAAAAAAGTTGACAGCTAGCTTGATTTTTTAGATTTTTGCCAGTCTGAAAAATAGACCCAAGATAGGCAACTGCAGAACAGCGAATGCTACTGTCCACTGCCAGAATTGGGGTCATGATGCGTTGGTTGTCATTGTTGCATAACTGTGTCTACGTAACCTCCTCGTCTTCCTCCTCCTCCTCCTCTGAGCTACTCAGCTGCATGCCTCTTGGTTAACGCCAAATGTGATCTACTACCTCATTGCCATCCTCTCTGTTCTTCAACTCCTCCACGAGAGTTACCCTCCTCCTTTTCCTGCCTTGACATCACATTACAGTCCGCGGATGCCTCAAGTATGAGTATCGTCACAAATGGATCACTGTCACCTAACGGGGTTAATGTCTGTTGACAAGGGTTTGGATTATGCTCAGACCCAACTTCGTCTTACCATGGATCAAACTGAGAAAAATTTGGCCCTTAGTGCAGATGATCTCCTCCTCTTGACTCTGTGAATCTTTTAGAATACACTTCCTATGCCCATGGCATACAATGTTTGAAGAGATTTGCTGACTCCGCCATCTTTGGTTACCAACAGTCAGTTGGGGGCTTGGAGAGTTATGATGTGGGGAAAAACAAGGGTAATCTGGGCCTCTGACACAGTGGACCATTCAATCTTACTACAGACTTTCTGATCTGTTGACATTACAGATGTGGCCCTTTATTGGACCTCCTCGTACCTAACAGAGAGGACATTCAGTGTCTCCCACTCACACACTACCTCCTCATCTCGCCCCTATGTGTTGGTGTCAACCAAGGTTCAGTTGTAGGACTGGGCACTATGCACTCTTAAAGGGACCACCCACATTTACCTAAGGTATTCCCAGGCTATAGCTGGGTGAAACTTTCTATTTAAGGCTTCTCCTCTAGTGATGAGCGAATATACTCGTTGCTCGGGTTTTCCCGAGCACGCTCGGGTGATCTCCGAGTATTTGTTAGTGTTCAGAGATTAAGTTTTCATTGCGGCAGCTGAATGATTTACAGCTATTAGCCAGCTTGATTACATGTGCGGATTCCCTAGCAACCAGGACACCCCCACATGTACTCAGCCTGGATAGTAGCTGTAAATCATTCAGTTGAGGCGATGAAAACTTAATTTCCGAACACTAACAAATACTCTGAGATCACCCGAGGGTGCTCGGGAAAACCCGAGCAACGAGTATATTCGCTCATCACTATTCTCCTCCAATATGGAGATGCCTGAGCTATGTTGTTAGTTTGCCTTGCATGCTTGCTGGTTGTCAGGTTCTCTAGGTCCGCTCGTCTGCTTGTCTACCCTGTACCTGTCTGATCTTGCCTGTCTGCTCATACCTGTCTGCTCTTCTGACCATCAGCCAGTCCAGATCGCACCTGCCATTGCCCATCTGTCTAACACTCAGTCCAGCCCGCACCTGCCAGTGCTTTTCTGTTCCTCAGCTGGTCCCATCTGCACCCGTGGTTCAAGTGTCTCTACAGTGTCTTCCTGCATTCTTTGGGCCGTAGCAGCTTACCCTCTGTAGGTAGGGCTGGCATTGGGGGCAGGCAGACCAGGCAGCTGCCTAGGGCCCTGCTCCTCCAGGGGCCCCCAGCCAGTGGCTGCTATGGGGCCCGTAAGAGGGCCTCCCTCATTGCTCATTCAACTGTATCATTCATCATGCTAGATGCCAATACAGTTCAAAAAAGGGATGGAGGAGAGAGCCTCAGATGACCCTCCCTCTCCCATCACTCACTCTACTTGTGACTCAGCATTGGAGCTGATGAGACCGGAGCAGAGCCTGGAGCAGCATGGGAAACAAGAAGGAGAGGTGAGGTGTGTGTTGCATTTTAGTGTTTGTATGTGTGTGTGTCTGCACTATACTGTGTTGGGGGAGCTGCAATATACAGTATAGTGCAGCTCCCCAACACACAGTTTAGTCTATAGTTTGAGTTGGGGAAGCTGCACTATGCTGTGTGTGTTGGAGTGCTGCACTATGCTGTGTGTGTTAGGGTGCTGCACTATACTATGTGTGAGGGATGCTGCACTATACTGTGTGTGAGGGGTGCTGCACTATACTGTGAGTGGGGAGCTGTACTATACTGTGTGTGGGGGGGAGCTGCCCTGTACTGTGTGTGGGGAGAGCTGCATTGTACTGTGTTGGGGAGCTGAACTGTACTGTGTGGGGGAGCTGCACTATGTTGTGTGTCGGGGGAGCTGTACTGTGTGTGGAGGGGGGCTGCATTATAGTGTGTGCTGTAGAAGGGGCAGCATTATAGTGTGTGGCTGCACTATACTGTGTTGGAGAGCTGCACTATATTGTGCGGTTGGAGCTGCAGTGTATTGTGTGTGGGGACATGCACTATACTATGTGTGCTGTGGAGAGGGCTTCATTAGACTGTGTGTGTGAGGGCTGCACTATACTGTGTGTGGCTGCAGTATGCTCTGTCAAGGACCATGGGGAGTGCATTATACTATATGTAATATATGGGACCTGCATTATACTGTATCGAGGACTATCTGTCCCCATCATTCTTCCTCAGTCGGTGTAAAGAAACTCGGGAACAAGCGTCAAACAACTTCAATATTGTCAATCACGCTTGTTTAACAGTCTGAACTCGGCGCATGTAAATACATCCGAAATATTTCTGTGTGATGGTGAAATATGTGAGCATTTGGGGCCCCACTTTAAACTTTTGTCCAGGGCCCCACTTTCTCTAAAACTGGCCCTGGCTGTAGGGGTCAGCTGCCACCTTCTGTAGGTCAGCCATGAAGTAGCACCTGGTGCCACCTCTTTGTGACTCCTAGTGTTGCAGTTTTCGCCTGCTGCCCCTTGTCCGAGTTGGGATTTGATAGGCCACCTAGTTATGCCCCTGCCAGGCTTTCAGAGGAATATGGCACAGTCGTTACACCACCTTGTCCATTACAGTCTCCATCTGCTAAGTTGGCTGTAGTGGAAAAGGTGTTGGTCCCCGCTGTACTAGTTCTACTCTATTGCAATTGATGCCACTTTGTTGGTGTCTGTCACCAATTTTTGTAAATATGTAGACTCCAGATTGAGTCTCCTTTATTCATGTTGCCTGTAGCAGTAGGCCTCCAAGACCGTCAGGCCTTCACTTCCTTGGAGTCAACTACCCGTGTTACTATCCTTTTCTGACAATTGTAGTCTACGAAATTTATGATATTTGTGAAAGCAGGTTGAGCTGTTGCATTTGGTATCAGGGCTCCCAGCCTACACCAATCTCTCACCCACCTCATTTTACTGTGACATTCAATTGATAGCTGCAAATGCTGGCCCAGACCCCGATTATCTCATGCCTGGCTGATTGCTGCAGTGCCATGCTACAATTTGTACTGTGGTGAATTGATGCCACTTTCCTGGTGTCTGTCCCTCATTTGATGTGTTTTGGCAGCATTTGGGGCCTTTATAAAGTGTTGTGCATGCGTTTGTTTTTGCCTCCCATTGCCTTGAATGGCATTCTGTTATGTTTGGCGAATATTCAACAAATTAATTGGTGAATATTGCAAATTCGGCGATCATAATTCTAACTGAACATTGAAATATTCTTTCATCTCTAGTAATGAGTTCTTCCAGGTTATAGGGCATGTGGGGGCTGGAAGAAATCTCTGCCTCCAGTCCATTGAAGAACTTGTCTCACATTTTAAAGGTTAGTATTTTCTTTTGTTCTTCATCACAATTGTTTATTTAGCTTGTTTTATGAATGAATAGTACAAAGTTTGTGGAAATAAGTAGGGTTTTCTTAGAAAAAAAACAGGGTGGCCTCTAAACCACATTGCACCCTAACACGTACTCTCTATCTTGCTTCAGATTCTCTGCTGAAATGGCCAAAAAATATAGCCTGCTTCATGTTGAAGAAGTGAAGAATCTGCTGTTAATTGGTAAGGAAGACCACACACTGAGTGAACATTTAGGGGAAGAGAGTGACATTTCAAGATGAGGTGGAAGAATGTAAAAGTGATTCAGAAACGGAGCAGGATGTTTTTTCGATTCTGAAATGTGGTCTTTCTTTTATCCCACACTATTAGTAGAAATTATTTAGATACTGGAAGGTCGATTTGACACAGGATCCCATCTATCCGAAAATAAACCACCTAGCTAACTATGTGACCACTTGCAGCAGCAGCAGCCTCCCTATGCTGTTACACTGACAAAATGGCACCAAAGCCACACGTCCACTTTTTATATAGAGTGACATGTGACTTTGGCAGCCAACGACACAAGCCCTTGTGTTTGCACGCTGTGGATGGTTTCTGTGCTCTGATTGGCTACCAGAATCGCCACACATTAAGTTAATTAAAAAAAACAGAATACCAGTCCGCTGCTCCTCTGGTTTCTCCCCACCCCCTCATCAAATGAATCCTCCCTCCCCACTCATCATACAACACCGCAAAATTAGCCAAAGTCCCTACAAAAACACTTGTGGAAACTCGGTCATTTACCGAACTTTGGCCAAATTTTGCCAATTTGGAGAAAGCTGTTTGAGAATCCGATCACCAAACTGAATGTGCCATGTTCATGCCGAGATTGGCGAACGTTTTCTTTACAAGTTTGCTCAGCTCTAGTTGTAAATAGTTAGAATAGCTATTGCCCCGTAGAGAACATCACTATTGACGAAATGCTTCCTGGTTTCCGTGTGCTGTTCAGCAATACATACCATCAAAGTCAAACAAATATGTAATAAGAATTTTTGTCATTGTTGACGCCAGGATGATTTACAGAATGAACATGGAAATTTATGAAATTTATGCTGGAAAACAGCCAACAGGTCCTTTCTGCGCCAGCAGCGAGCCAAGTAAAGTGATTAGAAGAATGGCTGAGCCTTTATTTGGATCTGGTCACAAAATTTTAGCTGAAAATAGTTTTTTTGATTTTGATCTAATTTATAATTTGAAAACGCAGAAGCTTTCGTATTTTGAAACTGTCAGAAAAAATAAAACACAGTTACAGATTTTGTAAATGGAAAAAATACTACAGCAGTATGTTTGTCTTCAATAATGGGAAGGTTTTAGTTTCCTACGTCCCACGTGAGAAGAAAAATGTGATTCTGGTTTTTATAATTTAACCAAAAGTGATGTTGATAATGTAGATCAAATGTGCGCCACTTACTGCGTTGGACGAAACACCAAGCGCTGGCCAGAGGTCATCTTCTTTGATATGTTGAATGCAGGTGGTATCAATTCACAAGTGATTTACCTCTGCATTGAAGAACTTCCCTGAAAACACTGGCTAATGAACTGGTGAGGGTAGAACTACGCCGAAGAAGTCTGAAGACGAGTGAATTCCCCTGTAGCCTGCAAGTCTGGCTGAAAATATATTATCTCAAAGATGATCGAGAAAAATCGCCACCTCTCCCACCTCCCAAAAGACATATATTCACTACCTGCACTGTTGAAACTGGTGGCAGAAGAATGTCAAACTATGAATGCAAAAAATATCAACGCGATCTGCCTGTCCCATGAAAATATGATCTGCCTGTTTTGTTTCTCTAAGTATAACTATTAGTGATGAGCGAACGTGCTCGCAACTACTCATTACTTGCCCGAGTATCACTGTACTAGGTGTACTCAGCGAGCACCGAGCATTTCCGGGATTATTCGGCGGGAGCTCGGGTCTCCGCCCTGCAAATTTGGCACCAATGAACATGCAAGGATTGTCTGCCATGCGCTGTAATGCCGCACCCATCTTTGTTGTAGTATTACAGTGATTGGCTGGCTGAACAGCGTCATCAGGTCTATAAGAGACCGGACTCTACCCTGCTCGGTGCATTCAGCTCCGGACTCAGCTAGTGTAGGGAGAGCTGCTGCTGAGATATGGTCAGATTTGATCTTTCATTAGTTAGTGTGGGTCTACCATCAGAGAATCCACAAATCCAGATAAACCAACAGTCCTTTTTAGGGGGTATATTGATTGCAGTGCTAGGTAGGCAGGGGAGTCTATGTACGCATATCCACATCAGTGCAAGGCATGCAGGCACTGTATGTGAGTATATAGATCTCACTGCATACATCAAAAGGGTCCATTACTGTCTGCTGCTGCCTATTTTATATATACCAAGCTGCAGGTATCTGTGGCTAGGATTAATTTTTTTTTACACCTGAATCCTGCTAATTTTATTATAAAGCATTCCAAAGCCCCCTTTTTTTTCTTCATTTATTTGCTTGGTCACACTGCAGATTACAGCCAGGTCATTTTAATACAACAGCGTGAAAATCTAGCAATTTAAAGCGGCTTTTTTTGTCCCAGGCATGCAGAAAATTCTGGCCTTTATTTTTTGGTACTGTAGTATTTTTTTGGAGTGTCTTACAACATTTTTGAACACCATTTTGCTGACCAAAAAATCTTTAGCTGGCAAAAAAATATTTAGCTACAGTTTTTATATTTATCACTGTGTTTTGTATGCGACACGCATCGCATATCATTACGCTAAATATTTAACAATTTTAGTACTCCAACATTTTTTTTTTAGTGTCATAGCCTACTTATTTGGATAGCCAAAAAAAATCCAGGTCACATATTTAACAGTGTTCTATCTACGACAGATGCCTGATCTATTTGTGGCCTACAAATTGTGGCAATTCAGGCCTACATTCCACTGTATCTGCTGTCTGTTACCCTAGTTCTGTACACTATTTTGGGGTATAAAATAAAAAAAATACAGGCCAAGTATTGAACAGTCTGGTGTCTCTGTGACACACCTCATCTATCTGTGGCCTACAAATTGTGTCGCTAGATTAGAGTCAAAGCTTTCATTCACCTTTTTACTAAAATGAGCAAGGTGCGTGTGGCAAGGGATGGGGATGTGGAAGTGATGATGGTGCATGCAGAGGTCGAGGCCGTGGGCAAGCTGAAAGTGGGCCACAACAAACACCCACATCTTCTCAAAACAGATTCCTGTCAGAATTCATAGGGCACGGCAGAACAGCACTCTTGACACCAGAGCAGTGTGAACAGGCAGTTGGTTGGATGGCGGATAGTGCTTTTAGTCACTTTGCCATCAGCACCCTGTCTTCTACACGATCAAGTCTGAGAAGCCGTGACTCTGGACCGCATATTCCTCACTCTGATCCTCCTACCTCCCACCAGAGTGGCCTGAGACAACTGATTAAACACTTGGACACTCCAAAGAGTTGTTCACTTTTACATTTATTGATTCGGGCCTCTCTACCGGCCCACTTGAAGCGGGGCAAGATGAGATTCCATGTAGCTGTAGAGACCGCAGATAAAGAAGGATGCAGGGACAAATGGGAGCCAGAAAGCAAACAGCGTTTTTAACTTTTCTTTTAACTTCCAACCAAAAAGATAACAACAGTTTTCCACGCAGGGAACTTAAGTACAAGTCTACAATATCACAGTAAATCCTATCTACTATATAGGAGGCCTGAACTATACCCAAAGAACGCGGCAGCGCCTTACTAGTACCTCCCCTACTAAGGTAAAGTCAACAACGTTCACTTATCAGTGCTGTTTCAGCGATGTAGTCCCGGTGGTGAGGCTCCGTCAGCGACGTAGTCCTAGTGGTGAGGCTCCATCAGCGACGTAGTCCTAGTGGTGAGGGAAGGCGGTGTCCTCCGACGTCGAACCCAGGTGTAGATTCGAGTCCAGAATGTCTTTTGCGGTGCTGCGTTACCTCCCGCAGGCGGACGTTGATCCAGGGTAACAGTTTCCACGTCCAGAGAGGAGTCTTTTTGAGGAGAATTAGCAGAATTATCAGTATCAGTCACAGCTAAGAAAAACCCAGGAGGGCCCGGAGCACTCGGTGGCAAGATGCTCCCGGGGAGCGCGGTAATACTGTCCCTGAGCTGATCAGCACTACTCCTCTGCCTGGGGGGTCGCTGACGACGAATGCACCTCTTTTTGGGGGCTCTGGTAATTGCCCGCAGTGTCTGTTGCACGTTTTCCCCCTGCTTCCAGCGAGTCTCACTGCGGCCTGCACACACACAACAACTGCGCTGCAGTTTCCTCTCCTCAGAGATTTCCCGCGCTTCTCTGCCCCTGCTTTCGCACGTTTTGCTTTTTATCCTCTCCTCTCCCTGCGTCACTCTGCCTCCTGTCACATGAGCCTGGCTTCCCATGCGCCCCTCAAATCCGTCCCCCGGAACCCCGACTCCCGGCAACAATGGTTCCACCCGGCTGCACAGCTCACCAGGTCCCTGTCCCCTACATTCCCCCACCCTGTATGCTCGCCAGTCCCCGGGCGAGGCCTTCGCACTGACAGGTCGCCCACCTGACGGGTTGTTCCACACTTGGGTCTGTCTAGTGTGTAAGTCAGGACTGTAGCGAGTTGGGGGTCTACCGGCAGTAGAACGTTCAGAACGTCGTGGCTCGGGTCCTTGTGTAGGGGGTGTTGGGGGAATGTCGTCAGCGGAAGGGTGACTGGTCAGGGGTAGTGTAGTAGTCGAGATAGGGGGAGTATTTTGACGCCGTTCTTCTTCATCATCTTCTTCATCCCACCAATGGTTGTTGGGGGACTCAGTCGTAGGTGGCTCTTCCCTGATTGCGGATTCCGGGGTGTCCGAGTCAACAGAGCGACACAACCGGAGCATGTTGCGATGAAGAATGCGAGTACCTGTACTTCCAGGGGCCTCAGACTGCACTTCATATACAGGTCCATGCGGGTCTATACGGCGAAGCACCCGATAGGGTGTTTTTTCCCAACGATGGTCTAACTTGTTTTGTGGTCTTTGCTCTCGAACGAGTACTCGATCACCTGGCCGGAACTCTGGGGGTTTTGCTGTAGGGGTGCTCCGATGCTCCACTTCCCGAATTCGAGTGTGTACCAGTCGGTGTAAGGTCTGCAGCCGATGCCGATGATCACGCACCCACGAAGCCATCCCTGTTCGGGGGCCTTCTTCCTCCGAAGACAGTTCCAGATCTGTCATGCCTTTTCCTGGGCGCCCAAAGACCACTTCATAGGGGGTGCTGTTGTGAAATTGGATTCTGGGCTCCCCCGGTGGCCACTTGTGGAATTGAACTTGTGTGCATCATCCCCTCTGTTCGCCTGCTCCTATCAGGATGTGGGAGTCGCTATATAACCATGCTCCTCTGTCAGTTTCTTGCCGGTCAACAATGTAATCAGAAGCCTTCTGTGCTTGTTCCTGCTACTAGACAACTCCCAGCTAAGTTGGACTTTTGTCCTTGTGTGTTTTTGCATTTTGTTCCTGTTCACAGCTGCTGTTTCGTTACTGTGTCTGGAAAGCTCTTGTGATCGGAAATTGCCACTCTGGTGTTATGAGTTAATGCTAGAGTCTTAAAGGAATTTCTGGATGGTGTTTTGATAGGGTTTTCTGCTGACCATGAAAGTGTCCTTTCTGTCTTCCTGCTATCTAGAAAGCGGACCTCGATTTTGCTAAACCTATTTTCATACTACGTTTGTCATTTCATCTAAAATCACCGCCAATATATGTGGGGGCCTCTGTCTGCCTTTTGGGAAAATTTCTCTAGAGGTGAGCCAGGACTTCTTTTCCTCTGCTAGGATTAGGTAGTTCTCCGGCTGGCGCTGGGCATCTAGGGTTAAAAAACGTAGGCACGCTACCCGGCCACTTCTAGTTGTGCGGCAGGTTTAGTTCATGGTCAGTATAGTTTCCATCTTCCAAGAGCTAGTTCTCATATATGCTGGGCTATGTTCTCTCGCCATTGAGAACCATGACAGTTTGACCGGCCCAAAAAAGGGTTAAATTACTGGCTGAGAAAGGAGAGAAAAAAGAAGTCTGCTACAATTTTTTTTTTTTTTTCCTCTAGTTCTGAGTGTGCTCTTAATTGAATCACTTGCTAGTCTGCCTATACTGCAGCCTTCCTCTCTTTCTCTCCTTCTAATCCTTGAATGGCTCTGTGTTCACCTGTTTCAAATGGATCTTCAGAGTGTAGCTACAGGTTTGAATAATCTCGCCACAAAGGTACAAAATTTGCAAGATTTTGTTGTTCATGCACCTATGTCTGAGCCTAGAATTCCTTTGCCTGAATTCTTCTCGGGGAATAGATCTCACTTTCAAAATTTTAAAAATAATTGCAAATTGTTTTTGTCCCTGAAGTCTCGCTCTGCCGGAGACCCTGCACAGCAGGTCAGGATTGTAATTTCCTTGCTCCGGGGCGACCCTCAAGACTGGGCTTTTGCATTGGCACCAGGGGATCCTGCGTTGCTCAATGTGGATGCGTTTTTTCTGGCCTTGGGGTTGCTTTATGAGGAACCTCATTTAGAGCTTCAGGCGGAAAAGGCCTTGATGTCCTTGTCTCAGGGGCAAGATGAAGCTGAAATATACTGCCAAAAATTCCGCAAATGGTCTGTGCTTACTCAGTGGAATGAGTGCGCCCTGGCGGCGATTTTCAGAGAAGGTCTCTCTGATGCCATTAAGGATGTTATGGTGGGGTTCCCTGTGCCTGCGAGTCTGAATGAGTCCATGACGATGGCTATTCAGATCGATAGGCGTCTGCGGGAGCGCAAACCTGTGCACCATTTGGCGGTGTCTACTGAGAAAACGCCAGAAAATATGCAATGTGATAGAATTCTGTCCAGAAGCGAGCGGCAGAATTTTAGACGAAAAAATGGGTTGTGCTTCTATTGTGGTGATACTGTCATGGTTCTCAATGGCGAGAGAACATAGCCCAGCATATATGAGAACTAGCTCTTGGAAGATGGAAACTATACTGACCATGAACTAAACCTGCCGCACAACTAGAAGTGGCCGGGTAGCATGCCTACGTTTTTTAACCCTAGATGCCCAGCGCCAGCCGGAGAACTACCTAATCCTAGCAGAGGAAAAGAAGTCCTGGCTCACCTCTAGAGAAATTTTCCCAAAAGGCAGACAGAGGCCCCCACATATATTGGCGGTGATTTTAGATGAAATGACAAACGTAGTATGAAAATAGGTTTAGCAAAATCGAGGTCCGCTTTCTAGATAGCAGGAAGACAGAAAGGACACTTTCATGGTCAGCAGAAAACCCTATCAAAACACCATCCAGAAATTCCTTTAAGACTCTAGCATTAACTCATAACACCAGAGTGGCAATTTCCGATCACAAGAGCTTTCCAGACACAGTAACGAAACAGCAGCTGTGAACAGGAACAAAATGCAAAAACACACAAGGACAAAAGTCCAACTTAGCTGGGAGTTGCCTAGTAGCAGGAACAAGCACAGAAGGCTTCTGATTACATTGTTGACCGGCAAGAAACTGACAGAGGAGCATGGTTATATAGCGACTCCCACATCCTGATAGGAGCAGGCGAACAGAGGGGATGATGCACACAAGTTCAATTCCACAAGTGGCCACCGGGGGAGCCCAGAATCCAATTTCACAACAGTACCCCCCCTCAAGGAGGGGGCACCGAACCCTCACCAGAACCACCAGGGCGATCAGGATGAGCCCTATGAAAGGCACGGACAAGATCGGAGGCATGAACATCAGAGGCAGTGACCCAAGAATTATCCTCCTGACCGTATCCCTTCCATTTGACCAGATACTGGAGTCTCCGTCTGGAAACACGAGAGTCTAAGATCTTTTCCACAACGTACTCCAACTCACCCTCAACCAACACCGGAGCAGGAGGCTCAACGGAAGGCACAACCGGTACCTCATACCTGCGCTACTGTCATGGTTCTCAATGGCGAGAGAACATAGCCCAGCATATATGAGAACTAGCTCTTGGAAGATGGAAACTATACTGACCATGAACTAAACCTGCCGCACAACTAGAAGTGGCCGGGTAGCATGCCTACGTTTTTTAACCCTAGATGCCCAGCGCCAGCCGGAGAACTACCTAATCCTAGCAGAGGAAAAGAAGTCCTGGCTCACCTAGCAGAGGAAAATTTCTCTAGAGGTGAGCCAGGACTTCTTTTCCTCTGCTAGGATTAGGTAGTTCTCCGGCTGGCGCTGGGCATCTAGGGTTAAAAAACGTAGGCATGCTACCCGGCCACTTCTAGTTGTGCGGCAGGTTTAGTTCATGGTCAGTATAGTTTCCATCTTCCAAGAGCTAGTTCTCATATATGCTGGGCTATGTTCTCTCGCCATTGAGAACCATGACAGTAGCGCAGGTATGAGGTACCGGTGCGTCCTGTGACTTGATGAACTCTATTGTTGTAGACCCACACTAGGTCAGACACATACTCCGGCCAGCGGGCCTTCTGATCTTGTTCTAGCGCACGCAGCATTTGAAGCAAAGTCCGGTTAAACCGCTCACAAGCCCCATTTCCCTGAGGGTGATACGGTGTGGTGCGTGACTTATCAATGCCGTAGAGGCGATGCAGCTCTTCCATGACTTTGCCCAAGAAACAGGCACCTTGATCCGAATGTATTCGCCTCGGACAGCCGTAAACTTGAATAAAGTTCTTACAGATAGCGCTCGCCGCCGACTCAGCTGTCTGATCACGGGTAGGGGTGACTACCGCGAATTTTGAAAAATGATCTACCATAACGAGGCAGTGTTCGTAGCCTTGATGCGCTGCTCCAATGGTAATGTAGTCTATCATTAATACTTCAAAAGGGGCAGACGTCGTGATGCTCTGCACAGGCGCCCTTTCCTCCGGTGACTTGGTTAGCTCACATTGTCGACATTGTCTACAGGCAGTTTGTACTTCCGCAAGCAGCCAAGGATGATAGAACCGAGTTTGCAGCCACTTAAACGTCCTCTTCACTCCGAAGTGTGCCCCGGACTCATGAGCTTCTTTAGCAACTGCGGCCACCACGGGCCCTGGTAAGACCATCTGCCAGGTCGGCTCGGAATCTGCCTGAGCCATGGTTAAGTGGCATAAGAGCCCGTCCTGAAGAGTTAGGCGCTCCCACTGCCGCAGAAGAAGGTTCAGGTCTGACGGGAGAGTTTGTCCAGGGGTTCTCACGGGCAATAGACCATTCGTTATCCACTGTCGCAATGGAGCTAGTTCCTGGTCTTCCTGTTGCAGCCGTATCCATTCGTCCCGACTCTGAACCAACAGTCCTGTAGCCGTTCCGTTCCCGGTCTGTTCCCGGCTCACAGCCGTCCGAGCAGCGCCCCCGATGGCGTAGGGGATTTCTTCTCCCTCCAGCTCCTCATCTCGGTTAGTTCTTGGGGGGTTCTTCCGCAGACGAGATAACGCGTCAGCATGAACATTCTCCGCTCCTCGCTTGTAGAGGATACGGTATCTGTACTTGGCCATCCGGGCTACCCAGCGCTGTTCCAGGGCACCCAATTTCGCATTTTCCAGATGTGCCAATGGGTTGTTATCCGTGCGTATCAGCACCTCGGAACCGGCCAGGTACTCAGCGAACCGCTCCGTCATAGCCCACACCACGGCCAGCAGCTCCACCTTGAAAGAACTGTAATTGTCCGGGTTCAACTCAGAGTCATGAAGAGACCGACTCGCATAGGCGATCACGCTCTCCCGCCCATCCTGAACCTGAGACAACACAGCGCCCAATCCCTGAGAGCTGCCGTCGGTGTGTAGGATGAACGGTTGCGAAAAGTCCGCATAAGCCAACACCGGCGGCTCCATGAGAGCTGTCTTCAAGTCCCGGAACGCTGCTTCTTGTGGCTCCTGCCATTGTATCTTCTTTCCCCGTTCCTTGGGGGAGCTTCCTTTCAGCAGGACTTGTAGATTGTGAGAACGGCGAGCAAAGTTCTTCACGAAGCGCCGGTAGTACCCAGCGAGGCCCAAGAACGCCCGTACATCCTTGGCGGTCTCCGGTGTGGGCCACTCCTGGATTGCGGCAATCTTCTCCTGCAATGGCCGGACTCCTTCGGCGGACACCACATGCCCCAGGTACTCGATCTGTTCCCGGAACAAGTGACACTTCTGGGGCTTCACCTTAAGCCCGTATTTCAGCAACCGGTCTAGTACCTGCTCCAGTCGGCACAGATGTTCCTCGAATGTTGGAGCATAGATGATGATGTCATCCAGATAAATGAGAGTGGCCTCGAAGTTCAAATCCCCCAGACACCGCTCCATTAATCGTTGGAAGGTGCCTGGAGCGTTGGCCAGCCCAAACGGCATTCGATTGAACTCGAATAGTCCCATGGGAAGGATAAACGCTGTCTTAGGACGATCTGCTTCTGTCATCGGGACCTGCCAGTATCCGCTGGCTAGGTCTAAGGTGGAAAAATATTTGGCCCGACCCAGCACGGAGAGAGACTCCTCGATACGGGGAAGTGGATAAGGGTCTCGGACGGTGCATGCATTTAGCTTACGATAGTCCACACAGAACCGGAGCGTGCCGTCCTTTTTCCGCACCAGCACGATCGGGGCAGCCCACGGGCTCTGACTCTCGCGGATCACTCCCTTTTGTAGCATCTGGCCTAACAACGTCTTTACTTCCTGGTACATCTGCGGGGGAATCTGTCTGTACCGCTCCCTGATGGGCACTGTATCTCCGGTCGGAATTCCATGTTCGATGGCCGTGGTACAGCCAAAATCATCTTCATGTTGTGCGAACACTTTAGCATAATGTCCAAGGAGTCGCTGCACTTGTGAGATCTGTGATGGATCCAGGCCCGACAATTCCGTCCGCATGTGCTCCAGAATAGTTTGACCCTTTCGAAACGCTATTGGCTCAGGATCCTGCGTAGACCGGACACTGACCATCCAGGGATCAGGGGAATCCACCGTTAACTGCAAAGTATCTGGAGGGGGCATCACTTCTAAAGGTCGTAACACTTTGGCCATCTCACTTCGGACCCGTAGCACGACATCGTGTTCGTCCACATTCACACATCGCACTGGTACGGCCCCATTTTTAACAGTAGCCAGGGATCGGGCCACCAGCAGTCCTGTGGGCAAAGGGGATGTAAAGGTGGGCTCAATCTATACTTGTACTCCTTCTAGAGGGATGCGAGCTCGTATGGGCAGGGATATAACAGTCTGTCCTGGGGGGAACGTCACCTTTGCTGTCGGGGAAGTAATTACTCTCCCTAGTATGTCTCCCTCCTGACAGGTCTCTTGTACCCGGACTTCCCTCACTAACTGTCTGAACACGGAGCCCTGAGGTGTACTGGTCCCCCACTGATTGAGTGTCTCTTGCGTAGTCTCCCCTAACAGAAAACTGCCAAAATCTTTCAATACGTTCATCCCCAAGGTCACAGTATGTTGTGGGCCGGGATCTCCCCGTGTTAACACAACCCCCCGGCGGCCCAGGTCCTTCCCACATAAAGATATTTGCATCCAGGTGACCCCTTCCACTGGGATGGGCAGCTGATTGGCGGCCTGTAACCGAATTACGGGACCCCATTGGGGTCTGACTGTCAAAGGAAAGTGTTTTCTAAAATAAGCCTCGGGCATAGTCGTGACTTGGGACCCGGTGTCCACCAGACAACGGACAGCCCGCCCTTCAAACTCTGCCCAAACCAGGGGGCAGCTGGCAACCAAATTTCCGGGACTTTCACCACCCATCCGCGGGGACTCTGGCTCCGAGCGTCGTCCCCTTAGCTCGGAGCCCTCTAGTTTAACGCCTGACGGGACGAGGCCCTCCCTCTCCGGGGGCACTCCCGTGCGAAATGTCCTGCCTCCCCGCAACCATAGCAAGCCCCGGGACCGGATAATATCCTGGACGAGCGCCACGAGCTGGACTCCCAGACCCTTGCCCCCGGGGTAGCTCCTTTGGGCTTCGCGCATTCTTTTTAACTTCAGCCAGTTCGTCTCTGATTTGTTTGAGCTCCTGCCGCATCTCCTGAACCCACGACGGCTCACCCCCTCCTGGTGCAGCGGTCTGGATAACCCGAGTCTCTCCTGTCAGGACCGTCACCCCCCTCTCTTGCTCCCGGGTGCGGGCCTCATTGCCTATGTCGGAGAAAGTCAGGCGCGGGTCGACCCGCACTCGTTCACGTAGAGCCTGTTTGGTCAACTCATCTCGCAGTCCCGTCACCAGTTGGTCGCGCAGGGTCACGTCAACATGTCCCATCCCCATACCATCTTTCCGCACGATTGCAATGTTTAGCTCTTGCAGAGCATTCATGTACTGAGTGACAGTCTCGCCTTCTTTTTGTCGCCGTCCAAACAATCGGGCCCGCAGCTCTCCCACGTCGGTGGGATCCCTGTGCGTCCCCTCTAACACATTTAACACCCCGGTAAAAGTATTCCGCTCTGTGGGGGGTCTCAACATCACTGAATCTCGGGCCTCTCCGTCTAAGGCCATAATGGCCACCTCTGCTTCCAGGGCCGGGGTCATAGGATGCATCCTCAGCAGCCCCCGCATCCTTTCAGTCCAACTCCACAACAACATGTTGCTCCCATTAAACTTGGGCAGGTTATTCAACATGGCCCCCAATGAGAGAGACGCTCTCGGCCCAGCCCCATCCTCCGTATCTTCTGGCTCCCTCTTTGGATCCTGCATCCTGCCGACTACGCCAAATGTAGAGACCGCAGATAAAGAAGGATGCAGAGACAAATGGGAGCCAGAAAGCAAACAGCGTTTTTAACTTTTCTTTTAACTTCCAACCAAAAAGATAACAACAGTTTTCCATGCAGGGAACTTAAGTACAAGTCTACAATATCACAGTAAATCCTATCTACTATATAGGAGGCCTGAACTATACCCGAAGAACGCGGCAGCGCCTTACTAGTACCTCCCCTACTAAGGTAAAGTCAACAACGTTCACTTATCAGTGCTGTTTCAGCGATGTAGTCCCGGTGGTGAGGCTCCGTCAGCGACGTAGTCCTAGTGGTGAGGCTCCGTCAGTGACGTAGTTCTAGTGGTGAGGGAAGGCGGTGTCCTCCGACGTCGAGCCCAGGTGTAGATTCGAGTCCAGAATGTCTTTTGCGGTGCTGCGTTACCTCCCGCAGGCGGACGTTGATCCGGGGTAACAGTTTCCACGTCCAGAGAGGAGTCTTTTTGAGGAGAATTAGCAGAATTATCAGTATCAGTCACAGCTAAGAAAAACCCAGGAGGGCCCGGAGCACTCGGTGGCAAGATGCTCCCGGGGAGCGCGGTAATACTGTCCCTGAGCTGATCAGCACTACTCCTCTGCCTGGGGGGTCGCTGACGACGAATGCGCCTCTTTTTGGGGGCTCTGGTAATTGCCCGCAGTGTCTGTTGCACGTTTTCCCCCTGCTTCCAGCGAGTCTCACTGCGGCCTGCACACACACAACAACTGCGCTGCAGTTTCCTCTCCTCAGAGATTTCCCGCGCTTCTCTGCCCCTGCTTTCGCGCGTTTTGCTTTTTATCTTCTCCTCTCCCTGCGTCACTCTGCCTCCTGTCACATGAGCCTGGCTTCCCATGCGCCCCTCAAATCCGTCCCCCGGAACCCCGACTCCCGGCAACAATGGTTCCACCCGTCTGCACAGCTCACCAGGTCCCTGTCCCCTACATAGCGATACCCAAATATTTGAACAGGCACAGTCACATGAAGGTGATGGTGTTAACTAGAGTTGAGCGACTTTTACTTTTTTGGGATCGAGTCGGGTTTCGCGAAACCCGACTTTGTGAAAAGTCGGGAGGGGTGAAATCGGCCGATTATTGCGAAAAGTCGGGGGCCGACTGAAACACGAAACCCAATGCAAGTCAATGGGGAATCAAAGTCGGCAGTGAGTGGAGGGCAGGAAAACACCTACAGTGTCCATTTTAATGTCAAAAACATCAATTCTTATTAATGAAGCTTTTCAATCTTAATTTACTTCATAATAATAGTTAGGCATTGAAAACTGGGGGTCATTTGGCTAAAGTTGTGGGGGGTAGGGCTGGCTCAAGATTTTTGTGGGCCCAGGAAATGCAGAATATGTCACGGCGGTGGAGCAGGGAGAAGTAAGTAATTCAACTTTGCAAGTGCTGTGATCCTGAGCAAGCCAGGGGGGCCCACTCGTTGGCATTGGCACTGCCACAGGGCCCCTCATAGTACGGCGGCGTGTTTGATGGCGGGTGGCACCTCCCACCGGCAGAGACACTTTTGCGTACTATGAGGGGCCCTGTGCCAGTGATCGCCAACGAGTATGCCCCCCCCACTTGATGAAGGAATCTGCACTTTCATCATAGTATGCGGAAGGGGAACCTGCAGCAGGGTCAGATTCTGGCTGTGTAGAGTGCTAGGGGAATGTAGTGGTCTGGGTCAATGTACCAGCAGACTCATCTAGCAGTGGCTGGACAATGAGCAGGATGTGGAGGAAACACAGATATAGGCCCAAATAATAAAGTGGGCTAAATGCAGTTCAAAATTGCTAACAGGACTAAACAGGCGGCATTGCTTTGTTCAGTGGAGGACAACTGTAAAGAGCGGCAGACACAGTTAGTAGGCCCAAATAATAAAGTATATAAATCCTCCCAAATAAAAAGTGCAAAAAAGACAGCGTATAAAATTTATTTTTATTGAAAGTAATATAAAGTATAAAAAACTAATATAATCACAAAATATAGCTGATAAAAAGGAGCACAATATAATGATATGATAGGACACCAACCAAAATATCACAAAATAATATATTAACCTCCACACTAATAATAATATATTAACCTCCACACTAATATGATATATCCTTGGCACTACTCTCAAAAAAACACAAAATAAAAAAAAAAAAAAAAAGGGAATTGATATGTAAAAACCACTCAAAAATGCATAGTGCAAGATTGTACAAAAAATGTGTAAATAAATTCAAAAAACTGTACCAATTACTACAGCAACTAAAAGTCAAAAAGCACACAAAAAATGTACAACAATTGTTGAATAATAAATGCAAAAAAGCCGTGACGTAATTTTCAGGTCCTGAATGCAGAATTAGGCATTCAGGACCTGAAATTACGTCACGGCTTGCTGTGATTGGTCGCGTCGCGGTCACATGGGCGGCACGCAACCAATCACAAGCCATGACGTAATTTTAAAATGCGCGCGTTTCCTGCCTCCCGTCACGTCACGGCTTGTGATTGGTCGCGTCGCCCATGTGACCGCGACGCGACCAATCACAAGCCGGAACGTAATTTTAAAATCCTGAATGCCTAGAATTAGGCATTGAGGACCTGAAAATTACGTCACGGCTTGCTGTGATTGGTCGCGTCGCGGCCACATGGGCGGCACGCGACCAATCACAAGCCGTGACGTCACGGAAGGAAGTAAACGCGCGCATTTTAAGCAAAGAACGCTGCCGGTTCCCTCGGTGAGGTCCAGGCTGCGTCGGAGAGGTGAGTATAGCAATATTTTTTATTTTAATTCTTTCTTTTACACATTAATGTTGTTTCGATACCGATACCCGATACCACAAAAGTATCGGATCTCGGTATCGGAATTCCGATACCCGATACTTGCGGTATCGGAATGCTCAACACTAATTGTAATCAATCCAGAGAAAAGTGCGATAGTGCTAAAAAAAGTGAAATTAGTGCAAAAAATGCAATGACACTAATAGACTAACATTGCACAATATAAGTAATTAATTTGCACTTGAGCCCATAAACATATAAACAATAGTGCAACTAATGCTATAGTAAGAAAGTGCTACAGTAGGACTATAAAGTGCAGGAAGTGCCAGTAAATAATATACCGCTAACACATTATGATAATAGGGTGGATGAAGTAAGTAAAATCCAGTAACATCAGAGGCTCCACATACCTACATGTGCTCAAACCCTACGCGCGTTTCGGCGCTTGCCTTCTTAAGGGGGGTGTATACAATAACACAAAAGGGTGAGTTTATACAGGGTGCTGATTACTACTGAATTACCCAAGCTGGGCCGTGTGCAGCGGCGCATGCGCGGCCACCCAGCCAATGGCCACATCCATCCAGCGTCACCCCGGCAACGCGCAATGCTGCCCTAACCCCGCCCACGTGTATCACGTGACCGGGGAAGGCGGGGAACACGTCACCAGGGAGAAAGACGCCGGAATGAATGAAACCAGAAAGCAGGGAAAGCCGCGCACGCGTACCACCGCCAAGCTGGAACTCAGAGAATCACAAGAATATAACTAAGGGAAATATAAGTGATACAAAAGAAACCATAGTACATAGAACCAACAAGAATTACTCATATTAAGACATATATTTACACATACACTGTACACCAAATCGATATAAATAAATAACTAATTAATATAATATATAATATATAAATATATAAATACATGGAAAATATATAAATGAATAGATAATAAATAATATATAGTGCTAATAATCTATGATAATTTTTAAAGTGGAAACAATAATAAACTAATAAAATTAAATATGAATATTACAGTATTGTCTATAAATAGGTATACAGTATAAATAAATAAATGAAATATCAGTCCATACAATAAGTTAAAATCCTCAAAAAATGGTGCACCATCAAAAGATGTTCAAGATCTTCACTCTAGAAATTCCAGAATAAATATTCAATAGTGAATCCATCAGTCCAATACAATATATACAGGACCATAACTGAAAAATACATAATTAAGAAGAAAATAATTAATATGAGCATGTTAAAATCGTAAGAACAATAAAAGTAATTTTTTATCTATTTAAAATCATTTCATTTTAAAATATACATTTTTAATTTTTGTAATTCTAAAGATGATCAGAGAAAATACGAATAACTCAAAGCCTCATTGAGACCCAGAGGCTGAAGTGTACGGAGAGTCCATATCCATCTACTCTCCTTCTGGGCGAGTCTCTGACTAATATTACCGCCGCGCAAATCAGTAATAATACTATCTATACCAATCACACGAAGACCAGTTGGATCACATCCATGATGGATCTTGAAATGTCTTGGTAACGTTTTCAAATATTCAGCGGTTGTTTCCTTCTCAGCTGCTTTAATCTCTCTTACATGTTCATGTACATGTATTTTCAAGGGTCTATTTGTAAGCCCAATATAAATTTTAGAACACGGACATGTCGCATGGTATATTACCGCTTTTGTACTACAAGTAATTGTCTGTGTAATTTTGTAAGATTTATTATCTGATCCAACAAAACCAGTAGCACAATCAATGTTGGAACATGCGATACAATTACCACATAGGGCACAACCCCATTTCTCAATTGGTTTTGAAGTGAGAGAGGGAAATAGCAACGACTGATTGTTGATAGGATAAAAACTCTTAAGGTACCTTCACACTAAACGATATCGCTAGCGATCCGTGACGTTGCAGCGTCCTGGCTAGCGATATCGTTGAGTTTGACAGGCAGCAGCGATCAGGATCCTGCTGTGATATCGCTGGTCGTTTAGGAAAGTTCAGAACTTTATTTGGTCGTCAGATCGCCGTGTATCGTTGTGTTTGACATCAAAAGCAACGATGCCAGCGATGTTTTACAATGGTAACCAGGGTAAATATCGGGTTACTAAGCGCAGGGCCGCGCTTAGTAACCCGATGTTTACCCTGGTTACCATCGTAAAAGTAAAAAAAACAAACAGTACATACTCACCCTCTGATGTCCATCACGTCCCTCGCCATCCGCTTCCTGCACTAACTGAGCGCCGGCCGTAAAGTGAAAGCACAGCACAGCGGTGACGTCACCGCTCTGCTGTTAGGGCCGGCACTCAGTCAGTGCAGGGAAGCGGACACCGGGGGACGCGAAGGTGAGTATGTAGTGTTTGGTTTTTTACATTTTACACTGGTAACCAGGGTAAACATCGGGTTACTAAGCACGGCCCTGCGCTTAGCAACCCGATGTTTACCCTGGTTACCCGGGGACTTCGGCATCGTTGGTCGCTGGAGAGCGGTCTGTGTGACAGCTCTCCAGCGACCACACAACGACGCTGCAGCGATCGGGATCGTTGTCTGTATCGCTGCAGCGTCGTTTAGTGTGAAGGTACCTTTAGTAAGATGATCCTTTAAATTGCATGCACGACGTGCTGTAACACATGGTTGTTAAGGTAAATAATGTTTTGAAATAGGGTCACTCGTGAGTATAGACCAGTGTTTGGAAAGAATGTCACGCATCAATTCCCAATGGGAATGATATTCAGTAATCAGCCTAGCTTTGACATCTTTCTGGGGATTAAAAGTGGAAAAGATTAAATTTTCACGTTCTGTTCTCAAAGCCCGATAGTAAGCTTTTTTAACACATCTATGGCTGTACCCACGATCCATAAACCTTTTTCATTTCATCTGCCCTTATTTTAAAATCCTCAAAGGATGAGCACAAACGTCGTAGCCTCAATAATTGCCCAACAGGTATAGCATTAATGACATGTCTCGGATGTGAAGAGGAGGCATGTAATACTGAATTTACAGCTGTTTTTTTACGAAACAGATCAGTCTGTAAAACACCAAAATCATCACGCTTGATAGTTACATCTAAAAAATCAACGGCATTCGCATCAAAATGGCATGGTCATTTTATGTTGAGTTGATTTGGTGTTGGAGCTCTAACGGATAATGTTTGTCGTTATATCGATTCATATTTGAAACCACTTGGTGAAACTCTACCGTCATATTTGTGTGATACCACAGATCTTCTTCGGAAAATCGAATCTATGATGATTGATGACAATATGTTACTTGTTACATGTGATGTCGAGGCATTATATACAAACATAAAACATGAGGATGGCCTTAAGGCATCAAGATATTTTTTAAGCATGTTAAATTTTAAAGTTGAGGAAATAGATTTTATTATTTTGCTCTTAAAATTTGTTTTAACTCACAATTTTTTTACTTTTAATGGCTCCTTCTTCCTGCAGCTCCAGGGAACAGCCATGGGTGCAGCTTGTGCGCCCTCTTACGCTAACCTGTTCCTGGGGCTGTGGGAGAGGGAGCTTTTCTCTACCGTTGCCATGGATCGGGTGGTTTTTTGGACCCGTTTTATTGATGATATATTTTTTATTTGGCGTGTCACTTCGGTTGATCTTTTAAAATGTATTGAATTTTTAAATGCAAATCAACTCAACATAAAATTAACATGCCATTTTGATGCGAATGCCGTTGATTTTTTAGATGTAACTATCAAGCGTGATTTTGGTGTTTTACAGACTGATCTGTTTCGTAAAAAAACAGCTGTAAAATCAGTATTACATTCCTCCTCTTCACATCCGAGACATGTCATTAATGCTATACCTGTTGGGCAATTTTTGAGGCTACGACGTTTGTGCTTATCCTTTGAGGATTTTAAAATAAGGGCAGATGAAATGAAAAAAAGGTTTATGGATCGTGGGTACAGCCATAGATGTGTTAAAAAAGCTTACTATCGTGCTTTGAGAACAGAACGTGAAAATTTAATCTTTTCCACTTTTAAGCCCCAGAAAGATGTCAAAGCTAGGCTGATTACTGAATATCATTCCCATTGGGAATTGATGCACGACATTCTTTCTAAACACTGGTCTATACTCACGAGTGACCCTGTTGTGAATTCTGTTGTGCGTTCTGCTCTTAGGCTCCCTCCGGTGGTTATAAGTGGTAGTGCTGCTGTTTGTTCTTCACAACAGTCATCAGCTGCTTCCACTTTGGACGGGGCTATTTAGTCTGGCTCCTTCCTTTAGTGAGTGCCAGTTGTCCATTGTTTTCTAGGGATCCACATCTCTGCTTGGTTTCTCCTTCTGGATTGTCCGAATCATTAAAGATAAGTCCTGGCTCTGTTTTTGCAGTCCACATGCGGTGGACTTAATAGTTCTGTGAATTGCTATGTTTTTTCTTGTCCAGCTTTGTCTGTGTTAAGATTTACTCAGCCAAGTTGGAAGCTCTGGAGTCACAGAGTTACCCTCCATGCCTTTAGTTAGGTGTGGAGATTTTTGTATTCTCTGTGGTGGATTTTGTAGTATTTTTTATACTGACCGCACAGTACTCTTTCCTGTCTTTTCTTTCTAGGTAGCGTGGCCTCCTTTGCTAAATTCTGTTTTCAGTCTACATTTGTAATTTCCCTCTCCTCTCACAGTCAATATTTGTGGGGGGCTGCCTTTCCTTTGGGAATTTTCTCTGAGGCAAGATAGTATTCCTGTTTCTTTCTTTAGGTGTAAGTAGTCCTCCGGCCGTGACGAGGTGTCTAGGGAGTGACAGGAACATCCCACGGCTACTTCTAGTTGATGTGTTAAGTTCAGGGTCTGCGGTCAGTATAGAGGCCACCTACTCCAGAGCTCGTCCATGCTGCTCCTAGGCCACCAGTTCATAACAGTACAACTGGCCCACAATGAGTTAACCGCATCTCAAAAGAAGGGAAAGAAAATGCTGAGCCATTTTTTTTCTGTACTCTGTTGTGTTTTTTTTCCCTCTTCACTTCTGGGTGGCTCAGGAGTTAGGCGTTGACATGGATGTTCAGGGACTTGCTTCTCGGGTGGATCAACTTGCTGCTAGAGTACAGGGTATTTCTGATTATATCGTGCAGACTCCTGTTTTAGAGTCTAGAATTCCTACCCCCGATCTGTTCTTCGGGGACAGGTCCAAAGTTTTGAGCTTTAAAAATAACTGTAAACTGTTTTTTGCTCTTAAGCCCCGTTCCTCTGGTGATCCCATCCAGCAGGTAAAAATTGTCATTTCTCTGTTGCGTAGTGACCCGCAGGATTGGGCATTTTCCCTGGAATCTGGGAATCCGGCCTTGCTTAATGTAGACACCTTTTTTCAGGTGCTTGGGTTATTGTATGATGAACCTAACTCTGTAGAGCATGCTGAGAAAACACTTTTGGCCCTGTGTCAGGGTCAAGAAGCGGCAGAGTCATATTGCCAGAAATTCAGAAAATGGTCTGTGCTTACTAAGTGGAATGAGGATGCTTTGGCGGCAATTTTCAGAAAGGGTCTTTCTGAATCTGTTAAAGATGTTATGGTGGGGTTCCCCACGCCTGCAGGTCTGAGTGATTCTATGTCTCTGGCCATACAAATTGATCGGCGCTTGTGTGAGCGCAGAGTTGTGCACACTATGGCGTTGTCTTCCGAGCGGAGTCCTGAGCCTATGCAGTGTGATAGGATTGTGTCTAGAGCGGAACGCCAAGGATTCAGACGTCAGAATAGGTTGTGCTTTTACTGCGGCGATTCTGCTCATGTTATTTCTGATTGCCCTAAGCGTGCCAAGAGAATCGCTAATTCCGTTACTATCAGTACTGTACAACCTAAATTTCTGTTATCTGTGACCCTGATCTGCTCATTATCGTCATTCTCTGTCATGGCATTTGTGGATTCAGGCGCCGCTTTAAATTTAATGGACTTAGAATTTGCCAGACGTTGTGGTTTTTCCTTACAGCCTTTGCGGAGTCCTATCCCTTTGAGGGGGATTGATGCTACACCATTGGTTAAAAATAAACCTCAGTTTTGGACACAGTTAACCATGTGCATGGCGCCAGCCCATCAGGAAGATTGTCGCTTCCTGGTGTTACATAATTTGCATGATGCTGTTGTGCTGGGGTTTCCATGGTTACAGGTACATAATCCGGTGTTGGATTGGAAATCTATGTCTGTGACTAGTTGGGGTTGTCAGGGGGCTCACGATGACGTTCCTCTGATGTCAATTTCCTCCTCCCCCTCTTCTGAAATTCCTAAGTTTCTGTCAGATTTCCAGGATGTTTTCGATGAGCCCAAGTCCAGTTCCCTTCCACCGCATAGGGACTGTGATTGTGCTATTGATTTGATTCCAGGCTGTAAGTTTCCTAAGGGCCGACTTTTCAACCTGTCTGTGCCTGAACATGCCGCCATGCGGAGTTATGTAAGGGAGTCTTTGGAGAAGGGGCATATTCGGCCATCTTCTTCTCCATTAGGAGCAGGTTTTTTTTTTGTTGCCAAGAAGGATGGCTCCTTGAGACCCTGTATTGATTATCGCCTCTTGAATAAGATCACGGTCAAATTCCAATACCCTTTGCCTTTGCTTTCTGATTTGTTTGCCAGAATTAAGGGGGCTAGTTGGTTTACTAAGATTGACCTTCGAGGGGCATATAATCTGGTTCGTATTAAGCAGGGTGACGAATGGAAAACTGCGTTTAATACGCCCGAGGGCCATTTTGAGTATCTTGTGATGCCATTCGGACTCTCTAATGCCCCATCTGTGTTTCAGTCCTTCATGCATGATATTTTTCGGAATTATCTTGATAAATTCATGATTGTATATCTGGATGATATTTTGATTTTTTCAGATGATTGGGAGTCTCATGTAAAACAAGTTAGGATGGTATTTCAGGTCCTTCGTGACAATGCCTTGTTTGTGAAGGGGTCTAAGTGCCTCTTTGGAGTACAGAAGGTTTCTTTTTTCGGCTTCATTTTTTCTCCATCATCTATAGAAATGGATCCGGCTAAGGTTCAGGCCATTCATGATTGGATCCAGCCTACATCCATGAAGAGCCTTCAGAAATTTTTGGGCTTTGCTAATTTTTATCGCCGTTTCATTGCCAACTTCTCCAGTGTGGTTAAACCCCTGACCGATTTGACGAGGAAGGGCGCTGATGTAGCTAATTGGTCCTCTGAGGCCGTTTCTGCCTTTCAGGAGCTTAAGCGCCGATTTACTTCTGCCCCTGTGTTGCGTCAGCCGGATGTTTCTCTTCCTTTTCAGGTTGAGGTTGACGCTTCTGAGATTGGGGCAGGGGCCGTTTTGTCTCAGAGGAATTCTGATGGTTCCTTTATGAAACCGTGTGCCTTCTTTTCTCGAAAGTTTTCGCCTGCGGAATGCAATTGTGATGTCGGCAATCGTGAGTTGTTGGCTATGAAGTGGGCATTTGAGGAGTGGTGACATTGGCTTGAGGGGGCCAAGCACCGTATTGTGGTCTTGACCGATCATAAGAATCTGATTTACCTCGAGTCTGCCAAACGGCTGAATCCTAGACAGGCCCGATGGTCCCTGTTTTTCTCCCGTTTTGATTTTGTTGTCTCGTATCTTCCAGGTTCTAAGAATGTTAAGGCTGATGCCCTCTCTAGGAGTTTCTTGCCTGATTCCCCTGGGATTCTTGAGCCAGTTGGTATTCTTAAGGAGGGGGTGATTCTTTCTGCCATCTCCCCTGATTTGCGACGGGCTCTTCAGGAGTTTCAGGCTGATAAACCTGATCGCTGTCCAGCGGGGAAACTGTTTGTTCCTGACAGATAGACTAGTAAAGTGATTTCTGAGGTTCACTGTTCTGTGTTGGCTGGCCATCCTGGGATTTTTGGTACCAGAGATTTGGTTAGTAGGTCCTTTTGGTGGCCTTCTTTGTCACGGGATGTGCGTTCTTTTGTGCAGTCCTGTGGGACTTGTGCGCGGGCCAAACCTTGCTGCTCCCGCGCCAGTGGGTTGCTTTTGCCTTTGCCGGTCCCTGAGAGGCCTTGGACGCATATTTCTATGGATTTTATTTCGGATCTTCCTGTTTCCCAGAGGATGTCTGTTATCTGGGTGGTCTGTGACCGGTTTTCTAAGATGGTTCATTTGGTACCTTTGCCTAAGTTGCCTTCCTATTCTGAGTTGGTTCCATTGTTTTTTCAGCATGTGGTTCGTTTGCATGGCATTCCGGAGAATATTGTGTCCGATAGAGGTTCCCAGTTTGTTTCTAGGTTTTGGCGGTCCTTTTGTGCTAAGCTGGGCATTGATTTGTCTTTTTCTTCCGCATTTCATCTTCAGACAAACGGCCAAACCGAGCGAACTAACCAGACTTTGGAAACTTATTTGAGATGCTTTGTGTCTGCCGATCAGGATGATTGGGTGGCTTTCTTGCCATTGGCCGAGTTTGCCCTTAATAATTGGGCTAGTTTTGCTACCTTGGTGTCACCATTCTTTTGTAATTCTGAGTTTCATCCTCGTTTTTCTTCAGGGCAGGTTGAGTCTTCTGATTGTCCTGGGGTGGATTCTGTGGTTGACAGGTTGCAGCAGATTTGGGCTCATGTTGTGGACAATTTGGTGTTGTCTCAGGAGGAGGCTCAGCGTTTTGCCAACCGTCGTCGGCGTGTGGGTTCCCGGCTTCGGGTTGGGGATTTGGTCTGGTTGTCTTCTCGTCATGTTCCTATGAAGGTTTCTTCCCCGAAGTTCAAGCCTCGGTTTATTGGTCCTTATAGGATTTCTGAGATTATCAATCCAGTGTCTTTTCGTTTGGCCCTTCCAGCCTCTTTTTCCATCCATAATGTTTTTCATAGATCTTTGTTGCGGAAATATGTGGTGCCCGTGGTTCCCTCTGTTGATCCTCCTGCCCCGGTGTTGATTGATGGGGAGTTGGAGTATGTTGTGGAGAAGATCTTGGATCCTCGTTTTTCTAGACGGAGGCTTCAGTATCTTGTCAAGTGGAAGGGTTATGGCCAGGAGGATAATTCTTGGGTTGTTGCCTCCGATGTTCATGCTGACGATTTGGTTCGTGCCTTCCATTTGGCTCGTCCGGATCGGCCTGGGGGCTCTGGTGAGGGTTCGGTGACCCCTCCTCAAGGGGGGGGTACTGTTGTGAATTCTGTTGTGAGTTCTGCTCTTAGGCTCCCTCCGGTGGTTATAAGTGGTAGTGCTGCTGTTTGTCCTTCACAACAGTCATCAGCTGCTTCCACTTTGGACGGGGCTATTTAGTCTGGCTCCTTCCTTTAGTGAGTGCCAGTTGTCCATTGTTTTCTAGGGATCCACATCTCTGCTTGGTTTCTCCTTCTGGATTGTCCAAATCATCAAAGATAAGTCCTGGCTCTGTTTTTGCAGTCCACATGCGGTGGACTTAATAGTTCTGTGAATTGCTATGTTTTTTCTTGTCCAGCTTTGTCTGTGTTAAGATTTACTCAGCCAAGTTGGAAGCTCTGGAGTCACAGAGTTACCTGTTGTGAATTCCGTTCTCGAACTCCCTCCTGTGGTCATGAATGGTACTTCGGCGAGTTCTGTTCGTGGACTCCCTCTGGTGGCTGTGAGTGGAACGGCTGGTTCTGAGGTTGTGTCCTCAGCTGCCCTCGTTCGCGGCTAGGCTGGCTTCTCTATTTAACTCCACTCAGATCATTACTCCATGCCAGCTGTCAATGTATCGGTACTGGTTCAGATCTCTCTCGGATCTTTCTGATGACCTGTCTACTCCAGCATAAGCTAAGTCCCTGCTGGTTCATTTGTTGTTCATTGGTGTACTAATATGTTTCTTAGTGCTTGCTAAGTTCTTGTCCAGCTTGCTAACATGATATTGTCTTGCTAGCTGGAAGCTTTGGGTTGCAGAGTGGCACCTCCGCACCGTGAGTCGGTGCGGGGGTCTTTTTGCACACTCTGCGTGGCTTTTTGTAGTTTTTTGTGCTGACCGCATAGATCCTTTCCTATCCTCAGTCTATCTAGTAAGTCCGGCCTCCTTTGCTGAAACCTGTTTCATCCCTGTGTTTGTGACTTTCCTCTTAACTCACAGTTAATATATGTGGGGGGCTGCCTTTACCTTTGGGGGAATTTCTCTGAGGCAAGTTAAGGCTTATTTTCTTATCTTTAGGGGTAGTTAGCTCTTAGGCTGTGAAGAGGCGTCTAGGGAGAGTTAGGTACGCTCCACAGCTATTTCTAGTGTGTGTGTTAGGATTAGGATTTGCGGTCAGCAGAGTTCCCACTTCCCAGAGCTTGTCCTGTCTTTCAGTTTAACCATCAGGTCATTCCAGGTGCACCTAACCACCAGGTCCATAACAGTTACCCTCCATGCCTTTAGTTAGGTGTGGAGATTTTTGTATTCTCTGTGGTGGATTTTGTAGTATTTTTTATACTGACCGCACAGTACTCTTTCCTGTCTTTTCTTTCTAGGTAGCGTGGCCTCCTTTGCTAAATTCTGTTTTCAGTCTGCGTTTGTAATTTCCCTCTCCTCTCACAGTCAATATTTGTGGGGGGCTGCCTTTCCTTTGGGAATTTTCTCTGAGGCAAGATAGTATTCCTGTTTCTTTCTTTAGGTGTAATTAGTCCTCCGGCCGTGACGAGGTGTCTAGGGAGTGACAGGAACATCCCACGGCTACTTCTAGTTGATGTGTTAAGTTCAGGGTCTGCGGTCAGTATAGAGGCCACCTACTCCAGAGCTCGTCCATGCTGCTCCTAGGCCACCAGTTCATAACATGACCCTATTTTAAAACATTATTTACCTTAACAACCATGTGTTACAGCACGTCGTGCATGCAATTTAAAGGATCATCTTACTAAGAGTTTTTATCCTATCAACAATCAGTCGTTGCTATTTCCCTCTCTCACTTCAAAACCAATTGAGAAATGGGGTTGTGCCCCATGTGGTAATTATATCGCATGCTCCAACATTGATTGTGCTACTGATTTTGTTGGATCAGATAATAAATCTTACAAAATTACACAGACAATTACTTGCGGTACAAAAGCGGTAATATACCATGCAACATGTCCGTGTTCTAAAATTTATATTGGGCTTACAACTACACCCTTGAAAATACGTGTGCGTGAACATGTAAGAGAGATTAAAGCAGCTGAGAAGGAAACAACCACTGAATATTTGAAAACGCTACCAAGACATTTCAAGATCCATCATGGATGTGATCCAACTGGTCTTCGTGTGATTGGTATAGATAGTATTATTACTGATTTGCGCAGGGGTAATATTAGTCGGAGACTCGCCCAGAAGGAGAGTAGATGGATATGGACTCTCCGTACACTTCAGCCTCTGGGTCTCAATGAGGCTTTGAGTTATTCGCCATTTCTCTGATCATCTTTAGAATTACAAAAATTAAAAATTTATATTTTAAAATGAAATGATATTAAATATATAAAAAATTACTTTTATTGTTCTTATGATTTTAACATGCTCATATTAATTATTTTCTTCTTAATTATGTATTTTTCAGTTATGGTCCTGTATATATTGTATTGGACTGATGGATTCACTATTGAATATTTATTCTGGAATTTCTAGAGTGAAGATCTTGAACATCTTTTGATGGTGCACCATTTTTTGAGGATTTTAACTTATTGTATGGACTGATATTTCATTTATTTATTTATACTGTATACCTATTTATAGACAATACTGTAATATTCATATTTAATTTTATTAGTTTATTATTGTTTCCACTTTAAAAATTATCATAGATTATTAGCACTATATATTATTTATTATCTATTCATTTATATATTTTCCATGTATTTATGTATTTATATATTATATATTATATTAATTAATTATTTATTTATATCGATTTGGTGTACAGTGTATGTGTAAATATATGTCTTAATATGAGTAATTCTTGTTGGTTCTATGTACTATGGTTTCTTTTGTATCAATTATATTTCCCTTAGTTATAGTCTTGTGATTCTCTGAGTTCCAGCTTGGAGGTGGTGCGCGTGCGCGGCTTTCCCTGCTTTCTGGTTTCATTCATTCCGGTGTCTTTCTCCCTGGTGACGTGTTCCCCACCTTCCCCGGTCACGTGATACACGTGGGTGGGGTTTGGGCGGCGTTGCGCGTTGCTGGGGTGAGGCTGGATGGATATGGCCATTGGCTGGGCGGCCGCGCATGCGCCACTGCACACCGCCCAGCTTGGGTAATTCAGTAGTAATCAGCACCCTATATAAACTCACCATTTTGTGTTATTGTATACGCCCCCTGGAAGAAGACAAGCACCAAAACGGGCGTAGGGTTTGAGCACATGTAGGTATGTGGAGCCTCTGATGTCACTGGATTTTACTTACTTTATCCACCCTATTATGATAATGTGTTAGCGGTATATTATTTACTGGCACTTCCTGCACTTTATAGTCCTACTGTAGCACTTTCTTACTATAGCATTAGTTGCACTATTGTTTATATGTTTATGGGCTCAAGTGCAATTTAATTACTTATATTGTGCAATGTTAGTCTATTAGTGTCATTGCATTTTTTGCACTAATTTCACTTTTTTTAGCACTATCGCACTTTTCTCTGGACAGATTACAATTATAAAAATTTCGGGGTTTTTTGTGTTTTTTTGTGAGTAGTGCTAAGGATATATCATATTAGCGTGTAGGTTAATATATTATTTTGTGATATTTTGGTTGGTGTCCTACCATATCATTATATTGTGCTCATTTTTATCAGCTATATTTTGTGATTATATTAGTCTTTTATACTTTATATTACTTTCAATAAAAATAAATTTTATACACTGTCTTTTTTTGCACTTTTTATTTGGGAGAATTTATGTAGTTATTGGTGCATGACATAGCATTTTTGCATACAAGTGGTTACCTATCTGATTAACCAAATAATAAAGTAGCCTAAATGCAGTTCAAAAGTGGTAACAAGACTTAACAGGCGGCATTGCTTTGTTTAGTGGAGGAAAACTGTAATGAGTGGCACACACAGTTAGTAGGCCCAAATAATAAAGTGGGCAAAATGTCTGCCAAAAAATTGTTCATAAATAAACAGGTGGCATAGCTAGGTACAGGGGTGGGCTCCTCTGCTGAGTAGCAGACAGTGGTAGTAGGCACAAAGTATTAACGGTCTAAATGGAGGCCAGGGCCCCTGTATATTTTAACTATCATCTATCATTTCAACAAATTTGTATTGGCAGTGCCATTGAAGGATTTAACAGCATAGACTACACAGTGGTGGAGCAGGGAGAGGTAAGTATTGCAAGTGGTAGAGCACTGTTCGAGCTGGGGGGAACACTCTCTCATGGGCGGCGGTACTGGCACAGGGCCCCTCATATTACGACGGTGTGTCTGACGTTGGTTGTGCACCACCACCGTCAGAGACACTTCATTGTACTATGAGGGACCCTGTGCCAGTGCCGTCGCCCAAGAGTGGGCACACCCACCTGTCCAGGCAAACAGCACTCGCACGGGTGCTTGCACCAGGTGGTGACCACGGCCCTGTGGGGGGAGTCAGCCCATTTATGGAGGTATAAAAATGGCCTATGGTGGACATTCAGCAGCTGCAAATGGAGGAATTGGAGAAGTCAGTAAGAGGAGGCCAAAAGCAAGACATTTTTCAGGCAAGCTACGTGTCAGCAGGCTAAGGTGGGGCAAAATAATTTGAAATCCATGACTGGTTCATTTTAATGAAGGTTAGATCATCAACATTTCGGGTAGCCAGACGTGTCCTTTTTTGGTCAGTACTGAACCAGCAGCACTGAAGACTCTTTCTGATAGCACACTAGCAGCAGGGCAAGCGAGCTCCTGTAATGCATATTCTGCCAATTCAGGCTAGGTGTCTATTTTAGATGTCCAGTAATCAAAGGGGAATGACCTGTGAGGGAGAGCATCAATAAGGGAGGAAAAATAGTTCGTAACCATACTGGACAAATGCAGTTTCCTGTCACCTTGAATCGATGCAGCAGAACCTGTCGTGTCAGCGGTCATTGCGAAATCACTCCACAACCTGGTCATAAATCCCCTCTGTCCAACGCCACTTCGGATTTGTGCACCTCTAACACCTCTGCCATGTTGCCCCCAACGGCTCGTGTGAGAACCATCACCGCTGCTGTGTGCTGGGAATGCCTGAACCAAACGGTCTACAAGAGTTGCTTGTTTGGTAGCCAATATTTGCTCAAGGTTCTCATGTGGCATGATAATTTGTAATTTTCCTTTATATCGTGGATCCAGGAGGCAGGCCAACCAGTGATCGTCACCGGTCATCATTTTGATAATGCGGGGGTCCCTTTTTAGGATACACAAGGCATACTCAGCCATGTGGGCCAATGTTCCTAGTGTCAATTCACTGCTTGTGCTGGGTTGAGGAGCACTTTCTTGCAAGTCAACATCACTTGTGTCCCGCAAAAACCCTGTACCTGACCTTGCAACGCCACCAGTTTCTATTGCCCCCTGAGAAGCATCCTCCTCCCATAAATATTCATCCCCATCCTCTTCCTCCTCCTCCTCTTCGTCCGCCACCTCGTCCAGGAGAGTTCCCTGAGCAGACAATGGCTGACTGTCATCAAGGCTTCCCTCCTCCTTGGCTGCAGACGCCTGCTCCTTAATGTGTGTCAAAATTTGCATCAGCAGACGCATTAGTGGGATGCTCATGCTTATGATGGCGTCATCTGCACTTACCAGCCGTGTGCATTCCTCAAAACACTGAAAAACAGAGGTCTTGTAGCTTCGACCACTGCACACCAGACAACTCCATGTCTGCCATCCAAGTGCCTGCCCGTGTATGTGTATCCTCCCACAAATTAATTACAGCACGCCTCTGTTCGCACAGCCTCTGAACCATGTGCAGTGTGGATTTCCACCTTGTTGCAACGTCGATTATTAGGCGGTGCTGGGGAAGATTTATCTATCGCTGATGGTTCTGCATTCGGCTGGAGTGTACGGGCGACCGGCGGATGTGCGAACAAAGTCTTCGCACCTTCAGGAGCAGGGCTGGTAACTCCGGATAATTTTTGAGGAAGCACTGCATCACCAGGTTCAAGGTGTGAGCCGGGCAAGGTATGTGTCTCAGTTCTGAAAGGGCTATGGCAGCCATAAAATTCCTTCCTTTATCACTCACTACCTTGCCTACCTCAAGATGTACACTGCCCAGCCATGAATGAGTTTCTTGCTGCAAGTACTCGGCCAGTACTTCCGCGGTGTGTCTGTTGTCATCCAAACACTTCATTTGTAACACAGCCTGCTGACGCTTACCACTAAATGTTTGATAATGGGACACCTCGTGTGCAACACTGGCAGCTGCGGATAGAGTTGTCGTGCGACTGCGCTCTGTGGACAAGCTTTCACTTAAAGAGGAAGAGGAGGGGTGGCTGTTGTGAATTTGCTTTTTGCTCCCTCTAGTGGTTACTAGTTTTTTGACTCTGGTTTTTCTGTCATTCCTTTTATCCGCACCTGGGTCGTTAGTTAGGGGTGTTGCTATATAAGCTCCCTGGACCTTCAGTTCAATGCCTGGCAACGTAGTTATCAGAGCTAGTCTGCTGTGCTCTTGTCTACTGATCCTGGTTCCAGTTATATCAGCTAAGTCTGCCTTTTGCTTTTTGCTATTTGTTTTGGTTTTGTATTTTTGTCCAGCTTGTTCCAAATCTATATCCTGACCTTTGCTGGAAGCTCTAGGGGGCTGGTGTTCTCCCCCCGGACCGTTAGACGGTTCGGGGGTTCTTGAATTTCCAGTGTGGATTTTGATAGGGTTTTTGTTGACCATATAAGTTACCTTTCTTTATTCTGCTATCAGTAAGCGGGCCTCTCTGTGCTAAACCTGGTTCATTTCTGTGTTTGTCATTTCCTCTTACCTCACCGTCATTATTTGTGGGGGGCTTCTATCCAGCTTTGGGGTCCCCTTCTCTGGAGGCAAGAAAGGTCTTTGTTTTCCTCTACTAGGGGTAGCTAGATTCTCCGGCTGGCGCGTGTCATCTAGAATCAACGTAGGAATGATCCCCGGCTACTTCTAGTGTTGGCGTTAGGAGTAGATATATGGTCAACCCAGTTACCACTGCCCTATGAGCTGGATTTTTGTATTCTGCAGACTTCCACGTTCCTCTGAGACCCTCGCCATTGGGGTCATAACAGGTGGCGAACGCCTACAGCCAACTATTTCCTAGACAGTGGGCTAGGCAGAACTGTCCCACTATGGCTGTCCCCTGTGGACCCTGCATCCACCACATTAACCCAGTGCGCCGTGATGGACACGTAACGTCCCTGGCCATGCCTACTGGTCCATGCATCTGTTGTGAGGTGCACCTTTCCACTGACTGATTGCCTCAGTGCATGGACAATGCGGTCTTTGACATGCTGGTGGAGGGCTGGGATGGCTTTTCTCGCAAAGAAGTGCCGACTCGGTAGGTCATAGCGTGGTACTGCGTAGGCCATCAGGTCTTTGAAAGCTTTGCTTTCAACCAACTGTTAGGGCATCATCTCTAAAGAGATTAGTATAGCAATGTGGGCGTTCAAACCCTGTGTACACGGATGAGAGGATGAGTACTTTCTTTTCCTAAGGAGAGTCTCTTGTAGGGTGAGCTGGACTGGAGAGCTGCATATGGTGGAACTAGCGGTGGGGGTGGTGGACATGGCGGATTGAGAGAGGGTTGGTGATGGTATTCTTGATGTGGGCCTACATACAGTGTTTCCTACCAAGAACCTTGTGATTCCCTGACTGCTTTGGCCTTGCGACGATACCTCCACATTTGCTGCTGGTGGTGTCCTAACTGGTGGGCTTACAGTGAGGGAAGCAATGTAGCGTTGCTGACTACCTTCATTCTGAGCAGGTGCACCAACAGCACGGGACATTTGGTAGTTAGTCCAGGCTTGCAAATGCATGCTGGTTAAATGTCTAAGCATGCACGCTGTATTTAAATTTTGAAGATTCTTCCCTCTGCTAAAGGTCTTTGAGCATTTCTTACAGATAACTTTGCACTGATCATTTGAATCTTGGTTAAAAAATTGCCACACTACACTCTTCCTACTATGGAATACCTTTTCAGGCATTGCACACTGTGCTACTTTCACCGGATGGCCACGCTGTCCTAAAACTGTTTTTGTTTTTGACAAACGTTTTTGGCCTGATACGGGCCTGCCAGATGACAGCTGTTGCAATGTAGATGGCTGCTGTGGATCATCCTCCTCCGCTTCTGAGCTACTGGCAGCGGCACCCTCTTCCCCCAATGGCTGCCAATCTGGGTCAACAACTGGGTCATCTATCACCTCCTCTTCAATGTCATGTGCACCTCCCTCTGCGTCACCGTGTAAGGTGCTATAGCGTTCGGGACGGGGCACCATTGTCTCATCAGGGTCAGATTCTGGCTCAGTACACTGCGAGGGCAATGTAGTGATCTGAGTCAATGGAACAGCATAATAATCTAGCTGTGGCTGTGCATAAGTGCACTCCATGTCCGATTCATCTTGTAATGGGCAGTTAACAATTTCCCTTTCTAACCCAGGCACGGTATGTGTAAAGAGCTCCATGGAGTAACCTTTAGTGTCGCCTGACGCATCCTTCACTTTTGGTTTGGGTGAAGGACACAAGGAAACGTCTTGTTCCTGATCGGGAGCATCCACTGACGACTCGCTGCTTTTATATTTGGAACTTTCTGAAGAGGAGGCGAAAGAGCTAGAGGCTGAGTCAGCAAGGAAAGCCAATACTTTTTCCTGCTGCTCCAGCTTTAAAAGCTGTTTTCCTACTCCCAGATAAGGGAGCCTTCGAGGCCTTGTGTAGCCAAACGATGACGCTGGCTCAACACCTCCAGCCTTAGGTGCTATTGTGCTTTTCCCACTACCACCAGATGCACCACCACCACCATCAGTACCAGCTGGCAACCTACGCCCATGGCCTCTTCCACCAGACTTCCTCATTTTTTGGAAAATCTAACCAAAATAACAACCGTTATATGGTACTGTAAAACAAGGTAGAAGGTGTATATAAACTTGAATTTAAATTTAAATCTCCCTTTTTTTTTGGAGACTGAACCAAAACTGAGGCCCAGTGTATAAAACAACGCAATGTAAGTGGCAGAAAGTGGCTGGCTGATATACGACAAACTAACAGGACTGAAATATATCCACTTTGTGAGAATTTGAATCTCCCTTTTTTTTTGGAGACTGAACCAAAACTGAGGCCCAGTGTATAAAACAATGCAATGTAAGTGGCAGAAAGTGGCTGGCTGAAATACGACAAACTAACAGGACTGAAATATATCCACTTTGTAAGAATTTCAATCTCCCTTTTTTTTTGGAGACTGAACCAAAACTGAGGCCCAGTCTATAAAACAACGCAATGTAAGTGGCAGAAAGTGGCTGGCTGATATACGACAAACTAACAGGACTGAAATATATCCATTTTGCGAGAATTTCAATCTCCCTTTTTTTTTTGGGAGACTGAACCAAAACTGAGACCCAGTGTATAAAACAACGCAATGTAAGTGGCAGAAAGTGGCTGGCTGATATATGAAAAAATACAAGGACTGTAGTACAATTTCAATCTCCCTACAATGATCTCAGGACAAGTATGGCAGCAATAAAAAGGACTGCTGCACACAAAAGTGTGGACAAATAAACAAGATAACTGTGCAGAAATGAGCAACAGGATTTTTGCTTTTAAAAAAGCAGTTGGTTTGCACAGCAGCGTGCAAACGGCAATGCAGCTATCAGGGAGCCTTATAAGGCAGCCTAATAAGCTACAGAGCTGATGCACAAAAATATAGCCTCCACTTTTCCTGCAAAAAAAAGGTGGTGTTGGACAGTGGAAATCGCTACAGCACAAGCAGTTTGGGGGTTAATCTTCCCTCCCTAACTATATCCCTTCTTCTGATGAAGCTGCAGCAATCTCTCCATATGCTACGATCGGCAGAAGTAAGATGGCGGTCGGCGTGCACGCCCCTTTACAGCCCCTGTGACGCCGCAGAAAGCAAGCCAATCACTGTCATGCCCTTCTCTAAGATGGTGGTGACCGAGACCTATGTCATCACGCTGCCCACACTCTGCGTCCTCCTTCATTGGCTGAAAAATGGCGCTGAATGCGACATACGAAACGCGACTTTGGCGCGCTGATCGCCGACCGCATAGCCGATCCCACACTAGGATCGGGTCGGGTTTCATGAAACCCGACTTTGCCGAAAGTCGGCGATTTTTGAATTTGTCCGATCCGTTTCGCTCAACCCTAGTGTTAACGTGTCACAAGAGGTGGACGATGATGAGATACAATTGCCAGAAACTCAGGAGGAGGACCAGGGTGCGGAAGTGGAAGAAGAGGTGGTGGATGATATAGTAACTGACCAAACCTGGCAGGAGGATTTGCAGAGCGAGGACAGCAGCACACAGGGGGATGAAGGCGTAGCATCCCAACAGGCAGGAAGATGAAGTGTAGCGTCCACAGACAGAAGGCAGGCAACCGTTCCACGCAACACCAACGTGACAGAAGTTGCCAGCCAAACTGTAAGGTCTTCACTAGTCTGGTTGTTTTTAAAGACTCTGCCAATAACCCCAAACAGGCCATTTGCAACACCTGCTATGCCCACATCAGCAGAGGTAGCAAAACTACCAGCCCGACCAAAACCAGCATGATCAGGCACATTGCAGCAAAGCACCCAACTTTGTGGGCCGACCCACAGGCAACAGTAACACTGTCTGCGATTAACACCACTCTTTCTTCCACTGTTGTGCATGAAAGTCAATCCCGCATTTACGGTGCATGTGAAGATGCCTCCTGCCCTGCTCCTGCCGTTACCCAGACTCAACTAGCAACATCATCGAGCACGTCCATGTCCTTGCCCCAGTACAGCCTTCAGTTGTCCATACCACAGTCATTGGAATGCAATTGGAAGTACGCCTCCAACAGCCCACAGTACTAAATTCACAAATTTCTCATCTGCTTGCACTTGAAATATTGCCTTTTATGCTCGAGGAGATGGAAGCTTTCTGCAACCTGATGGCGGTGGCCATCCCAAGGTATTCGGGCCCCAGCCGCCACTACTTTTCCTAGTGTGCCGTCTAAGCATTGCATAAGCACATGTCCCACAACATTAGCCATGTCCTCAACAATGCTGTTACTGAGAAGGTCCATCTAACCATGGACATGTGGACAAGTGCTTTTGGGCAGGGAAGGTACATCTTGCTGATGGCACACTGGGTTAACATAGTAGAAGCCAGGACCCAGTCGAACCTTGGGATGGTGCACATCCTCCCAACCCCGAGGATTGCGGGCCCTACATCAATCTGGGTTGCCCCCACAGTCTACAGTTCCTGCAACTCCTTTTCAACCTCCATCTCTGAAAGTAGCACATCAGTCACAAGCTGGAAGCACTGCAGCACTGCCTCAGCCAAGTGCCAACAGGCTGTGCTGAAGTTAATCTGCTTAGGTGACAAATCGCACAATGCTGAAGAGTTGTGGACAGCTCTGAAAGAGCAGTCAGATCTGTGGCTGACACCGCTGAACCTACAGCCAGGCATGGTCATGTGTGACAATAGCCGGAACCTGGTGGCGGCTCTGAGGTGAGCTCACATGCGTACCATGCCTGGCCCATGTGCTTAACCTCGTGGTTCAGTGTTTTCTCAAAACCTACCCGGAGCTGCCATATCTGCTTATGAAAGTACACTGGCTGTGTGCCCATTTTAGATAGTCAGCTACAGCCTCAGCCGCCTTTGCCATTCTTTAGCAGCGTTTGCAGCTTTCGGCTCACTGACTGGTGTGTGATGTCCACACACATGGCAACTCTACACTGCATATGTTGGAAAGGATTTGTGAGCAGAAGAGGGCAGTTGTTGAATAACAGCATCAACAATGCCATCATTATTTAGTTCAGACTCCACACATGAGACCTCAGGAGTGGACATGGATGTCATAATTAGTCACCATCCCGCTTCTCCGCACTGTGAAAAGCTCTCTGCTCACAATTACAGAGGATGCATTTTAGGCAGAGCACGAGGACATGGAGCAAGGAACCATGTAGGGTGATTACACACAGCCAAGCCTCATATCATCCCAGCGTGGATTGGTTGGCAATGAGAGGAGGGGAAGAACAGGAGCTACTTTCATGTGATATAGACGGTACACAAGCACAACTGTCATACCGTCTGTTCAGCATGGATAGTCTGAGGACAGGGAGGAGGGGGACACCTTGGTCACTCGTCCTGTTTTTGAGGACATGGAAGGCTTTCCTGTTTACCAGTCTGGCACTCATGGCTGACTTTATGTTGCGCTGCCTTTCCTGTGACCCTCGTATTGTAAACATTTTGGATGACAGTCATTACTTGGTAGTGACACTTTAAGACCCACACTACAAGGAGAATTTTCAATCTCTTGTTCAAGATGCAGACAGGTGTACTAAAATGGTGCCGTACCAGAGGGCCATTGTTGCGGAATTATTTTTAAAAAAATTCCCATTAAAAAAGCTGGCCGCAGATGTCAGTGCATTGGACAACCAAGGAATACAGGCGAGAGAGACACAACTCCAATCCAGCAGTGGCAGGGCAACACTGGCAAAGTTCTGGGGCAGTTTTCTCAGACACTCCCATCTCCCTGGCCCAGAGGTGTGGGGTAATGTCACAAGGAATGGAATGTTTGAGAAGATGGTGAGGGACTTGATGACTGTACCAACATCCTCCATGATTCCTCTGTGCCTTTTAATTATTGGGTATCCAAGCTGGACACGTGGCATGAACTGGCTCTCTACGCTTTGGTGGTCCTGGCCTGCCCTGCCACTAACATTTTGTCAGAGTGAGTTTTTAGTGCCGCTGGTGGAATTATAACAGATAAGTGCATTCGCCTGTCAAATGAAAATGCAAACAGGCTGACTGTTATAAAAATGAACAAGGGCTGGATTGGGCAAGACATTTCTTTACACCATCAAATGTCAGCGAACATAACCTCCAGGACAGTGTCTTTTCTTTGGGAGGTGTATTCCCATGCACCTCTTCACACCCACACATGGGTATACGCTTCCTGATTTTGGCTATTTGGTGTCCTCCTCCTCCTTCTCCTCATCCTCATCCACCACCACTAGAACGCCAGGGTAAACGTGTTCTGTGATGCTACAGCCAGTCTATTTTTTTGCAAGGGTGTGTGAGGCCCATTAAATAATTTTAAAAATATACCCCCATGGGGAAATGTTTGTCAGCCCATGCACTTAGTGTATGGGCATTCTAAGTATAGGTGAAGTGCTCCTTTGTAATGTGAAATTTTTTTTGAGACCCTCCTCCGCGTTTCTTCCAAGGGGGATTGTGGTGTGTGCAAATTACGGCCAGGCCTTGCATTCACTTCATGGACAAAATTTATGGTAATAAAAAAAAAAAAAAAACAATAATGGGAACTTTTGTTTCATGTGGCCATCCAATACGTGGTTTCAAAGGGTTATTGCAGTGCATGTTACATTGGTGCAGGGCAGGCTTTGCATTCACTGCATAAGCAAACAGTATGGGAGACACTTTCTTCTAATGGGAACAAGTTTGTCCTGAGGCCCTCAAGTACATCTGCTGAAACGGTTATTGGGGTGTATGTAACTTTGGTGCAGGGCAGGCCTTGCATTCAATGCAACATTTTTTCAGGAGGCCCTCCTGTACATCTTGTGAAAGGGGTATTGTGGTGCGTCCTAACTTTTGGCAGCCCAGCCACTCACTGCATAAGCAATAACAGTATAGGAGATCCACTGTTTAATGGCCCTTTAAGAAGATTAATGCCTCCTGATGCCCCTCTAAAAATAGGCTCTGTGACTGAGTCCCTCCTTCATAAATGAAACAAGATGTGTCTGCTTATGTGTCACACAACACATGGCCAGCTAGGGTTGTTAAATGTCACAATAACATTACCCAGTGAATGCATTTGTATTGGTTTAAAGCAATGCCAGAGTTGAAAAACACATCAAAAATGCTGCATGTGAACATAGCCCAAGTGGTGAAGGAACATTTTTGTTTGAGGCTAGTTATTTTGCCTTATATACAAGTCATTACCCTGGAAAGGATGTTCCTTAAAATATTTCCCAGCAAAATCCATTTTCGTTTTTTCCTGTTTCTACATAGAGCTCAGAAGGATTCAGCTACTCAGTCTTTTATCACTTTATGACACAGACCTAATGGGAAACAGAAGAATTAACTGGGTAGAAGGGCAAACTGAATAATTGTAAGTACATAATCCTATGTAATATGATGACTGCAAAATACTAAGGATAAAAACTTTGATGGAAATTCTTCTTTAACCCCTTAATCCCATATGACGTACTATCCCATCAAGGTGACCTGGGACTTAAATCCCAGGGACGGAATAGTACATCATAGCGATCAGCCGCGCTCACGGGGGGAGCGCGGTCGGGTGTCAGCTGACTATCGCAGCTGACATCCAGCACTATGTGCCAGGAGCTGTCATGGACCTCCACCAGCACATTAACCCCCGGCACACTGCGATCAAACATGATCGCAGTGTTCCAGCGGCATAGGGAAGCATCGCGCAGGGAGGGGGCTCCCTGCGGGCTTCCCTGTGACCCCCGGTACAAGGCGATGTACTCACCTTGTACCGAGCGTCTCCTCCCTGCAGGCCCTGGATCTAAAATGGCCGTGAGGCTGCATCCGGGTTCTGCATGGAGGTGGCTTACCAAGCGCCTGCTCAGAGCAGGCGCTGGTAAGCCAGGAGCAGTGCATGTCAGATCGCATTGCAAAGTGTCAGATCAGCGATCTAACCTTATAACAAGATGCCCCCCCCCCCCCAGGGCAATGTTATAAAGTTAAAAAAAATAAAAATATTTAGATGTTTAAAAAAAAATAAAAAATTCCTAAATAAAGAAAAAAAAATATTGTTCCCATAAATACATTCCTAATACATCTAAATAAAAAAAACAAACAATAAAAGTACACATATTTAGTATCGCCACGTCCATAACAACCCGACCTATAAAACTGTCCCACTAGTTAACCCCTTCAGTGAACACCGTAAAAAAAAACAAAAACAGGCAAAAGACAACGCTTTATTATCATACCACCGAACAAAAAGTGGAATAGCACGCAATCAAAAAGACAGATATAAATATCCATGGTACCGCTGGAAACGTCATCTTGTCCCGCAAAAAACGAGCCGCCATACAGCGTCATCAGCAAAAAAATAAAAAAGTTATAGTCCTCAGAATAAAGCGGTGCAAAAATAATTTTTTCTATAAAATAGTTTTTATCGTATAAAAGCGCCAAAACAAAAGTAATTGTACTGACCCGAAGAATAAAACTGCTTTATCCATTTTACCAAACGCGGAACGGTATAATCCTTCCCCCCCAAAAGAAATTCATGAATAGCTGGCTTTTGGTCATACTGCCTCACATAAATCGGAATACAAAGCGATCAAAAAATGTCACGTGCCCGAAAATGTTACCAATAAAACCATCAACTCGTCCAGCAAAAAACGAGACCTCATATGACTCTGTGGGTCAAAATATGGAAAAATTATAGCTCTCAAAATGGGTTAATGCAAAAAAATATTTTTTGCAATAAAAAGAGTCTTTTAGTGTGTGACAGCTGCCAATCATAAAAATCCGCTAAAAACCCCGCTATAAAAGTAAATCAAACTCTCCTTCATCATCCCCTTAGCTAGGGAAATATAATAAAATGTAAAAAAATGTATTTATTTCCATTTTCCCATTAGGGTTAGGGTTAGGGTTGGGGCTAAGGTTAGGGTTGGGGCTAGGGTTAGGGTTTGGATTACATTTACGGTTGGGATTAGGGGTGTGTCAGGGTTAGGGGTGTTTTTAGAGTTATGGTTGGGATTAGGGTTAGGGGTGTGTTGGAGTTAGGGGTGTGGTTAGGGTTGGGGTTAGGGGTGTGGTTGGAATTAGGGGTTGTGTTTGGGTTAGGGTTTCAGTTAGAATTGGAGGTTTCCACTGTTTAGGCACATCAAGCCTCTCCAAACGCGACATGGCGTCCGATCTCAATTCCAGCCAATTCTGCTTTGAAAAAGTAAAACAGTGCTCCTTCCCTTCTGAGCTCTCCCGTGCACCCAAACAGAGGTTTACCCCAACATATGGGGTATCGGCGTACTCAGGACAAATTGGACAACAACTTCTGGGGTCCAATTTCTCTTGTTACCCTTGGGAAAATAAAAATTTGGGGGGCTAAAAAAACAATTTTTGGGAAAAAAATGATTTTTTATTTTCACGGCTCTGCGTTATAAACTGTAGTGAAATACTTGGGGGTTCAAAGTTCTCACAACACATCTAGATAAGTTCCTTGGGGGTCTAGGTTCCAATATGGGGTCACTTGGGGGGGTTTCTGCTGTTTAGGTACATCAGGGGCTCTGCAAATGCAACGTGACGCCTGCAGACCCATCCATCTAAGTCTGAATTCCAAATGGCGCTCGTTCCCTTCCTAGCTCTGCCATGCGCCCAAATGGTGGTTCCCCCCACATTTGGGATATCAGGGTACTCAGGACAAATTGGACAACAACTTTTGGGGACCAATTTCTCCTGTTACCCTTGGGAAAATACAAAACTTTGTGTTAAAGATAATTTTTGTGGAAAAAATGATTTTTTTATTTTCACGGCTCTGCGTTATTAACTGTAGTGAAACACTTGAGGGTTCAAAGTTCTCACAACACATCTAGATAAGTTCCTTGGGGGGTCTAGTTTCCAATATGGGGTCACTTGTGGGGGGTTTCTACTGTTTGGGTACATCAGGGGCTCTGCACATGCAACGTGATGCCTGCAGACCAATCCATCTAAGTCTGCATTCCAAACCAATTTCTCCTCTCACCCTTGGGAAAATAGAAAACTGGGGGCTCAAAAATAATTTTTGTGGAAAAAAAAAAAATAATTTTTATTTTCACGGCTTTGCGTTATAAACTTCTGTGAAGCACTTGGTGGGTCAAAGTGCTCACCACACATCTAGATAAGTTCCTTAGGGGGTCTACTTTCCAAAATGGTGTCACTTGCAGGGGGTATCAATGTTGAGGCACATTAGTGACTCTCCAAACGCAACATGGCGTCCCATCTCAATTCCAGCCAAATTTGCATTGAAAAGTCAAATGGCGCTCCTTCCCTTCCGAGCTCTGCCATGCGCCCAAACAGTGGTTTACCCCCACATATGGGGTATCGGGGTACTCAGGACAAATTGTACAACAACTTTTGGGGTCCATTTTCTCCTGTTACCCTTGGTAAAATAAAACAAATTGGAGCTGAATTTAATTTTGTGTGAAAAAAAAGTTAAATGTTCATTTTTTTTAAACATTCCAAAAATTCCTGTGAAACACCTGAAGGGTTAATAAACTTCTTGAATGTGGTTTTGAGCACCTTGAGGGGTGCAGTTTTTAGAATGGTGTCACACTTGGTTATTTTCTATCATATAGACCCCTCAAATGACTTCAAAGGTGATGTGGTCCCTAAAAAAATGGTGTAAAAATGAGAAATTGCTGGTCAACTTTTAACCCTTATAACTCCCTAACAAAAAAAAAATTTGTTTCCAAAATTGTGTTGATGTAAAGTAGACATGTGGGAAATGTTACTTATTAAGTATTTTTTGTGACATAACTCTGTGATTTAAGGGCATAAAAATTCAAAGTTGTAAAATTGCAAAATTTTCAAAATTTTCGTCAAATTTCCATTTTTTTCACAAATAAACGCAGGTAATATCAAAGAAATTTTTACCACTATCATGAAGTACAATATGTCTCGAGAAATCAATGTCAGAATCACTGGGATCCGTTGAAGCGTTCCAGAGTTATAACCTCATAAAGGGACAGTGGTCAGAATTGTAAAAATTGGCCCAGTCATTAACGTGCAAACCACCCTCGGGGCTTAAGGGGTTAACAATTTCCTGGTTGACCATGTGTCTCCTGAACCCAACCTATTACCTATGTGTGCATAGCAGTAAGTCCAGGTTAGGAGACACACTCAGGGTATTGTGATTCCTATGCAGACTGAAATACACCTGTCTGAACCCAACCTATGAATATATTTGCATGCAATTCAGTGCAGAAATTTCTATAGCTGTTCAATTCCTCCAATTGGGGTTTGTAAAAATCCATGTTTGCACCAAAAACAGCTTAATTTATATGTATAGAAAAGATTTTCAATCATAAAAATTTCTGGAACACAGTTGCTGTGTAGTAACATGCCCTAACATTTATATGAAAGTAATGCGTGTTCTAGTCATGTAAATGATAGTTTACAGTGAATTGTGAAAGTATTCCCCCCCTACCCTTGGCATATTTTCATGTTTTGTTATTTGACAGCCTGGAATTTACCGTATTTTCCGGCATATAAGACGACTTTTTAACCCCTGAAAATCTTCTCAAAAGTCGGGGGTCGTCTTATACGCCGGGTACGCAGCTCTGAAGTCTCCGCATATGGTGCAGGGAGCGGTCCCGGATAGTTCCCAGGGTCAGGAGGAGACTAAGGTCCTTCGCGGCGCACAATTCATCCTTGGGAACGGAAGCCGCCGCATGCATCGCGGAAAGCCGGGAGAACTCCGGGGCCATCGAAAGGTAAGTATATCCATATTTTTTATTTTTATTCTTTTTTTTTTTTTCACGAATATGGATCCCAGGGCCTGAAGGAGAGTCTCCTAAATGAAAACAGCGTGCATAACTATTCATCCCCTAAAGTCAGTACTTTTGTGAAGCCTTCTTTTGCACCAATTACAGCTGCAAGTCTCTTTGGATAAGTCTCTGAGCTTCCCACATCTTTCCACTGGGATTTTTGTCCATTCCTCAAGGCATAACGGCTCCAGCTCCTTCAAAATACAGGTCCTTCTCAAAAAATTAGCATATAGTGTTAAATTTCATTATTTACCATAATGTAATGATTACAATTAAACTTTCATATATTATAGATTCATTATCCACCAACTGAAATTTGTCAGGTCTTTTATTGTTTTAATACTGATGATTTTGGCATACAACTCCTGATAACCCAAAAAACCTGTCTCAATAAATTAGCATATTTCACCCGTCCAATCAAATAAAAGTGTTTTTTAATAACAAACAAAAAACCATCAAATAATAATGTTCAGTTATGCACTCAATACTTGGTCGGGAATCCTTTGGCAGAAATCACTGCTTCAATGCGGCGTGGCATGGAGGCAATCAGCCTGTGACACTGCTGAGATGTTATGGAGGCCCAGGATGCTTCAATAGCGGCCTTAAGCTCATCCAGAGTGTTGGGTCTTGCGTCTCTCAACTTTCTCTTCACAATATCCCACAGATTCTCTATGGGGTTCAGGTCAGGAGAGTTGGCAGGCCAATTGAGCACAGTAATACCATGGTCAGTAAACCATTTACCAGTGGTTTTGGCACTGTGAGCAGGTGCCAGGTCGTGCTGAAAAATGAAATCTTCATCTCCATAAAGCATTTCAGCCGATGGAAGCATGAAGTGCTCCAAAATCTCCTGAAAGCTAGCTGCATTGACCCTGCCCTTGATGAAACACAGTGGACCAACACCAGCAGCTGACATGGCACTCCACACCATCACTGACTGTGGGTACTTGACACTGGACTTCAGGCATTTTGGCATTTCCTTCTCCCCAGTCTTCCTCCAGACTCTGGCACCTTGATTTCCGAATGACATGCAAAATTTGCTTTCATCAGAAAAAAGTACTTGGGACCACTTAGCAACAGTCCAGTGCTGCTTCTCTGTAGCCCAGGTCAGGCGCTTCTGCCGCTGTTTATGGTTCAAAAGTGGCTTTACCTGGGGAATGCGGCACCTGTAGCCCATTTCCTGCACACGCCTGTGCACGGTGGCTCTGGATGTTTCCACACCAGACTCAGTCCACTGCTTCCTCAGGTTCCCCAAGGTCTGGAATCGGTCCTTCTCCACAATCTTCCTCAGGGTCCGGTCACCTCTTCTCGTTGTACAGCGTTTTCTGCCACATTGTTTCCTTCCAACAGACTTACCATTGAGGTGCCTTGATACAGCACTCTGGGAACAGCCTATTTGTTGAGAAATTTCTTTCTGGGTCTTACCCTCTTGCTTGAGGGTGTCAATGATGGCCTTCTTGACATCTGTCAGGTCGCTAGTCTTACCCATGATGGGGGTTTTGAGTAATGAACCAGGCAGGGAGTTTTTAAAAGCCTCAGGTATCTTTTGCATGTGTTTAGAGTTAATTAGTTGATTCAGAAGATTAGGGTAATAGGTCATTTAGAGAAACTTTTCTTGATATGCTAATTTATTGAGACAGGTTTTTTGGGTTATCAGGAGTTGTATGCCAAAATCATCAGTATTAAAACAATAAAAGACCTGACAAATTTCAGTTGGTGGATAATGAATCTATAGTATATGAAAGTTTAATTGTAATCATTACATTATGGTAAATAATGAAATTTAACACTATATGCTAATTTTTTGAGAAGGACCTGTAGATGGTTTCTTTTGGTCAACATCAATCTTCACGTCTGACCATAGATTCTCAAGCCTGACCAATGCCTCTCTGATTAATGCCCTCCTTGACCGGGCTTAGAGTTTTGATGGGTGGCCCTCTCTTGGCAGGTTTGTTGTGGTACAATGTTCTTTCCATTTGATGATGATAATGGATTTCATGGTGATCTGGGGTTCATCAGAAATTTGAGATTTTTTTTTTTATATCCCAACCATGGCTTGCTGCTACCTGAAGCCAGGAGCATGTCATGCCCCATGATCAGTGACGTAACATTCCAGAAAGGAGGTGGGGAGTAGTGAGGAGCAGCTTCAGCATCGCACTAAATTGCAGGTATTTTGAGGGTTATAAACAGCATTATTCATGTTAAAGGGAACCTGTCACCCCCAAAATCAATGGTGAGGTAAGCTCACCGTCATTAGGGGCTTATCTACAGCATTCTGTAATGCTGTAGATAAGCCGCCGATGTTACCTGAAAGAGGAGAAAAAGACGTTAGATTATACTCACCCAGGGGCGGTCCCGCTCCGATGGGCATCTCAGGTCCAGTACAGCGCCTCCCATCTTCATTCCATGACATCCTCTTCTGGTCTTCACGCCGCGGAAAGGTCAGAGAGGCCCGGCGCCTGCGCACTGCAGTACTTTGCTCTGCCCTCAACAGGGCAGACAAAGTACGCCTGTGCCGGAGCCGCGGCGTGAAGACCAGAAGAGGATGTCATGGAATGAAGATAGGAGGCGCCAGAGCGGACCTGAGACACCCATTTGACCGGACCGCAGCGGGAACGCCCCTGGGTGAGTATAATCTAACGTCTTTTTCTCCTCTTTCAGGTAACATCGGCGGCTTATCTACAGCATTACAGAATGCTGTAGAAAAGCCCCTGATGACGGTGAGCTTACCTCACCATCGATTTTGGGGGTGACAGGTTCCCTTTAATGTTATAGTTTATGAAGACATGGCCATTAGAATAATTTTTTTCCCCAAGGGTACCCTTTTTCAAACATGTTTAACAAGATTCCTTTAGCAATTTAAGAAAGTAAAAAAAAAAATGAACCTCAATTTGTTAAATGGCTACTCATAGGTGCTTTTACTTTACAGTACAGTATAGTCATCTAATTGCGTAGAATAGTTAACAAAATTGGGAATGTTAAGGTGCAGAAATCTTGAGCATATTGATCCTTATTTACTATACTAGATGGTGGCCCGATTCTAACGCATCGGGTATTCTAGAATATGTATGCGTAGTGTATAGCACAGCCCACGTAGTATATTGCACAGCCACGCAGTACATTGCACAGCCCACGCAGTACATTGCGCAGCCCATGCAGTACATTGCGCAGCCCATACAGTACATTGTGCAGCCAACGCAGTATATTGCGCAGCCAAAGCAGTACATTGCGCAGCCAACGCAGTACATTGCGCAGCCAATGCAGTACATTGCGCAGCCAATGCAGTACATTGCGCAGCCCACGCAGTACATTGTGCAGCCCACATAGTATATTGTGCAGCCCACGTAGTACATTGCGCAGCCCACGTTGTACATTGCGCAGCCCACGTAGTACATTGCGCAGCCCACGTAGTATATTGCGCAGCCCACGTAGTATATTGCGCAGCCCACGTTGTATATTGCGCAGCCCACGTTGTATATTGCGCAGCCCATGTAGTATATTGCCCAGCCCACATAGTATATAGCAATGTGGGCATCATATCCCTGTTAAAAAAAAGAAATAAAATAAAAAATAGTTATATACTCACCTTCCGGAGCCCCCGGATCCAAGCGAAGCGGTTAGCGACGCTGCTCGTGTGCTCCGGTCTCAAGAGTGCATTGCGGTCTCGCGAGATGATGATGTAGTGGTCTCGCGAGACAGCTACATCATCATCTCGCGAGATCGCAGCATGGACCGGTTACCGGAGCGTCGCGAGCGGGAAAGGCCTGTTGTCGATCCGGGGGCCGACGGACAGTGAGTATATAACGATTTTTTATTTTTTTTATTATTTTTAACATTAGATCGTTTTACTATTGATCCTGCATAGGCAGCATGAATAGTAAAAAGTTGGTCACACAGGGTTAATAGCAGTGGTAACGGAGTGCATTACACCGCGGCATAACGCGGTCCGTTACCGCTGCCATTAACCCTGTGTGAGGGCAGACTGGAGGGGAGTACGGAGCGGACACTGACTGCGCAGCCCACGCAGTACATTGTGCAGCCCACGCAGTACATTGCGCAGCCCACGCAGTACATTGCGCAGCCCACGCAGTACATTGCGCAGCCAACGCAGTACATTGCGCAGCCAACGCAGTACATTGCGCAGCCAATGCAGTAAATTGCGCAGCCCAGGCAGTACATTGCGCAGCCCACGTAGTATATTGCGCAGCCCACGTAGTACATTGCGCAGCCCACGTTGTACATTGCGCAGCCCACGTAGTATATTGCGCAGCCCACGTAGTATATTGCGCAGCCCACGTTGTATATTGCGCAGCACACGTAGTATATTGCGCAGCCCACGTTGTATAGTTACGTAGTATATTGCCCAGCCACGTAGTATATAGCACAGCCCATGTAGTATATCGCCCAGCCCATGTAGTATATTGCCCAGCAACGTAGTATATAGCATAGCCCATGTAGTATATTGCCCAGCCACGTAGTATATTGCACAGCCCATGTAGTATATTGCCCAGCCACGTAGTATATAGCACAGCCCATGTAGTATATTGCACAGCCCATGTAGTATATTGCCCAGCCCACGTAGTATATAGCAATGTGGGCATCATATCCCTGTTAAAAAAAGAAATGAAATAAAAAATAGTTATATACTCACCTTCCGGAGCCCCCGGATCCAAGCGAAGCGGTTACCGACACTGCTTGTGCGCTCCGGTCTCAAGAGTGCACTGCGGTCTCGCGAGATGATGACGTAGCGGTCTCATGAGACCGCTACATCATCATCTCGTGAGATCGCAGCATGGACCGGTTACCAGAGTGTCGCGAGAGGGAAAGGCCTGTTGTCGATCCGGGGGCCGACGGACGGTGAGTATATAACGATTTTTTATTTTTTTTATTATTTTTAAAATTAGATCGTTTTACTATTCATGCTGCATAGGCAGCATGAATAGTAAAAAGTTGGTCACACATGGTTAATAGCAGCGGTAATGGAGTGCATTACACCGCGGCATAACGCGGTCCGTTACCGCTGCCATTAACCCTGTGTGAGGGCAGACTGGAGGGGAGTACGGAGCAGGCACTGACTGCGGGGAGGAAGGAGCAGCCATTTTTCCGCCGGACTGTGCCCGTCGCTGATTGGTCATGGCTGTTGTGCCACGACCAATCAGTGACTTGGATTACATGACAGACAGAGGCCGCGACCAATGAATATCCGTGACAGACAGACAGACGGAAGTGACCCTTAGACAATTATATAGTAGATATTTATAATGTGATGACTATAAATTAACAGTATTGTGACTTGAACTTCACTTACTCTATCGGCTGCATCACCCATCAATCTAAGCAACGCACAGCCAAGTACAAGCAGAAGGAAACTTTCTTAGGCTGAATGCTATACATTTTCATCTGTAACTCTAAGCTGTTTGTTTTGCTACTTCTAGAAGCATCATAAGGAGTTTATAATTGGCACAGAGAGGATAAGAATCCTGCAAAGTTGTTAAAGTCAGAAGAAGTAGGTGCCTTAGGACTAGGCTCACATAGAATAACAGTAGCTAGAGTAAATGGAGGTGCACAGAAACCTAGAGGAACCTATCATTTTCCAATGACAGGAAAATCATCTGTAATAACAAGGAAAACCCCTGTGATCCTGACAGATCTCATTATGGGCTCAGGCTCCCAGGAGATTGAGTGTGATGGGGAGAAAAAGATGATATCCATGAATCACCTCATGATGAAGACTGTGGATGTGCTATATCAACATTTTGGAGAATGAAATATACCAAATAGCATTTCTCATCTGTATATGTTGCTTAAAAAAGTTACACTGACACACAAACACAGAACATATAATGCGGCAAATGCATTACATGATTGAACATTTATCTTGCAATTGCTATGTTATATACTGTAAGCCGACACTCCTACAGGTAAGTGGAACTCCGACAGGGCCGTGGGGTACTCAGTACCGGGTCCTGTACTTAAAGGGATGTGTCAGGGTGGCGATGACCTGGTCCGTGGCCCTGGGCACCCATGTTAAAGGGAAAGTCTTTTTAAAGGGTTTTTTTAAAATAAAGTTCGTGACGCCACCTGTGGTATTCGGTCAGAGGTGACCAATGCTGCTTAAAGGGCTCCTCTGGGGTGATGTTATGGCAGCCAGATGGTATAACTTCCCACAGGTGAAGTAGGTCCCCAGGGCTCCCAGTGAATAGATGGAAGATGGTGAGTGGTGCAGTAAAGAACGAAGGACACAGTTGTGCAGTCTTTTTACCTTGTTTACTGATGGTAGCAGGCAGCCACAGTCCAGGGCACCAGATCACAGGTACAGGCAGGGTCCGGCCGGCTTTAAGCAAGTTCAGAGTTCAGCTTTACCAGGTGGAGTTAAAAGCCTTCTTTCTAGCGCTGTGGTGTAGTTCCTTACAGCCTATGGCTTCTTAGCAAGGTCCTCTCGGTTATAGCTGTCCTTTATTGAAGTGGGACACAAACCCGTATGACAGGTGACTCGAGCCTTTTTACAGGGTCTCTATCATGACCCAGGCTCTATGTGTCACTGTGTCTTCTAGGTAATAGGGCGGACAGGTTACATGTAGTGTAGCTGTCCTACCAGTTTCTGCTGTGCCTCCTAGAGTATGACACAACCTCGGTCTTCCGGTTACCGGTATCTGTGCTCTATCAGGGAGGTAGCCCAGTCACAGCTATTCTCCCTTGTTGTCACTCTCCTGTGCTTTGTTCTCCGGCACGTTAGCTAAAGGCTGTTCTTTCTTGTTTATCTCGCTATCTAGAGCTACAGCACCTCACACTGTACGGCCCCTCACCCATCCTTCTGCCTCCGACTGCTCCAGTCTTCTGTCCGGCACCAACTGTCTAATTCTTCCCAACTGCCTAGCAACTAACTCCTCCTCCCAGCCAGAGAGAGCAGCTCCCCTTAAATTGGGTGTAGAGCTCCCCCTTCTGGCCTGGAGTCAGAATGGTGTTGTATGTGCTGATTACCTGTCAAAAGGAATCCTCCATCGCTTCCAAGCATGACATCACTCTCCCCGTGAAGAAAGCAATGCCACTGTGACAAACAGGACCCTGGGGCATCACACTAGCACTCTGATTGTTGAGTTGGCTGATCTCCTATTATTTGCTTCTTGTCAATAAAGCATCTTAAATAAAATAAAGGGCCTTGCTACTTTTAAAAAAATTAGTGCCACTCTTTTTTTTTTTTTATCATGATCTATGTCTGGTATTGCAGCTCAGCCCTATTCACTTGAATGGAGTCGACCTGCAATTCTAGACGCTGCCCTTAAGACAAGAGGGATGCTATATCTGGAAAAAAAAGCCAACCTCTTTCATTACCTTAGACTTATTAAGAGTCCTTCAGTGTAGACAGGTACAACAACACTTCAGTCAATGTGAGGCCACAGCGGTAATTGGTATGAAAGTAATTTTTCCAACCACTAAAAATGTATCCCATCAGTCAGAGAATGTATCCTTCTGCCTGCTTAGAATGTATACTTGGTCACTAGACTTTATATCTACAGCCATAGTCTATAATAACGGTTTCCTAATAAATCCATGTTTAGGGCAATGTATCTAGTAAATCTTCAAAGCTTGTTTTGATGCTAGCATAATCTATGCATCCATGGCCAGCCAGTTTTATTTATGGAGAATATTGCTACAACCTGTCCTCCATTATTCAGTGTAGATAGGGAGGAGAAATAAAGCATCCAGCTTTAGATCGTGGGACAGGATGATAAATTCAGCCTATGTACAGTGGCAACCAAAAGTTTTAGATTTTTTTTTTTTAAAGTGTGAATATTTCTGTCTGATTTTTGTGATGCCATTTTCCTGCTGATGAATTGAACGTGAATGAAGTTGTCATCATGCAAAACCTTAATTTTAACCAAAATGCTTTAGAATATATGTATGGTGAGGGAGTACATTGCAGATTGTACAAAGGTCCTCGGTAATTCCTCTGTGCCTTTTAATTATTGGGTATTCAAGCTGGACACGTGGCATGAACTGGCACTCTACACCTTGGAGGTCCTGGCCTGCCCTGCTGCTAGCGTTCTGTCAGAGCGGGTTTTTAGTGCCGCTGGTGGAATAATAACAGATAAGCGCATCCGCCTGTCAACTGAAAATGCTGACCGGCTGACTCTTATAAAAATGAACAAGGGCTGGATTGGGAAAGACTTCTGTACACCACTAAGCGAAAACAGCGAAACATAACCTCAAATACATTCTCTGTTTTGGGGAGGTGTATTCTCATGCACCTCTTCACAACCACACATGTGTATACACTTCCAGATTTGGTCTTATCCTCCTCCTTATCCTCATCCTCATCATCCAGAACCACTAGATGACCAGGGTGAACGTGCTCTGTACTGTTATAGGCCGGTGAATTTTGAGCAAGGGGCCTGTGATGGCACTATTTTATTTATTAAAAAAAGGACCCCCCATTGGGGAATTGTTTATCAGCTCATGCACTCCATTACAAGTCTGAGACCCACACTACCACATTGGGCCTACTTCTTAACTCTGTTTCCTGCAATGTCTCTTCCTTATCTTCGACGACATGACCTGGGTGAACGTTTTCTGTACTGTTATAGATCACAGAATTTTGAGTAAGGGGGCTGTGATAGCAATAGTATATTTTTAAAAAAGGTACCCCCCATTGGTGAAACCACATCCTTGTTGGCAAAGACTTCATAACATTTGTGTACCTTAAAGAGCTCACTTGAAAAGCTCCTTTTTGTGTTGCCTGGTTGCTCACATTGGACACAATGCACTTCATATAAATTTGATAAAGCAATGCTGTTAGTTTGGGTCAGTAGTTCATTACAAATATTTCTTTCTCCACTATACTAGTGTGGGGGTCGGGGCGTCTCTAGGGTCCCTATAAACAAGCCTCAGGCCATCCCAGTCATACGGGTTTGTCCTATCCATACCATCTGGGAGACAGAGAAAGAACATCAGAAACATCCACGAAAGTTGTGAGGACTATCCCGTGGTGCTCAGCAGGGAAGTACTACAACACACAGGCGCTAGTAGGAAGGCTCCTGATTTCCACCTGGATAAGGGGACTCTGGATTTGCCTTTGGACTGGCCGGACTCTGCCTACCCTGTGGTCCGTACCCTGGACTGTGGATGCTGAAGCTTCCAGTAAAAGGTAAAGAGACAGCAACCTGGGGATACACTTCACCTGTGGGAAGGTATACCATCTTGCTGCCATAACATCACCCCAGCGGACCCCTAAGCAGCGTCGGTCACCCTGACCGAGTACCACAGGTGGCGTTACGAACACCGTACAAACTACACGTTTAATTGGACGCCCCTCAAAAGGGCCACGGACCAGGTCAGGCCACCGTGACATCCCCAGAACCGTGAGGGACCCGGTACCGAGTACCCCATTGCCCTTAACGTGGGGGCGCTCCATTAGTTTCTCTCCTTGAGAGCCATAACTTTGGCTGCATCAAATGTACAAATAGCGAATATACAAATGCCGATTTGGAATCCAGATTAAAATACTGTATACCGAATGCATTCACACAATTACATAGCTGCATTTCTTGTAAAACATTTACAGATGTGACAGACAATGCTCATAGTGACAATCTTGAGAAAGGTTTGTTTATTCACTTCACAAACAGTTCTAAGCCTCTATATGTTTGCTGTTTGCCATTGTAAAACATTAAGGTTTACTGGAACTCTGCCTGTGGTGGTTTGATCTAAATCCTTGTGGCTTTTATATTCTAGGGGTTTATGGACCCTCGCCTTATGACTCCATGATATCTCAGTTTCATACAACCTTGAAAGCTGGCCACTTGAAGAACTAGAGTTACTGCATAGTGTAAATCACTATATAAGACCAGAGAAACATGACTAAGACAGATGCAAAAATTGGGGTACCTGTACATGTACAGTGTGCTCAGACCTGCATAATTGGGGATGCCCATGCAGTGTAGTGAATCTCCCAGGGGTTCTCTGTCTTGATGTTGCTTCTCTAATATTCCAGACGGATGATGTTTAAAAGCCTCTTGTTGATGATGTAAGTGATACTGTATGTACTTAATCTTTATATATACGTAATCATTATATGTATTTAATCCTTATATGTACTTATTAACCTTTGTATGTTAACATATACAAAAGTGTACGCACTCATACTATTCAATCATACTATTCCTTGAATTTTGTACTTTGTAATAAAATTGCCTTGTATTGCAAGTATTAGCCTTCTTTAAAGCCGTATCTGAACCTTAGTGTTTAAAACATGGCAAATAAAATTGCCAAATTCTCCTGTAAATAATTCTGCAAAGAGGGAACCATCATACCATTAAAAAATACAAGTGGATTTTCATGGGCACATCCAGTATGTGGGTTCCAAGGTGTAATGGGGTGCATATGATTATGCAGCAGGGCTGGCCTTCCTGCCAATGTGTAAAACAAAGGAGTACGGGTGTACAAAATGCATATTGTGAAGTGGATTTTAATGGGCCCATCCAGTATGTGGGTTCCAAGGCATAATGGGGTGCATATGACTATGCAACAGGGCTAGCCTTGCTGCCAATGTGTAAAACAAAAGAGTATGGGAGTACAAAATGAATATTGTAAAGTGAATTTTAATGGGCCCATCCAGTATGTGAGTTCGAAGGCGTAATGGGGTCCATATGACTATGCAGCAGGGCTGGCCTTCCTGCCAATGTGTAAAACAAAGGAGTACGAGAGTACAAAATGCATATTGTGAAGTGGATTTTCATGGGCTCATCCAGTATGTGGGTTCCAAGGCGTAATGGGGTGCATATGACTGACTATGCAGCAGGGCTGGCCTTGCTTCCAATGTGTAAAACAAAGGAGTATCGGCGTGCAAAATGCATATTGTGAAGTGGATTTTAATGGGCCCATCCAGTATGTGGGTTCCAAGGCATAATAGGGTGCATATGACTATGCAGCAGGGCTGGTCTTGCTGCCAATGTGTAAAACAAAGGAGTACGGGATTACAAAATGCATATCGTGAAGTGGATTTTCATGGGCCCATCCAGTATGTGGGTTCCAAGGCGTAATGGGGTGCATATGACTGACTATGCAGCAGGGCTGGCCTTGCTGCGAATGTGTAAAACAAAGGAGTACGGGAGTACAAAATGAATATTGTCAAGTGGATTTGCATGGGCCCATCTAGTATGTGGGTTCAAAGGCTTATTGGGCTGTATATGAATTGGTAGCAGGGCAGGCCTTGCATTCAATGCAACATTTTTTCAGAAGGCCCTCCTGGACATCTTATGAAAGGGGTATTGTGAGGCGTTGTAATTCTTGACAGCCCATCCACTCGCAGCGTAGGCTACAACAGTTTAGGAGACCCACTGTTTAATAATAGCCCTTTCAGAAGATTAATGCTGCCTGATGCACCAGTAAAATAGGCTCTGTGACTTTAAGAGTCCCTCCTTCATAAATTAAACAAGATGGGTCGGCTTATGTGTCACACACCACATGGCCAGCTAGGGTTGTTAAATGTTACAATTACATTTCCCAGTGAATGCATTTGTAGTCGTTGAAAGCAATGTTAAAGTTGAAAAACGCTTCAAAAACGAGGCGTCTGAACTAAGCCCGAGTGGGGGAGGAAATTTTTAGTCTGGGGTCAATTATTTGGCCTTACAGGCAAGTCATTAACCTGCAAAGGATGTGCCTTAACATATTTCCCAGCAAAAATCCGTTTAGGTTTCGTTTTAATGTGCTTTTTGTGGCACCAGGAAAAATGGCATGACTCTCGGAAAAAATTGTTTAAAGCTGTGAACTAGGAGTCAGGAATGCTTCCAGGGGGGGGGGGCGATCCCCATGATGATCCTGTGTCATTTGAGCAGTGTTTCCAAAGGACCCCCGGGGGGGATCGCGGTAAAAATACCCGGGTGTCCCACAGACTTACATTGGGCTCGTTGCTCGGGTCGAGTACCCGAGTATTCCAATCTGCTCGACCCGAGCAACGAGCACCCGAGCATTTTAGTGCTCGCTCATCACTAATAGTTGCACAAGTGCCATAGAAGGTTGTTTAAGGCACGCCTCTGGTCACACAGGTGCGGGTGCTCGCTCCACAGACAGACAAATGCTGGCAAACAGAGGGTTCCCTCTGCGTATGTCCAGCATCCCTGCAGTGCCGGGTAGAGGCTGACAATGCCATCATCAGCATCACTTTTCCGGTCATCTACATGCTGGAGCACACTTTGAATAGTCTGCGCAAGGAGGTGATGGTCCCAGGGGAAGAGATGGAAACAGAAAAGGAATAACACTATCTCTAAGGTCCGGACTGTCGTTGCACAGGCTGGTGCCATGGGAGGTTGGATTACAGCGATCGACGGGAGCTCAGATAAATTGTTAGTGAAGGTGCAGTAGCCAAGGAACAAATGAAGGAGGTCAAGGAGGAAGAGGGGATTGGTACGCAACAGTCAGGAGATGAAAGATCTCCTCAATGTTGTCCGTGGATGGCGGGAGGGGACGGAGTACGGAAGCTTGAGTTTTACCTCACCACCAGCACACCATGGACTTGGACCCTATGGAAGCGCCCAACACAAGAGCCTTCTTGCTGCACTATCTGTAACATGATCCCCCGTATTCTTAGGGTTAGAAATAGTGTTGAGCGATACCTTCCGATACTTGAAAGTATCGGTATCGGATAGTATCGGCCGATACCCGAAAAATATCGGATATCGCCAATACCGATACCCGATACCAATACAAGTCAATGGGACACAAGTATCGGAAGCTATCCTGGATGGTTCCCAGGGTCTGAAGGAGAGGAAACTCTCCTTCAGGCCCTGGGATCCATATTCATGTAAAAAATAAAGAATTAAAATAAAAAATATGGATATACTCACCCGTCCGGCGGCCCCTGGACCTTACCGATTGTAACCGGCAGCCTCTGTTCCTAAGAATGAGGAGTTTAGGACCCTCGATGACGTCGCAGCTTGTGATTGGTCGCGTGCCACTCATGTGACTGCTCACGCGACCAATCACAAGCCGCGACGTAATCGAGGGTCCTAAACTCCTCATTCTTAGGAACAGAGGCTCCCGGTTACATCGGTAAGGTCCAGGGGCCGCCGGAGAGGTGAGTATATCCATATTTTTTATTTTAATTCTTTATTTTTTACATGAATATGGATCCCAGGGCCTGAAGGAGAGTCTCCTCTCCTCCAGACCCTGGGAACCATACACTGGGAACTTCCGATTTCCGATACCACAAAAATATCAGAACTCAGTATCGGAATGCTCAACACTAGTTAGAAATAGTGCTGACTAGTGGGTTGCCACAATTTTAGATACACGGTACAAGATTACATGTTGTCAGATGCTACCCCCTGGAAAGGGATAAACACAAATTTGGACTATCAAGATGAGGGGCGAATGAAGAGGACCAGAACGGTAAGCTAAAATTATTCTATTTTATTAATGCACAGTTAAAAATGTCGAAAAATGAGAAATGTACATATAACAAAAACATGAGCACCCTAACCAGGGGGGACACTGTACTATGCTACTATGCCATAATTAATACTGAGAAAGAAGTTGCACAAAAACAATAGGGATAGTATATCAAATAGTATTCAGATCAGTGATCTCCTAAAGATATAATGCACCAAACATATAAATTCAGGCTCGGTCTGTCCTGGCGGGGTATCGGTGAAACCCCCGGTGGGCACTTGCTGAGAGAGAGATACATCTCCATTCCCTGACACCTTCTGCAGTCAGTAGAGCACAGTGTCCTTCTCCTGTGGGAGGCGCCAGCAGCAGCACATCCTGTGAGGGCAGAGCTATGGCTGCTTCACTGTACGGCTCCTCTTCTCATCCTGTGTGCTGTCTGATTAAGGGTATGTGCACACGTTGCGGATTCGTGTGCGGATTTTTCCGCACCGTTTTTGCAAAATCTGCAGGTAAAACGCACTGCGTTTTAACTTTGGATTTACCGCGGATTTCCTGCATTTTTTGTGAGGATTACACCTGCAGTTTTATACCTGCAGACTCCTATTGAGGAGCAGGCGTAAACCGCTGCGGAATCCGCACAAAGAATTGATATGCTGCGGAAAATACAACGCAGCGTTTCCGCTCAGTATTTTCCGCACCATGGGCACTGCGGATTTGGTTTTCCATAGGTTTACATAGTACTGTAAACCACATGGAAAACAGCTGCGAATCCGCAGGGGCCAATCCGCTGCGGATCCGCAGCCAAATCCGCACGGTGTGCACATAGCCTAATACAGGAGACTGCAGACTGCTCTGCATCTGTGAGCAGTAAGGAGTCTCCAGGCTCAGAGCAGCTGCACAGTGACCCACCTGTGGCATAAACTTTTAAGAAGAGGGTTATAACTTCTTTAAATTTGTTGTCTTGGGGGCGGAGCTTACCATTTAGGGCCCACTACTCTAAGTGCAGGATGCATCTTGCTGGAATGGAGACAGGATCGGATGAGGTAAGTAATAATGTGGCTTTACTGTCATGTTTGCAATGTGTTTGTGCTGGTATATTCTGTACTGTACGTTTGTGTGCACTGCACTTGTTTCAAGTGAGCTTGTGCGACAAGCGTGCATGGTGCTTGTGAGATGAGTGTGCATGGTGTTTGTGTGATGAGCGTGCATGGTGCTTATCTAACACCCCAGGTAATCGGTTGTTACAGTGATGTTGCCTTCCTTTCAGGGAGAGTGATATCACGATTGGAGGCAAGGGAGATTATCTCTATCAGGTAAGGAACTCACATTCAACACAATCTGAATCCAGGCCAGGAGGGGGAGCTCAGGACCCGGATGCAGGGGAGCTTCCTTAGACTTTATGTATCCTGGTCTGGAGGAGGAGTTAGTCAGTCGGAGTTAGTCTCCAGGAGGGAGAGATAGAGGAAGGATGTCTGGAACAGACAGAGGCCAGCAGCCACGTGGGAGCCGCAGCCTCTGGAAAGAGTGAGAATTTGAAGAAGTTAAGTAGTGGAGGAGCTTAGAGGAAAGGAGCACAGAGGAGGAAGAGGCTCAGGAGGGGAACAGCGGAAGGACACCCTAAGAGCCAGAGTGCAGAAACCGGGTACCGGGAGCCCGAGATCATGTTGTTCTCCAGGACGCGCGACAGAACCGGCGGGCATAGGACTGTATGTAAATTGCCCACATCAAGTCTGAGGTGAAGCAGTAACCTGAGAGCCCGGGTGGTGATAGAGACCCTATAAACCGGCTCGCACTGCCTATCGTACAGACATCTGTCTTAGGACAGGAGAGAGGGGACTTTGCAACCAAGCTTCAAGCGGCAGGGACCTCGCCAACTAAAGTAGAGCAAGTAGGAAAGGCTTACGGACCTCACCTTGAGGGATCCCCAATTGCCTCCAAGCCGGCCGGACCACAGCTACCCTGCACTTGGTACCCTGGACTGAGGACTGCTAACATCAGTAAACCAGGTAAAGACTGCAAACCTGTGTCCTCGTTATTTGCCATATCATCCACCACAACATCAGTGCCCTACACCTGGGAGGCCCTGGGGACCCCGATTCACCTGTGGGAAGCATCATCATCTTGCTGCATACCATCACCCCAGAGGACCCCCTTAAGCAGCGTCAGTCCCCACTGACCGAACACCACAGATGGTGTCACATACAATAGACTTTATCCACAAAGCCTCTTAAAAGACCTTTCCCCTTTAATGGGCACCCAGGGCCACGGAACGGGTCGCAGCCGCCATGACATCCCCTTTAAGTACCAGACCTGGTACTGAGTACCCCACGGCCCAGGCGGGTGACTCACTAATGTGTATACACCTTGCTCTTATGGTTTGACATGTTAAACTCTCCTCCAGGCCCTGGGAACCATATGTGGAAAAAAGGGAATCCAGCTCCAAGAGATAAAATCACTTAACTTTAATAGTTTTCATTTAAAATAGAAATAGGCTATAAGACATGCAAATAAAGGGATATACCGAAAGGAGAGAGCCTGTATAAACTGTACGCATTTCGAACACACAAGTGCTCTTAGTCTCCATATACCTGTTAAAAAAAAAAGAATTAAAATAAAAACTCGTGATATTCTCACCTTCCGGCGGCCCCGGCAGCCTTCCCGCTCCTCGCGATGCTCCCATTCCGAGTAATACCTTGCGACAATGACCTGTGATGACATAGCGGTCTCGCATGATGCTATGTCATTTGGGGTCATTGCCGCGAGGCATTACTGGGAACGGGAGCTGCCGGGAGCATCGCGAGGAGCGGGAAGGCAGCTGGAAGGTGAGAATATCACAATAATTTTTTTTTTATTATTTTTAACATTATATCTTTTTACTATTGATGCTGCATAGGCAGCATCAATAGTAAAAAGTTGGTCACACTTGTCAAACACTATGTGTGACAAGTGTGACCAACCTGTCAGTCAGTTTTCCAAGCGATGCTACAGATCGCTTGGAAAACGCTAGCATTCTGCAAGCTAATTACGCTTGCAAAACCATAGTGTTTAGCGGGGATACGCATACCAATTCTGCATGCGTTTTACACGCGGCAGCGAGTTGCAGAAATTTCTGCAGCAATTCTGCAACGTGTGCATATAGCCTTAGGATTACTAACATTAATCTTCTATCATATACTACAACGTCAAAGGGTATGTGCACAAGATCAGTAAACTCTTCGGGTTGGATGTTGTGTACTTGTACAGCGTCCAACCCTCAGCATCCAAATGTTACAGCATAGTGGATGGGATTTCAAGAAATCTCATGCCCACTATGCGTGCACCGACGCCTGTGGCTCACCCACGGAGACGCACATGCGGCGCGTCTCTCCAGACAGCAGCATGTACAGTTCATTTCTCTTTCTGATTTCTCCGGCCATGTGAGCGAGGTCTTAATAACATGCTGTATATGAATTGCATTGCAGTGCCTACACTGCACAGAGCTTTGCTGGGGCTACTCGGAAACATTGGCCGTAATTCATCATGCGGTCAATAATCACATTATGCTGCAGCTACAATGCACTATAATGTAAGGGAATGTGGCTGCATTGCATCCGGCAAGTTTTCTGGACCATGGCACACAAGTGGAAAAATCATTTTGATTTTTTTGCACCAGCAGACAGCGATCACATTTACTTACGTTCTGGTGCATTGATGTCGGTTTGTAATGTGATCTATGGACGCAACGTAAGTCATGGGCAAATTATCTATTTATAATTTTCTATATTCCTAAGGGCAAATAAAAATAATTGCCTCTCCTCTGGATAGGTGATATATTTCCAATCGCTGGGGTCCGACCACTGCGACTACCACGACCCTGAAGAGCACCATATAATGGAGCTGTGGTCGATCATATGTACTGCAGCACCATTTACATGTGACTTCAAATATCTCCTTTAAGAGAGTTGTGAGAGGCACAACTGAGTAATACAGAATTCACTGATCGCGGTGGGGAGTGTTATAGTATATGGGCTGGTGGGGTTTGTGTGGCAGGGTGGCTTTTTTGTCCCAGTCTGGCCCTGTATGTCAACCTGCTGGACATCCTGTGCTGTTGACAGTGTGACACTGGGCCGGGCCTCCTGACATGTACTTTCTCCCTCCCTGCTTCTCGCGCATGTGGCGAAAGGCAGACAGTGAGGAACCCCGTGGCCCACCTCCAGTCTGCACAGCGCAGAGGCAGGCTGTAACTGCGTGTGATCCCGGCTGAGGAGAGAGGGACGTGCTTCAAGCAAGCCGTACTGCCCCCATATTGAGAGATTCTATTGCTAACCTTCCCCCCTGAAAATTAACAACTCCCAGCATGTCCTGTCAGATTCAAACCTTCATGGCCTGCTGGGAGTTGTAGTTTTGTTACTGCAGTGATGATGCTGGGACAGGTGTTGCATCTGAACTAGCAGCATCAAAAGTCACTCACACTGTAAAGCTACTTTCACACTTGTGTTGTGAAATCCGGCAGGCTCTTCTGTCTAGGAAAAGCCAGATGGAATTGACAGGATCCAGCACTTTCCTGATGCAGCCAGATGCTCCTATTGACTATAATGGGAGGACGGTCACAAGCCAGCAAAACAGGTGGGTGGAAATCACACCATGCTGAGGTTTGTGTTGTGAATTCCGTCTGGGCTCCCTCTGGTGGCCTTTAGCGATACTGCGGGTCTGGAGATGGGCTCAGCTGCCTCATTTCCTGCTTTGCTGGTTCCTATTTAATTCCACCTGCACCTTTGTTTGTTGCCTGCTGTCGTTGTATTCAGTACTGGTTCTGATCTCTCTGGACTTCCTTGTGACCTGTCTCCATCCAGAGAAGCTAAGTCTTGCTAGTTCATGTTTGCTCATTTTTCTCTTGAAAATATGTTTCATTATATGATGAGTTCAGTCCAGCTTGCTTATATGTGATTTTTTGCTTGCTGGAAGTTCTGGGGTGCAGAGTGCGCCCCTCACATCGTGAGTCGGTGTGGGGATTCTTGTATTTTCTGCGTGGATAGTTTTTGATAGTTTTTGTACTGACCGCACAGATCCCTTGCTATCTTCAGTCTATTTAGCTTTAGCGGGCCTCATTTGCTTAAACCTGTTTTTCATTACTACGTTTGTATTTTCCCCTTAACTCACCGTTATTATTTGTGGGGGCTGTATAAACTTTGGGGTCATTTCTCTGAGGCAAGTGAGGCTTGGCTTTCTCTCTAAGGGTAGTTAGTTCCTCAGGCTGTGACGAGGCGTCTAGGTTTTTAGGTAACGCTCCACGGCTGCCTTTAGTGTGTATTGGATAGGTTCAGTGTTGCGGTCAGTATAGTTTCCACATCCCCAGAGCTTGTCCTAATATTCTCGTTTACCTATCAGGTCAGTTTGGTGATCCTACCACCGGATCATAACAGTACAGCAGGACGGTAAAGAGTTAATGCATCGCAAAAGAGGGATAAGAGAAATCCTGAGTTCATTTTTATTTTTTATTTTTTTTTCCTGCAGTGTGTCTTGCCTCTCTTCTCCCCTTAATCTTTGGGTGGTTCAGAATTCAGCTGCAGCTATGGACCTTCAGAGTCTGTCTTCTAGTGTGGATCATCTCACTGCTAGAGTACAAGACATTCAGGATTATGTAGTTCACAGTCCTATGTCAGAGCCTAAGATACCTATTCCTGAGTTGTTCTCCGGAGACAGATCTAGGTTTTTGAACTTTAAAAATAATTGCAAATTATTTCTTTCTCTGAGACCTCGTTCCTCTGGTGATCCGGTTCAGCAAGTTAAAATTATTATTTCTTTGTTGCGTGGCGACCCTCAAGACTGGGCATTCGCCCTGGCGCCAGGAGATCCTGCATTGCGTAATGTAGATGCATTTTTTCTGGCGCTGGGTTTGCTTTATGATGAACCTAATTCTGTGGATCAGGCAGAGAAAATCTTGCTGGCTTTGTGTCAGGGTCAGGATGAAGCAGAGGTTTACTGTCAGAAGTTTAGGAAATGGTCTGTGCTCACTCAATGGAATGAGTGTGCCCTGGCAGCGATTTTCAGAAAGCGTCTTTCTGAAGCCATTAAGGATGTTATGGTGGGGTTCCCCACACCTGCGGGTCTGAGTGAGTCAATGTCTTTGGCCATTCAGATTGATCGGCGTTTGTGGGAGCGCAAACCAGTGCACCATCTGGCGGTATTTTCTGAGCAGAAGCCTGAGTCTATGCAATGTGACAGGATTCTGACCAGAATTGAACGGCAAAATCACAGACGTCAGAATGGGTTGTGCTTTTACTGTGGTGATTCTGCTTATGTTATCTCAGATTGTTCTAAGCGCACAAAAAACTTCGCTAGGTCTGTCACCATTGGTACTGTACAACCTAAATTCATTTTGTCTGTTACTTTAATTTGCTCTCTGTCATCCTACTCAGTTATGGCTTTTGTGGATTCAGGTGCCGCCCTGAATCTGATGGATTTGTCTTTTGCCAGGCGCTGTGGTTTTGTCTTGGAGCCTTTGCAATTCCCTATTCCACTAAAGGGAATTGATGCCACGCCATTGGCCAAGAATAAACCTCAGTACTGGGCTCAAATGACTATGTGCATGACTCCTGCACATCAGGAGGTGATTCGCTTTCTTGTGTTACATAATTTGCATGATGTGGTCGTGTTGGGTCTGCCATGGCTGCAGGCTCATAATCCAGTCCTGGATTGGAAAGCAATGTCTGTGTCAAGTTGGGGTTGCCAGGGGATTCATGGCGATGCTCCTTTGGTGTCAATTGCTTCTTCTACTCCTTCTGAAGTCCCTGAATTTTTGTCGGACTACCAGGATGTATTTGATGAGCCCAAGTCCAGTGCCCTACCTCCTCATAGGGATTGTGATTGCGCCATAAATTTGATTCCTGGTAGTAAGTTCCCTAAGGGACGACTTTTTAATTTGTCTGTACCAGAACATGCCGCTATGCGGAGTTATATCAAGGAGTCTTTGGAGAAGGGGCATATTCGCCCGTCCTTGTCCCCTTTGGGTGCGGGGTTCTTTTTTGTGGCCAAGAAGGATGGTTCTCTAAGACCCTGTATAGATTATCGCCTTCTAAATAACATCACGGTCAAATTTCAGTATCCTTTGCCACTGTTGTCCGATCTGTTTGCTCGGATTAGGGGGGCCAGTTGGTTCACCAAGATAGATCTTCGTGGAGCGTATAATCTTGTGCGTATAATGCAGGGCGATGAATGGAAAACAGCATTTAATACGCCCGAAGGCCATTTTGAGTACTTGGTGATGCCTTTTGGGCTTTCTAATGCCCCTTCTGTGTTCCAGTCCTTCATGCACGACATCTTCCGAGAGTATCTGGATAGGTTTATGATTGTGTACCTGGATGATATTTTGGTCTTTTCTGATGATTGGGAATCTCATGTGAAGCAGGTCCGGATGGTATTTCGGGTCCTGCGAGCCAATGCCTTGTTTGTGAAGGGCTCTAAATGTCTCTTCGGAGTCCAGAAGGTTTCCTTTTTGGGCTTTATTTTTTCTCCTTCTACCATTGAGATGGATCCAGTCAAGGTCCAGGCTATTCATGACTGGACTCAACCTACATCGGTAAAAAGTCTTCAGAAGTTCTTGGGTTTTGCTAATTTTTACCGTCGCTTCATCACTAATTTTTCCAGTGTGGTTAAGCCTTTGACGGATTTGACTAAGAAGGGTTCTGATGTGACAAATTGGTCTCCTGCGGCCGTGGAGGCCTTTCAGGAGCTCAAACGTCGGTTCTCTTCAGCTCCTGTCTTGCGTCAGCCGGATGTCTCTCTACCATTCCAGGTCGAGGTTGATGCTTCTGAGATTGGAGCAGGGGCTGTCTTGTCACAGAGAAACTCTGATGGCTCTGTGATGAGGCCATGTGCTTTCTTTTCAAGAAAGTTTTCGCCTGCCAAGCGGAATTATGATGTTGGTAATCGGGAGTTGTTGGCAATGAAGTGGGCATTTGAGGAGTAGCGACATTGGCTTGAGGGAGCCAAACATCGTATGGTGGTCTTGACTGATCACAAGAATTTGACTTATCTCGAGTCTGCTTAACGGCTAAATCCTAGACAGGCTCGATGGTCGCTGTTTTTCTCCCGTTTCCATTTCGTGGTTTCATACCTTCCGGGTTCGAAGAACGTGAAGGCTGATGCTCTTTCTAGAAGCTTTGTGCCTGACTCTCCGGGAGTTTCTGAACCGGCTGGTGTCCTCAGAGAAGGGGTGATTTTGTCTGCCATCTCCCCTGATTTACGACGGGTACTGCAGGAATTTCAGGCCAATAGACCTGATCGTTGTCCACCGGAGAGACTGTTTGTCCCGGATAGATGGACCAGTAGAGTCATTTCCGAGGTTCATTCTTCGGTGTTGGCAGGTCACCCTGGGATTTTTGGTACCAGGGATTTGGTGGCTAGGTCCTTTTGGTGGCCTTCCTTGTCGCGGGATGTGCGTTCCTTTGTGCAGTCCTGTGGAATTTGTGCTCGGCCAAGCCTTGCTGTTCTCGTGCCAGTGGTTTGCTTTTGCCTTTGCCTGTCCCAAAGAGGCCCTGGACGCATATTTCCATGGATTTTATTTCGGATCTTCCAGTCTCTCAGAAGATGTCTGTTATCTGGGTGGTTTGTGATCGTTTTTCTAAAATGGTCCATTTGGTCCCCTTGCCTAAGCTGCCTTCCTCCTCTGATTTGGTTCCACTGTTTTTTAAGAATGTGGTTCGTTTGCATGGTATTCCTGAGAATATTGTGTCTGATAGAGGATCCCAGTTGGTGTCCAGGTTTTGGCGGTCCTTTTGTGCTAAGATGGGCATTGAATTATCTTTTTCATCGGCCTTCCATCCTCAGACAAATGGCCAAACCGAACGTACTAATCAGACCTTGGAGACTTATTTGAGATGTTTTGTTTCTGCTGATCAGGATGACTGGGTGACCTTTTTGCCATTGGCTGAGTTCGCCCTCAATAATCGGGCTAGTTCTGCTACTTTGGTTTCGCCTTTTTTTTGCAATTCTGGTTTTCATCCTCGTTTTTTCTCAGGTCAGGTTGAGCCTTCTGACTGTCCTGGGGTGGATTCTGTGGTGGATAGGTTGCAGCAGATTTGGAACCACGTGGTGGACAATTTGACGTTGTCACAAGAGAAGGCTCAGCGCTTTGCTAACCGCCGTCGCTGTGTGGGTCCCCGACTTCATGTGGGGGATTTTGTGTGGTTGTCTTCTCGTTATGTTCCGATGAAGGTTTCCTCTCCTAAGTTCAAGCCTCGTTTCATCGGTCCTTATAAGATTTTGGAAATCCTCAACCCTGTGTCATTTCGTTTGGACCTCCCAGCATCATTTGCCATTCACAATGTGTTCCATAGGTCATTGTTGCGGAGATATGTGGTGCCTGTGGTTCCTTCTGTTGATCCTCCTGCTCCGGTCTTGGTCGAGGGAGAATTGGAGTATGTGGTGGAGAAGATCTTGGATTCTCGTGTTTCAAGACGAAGGCTTCAGTACTTAGTTAAATGGAAGGGCTATGGTCCGGAGGATAATTCCTGGGTTGTCGCCTCTGTTGTCCATGCGGCCGATTTGGTTCGTGCCTTTCATTCGGCTCGTCCTGATCGGCCTGGGGGCTCTGGTGAGGGTTCGGTGACCCCTCCTCAAGGCGGGGGGTACTGTTGTGAATTCCGTCTGGGCTCCCTCTGGTGGCCTTTAGCGATACTGCGGGTCTGGAGATGGGCTCAGCTGCCTCATTTCCTGCTTTGCTGGTTCCTATTTAATTATTTAATTCCATCTGCACCTTTGTTTGTTGCCTGCTGTCGTTATATTCAGTACTGGTTCTGATCTCTCTGGACTTCCTTGTGACCTGTCTCCATCCGGAGAAGCTAAGTCTTGCTAGTTCATGTTTGCTCATTTTTCTCTTGAAAATATGTTTCATTATATGATGAGTTCAGTCAGGCTTGCTTATATGTGATTTTTTGCTTGCTGGAAGTTCTGGGGTGCAGAGTGCGCCCCTCACATCGTGAGTCGGTGTGGGGGTTCTTGTATTTTCTGCGTGGATAGTTTTTGATAGTTTTTGTACTGACCGCACAGATCCCTTGCTATCTTCAGTCTATTTAGCTTTAGCGGGCCTCATTTGCTTAAACCTGTTTTTCATTACTACGTTTGTATTTTCCCCTTAACTCACCGTTATTATTTGTGGGGGCTGTCTAAACTTTGGGGTCATTTCTCTGAGGCAAGTGAGGCTTGGCTTTCTCTCTAGGGGTAGTTAGTTCCTCAGGCTGTGACAAGGCGTCTAGGTTTTTAGGTAACGCTCCACGGCTGCCTTTAGTGTGTATTGGATAGGTTCAGTGTTGCGGTCAGTATAGTTTCCACATCCCCAGAGCTTGTCCTAATATTCTCGTTTACCTATCAGGTCAGTTTGGTGATCCTACCACCGGATCATTACAGGTTTGGCTGTTTTGCTGGCTCAATGACGGATCCGGGTGGTCTCGCCTTATAGTCAGTGGGAGCAACTGGCTGCATCAGGTGGATCCTGTGAAATCTGTCCAGCTCTTCCCAGACAGTGGTGCCTGCCAGAGTTCACAACCACTATGATAACAAGGGTAGAAAAAAACAGATAAATGTCAGACTAAAATTATGCAAATGTTCACTAGAGTCTTCAGATGGAAACATTTATTGGAGTGAATCTACTTTAGGCTATGTACAAACGTTGCAGATTCATGTGCACATTTTCCATGCAGATTTTGAAAATTCCGCAGGTAAAACGCACTACGGATTCCTATTATGGAGCAGATGTAAAACGATGCGGAATCCGCACAAAGAATTGACATGCTGCGGAAAATACAACGCAGCGTTTCCGCGCGGTATTTTCTGCACCATGGGCACAGCGGATTTGGTTTTCCATAGGTTTACATGGACAGTAAACGTGATGGAAAACTGCTACGAATCCGCAGTGGCCAATCCACTGCGGATCCGCAGAAAAATCCGCACCATGTGCACATAGCCTAATTCTAACACTAATTCTAACCCTAATTGCAACCCTAACCCTAATTCTAACCCTAACCCTAATTGCAACCCTAACTGTTATGACCTGGTGGGTACGGAGCGGTACTGAGATGACCTGGTGGGCAAAACCAATCATGGACTCACTACGGAGCAGCACTGAAATGACCTGGTGGGTAAAACAAAAATAGGACTAGCTCTGAGGAGGTGGTAACTTTACTGACCGCAATCCCTACTCCTAACACCAACACTAGAAATAGCCGTGGAGCGTACCTAACTCTGCCTAGACGCCTCTGCACAGCCTAAGAACTAGCTACCCCTAAAGATGGAAACGGAAAGCTATCTCGCCTCAGAGAAACCCCCAAAGGAAGATAGCCCCCCACAAATATTGACGGTGAGTGGAGAGGGAAATGACAAACTCAGAAATGAAACTAGATTTTTTAGCAAAGGAGGCCAATACTATCTAAATAGACAGAGATAGGATAGGTTGCTGTGCGGTCAGTATAAAAACTAAAAGTCCACGCAGAGTTTACAAAAATAACCGACTCACGGTGTGGAGGGGCAAATCTGCGACCCCAGAGCTTCCAACTAGCCGGAATATTTCATAATGACAAGCTGGACAAAAGAGACATAAATTGAACTGAACAGAAGGTCATAAGCAGGGAAACACCCAAAAAGTAGCAGACTTATCTTAAGCTGAAAATGGACTGGCCAACAGAGAACTTCCAGGAAAGGACTGAATCCACAGGAAATACATTGACAGCTGGCATCCACTAAAGCCAAAAGCCCAGTTAAATAACAAGGCCAGGAAACCGATTAGTGAACGCAGCTGCTAAGTTCCACTTGAAACCACCAGAGGGAGCCCAAGAGCAGAACTCCCAAAAATACCATTCGCAACCACAGGATGGAGCCCAAGAACGGAATTCACAACACCTAACCCTAATTGCAACCTTAATTGGAACCCTAATTCTAACCCTAACCCTAGTTCTAACCCTAATTCTAACCCTAATTCTAACCCTAACCCTAGTTCTAACCCTAACCCTAGTGGAAAAATAAAAATATATTTTCTTTATTTTATTATTGTCCCTACCTATGGGGGTGATAAAAGGGGGGGTTTATTTATTATTATTTTTATTTTGATCACTGCGGTATTTTCCGCATGTGCATTGCGGATTTGGTTTTCCATAGGTTTACATGGTACTGTACAACGCATGAAAAACTGCTGCGAATCCGCAGCATCAAATCCGCAATGTGTACACAGACCCTTACACCTCCACATAACGACTCTTATAGAATATTTTCCAAGTCAATTGTGAAAGACCCTCTATGGATAGATGTGACAGAGGTGGATTCATTGTAGTAAATGTTTCCATTTGAAGTTGCTGGATAACATTTTGCTTTACTTTGAATATTGTTTAAATGGAATCTGTCAGGTCCCTCGATGTGTCTACATATAAAAATTTCCTGCCTAACACTCCCTTTATACATTACACACAAAACAAATCTGTAAAAAAGTATTTCTAAAGTCCGTGTATATGTAAATGAGGGCTTTGACTAGTTGATGGGGCATTAGTGTCCCCAAACTATTCAGCCCACTTAGATGTTATTGTAATGACCAGGCTGAACGTTCCCTGCTATCCACCCCCACACGGTGTCCGCAGCCGAAGGAATTATGATACACACGGGTCTTGGGGGATAACAGTTGCTTTTACTTCAGCAGGAATGGGAACTTGGAACAAATAAGGAACAGTCTCTCATGGATAGTCCATGACAATTGCAGTTCACACTTAAATGCTGAGATGTGATTGGGTTCTGGACAGTAGCGTAGCTACTGGGGGGGCAGAGGGGGCAATCGCCCCGGGCCTTGTCACATGAAGGGGCCCACCGGGAGCCAGGGCCACTTCTGTGATGAGGCAGAACACAGCATAGGAGCAGAGCAGTATAATGTCTGCTCCCGTTTGAGGATGACTCTGCAAGCTGGCTATTAGCACAGTGGCCGGCTGCAGAGTCTCCCTCCTGCAGTGAATGGTGCTGCCTGTCTGACCTGATCATGAAGCTTTTCCCCGACTGCAGTTTTCTTGACTCTGTGCACGCTGGGATTGGCTCAGGCTCGCTTGGTCCTAGTGTCCACGTCTTGCATTTCACCTAGACACTTCCTGGTCCTGCCTGCAAACTTTATCAGTAAGTGGGGATGGAACATTTTAAAGGTTTATTGAATTCAGGTATGTCACTGTGAGGTGAATGTGAGACCATTGGGCTATTGTGGGTGCTGAAAGTGGGTAAGGTGGGACAGGGCACTGAGGGGGTGGATGTGAGATGATGATGGGGGCATTGTGGGGGAGGGGAGACAGGGCACTGAGGGGGTGGATGTGAGATGATGGGGGCATTGGGGCTGAAGTGGTGGGGAGGGGACAGGTCACTGGGGGCTAAGTATTATAATGTTTTGTTCTGATATTATATGTACTCCATCATGTAATATTTGCTGTCTGGGGAGGCTGGAGATGGGGGGGTAGGGGGCTTTTGATACGTACCACCTGGGTCTTTTATGAGTATTAGTATACGAAGCCCCCATATAGTAACCAAGAGCTGCATCACATTTATTAGGCTATGTGCACACGTAAGAAAAGAGGTGCAGAATTTTCTGCACAAAATCCGCAGCTCCTCGCAGAATCCGCAGCCGCAGATTTGCAGCGGTTTTTATGCAGATTTAGTGTGTTTTTTATGCGGAATTGCTGCGGATTTTGTGCGGTATTTATGCGGAATTGATGTGGATTTTGTGCAGATTTTCTGCGGTTTTTGCCACTGCGGATTTTTAACATGGAGGGGTGCAGAAACGCTGCAGATCCGCACAAAAGAAGTGACATGCACTTCTTTGAAATCCGCAGCAATTCCGCACTAATTTTTCTGCACCGTCTGCACATCTTTTTTTTTTTCCCATTAACTAACATTGTACTGTACATCTCAGTGCGGATCTGCAGCGTTTCTGAGCTTTAAAATCCGCTGTGGATCCGCAGCAAATCCGCACCGTGTGCACATATAGCACCACTCCAGCATTTTTTTTATTTTACTGCTGGAGCGGTGCTGAAAATCCAAGTCCCCTGCCCCATACCTCCCAACCGTCCCGATTTCAGCGGGACAGTCCCGCTTTGGCACCGGGGTCCCGCTGTCCCGCTTCGGGCATTTAAAATCCCGAATTTGCGGCCGCCGGTGAAGCCCCGCCCACTTCCGGGACGTAGAGAGAGCCAGCCTGTTTTTTTTTTTTTTTTTTATAAAAGCTGCCTCCTGACCGCCCGCGCAACCCCCCCCCCCCCCTCCCGCCCCCTGTGCGGCGCTGCCACGCTGAAGGAGAGAGCCTGCAGCAATCAAGAAGAAAGGTCAGCGATTCACTACCTCTGGCTGTGTGTGCACGGAGCTCCGGCTTCTGCTCTTAGCTGCTATCCCGGCAGAGAAGGAGAGACGGGGGAGGTGCCGGGATAGTGCAGAGCTGTGAGCAGGAGACTGAAGACTTCAGCAGAGAGCTGCACATGGACATCAGCCGCCCCTGCATCACAGAGGAGATTGTGTGTGTGTGATGTGTGTGATGGCTGCGTGTGTGTGTGTGATGGCTGCGTGTGTGTGTGTGATGGCTGCGTGTGTGTGTGTGATGGCTGCGTGTGTGTGTGTGTGATGGCTGCGTGTGTGTGTGTGATGGCTGCGTGTGTGTGTGATGGCTGCGTGTGTGTGTGATGGCTGCGTGTGTGTGTGTGTGATGGCTGCGTGTGTGTGTGTGATGGCTGGGTGTGTGTGTGTGATGGCTGCGTGTGTGTGTGTGATGGCTGCGTGTGTGTGTGTGATGGCTGCGTGTGTGTGTGATGGCTGCGTGTGTGTGTGATGGCTGCGTGTGTGATGGCTGCATGTGTGATGGCTGCGCGTGTGTGTGTGTGTGTGTGATGGCTGCGTGTGTGTGTGTGATGGCTGTGTGTGTGTGATGGCTGCGTGTGTGTGTGTGTGTGTGTGTGTGTGATGGCTGCGTGTGTGTGTGTGTGTGATGTCTGCGTGTGTGTGATGGCTGCGTGTGTGTGTGTGTGTGTGATGGCTGCGTGTGTGTGTGTGATGGCTGCGTGTGTGTGTGTGATGGCTGCGTGTGTGTGTGTGATGGCTGCGTGTGTGTGTGATGGCTGCGTGTGTGTGTGATGGCTGCGTGTGTGATGCATTTGTGTCAAAGCTGCATGTGTTTGTGAGCTGCGTGCGTGTGAGCTGCGTGCCTGTGTGTGAGCTGCGTGCCTGTATGTCATTATACAGTCTGGAGCATCATGTGCGGTCATTATACAGTCTGGAGCATCATGTGGGGTCATTATACAGTATCATACTGTATAATGACCCCACATGATGCTCCATACTGTATAATGACCGCACATGATGCTCCATACTGTATAATGACCGCACATGATGCTCCATACTGTATGACCGCAAATGATGCTCCATACTGTATAATGACCGCACATGATGCTCCAGACTGTATAATGACCGCACATGATGCTCCAGACTGTATAATGACCGCACATGATGCTCCAGACTGTATAATGACCGCACATGATTCCATACTGTATGGAGCATCATGTGCGGTCATTATACAGTCTGGAGCATCATGTGCGGTCATTATACAGTCTGGAGCATCATGTGTGGTCATTATACAGTCTGGAGCATCATGTGCGGTCATTATACAGTCTGGAGCATCATGTGCGGTCATTATACAGTCTGGAGCATCATGTGCGGTCATTATACAGTCTGGAGCATCATGTGCGGTCATTATACAGTATGGAGCATCATTTGCGGTCATACAGTATGGAGCATCATTTGCGGTCATACAGTATGGAGCATCATGTGCGGTCATTATACAGTATGGAGCATCATGTGCGGTCATTATACAGTCTGGAGCATCATGTGGGGTCATTATACAGTATGGAGCATCATGTGCGGTCATTATACAGTCTGGAGCATCATGTGCGGTCATTATACAGTATGGAGCATCATTTGCGGTCATACAGTATGGAGCATCATGTGCGGTCATTATACAGTATGGAGCATCATGTGCGGCCATTATACAGTATGGAGCATCATGTAGGGTCATTATACAGTATGGAGCATCATGTGCGGTCATTATACAGTATGGAGCATCATGTGTGTTCATTATACAGTATGGAGCATCATGTGGGGTCATTATACAGTATGGAGCATCATGTGCGGTCATTATACAGTATGGAGCATCATGTGTGGCCATTATACAGTATGGGGCACTGTGTGGCCATATTTTTTTGTTTATAATTATTGTATATGAAACAGTGTGATCGGCAGTGCTAAATGGGTGTGGTTCGGATGTGGATATGGGTGTGACTAATTATGAATGGGTGTGGTCAGAGGCGTGGCCTAAAATTTGCCCCTCTTTCCCATCTTCAAAAGTTGGGAGGTATGCCCTGCCCTCTGTCTGATTCTCACCTTCTGGCGTTTTCATCTGTTTTTCTCTCTGCTCGGCTCTGTCTCCTGCAGTTTGTGACCTGTCCGCTGCTTCACTGTTTTATGGAGCAGCGCAGAGGTCACTAATCAATGTGAGTCTGTGGGAGCCTCGTTCTGGCCTCTTTCTCACTCTCAGGGTATGTGCACACGGTGCGGATTTGACACTGCGGATTCACAGCAGTTTTCCATGCGGTGTACAGTACCATGTAAACCCAATTCCGCAGTGCACATGGTGCGGAAAATACCACACGGAAACGCTGTGTTGTATTTTCTGCAGCATGTCAATTCTTTGTGCGGATTCCGCAGCGTTTTACACCTGCTCCTGTATAGGAATCCACAGGTGTAAAAACGCAGGCGAAATCCTCACAAAAAACGCAGGAAATCCACGGTAAATCCACAGGTAAAACGCAGCATGTTTTACCTGTGGATTTTGCAAAAACGGTGTGGAAAAATCCACACTCGAATCCGCAACGTGTGCACATAGCCTCATAGTCTTACATTGAGCGCTTGTGACATAGCTTCTAACTTCTGGCCAGTCAGAAGCTGCGCTCACAAGTTTGAGCAGCGGCACTGCAACAGTGCCACAAAATAGTGAATATGCCGGAGGATGAGTAAATGACCAGGGCAGGGGACTTGCGCTTAACCCCTTCAAGTCGCGGCCCTTTTTCGTTTTTGCGTTTTCGTTTTTCACTTCCCTCCTTCCCAGAGCCATAACTTTTTTATAACAAGAAAAAAAAAAAGGGGAAAAAAAAAAAAGAGCATGAACCGCACCTCAAAAAATCATACGTTGCTCTAAAGCCGCTTTTTTATTTTTCCGTCAATATGGTCATGTGAGGGCTTATTTTTTGCGGGATGAGTTGTTCTTTTGAATGACACCATTGGTTTTACCATGTCTTTTACTAGAAAACGGGAAAAAAATTCCAAGTGCGGTGAAATTGCAAAAAAAGTGCAATCCCACACTTGTTTTTTGTTTGGCTTTTTTGCTAGGTTCACTAAATGCTAAAACTAACCTGCCATTGTGATTCTCTAGGTCATTACGAATTCATAGACACCTAACATGTCTAGGTTATTTTTTATCCAAGTGGTGAAAAAAAATGCAAAACTTTGCTTAAAAAAAAAAAAAAGTGCCATTTTCCGATACCCGAAGCGTCTCCATTTTTTGTGATCTGGGGTCGGGTGAGGGCTTATTTTTTGCGTGCCAAGCTGACGTTTTTAATAATATCACTTTTGTGCAGATACGTTCTTTTGATCGCCCGTTATTACATTTTAATGCAATGTCGCGGCGACAAAAAAAACGTAATTCTGGCGTTTCGATTTTTTTTCGCTACGCTGTTTAGCGATCAGGTTAATGCTTTTTTTTATTGATAGATCGGGCGATTCTGAACGCGGTGATACCAAATACGTGTAGGTTTGATTTTTTTTATTGTTTTATTTAGGATGGGGCGAAAGGGGGGTGATTTAAACTTTTATATTTTTTATATTTTTTTCATACTTTTAAAAACATTTCTTTTTTACTTGTGCCATGCTTCAATAGCCTCCATGGGAGGCTAGAAGCTGGCACCACTTGATTTGCTCTGCTAGATAGCAGCGATCATGAGATCGCTGCTATGTAGCTGAATTGCAGGTGTGCTGTGAGCGCCGACCACAGGGGGGCGCTCACAGCAGGCAGGCATTAGTAACCATAGAGGTCTCAAGGACCTCTATGGTTACCATCCTGATGCATCGCCGACCCCCGATCATGTGACGGGTCGGCGATGACGTCAATTCCGGCTGCCCGCCCGGAAGCGCCGGTTAAATGCCGCTGTCTGCGTTTGACAGCGGCATTTAACAGGTTAATAGCGGCATGTGAATAGCGATTTCACCCGCCGCTATTGCGCACACAAATCAGCTGTACAAAACAGCTGACATGTCGCGACTTTGATGTGGGCTCACTGCCGGAGCCCACATCAAAGGGGGAGACACGACATGCGCAGTACATGTACGGTGTTATGATCCGGTGGTAGGATCACCAAACTGACCTGATAGGTAAACCTGAATAGTAGGACTAGCTCCGGGAATGTGGGAACTATACCGACCGCAATCCTGAACCTATCCACACACACTAAAGGCAGCCGTGGAGCGTTACCTAAAAACCTAGACGCCTCTTCACAGCCTAAGAAACTGGCTACCCCTAGAGAGAAAGCAAAGCCTCACATGCCTCAGAGAAATAACCCCAAAGTTTAGACAGCCCCCACAAATAATAACGGTGAGTTAAGGGGAAAATACAAACGTAGGAATGAAAAACAGGTTTAAGCAAATGAGGCCCGCTAACACTAAATAGACAGAAGAAAGCAAGGGATCTGTGCGGTCGGTACAAAAACTATCAAAAACTATCCACGCAGAAAGTACAAGAACCCCCACACCGACTCACGATGTGAGGGGCGCACTCTGCACCCCAGAGCTTACCAGCAAGCGAAAAATCACATATAAGCAAGCTGGACTGAACACGTCATATACTGAGAAACATATTCAAGGAAACAATGAGCAAAAAGAACTAGCAAGACTTAGCTTCTCAGAAAGAGACAGGTCACCAGGGAGATCCAGGAGAGGTCAGAACCAGTACTGAATACAACGACAGCAGGCAACAAGTAACGGTCCAGGTGGAGTTAAATTGGAACCAGCATAGCAGGAAATGAGGCAGCTGAGCCCAGCTCCAGACCCACAGTATCGCTAAAGGCCACCAGAGGGAGCCCAGACGGAATTCACAACAGTACGGTGCATGTCGTGAAAGGGTTAAAACACCACTCCAGCGGTGGAAAAAAAACCCTGCTAGAGTGGTGCTTTAATAATTTAATAATAAGCAATTTATTACTATAAAGTTGGTAAAGGCCTGGAATAAATGTCTGCAGTCACTTTATGTGACTGCAGACTGCCAAATCATGACAGGGAGCTGCGGGCCCATCATACTGTGTATAAGGGAGCTGCGGGCCCATCATACTGTGTATAAGGGAGCTGCGGGCCCATCATACTGTGTATAAGGGAGCTGCGGCCCCATCATACTGTGTATAAGGGAGCTGCGGGCTTATCATACTGTGTATAAGGGAGCTGCAGGCTTATCATACTGTGTATAAGGAAGCTGCGGGCCCATCATACTGTGTATAAGGGAGCTGCGGGTCCATCATACTGTGTATAAGGGAGCTGTGGACCCACCATACTGTGTATAGGGAACTGTGAAGGCATATTGTGCATATGGGAGCTGTTGGCCCATTACACTGTATATAGGGGAGCTCTGGGGGGTATTATACTTTCTATAGTGGAGTTCTGTCATCATACTGTGTAAAGGGGAGCAGTGAGAACATCATACGGTGTATCGGGGAGTTATAGAATCATCATACTGTGTATAGGGGAGCTGTGGGGGCCTTATATTGTGTATAGGGAAGCTTTGAGCTCACCATACTGTGTATAGGGGAGCTGTGGGGGCCTTATACTGTGTATATGGAAGCTTTGAGCTCACCATACTGTGTATAATGGAGCAGTACATGAGGGAACTTAGGGAACATTATTAAATGTAAAGTGGGCACTTAAGCATTACTGTATTGTTATAGGGGCACTCAGAGTATTGCGACCATCAAAGTTGCATATCGTCACAATATGGCGGTAAAATCAATGTTCGTTTTTGTGTATAGATTTATTTTCAATAACAGAGCGGTCATATTCTGAGGTTCCACTATATTCACAATAAGAGTGCGCAACCGTAACTGTAATCAGGGTTAACTGGTTAGGGGCCCACTCAGATGTTTCACCCCCCCTAAGTTCAAACCCTAGCTACGCCTCTGGTTCTGGAGCTTTAAGAGCACTCGACAGTGTCTTTTGTCAGCTTACAGAAAGAGGTATATGCAGCAATGAGAGGTTACAGATCTGTACTCAGGGTTAACTCAGGTGTGTCACGGCACGTGCACAAGTACTTATAGGTGAAAGTAAAAACTGAGGTGATTCCAGTTAGAAAGACTTTAGAATGATGTCTGTAGAGGTTTTAGAGGGAACCCAGGCTCTTAGGCCTGGAGGAGATCTTGTAGTGAAAAGAGACTCCAAGTGAGTTCTGCTCTCCCAGAGGGCATCCCTCAGACTAAAGAACATTCTAGACTTGCCTGGAAAACAGATCTTCCTATTGACCATGTGACTAGGAGCTGGCCAATAGGACATCGGATTCACATCTCAGATCCGTACAAAACAGTAATTATGAGTCATTGTACAGTTTCACCATTAGATGATGCCAGAACACAGCAAATGAGAAATGCATTGCATCTAAAATGGCGGTGACTAGAAATGGAGAATTACAGCTCACAAATGCAGGGCATAATGTAGAGGAGCAGTTAGAGAGTAAGCTGTAGTGTACAGAAGCTTCTCACAATGCAGGATTACTTAAAGAGAAGGACACACTCTCGACTGGGTCACTATATTATCATGCCCCTTGTAAGCGCCGGCGGCATCGCTAGCTCTATACTTACCTCGTGCATGCGCAGCTTCTTCCCCTCACTGCATTGATCCTCTAAAGTTGGATGTACGCATCCCGGCCTCAGAGAGGTGCACTGTGCATGATCGGGAGTGCAGATAGACTGGTCAAAGTCCTCATTTACATATAATAAACAGACTTTAGAAATACTTTTTCTACAGATCTGTTTATGTATGTAATGTAATGAAGGGACTGTTAGGCAGGTTGTTTATATATGCAGACGCAACTGTGGCAGTTCGGAGGGCACGGGGGACCTGACAGGTTCCCTGTAAATTGGCTGAGGGGCTAGGTGGTCTACCTAGGACAAGGAATGTCAATGTGTTTGAAAGCTACTACTGATTGTAAATAACAGATTCCTTTATCAACTACAATAAATAAGTTGCTTAACAAGAAACACTTTGATATAGTGCAGATAGTGCAGTGCACAATAGAGTTCTCTTTTGCACACCGTATAGCTTGCTAAAAGGCACAAGTTTAGTGAGAGGCCAAAAAATGAACAAGTAATAAAACCGTTTATGGTAGCCATAGGGTGGGCCCCTAGAGTCAGTTCCACTGGTGGGCCCTAGGCACCCCAGTCCAACCCTGTATAAATTACTCAGTAAGATAAAGGCACAAGTAGTGTAAAGATTAATAATTGAAAATGAAACTTACACTCCCTGACAGAAGTTATGTCGCTTATCCATGTTATGTAAATAAAAGCTTATAAATTCATGTTAAATTCATCCATTGGTTGTATAAATTATTCTTTTGAAAGCTGAAACCCTCCGAAATGTGGTTTAGGTTAAGAAAATAAATTGGCATCAATGCAGAAATATTGATCAGTTAATGGACACAGAATGGTCAGATTTTGGCAAGACAAAAGTTTTGTCGCCTGGTCATATAATGCACCCAATCCTAGTTTACATCCTCACCTGTGCTCAGTAAATGATCGGTTAAGTAGTGTGTGTGTATAAAAAGAAACTCAACACCCCAGACCTTCACTTGAACTGCAACTTGAGCTGTGACAACATGCCAAAAATCCACCCTGCGACCAAAGCCTGGCTTATCAAGAGGCTGAAGACCAGATCTGTTATGATCTGGTGACCTTGGAGCCGCATGAAACTTTCTCTGGAGACGGTGGAACCTGTACTGACCGCAATCCTGAACTAACACCACAACTAGAAGTAGCCGTGGGGTGTGCCTAACACTCCCTAGACATCTCGACATCTGGAGGACTAAATACCCCTATAGATGGAAATGGGAATGCTATCTTGCCTCAGAGCAGACCCCCAAAGGATAGGCAGCCCCCACAAATAATGACTGTGAGTAGGAGAAGAATAGACACACGCAGGTAGAAAACAGGATTTAGCAGAAGAGGCCACTCTAGCTAAATAGGAAAGGATAGGACAGATAACTAGGCGGTCAGTATTAAAACCCTTCCAAAAATATCCGCAGCAGATAATACAAAAAGTTCCACAATCTAACTAAAGACATGGAATGTATATCTGCCACTCCAGAGAATCCAGCAAGACTGATAAAATACTGACACAATCTAAGCTGGACAAGAAAACACAAAGAATAGCACTGAATTGTGAAGCACACAACATGTGTGCCACAGGGAAAAAGAACCAGACACTTATCTTTGCTGATTTGGCAGAAAGGCAGGAGGAACCAGGCAGAGGTCCTACACCTCCCAACAACAATTGACAACTGGCAAGGACTAATGAATCCTGCACGCTTAAATACCCCAGTCAGATCTGCAATCAGCAGATACACCTGACCAGGGCTGCAACTCAGGGGCAACTGCATTACCACCTACAACCACCGGAGGGAGCCCAAAAGCAGAATTCACAACAGTACCCCCCCCTTGAGGACCCTCACCAGAGCCTCCAGGCCGATCAGGACGAGCCAGATGAAAAGCATGAACCAAATCAGCAGCATGGACATCAGAAGAAAAAACCAAGAATTATCCTCCTGGCCATAACCCTTCCATTTGACAAGGTACTGAAGCCTCCGCCTCGAAAAACGAGAATCCAAAATCTTCTCAACCACATACTCCAACTCCCCATCAACCAACACGGGGGCCGGAGGATCAACAGAGGGAACAACGGGCACCACATATTTCCGCAATAAAGATCTATGGAAGACATTATGGATAGCAAAAGAGGCCGGAAGCGCCAATCGAAAAGACACCGGATTAATAATCTCAGAAATCCTATAAGGACCAATAAACCGAGGCTTAAACTTAGGGGAAGAGACCTTCATAGGAACATGACGGGAAGACAACCAGACCAAATCCCCAACCCGGAGCCGGGAACCAACACACCGACGACGGTTAGCAAAACGTTGAGCCTCCTCCTGAGACAACACCAAATTGTCCACCACATGAGCCCAAATCTGCTGCAACCTGTCAACCACAGAATCCACACCAGGACAGTCAGAAGGCTCAACCTGCCCAGAAGAAAAACGAGGATGAAAACCAAAATTACAAAAAAAAGGCGAAACCAAAGTAGCCGAACTAGCCCGATTATTAAGGGCAAACTAGGCCAATGGCAAAAAGGCCACCCAATCATCCTGATCGGCAGACACAAAGCATCTCAAATAAGTCTCCAAAGTCTGATTAGTTCCCTCGGTCTGGCCATTTGTCTGAGGATGGAATGCAGAAGAAAAAGACAAATCAATGCCCAGCCTAGCACAAAAGGCCCGCCAAAACCTAAAAACAAACTGGGAACCTCTGTCGGACACAATATTCTCTGGAATACCATGCAAACGAACCACATGCTGAAAAAACAACGGAACCAACTCAGAAGAGGAAGGCAATTTAGGCAAAGGCACCAAATGAACCATCTTAGAAAACCGGTCACAAACAACTCAGATAACCGACATCCTCTGGGAAACTGGAAGATCAGAAATAAAATCCATAGAAATATGCATCCAGGGCCTCTCAGGGACCGGCAATGGCAAAAGTAACCCACTAGCACGGGAACAACAAGGCTTGGCCCGCGCACAAGTCCCACAGGACTGCACAAAAGAACGCACATCACGTGACAACGAAGGCCACCAAAAGGACCTACCAACCAAATCTCTGGTACCAAAAATACCAGGATGACCAGCCAACACAGAACAGTGAACCTCAGAAATCACTCTACTAGTCCATCTGTCAGGAACAAACAATTTCCCCACAGGACAGCGGTCAGGTCTATCAGCCTGATATTCCTGAAGAACCCGCAGTAAATCAGGGGAAATGGCAGAAAGGACCACCCCTTCTTTCAGAATGCCGACCGGTTCAAGGGCCTCAGGAGAATCAGGCAAAAAACTACTAGAAAGGGCATCAGCCTTAATATTCTTAGAACCCGGAAGATACGAAACCACGAAATCAAAACGGGAAAAAAACAAGGACCATCGAGCCTGTCTAGGACTCAGCCGTTTGGCAGACTCGAGGTAAATCAAATTCTTATGATCGGTCAGGACCACAATACGGTGCTTAGCTCCCTCAAGCCAATGTCGCCACTCCTCAAACGCCCACTTCATAGCCAACAACTCCCGATTGCCGACATCATAATTGCGTTCAGCAGGCGAAAACTTGCGGGAGAAGAAGGCACACGGTTTCATCAAAGAACCAACAGAATCCCTCTGAGACAAAACGGCCCCTGCCCCAATCTCAGAATCATCAATCTCAACCTGAAACGGAAGAGAAACATCTGGTTGGCGCAACACCGGAGCAGAAGTAAATCGGCGTTTAAGCTCCTGAAAGGCAGAGACAGCCGCAGAGGACCAATTCGCCACATCAGTGCCTTTTTTCGTCAAATCAGTCAAGGGTTTAACCACGCTGGAGAAGTTAGCAATGAAACGGCGATAAAAATTTGCAAAACCCAAAAATTTCTGAAGGCTCTTCACGGATGTGGGTTGAATCCAATCATGAATGGCCTGAACCTTAACCGGATCCATCTCCATAGATGAGGGAGAAAAATAAAGCCCAAAAAAGAAACCTTCTGCACCCCAAAGAGACACTTAGACCCCTTCACAAACAAAGCATTGTCACGAAGGATCTGAAATACCATCCTGACCTGTTCCACATGAGACTTCCAATCATCGGAAAAAAATCAAAATATCGTCCAAATATACAATCAAGAATTTATCAATATAAGTCCGGAAGATATCATGCATGAAGGATTGAAAAACAGATGGAGCGTTAGTGATAGAATGGCATCACAAGGTATTCAAAATGGCCTTCGGGCGTATTAAACGCAGTTTTCCATTCATCACCCTGTTTAATACGAACAAGATTATATGCCCCCCGAAGGTCAGTTTTAGTAAACCAACTAGCCCCCTTAATCCTAGCAAACAAATCGGAAAGCAAAGGTAAAGGGTATTGAAACGTGACCGTGATCTTATTCAAGAGGCGATAATCAATACAAGGTCTCAAGGAGCCATCCTTTAGCAACAAAAAAAAAACCTGCTCCTAACGGTGAAGAAGATGGCCGAATATGCCCTTTCTCCAAAGACTCCTTAACATAACTCCGCATGGCGGTATGTTGAGGCACAGACAGGTTGAAAAGTCGACCCTTAGGAAACTTACTGCCTGGAATCAAGTCAATAGCACAATCACAGTCCCTGTGCGGTGGAAGGGAACTGGACTTGGGCTCATCGAATACATCCTTAAAATCAGACAAAAACTCTGGAATTTCAGAAGAGGAAGGAGAGGAGATTGACATCAAAGGAACATCATTATGAACCCCCTGACAACCCCAACTAGTCACAGACATAGATTTCCAATCCAATACAGGATTATGTACCTGCAACCACGGGAAACCCAGCACGATAACATCATGCAAATTATGCAACACCAGAAATCGACAATCTTCCTGATGGGCTAGCGTCATGTGCATGGTCACCTGTGTCCAAAACTGAGGCTTATTTTTAGCCAAAGGTGCAGCATCAATCCCCCTTAAAGGAATAGGGTTCTGCAAAGGCTGCAAGGGAAAACCACAACGCCTGGCAAACTCAAAATCCATTAAGTTCAAGGCGGTGCCTGAATCCACAAACACCATGACAGAGAATGATGACAATGAGCAAATCAAGGACACCGATAACAGAAATTTAGGTTGTACAGTACTGATGGTAGCGATCCTTTTTGTCCACTTAGGGCAGACTGAAATGACATGAGAAGCGTTGCCACAATTATAACACAACCCATTCTGACGTCTGAATCCTTGTCGTTCCGTTCTAGACAAAATCCTATCACACTGCATTGGCTCAGGAATTGGCTCTGAGGATGACGCCACAGCGTGCACAGTTCTACGCTCCCGCAAGCGCCGATCAATCTGAATGGCCAGAGACATAGAATCACTCAGACCGGAAGGCGTGGGAAACCCCACCATAACATCTTTAATGGATTCAGAAAGACCCTTTCTGAAAATTGCCGCCAAAGCATCATCATTCCATTTAGTCAACACAGACCATTTTCTAAATTTCTGACAAAACAATTCTGCCGCCTCTTGACCCTGAGACAGGGCCAACAAGGTTTTCTCCGCTTGATCCACAGAATTAGGTTCATCATATAATAAACCTAAAGCCTGAAAAAAGGAATCTACATTAAGCAAGGCCGGATTCCCAGATTCCAGGGAAAATGTCCAATCCTGTGGATCACCACGCAGCAGGGAGATGACAATTTTAACCTGCTGAATGGAATCACCGGAGGATCGCGGTCTCAGAGCAAAAAACAATTTACAATTATTTTTAAACCCCCAAAATTTTGACCTATCACCAAAAAACAAATCAGGAGTAGGAATCTTCGGTTCTAAAGCTGGAGTCTGAACAATATAATCAGAAATACCCTGTACCCTAGCAGCAAGCTGGTCTACACGAGTAGCTAATTCCTGAACATCTATGCTGGCACAAGACTCCTCAGCCACCCATAAATAAAGAGGGAAAAAAAGACAAAACAGACTGCAGAAAAAAAAAATGGCTCAACACTTTTCTTCCCTTCTTCTGAGATGCATTTAACTCATTATGGGCCAGTTGTACTGTTATGATCTGGTGACCTTGGAGCCGCATGAAACTTTCTCTGGAGAAGGTGGAACCTGTACTGACCGCAATCCTGAACTAACACCACAACTAGAAGTAGCCGTGGGGTGTGCCTAACACTCCCTAGACACCTCGACACAGCCGGAGGACTAAATACCCCTTTAGATGGAAATGGGAATGCTATCTTGCCTCAGAGCAGACCCCCAAAGGATAGGCAGCCCCCCACAAATAATGACTGTGAGTAGGAGAAGAATAGACACACGCAGGTAGAAAACAGGATTTAGCAGAAGAGGCCACTCTAGCTAAATAGGAAAGGATAGGACAGATAACTAGGCGGTCAGTATTAAAACCCTTCCAAAAATATCCACAGCAGATAATACAAAAAGTTCCACAATCTAACTAAAGACATGGAATGTATATCTGCCACTCCAGAGAATCCAGCAAGACTGAGAAAATACTGACACAATCTAAGCTGGACAAGAAAACACAAAGAATAGCACTGAATTGTGAAGCACACAACATGTGTGCCACAGGGAAAAAGAACCAGACACTTATCTTTGCTGATTTGGCAGAAAGGCAGGAGGAACCAGGCAGAGGTCCTACACCTCCCAACAACAATTGACAACTGGCAAGGACTAATGAATCCTGCACGCCTAAATACCCCAGTCAGCTCTGCAATCAGCAGATACACCTGACCAGGGCTGCAACTCAGGGGCAACTGCATTACCACCTACAACCACCGGAGGGAGCCCAAAAGCAGAATTCACAACACAGATCCACTGCAGAGGTGGCTGGCACCTTTAATTTGTCTCAGCCTCAAGTACAAAGAATAAAAAAAAAAGATTTGAAGAGACTGCAGATATGTTTGACAAGCCCAGGTCCGGCAGACCCCGCAAGACAACTGCTCAGGAGGAACATTTGTTGGTTAGAAAATCCAAAGCAAACCCCTCTTCCACTGCAGCAGAGTTCCAACAGGCCTGGTCACCTCAAGTCCCTGTGTCAACTAAAACAGTTTGCAGGATTCTGACACAAAATGACCTCCATGGTCGAATCAGTGCCCAGAAGCCCGCACTAAACAAAAGGCAAGTAAAAAACCGTGTGGCATTTGCAAAGTCCCACAGCCTGCTAAACAGATGGACGCTGGAAAAGTGGCAGAAGGTGGATTTCTCTGATGAATCTTCAGTAGAATTACACCACAGCTGCCGCAAATACTGCAGGAGACCTACTGGAGCCTGTATGGATTCAAAATACACCCAGAAAACAGTTAAATTTTGTGATGGAAAGATCATGGTCTGGGGTTACATTCAGTATGGGGGTGTGCAAAACATTTGCAAGGTGGAAGGCAATATCAATAGCCTAAAATTTCAAGAGGTATTAGCTACCTCTTATATTCCAAATCATAAAATTCTGCAGCAAGATGTTGCTCCATCTCATACATCCATCTCTGCAACAAAGTTCCTCCAGGCAAAAAAAGATCAAGGTGCTCAAGGACTGGCCAGCCCAGTCACCAGACATGAACATCATTGAGCATGTGTGGGGTAGGATGAAAGAGGAAGCTTGGAAGACAAAACCAAAGAATCTAGATGAACTCTGGGAGGCATGTAAGACTGCATTCTTTGCTATTCCTGATGACTTCATTAATAAATTGTATGAATCATTGTTGAACTGCATGGATGCAGTCCTTCAAGCTCATGGAAGTCACATAAAATATTAAATATGACTCTAATAGCACCACAACTTCATTCACCAATGTTATCCAACATATATTTGTATTTTAATTTAACTTTTGTCTTGCCAAAATCTGACCATTCTGTGTCCATTAACTGATCAATATTTCTGCATTGATGCCAATTTATTTTCTTAACCTAAACCACATTTTGGAGGGTTTCAGTTTTCAAAAGAATAATTTATCCAACCAATGATTATAAGCTTTTATTTACATAACATGGATAAGCGACATAACTTCTGTCAGGGAGTGTATTACCAGAATAGAAGTATGGAGCACAGCCGTAGAAGAACCTCGGTGTCCCTCCTCCTCCTTACGTTTTTTGGGTCTCTCTAACATTGCATTAAAATACAATGACAGGCGTTCAAAAGATCTTATCTACACCAAAATGGTACCAATTAGAATGTCAGCTTGGCACGCAAAAAATAACCCGTCACCCAGTCCCAGATCCCGAAAAATAGAGGCGCTAGGGATCTTGGAAAATGATGCATTTTTTTATTAAACAAACTTTGGATTTTTATTTAATCACTTAAATAAAAAAGAATCTAGATATATCTGCGAACTCATAATTACCTGGAGAATCATAAAGGCAGATCAGCTTTAGTATTTTGTGAACATGGTTAAAAAAAATTGTGGAATTGCTCTTTTGTTTGCAATTTCACCGCACTTGGAATTTATTTTCCCATTTTCCAGTATATTATATGGTAAAATCAATGGTGTTGCTAAAAATTACAACTAGTACCACAAAAAACAAGCCCTCACATGGCCATATTGATGGAACAATAAAAAAGGTATGGTTCTGGAAAGAAGGTGAGCAAAAACGAGAAGCACAAAAATGGAAAATGGCCCTGGCCTGAAGGGGTTAAAGAATGTTTTTTAGAATCAAACAGCCAGTGCCTGATACCTGCTTCCTTTCAAAACAATTCATTTCTGCACCTAAAGGGATGCATACAAGTAATTTGGAAAACAAATGAAAGACGTTAATGTTGCCCTTTAAATAGTATAATGTAAGTTTTATAACCTTGCTGATATCAGTATGAATATGTCACAGAGTAAAAAATACTATAGTGTTAAGTTAAGTGACTGCTTGAAGCTCTTAGAAAACTATTACGGTAATACATCCATGTCTCCCGAGCTGCAGCACTCATTGTGTTAAAGATGATACAAAGTGAGCAAGCTGGTTTTAGAGAGCAGATGAAAATGCTGCTTCAGACAGAAAATTGCCTTGGAGACTGTAAGAATGAAAATAAAAACACGGATTCCATTCCCCCTCATTATACTACAGAGTGCGGTCACTTTCTGGGGCCTATTTATTAGCTGATGGAAAACATGTTTAGGCACAGTCACTAAAGGAGGGGAAAGAATGGAGGATGTCGGGCTGACTTCTTATTGCAATTTCTTCCTGAGCTTATTTCCCTTTCATACCAATGAATAATGACGTATAACAAGATAGGACCAGCATGCTTGCCCCTACTTGGTACTCGCTCGAGCATCTCACTGCTCGAGATGCTTGGAGCTCACCAAGTATTTCCAGGGTTGCTCGGCAGGAGCTCGTGTCCCCGCCCTGCATGTTTGGCGCTCTTTAGAGAGCCAATAAACATGCAGGGATTTTCTGCCACACACTGTAATGCTGCAGCCATGTTGGTTGTGGCATTACAGTGATTGGCTGGCCGCACAGCGTAATCAGGTCTATATCAGACCTGGCACCACTATGGTCGTCACAGTCTACTCTGGAATCAGGCAGTGTAGGGAGAGTTGCTGCTGAGCTAGGGAGAATTTGCTTGTGTCTTAGTTGAGATGGATATGTGTCTAATATATTGTGGCATGCCTACACTAACTAACAGTCCTTTTGAGGACTAATCCAGCTGCATAGATATCAGTGCTAGGCAGGCAGTGTATGTGGCAGACTGCAGTGCATATAACAAAAGGGTCCATTCCAGTTCTGTCTGCTGCTGCTGCTGCTTTGACAGATATTTCTAGACATAACCCCAGGTATCAGGGGCCAGGAATAATTTTTTGGGGATCTTAAGAAGCAATCCAGAGAACACCATTTTTCTGCTCTATTTGCTTTTTGGCACTGCAGAATACTGCCAGATCCTTTCCATATTACAGCACTAAAAATCCATCTATTTAAAACAGTTGTTTGTCCGTCACACAGATCACATATACTGTAATTGTGCTCAAAATTCTTCTATTTCTGGCCTCCATTTAAATTTTGTTGCACTGTGTTAGCGAAGTTATTGACACCAATCTGCTGGTAAAATAGTTACCTACAGGCCAGCTATTTAAAACTGTGGTTTGTCCGTCACACAGATCACATATAATTGCGCTCAAAATTCTGCCATTTCTGGCATCCATTTAAATTTTGTTGCAGTGTGTTAGTGAAGTTATTGACACCAGTTTGCTGGTTAAAAATAATTACCTGCAGGCCAGCTATTTAAAATTGTGGTTTGTGTGTCTCACGGATCACACATAATTGCTCTCAAAATTCTGCCATTTTTGTCATCCATTTAAATTTTGTTGCACTCTGTTAGTGAAGTTATTGACACCAGTTTGTTGGTAAAATAGTTACCTACAGGCCAGCTATTTAAAACTGTGGTTTGTCCATCACACGGATCACGTATAAATTCTCTCCAAATTCAGCTATTTGTAATGAATGTGGAAAATATTGTCCTCCATTTAAAATGGGCAAGGCACGTGGCAAGGGATGGGGAACTGGATGTGATGATCATGGTGATGATTAGTGTTGAGCATTCCAATACTGCAAGTATCGGGTATCGGCCGATACTTGCTGTATCGGAATTCCGATACCGAGATCCGATATTTTTGTGGTATCAGGTATCGGTATCGAAACAACATTAATGTAAAAATGTGTAAAAGAAAGAATTAAAATAAAAAATATTGCTATACTCACCTCTCCGACGCAGCCTGCACCTTACCGAGGGAAGCGGCAGCGTTCTTTGTTTAAAATTCGCGCTTTTCTTTCCTTTACTGAAGTCCCGGCTTGTGATTGGTCGCGTGCCGACCATGTGGCCGGGACGCAACCAATCACAGCAAGCCGTGACGTAATTTCAGGTCCTTCAGGATTTTAAAATTACGTTCCGGCGTTGTGATTGGTTGCGTCGCAGTCACCTGGGCAACGCAACCAATCACAGCAAGCCGTGACGTAATTTCAGGTCCTTAAGGATTTTAAAATTACGTCCCGGCTTTGTGATTGGTTGCGTCGCAGTCACATGGGAGACGCAACCAATCACAAGCCGTGACGTCACGGGAGGCTGGACACGCGCCCATTTTAAAATGCGCGCGTGTCCAGCCTCCCGGCTTGTGATTGGTTGATCGCGACGCAACCAATCACAAGCCGGGACGTCACGGGAGGCTGGACACGCGCCCATTTTAAAATGCGCGCGTGTCCAGCCTCCCGTGACGTCACGGCTTGTGATTGGTTGCGTCTCCCATGTGACTGCGACGCAACCAATCACAAAGCCGGGACGTAATTTTAAAATCCTTAAGGACCTGAAATTACGTCACGGCTTGCTGTGATTGGTTGCGTTGCCCATGTGACTGCGACGCAACCAATCACAACGCCGGAACGTAATTTTAAAATCCTGAAGGACCTGAAATTATGTCACGGCTTGCTGTGATTGGTTGCGTCCCGGCCACATGGTCGGCACGCGACCAATCACAAGCCGGGACTTCAGTAAAGGAAAGAAAAGCGCGAATTTTAAACAAAGAACGCTGCCGCTTCCCTCGGTAAGGTGCAGGCTGCGTCGGAGAGGTGAGTATAGCAATATTTTTTATTTTAATTCTTTCTTTTACACATTAATATGGTTCCCAGGGCCTGAAGGAGAGTTTCCTCTCCTTCAGACCCTGGGAACCATCAGGAATACCGTCCGATACATGAGTCCCATTGACTTGTATTGGTATCGGGTATCGGTATCGGATTGGATCCGATACTTTGCCGGTATCGGCCGATACTTTCCGATACCGATACTTTCAAGTATCGGACGGTATCGCTCAACACTAGTGATGATGCATGCAGAGGCCGAGGCCAAGCTGTAATTGTGCCACAACAAACACACATCTTATCACCCGACCTTCCTGTCCCAATTACTAGGGGACAGCAGCACACCACTATTGACCCAGAACAGTGTCAAAAGGTTGTTGGTTGGATAGCGGATAATAATTCCAGTCACTTTGCTGCCACCACCACCCTGTCTTCCACACGATCAAGTCTCAGTAGCTGTGAGTCTGGACCGTATATTCCTCACCCTGATCCTCCTTCCTCCCACCATGCCAAATACTCAGAGACAACTGATGCCACACTTGGACACTCCAAAGAGCTGTTCACTATTCCATTTACAGATTCGGGCCTCTCGCCGGTCCACTTGAAGCGAGGCAAGAGGAGATCGCATGTAGCAATGCCCAAATATTTGAGCAGCCACGGTCACACGAAGGGGATGGTGGGAAAGTGTCACAAGAGGTGGATGATGAGACAATTGCCAGAAAGTCAGGAGGAGGACCAGGGTGCGGAAGTGGAAGACGAGGTGGTGGATGATATAGTAAATGACCCAACCTGGCAGGAGAACATGCAGAGCGAGGACAGCAGCACACAGGGGGAGGGAGGTATAGCACCCCAACAGGCAGGAAGAAGCAGTGTGGTGGCCGCAGACAGAAGGCGAGCAACCATTCCCCATAACACCAACACGACGGAAGTTGCCAGTCCAAATCTTAGGTCTTCCCGAGTCTAGTTGTTTTTTAAAGACTCTGCCGATAACCTCAAAAAGGTCATTTGCACCAAGTGCTAGGCCAGCATCAGCAAGGGTAGCAAAACTACCAGCCTGACCACCACCAGCATTATAAGGCACATGGCAGCAAAGCACCAGACTTTGTGGGCCGAAACCCAGGGTCCAGGAACAGTGTCTACGGGTGACACCCCTGCTTCTTCCACTGTTGTGCATGCAAGATAATCCCCTGTCCATGGAGCATGCAATTTGCCTCCTGTCCTGCACCTGTCGTTGCACACACTCAACTAGCACCATCAGCAAGCACATGCACGTCCTTGTCCCAGTGCAGCATTCAGTTGTCCATACCCCAGTCCTTGGAATGCAAGTGCAAATACGCTGCCAACGCCCCACAGGCGAAACTACAAAATTCAGCTAACATAGAGAAACTCAAAAAAACACATCATAAAATGCAGATGCACCAAAACCCTGTCTAATGACAAATGCACTAGCAGGATGAGGCAGGCCCCCACTGATAACTGCTGGAATTATAACTGGTGGAATTATAACTGATAAGCACATCCGCCTGTCAACTGAAAATACTGACAGGCTTATAAAAATGAACATGGGCTTGATTGGGTCAGACTTCTCAATACCACCGAATGATAGCAGCATAACAAACTGAAAACACCAGTGATTGTCTTACCGCTGTCTCTAACATCATGTCCTCCCTCTATCTGAAACTGTAAAAAGGTAATACACGTCACTCTGTGAAAAAATAGGTGCTCGGAAAGGGGTACCACTCCCTTACATAAATATGAAAAAATATCCGGCACTCAAAGGTAGATGCAAATTGATTTTATTTTGATGCAATCCCAGACATGTAACGTTTCGGTCTGTAACTTAGACCTTCTTCAGACAGATCGCTGTGGTATGTCAATATCACGTATCGGCAGCGCGTGGAAAAGGATGTACTCCTGTGTGGAAGAGGCGCTGGGCACAGGAGTACATCCTTTTCCACGCGCTGCCGATGCGTGATATTGACATACCACAGCGATCTGTCTGAAGAAGGTTTACGTTACAGACCGAAACGTTACATGTCTGGGATTGCATCAAAATAAAATCAATTTGCATCTACCTTTGAGTGCCGGATATTTTTTCATATCTATCTGAAACTGAACCTGTCAAAAACTGAACTCCTCGTGTTCTCTCCCTCTACTAACCTACCTTTGCCTGACATTGCCATCTCCGTGTGCGGTTCCATCATTACTCCAAAGCAACATGCCCGCTGCCTTGGGGTCATCCTTGATTCGGAGCTTTCATTCACCCCCCACATCCGATCATTGGCTCGCTCTTATCTGCATCTCAAAAACATTTCTAGAATTCGCCCTTTTCTTACTTTCGACTCTGCAAAAACTCTTACTGTCTCACTTATTCATTCTTGTTTGGATTATTGTAACTCTCTACTAATCGGCCTCCCTCTTACCAAACTCTCCTCGCTCCAATCTGTCCTGAATGCTGCTGCCAGGATCATATTCCTCACCAACCGTTACACCGATGCCTCTACCTTGTGCCAGTCATTACACTGGCTACCCATCCACTCCAGAATCCAGTACAAAACTACTACCCTCATCCACAAAGCACTCCATGGCTCAGCACCACCCTACATCTCCTCTCTGGTCTCAGTCTACCACCCTACCCGTGCCCTCCGCTCCACTAATGACCTCAGGTTAGCATCCTCAATAATCAGAACCTCCCATTCCCGTCTCCAAGACTTTACACGTGCTGCGCCGATTCTTTGGAATGCACTACCCAGGTTAATACGATTAATCCCCAATCCCCACAGTTTTAAGCGTGCCCTAAAAACGCATTTGTTCAGACTGGCCTACCGCCTCAACGCATTAACCTAACTATCCCTGTGTGGTATAAAAAATTAAAAAAAACATAATCAGGTTCCTCGCATCATGTTCTCATACACTTTATGCAGTTAATAGCACTCTGTGTCTGTACTGCATACTTAGGCTGTTAACTGGTTCATGCAGCTTTACATGAACACCCGAGCCTTACACTATGGCTGGTCCAAATAACTAAAGCAATTGTTTACCATCCACCTCTCGTGTCTCCCCTTTTCCTCATAGGTTGTAAGCTTGCGAGCAGGGCCCTCATTCCTCCTGGTATCTGTTTTGAACTGTGATTTCTGTTATGCTGTAATGTCTATTGTCTGTACAAGTCCCCTCTATAAGTTGTAAAGCGCTGCGGAATATGTTGGCGCTATATAAATAAAAATTATTATTGTTATTATAAATCCAGTGGTTTTTTTTGCAAGGTCTATTCCCATGCACCTCTTCACACCCACACATGGGTACACGCTTCCTAATTTTGGCTATTTCCTATTGTCCTCCTCCTTCTCATCCTCATCCTTCCACCATCATATCACCAAGGTGACCGTGGTACGTGATGCAACAGCCAGATAATTTTTTTCATAATGGTGTTTATGATGCCCTTAAAATAAATTTATTATACAGTATGTTCATGTATACCCCCTGGATAAATGTTTGTTAGCCCATCCGACCTCTACGTCTCTTCCAAGGGGCATTGGAGTTCCTCCAAAATTTTGTCAGCCCTTGCATTCACTGCATAGGAAAACACTATGCGAGACCCACTTCCTAATAATGGGAACATTGTTTTCATGAGGCCCTCCTCTATGTCTTTTCAAAGGGGCATTGAAGTGCCTCCAAATTTTTGACAGCCCTTGCATTCCCTGCAGAGGAAAACACTATGCGAGACCCACTTCCTAATAATGGGAACATTGTTTTCAGGAGGCTCTCTGACCTCTACATCTATTCAAAGGGGTATTAGGGTGCATCCAAATTTTGGGCAGCCCTGCCACTAACTGCATACGCAATAACAATTTAGGAGGCCCACTGTTTAATAATAAGAACAAAAAATCATAGCCGGCTGATGGCTCTCTAAGAATAGTAAAGGCCGACCTGATGGCCCTAGAAAAATAGGCTTTGTGACTTTCAGAGTCCCTCCTTCATTAATGAAACAGGATGTGTCTGATGATGTATTACACATCACATGGCCAGATAAGGTTGTAAAATGTTAAAATGACATTTCCCAGTGAATGCATTTGTCTTGGTTGAATGCAATGCTAAAGTTCAAAATCACATCAAAAACGCTACGTGTCAACACAGCCCAAGGTGTAGAGGAGTATTTTTGTTTTTGGTTATTTATTTTGCCTTATATACAAGTCATTGCCCTGGAAAATAATGTTCCTTAAAGGGCACCTGTCACCCCGTTTTTTCAGTATGAGATAAAAATACTTTTAAATAGGGCCTGAGCTGTGCATTACAACAGTGTATTTTGTGGACCCCGATTCCCCACCTATGCTGCCAAAATACGTTACCAAAGTAGCCGTTTTCGCCTGTCAATCAGGCTGGTCTGGTCAAAAGGGCGTGGTGTCTTCCCCCAGATCTTGCTTAGTTTTCCATTGGTGGCGTAGCGGTTTGCGCATGCCCAAGGTCCCGAATCCACTGCACAGGGGAGTTAAAAGAGCGCGATGTGCACTATTTCATTGGTGATCGGTGGGGGCGGCCATCTTCCTTTGGCCGCGCGTGCGCAGAAGCGGCGCTCTGCTGGCCGCGGCTTCAGGAAAATGGCTGCGGGATGCCGCGCGTGCGCAGATGGAGATCGCGGCGGCCATTTTCCTGAAGCCGAGATGCGAACTCTGCTTCAGGAAAATGGCCACCGCGATCTCCATCTGCGCACGCACGGCATCCCGCGGCCATTTTCCTGAAGCCGCGGCCAGCAGAGCGCCGCTTCTGCGCACGTGCGGCCAAAGGAAGATGGCCGCCCCCACCGATCACCAATGAAATAGTGCACATCGCGCTCTTTTAACTCCCCTGTGCAATGGATTCGGGACCTTGGGCATGCGCAAACCGCTACGCCACCAACGGAAAACTAAGCAAGATCTGGGGGAAGACACCGCGCCCTTTTGACCAGACCAGCCTGATTGACAGGCGAAAACGGCTACTTTGGTAATGTATTTTGGCAGCATAGGTGGGGAATTGGGGTCCACAAAATACACTGTTGTAATGCACAGCTCAGGCCCTATTTAACAGTATTTTTATCTCATACTGAAAAAACGGGGTGACAGGTGCCCTGTAACATAATTCCCAGGAAAATCCGTTTTGGGTTTTGTTTTTATTCCAATAAATTTTTATTGAAATTTTTATGTTAACTTACGGTAGGTGGGGAAGGGAGGATGGGGAGAAGGAATAAAAGGGAAGGGAGGATGAGGGATAGATGGTAGGGGAGGGGGGTAGACAGAAAAAGAAAGGAGTGAAGGAAAAGACCCCTTTACAAATAGGGGAAAGACAAGCATACATCAAGCATACATATACTTCAGTAGATATACATATATACAGTGGGGCAAAAAAGTATTTAGTCAGTCAGCAATAGTGCAAGTTCCACCACTTAAAAAGATGAGAGGCGTCTGTAATTTACATCATAGGTAGACCACAACTATGGGAGACAAACTGAGAAAAAAAAATCCTGAAAATCACATTGTCTGTTTTTTTATCATTTTATTTGCATATTCTGGTGGAAAATAAGTATTTGGTCAGAAACAAAATTTCATCTCAATACTTTGTAATATATCCTTTGTTGGCAATGACAGAGGTCAAACGTTTTCTGTAAGTCTTCACAAGGTTGCCACACACTGTTGTTGGTATGTTGGCCCATTCCTCCATGCAGATCTCCTCTAGAGCAGTGATGTTTTTGGCTTTTCGCTTGGCAACACGGACTTTCAACTCCCTCCAAAGGTTTTCTATAGGGTTGAGATCTGGAGAATGGCTAGGCCACTCCAGGACCTTGAAATGCTTTTTACGAAGCCACTCCTTCGTTGCCCTGGCGGTGTGCTTTGGATCATTGTCATGTTGAAAGACCCAGCCACGTTTCATCTTCAATGCCCTTGCTGATGGAAGGAGGTTTGCACTCAAAATCTCACGATACATGGCCCCATTCATTCTTTCATGTACCCGGATCAGTCGTCCTGGCCCCTTTGCAGAGAAACAGCCCCAAAGCATGATGTTTCCCCCACCATGCTTTACAGTAGGTATGGTGTTTGATGGATGCAACTCAGTATTCTTTTTCCTCCAAACACGACAAGTTGTGTTTCTACCAAACAGTTCCAATTTGGTTTCATCAGACCATAGGACATTCTCCCAAAACTCCTCTGGATCATCCAAATGCTCTCTAGCAAACTTCAGACGGGCCCGGACATGTACTGGCTTAAGCAGTGGGACACGTCTGGCACTGCAGGATCTGAGTCCATGGTGGCGTAGTGTGTTACTTATGGTAGGCCTTGTTACATTGGTCCCAGCTCTCTGCAGTTCATTCACTAGGTCCCCCCGCGTGGTTCTGGGATTTTTGCTCACCGTTCTTGTGATCATTCTGACCCCACGGGGTGGGATTTTGCGTGGAGCCCCAGATCGAGGGAGATTATCAGTGGTCTTGAATGTCTTCCATTTTCTAATTATTGCTCCCACTGTTGATTTCTTCACTCCAAGCTGGTTGGCTATTGCAGATTCAGTCTTCCCAGCCTGGTGCAGGGCTACAATTTTGTTTCTGGTGTCCTTTGACAGCTCTTTGGTCTTCACCATAGTGGAGTTTGGAGTCAGACTGTTTGAGGGTGTGCACAGGTGTCTTTTTATACTGATAACAAGTTTAAACAGGTGCCATTACTACAGGTAATGAGTGGAGGAAAGAGGAGACTCTTAAAGAAGAAGTTACAGGTCTTGTGAGAGCCAGAAATCTTGATTGTTTGTTTCTGACCAAATACTTATTTTCCACCAGAATATGCAAATAAAATGATAAAAAAACAGACAATGTGATTTTCTGGATTTTTTTTTCTCAGTTTGTCTCCCATAGTTGAGGTCTACCTATGATGTAAATTACAGACGCCTCTCATCTTTTTAAGTGGTGGAACTTGCACTATTGCTGACTGACTAAATACTTTTTTGCCCCACTGTATATAACTGTTGCTTAGAATTACAGCAGTATCTAAAAGTAGTCATACAAATACTTTAAGTAAAATTTAAAATATATGAGAGCTTGTCGTGTCTGGGCACACTCTTAGGTGACCCTAAGACTATGTAGAGGGAAAGTTTGGTTCATTTAAAATAGTAGCAAGTGGAGTAAGACTTTACTAATTACTTCTAAACATTAAAGACTGCTATTACATTGTAATAAAAAATGAGAAGACCTCATGGGAAATGTATCAAAATTAACATCCCGTTCTGTCAGGTTGGACATACAGTACAGACCAAAAGTTTGGACACACCTTCCCATTTAAAGATTTTTCTGTATTTTCATGACTATGAAAATTGTAAATTCACACTGAAGGCATCAAAACTATGAATTAACACATGTGGAATTACATACAGTATATTTATTACCGTATTTTCTGGTGTATAAGACGACTAGGCGTATAAGATGACCCCCAACTTTTCCATATAAAATATGGAATTTGGGATATACCCGCCGTATAAGACGGGGGTCATCTTATACGCCCAGTCATCTTATACGGCGTGTGGTTCCCAGGGTCTGGAGGAGAGGAGACTCTCCTTCAGGCCCTGGGATCCATATTCATGTAAAAAATAAAGAATAAAAATAAAAAATATGGATATACTCACCCCTCCGACGGACCCTGGACCTCAGCGGTGCAAGCGTCTGCCTCCATTCGTAAGAATGCAGTGAGTGAAGGACCTGCGATGACGTCGCGGTCACGCGACCGCTCACGTGACCGCTCATGTGACCGCGACGTCATCGAAGGTCCTTCACTCACTGCATTCTTAGGAACGGAGGCAGACGCTTGCACCGCTGAGGTCCAGGGTCCGTCGGAGGGGTGAGTATATCCATATTTTTTATTTTTATTCTTTATTTTTTACATGAATATGGATCCCAGGGCCTGAAGTAGAGTCTCCTCTCCTTCAGACCCTGGGAACCATCCAGGATCGCTCTGTGCACCTGTGCCCGGCGTATAAGACGACCCCCGACTTTTGGGACAATTTTTAGGGGTTAAAAAGTCATCTTATACGCCGGAAAATACGGTATGTCTTATATTCTAGGTTCTTCAAAGTAGCCATCTTTTTCTTTGATGACTGCTTTGCACACTCTTGGCATTCTCTTGATGAGCTTCAAGAGGTAGTCACCGGGAATGGTCTTCCAACAATCTTGAAGGAGTTCCCAGAGATGCTTAGCACTTGTTGGCCCTTTTGCCTTTACTCTGCGGTCCAGCTCACCCCAAACCATCTCAATTGGGATCAGGTCTTGTGACTGTGGATGCCAGGTCATCTGGCGTAGCACCCAATCACTCTCCTTCTTGCTCAAATAGCCCTTACACAGCCTGGAGGTGTGTTTGGGGTCATTGTCATGTTGAAAAATAAATGATGGTCCAACTAAACGCAAATCGGATGGAATAACATGCCGCTGCAAGATGCTGTGGTAGCCATGATGGTTCAGTATGCCTTCAATTTAGAATAAATCCCCTACAGTGTCACCAGCAAAGCACCCCCACACCATCACACCTCCTCCTCCATGCTTCACGGTGGGAACCAGGTGATGCCTTCAGTGTGAATGTACAATTTTCATAGTCGAGAAAATACAGAAAAATCTTTAAATGAGAAGGTGTGTCCAAACTTTTGGTCTGTACTGTATGCCTGATAAGGAAGAAGAAGAGAGACCATGTGAAGCCGAAGAGGACATTATTCTGGATTTTTTCAGACAATTCTTTCCTCCGATGATGAGATAATTATTAGTTTTGATGCAAATTTTACTTGTATGGTGGAAGTCTGGGTCCAGTGGTAGGGTATTCCGCCACATAGCACTTCCCGTGTCGTATAGTGGTATGATTTCCTTTTTTGAATTGTGGCTCTAGGCGAGGATTTTTGAGTTTCTTGTTAGGGCCAGAAGATCATTCCTTACCCACCCAGGGTAAAAGGACACAATAACATCTCTTGCAATATTTGGAGGGAGAGAGAGTGGTCTAGGGATTCTAAATGCTTTCTCGACCAGGTTTTTTACTTTGGTATTTGGTAATATTTGTTTTTGTTTTTGTATGTTTTATTGTGAGTCTGTAAAAATGGCGTAAGACTCTGACAACATTGTTAACAGCAGTGACCTGGGAGTCAGAAATGATTCCAGGGGTCTTCCCCATGCTGTTCCCATGTCATTTGAGCACTGTTCCCATCGATTTCTGCAATTTCTAGTCCCTCTGCAGACCGCCGGGTGGACTGCCAGAAAAATGCTTGAGTTTCCCATAGACTTACATTGGGCTCGTTGCTCAGGTCGAGCACCTGAGCATTCCAATTTGCTCAACCTGAGCAATGAGCACCTGAGCATTTTAGTGCTCGTCCATCACTAGAAAGGACCACTGTGATTGCAAATAAATTCATGGGATGACAAATGTTTGGGGAAATCAAGCAAGATGCCGAGAGATATAGAAGAGAGCAGCACAGTGGCGCAGTGGTTAGCACAGCAGCCTTGCAGCGCTGGAGTCCTGGGTTCTAATCCCACCTTGGACAACATCTGCAAAGAGTTTGTATGTTCTCTCCATGTTTGCGTGGGTTTCCTCCCACATTCCAAAGACATACTGGTAGGGAATTTAGATTGTGAGCCCCATTGGGGACAGCGATGATAATGTGTGCAAACTGTAAAGCGCTGCGTAATATGTTAGCGCTATATAAAGATTATTATTATTTTTATTATTAAGAGAGGGTTAGTCAATTTTAACTCTATCAGAGTGGCAAATTTGTACCCTAATCAAACATTTTAGCTTTGCACAACCTTTAACATCTGTTTATTTGAAGTCAGAATTAGAAGGAATATGAGAAGCTGGCGAAATACCAGGGCCTCAAAGGAGAACAGGAGAAGATGTAGAAGGTGAAGGCAACTGTGATTCCAATGGTGATAGGGGTCACTGCTCCGAGTGCTCCTAAGTTGGGAAAATGGCTACAACTGATCTCAGGAGCAACATCTGAACTCTGTCCAAAAAAGCGCAATGCTGGGAACAACTAAGATCCTGTGCAGAACCCTCAAACTCCCAGGCCTCTTGTAGAGGACCCGAGAATGAGAAAGGACAAAAAAAAGACCACCCCCATTGAGGGGTGAGAAGAAAGTTTGTTTATATATATATATGTGTATCTATATCTATCTATCTATCTATCTATCTATCTATCTATCTATATATATACTGCTCAAAAAAATAAAGGGAACAATAAAATCCCACATCCTAGATATCACTGAATGAAATATTCCAGTTGTAAATCTTTATTAATTACATAGTGGAATGTGTTGAGAACAATAAAACCTAAAAATGATCAACGTAAATCATAACTAATATTCCACGGAGGTCTGGAGTTGGAATGATGCTCAAAATCAAAGTGGAAAATGAAGTTACAGGCTGATCCAACTTCAGTGGAAATGCCTTAAGACAAGGAAATGATGCTCAGTAGTGTGTGGCCTTCATGTGCCTGTATGATCTCCCTACAATGCCTAGGCATGCTCCTGATGAAGCAGCGGATGGTCTCCTGAGGGATCTCCTCCCAGACCTGGACTAAAGCATTCGCCAACTGGACAGTCTGTGTTGCAATGTGACGTTGGTGGATGGTGCTAGACATGATGTCCCAGATGTGTTCTATCGGATTCAGGTCTTGGGAACTGGCAGGCCAGTCCATAGCTTCAATGCCTTCATCTTGCAGGAACAGCTGACACACTCCAGCTATATGAGGTCTGGCATTGTCCTGCATTAGGAGGAACCCAGGGCCAACCGCACCAGCATATGGTCTCACAAGGGGTCTGAGGATCTCATCTCGGTACCTAATGGCATTCAGGCTACCTCTGGCGAGCACATGGAGGGCTGTGCGGCCCTCAAAACAAATGCCACCCCACACCATTACTGACCCACTGCCAAACTGGTCATGCTGAAGGATGTTGCAGGCAGCAGATCCAGACTCTGTCACGTCTGTCACATGTGCTCAGTGTGAACCTGCTTTCATCTGTGAAGAGCACAGGGCACCAGTGGTGAATTTGCCAATCCTGGTGTTCTGTGGCAAATGCCAAACGTCCTGCACGATGTTGGGCTGTGAGCACAACCCCCATCTGTGGACGTTGGGCACTCAGACCATCCTTATGGAGTTGGTTTCTAACCGTTTGTGCAGACACATGCACATTTGTGGCCTGCTGGAGGTCATTTTGCAGGGCTCCGACAGTGCTCCTCCTGTTCCTCCTTGCACAAAGGCTGAGGTAGCCTGCTGCTGGGTTGTTGCCCTCCTACAGCCCCTTTCACGTCTCTTGGTTTACTGGCTTGTCTCCTGGTAGTGCCCTCAGCCTCTGGACACCATGCTGACAGACACAGCAAACCTTCTTGCCACGGCTCGCATTGATGTGCCATCCTAGATGAGCTGCACTACCTAAGCCACTTGTGTGGGTTGTAGAGTCTGTCTCATGCTACCAAGAGTGTGAAAGCACAACCAACATTCAAAAGTGACCAAAACATAAGCCAGAAAGCATCGGTACTGAGATGTGGTCTGTGGTCCCCAACTGCAGAACCACTCCTTTATTGAGTGTGTATTGATAATTGCCAATAATTTCCATCTGTTGTCCAGTCCATATGTGTGTGTGTGTGTGTGTGTGTGTGTGTGTGTGTGTGTGAAAGTGTTTGCCCCCTTCCTGATCTCCTATTCTTTTGCATGTTGGTCACACTTAAGTGTTTCAGATCACCAAACAAATTTAAATATTAGACAAAGATAACACAAAATGCAGTTTTTAAATTAAGGTCTTTATTATAAAGGGATAAATAATCCAAAACTACAGGGCCCTGTGTGAAAAGGTTATTGCCCCCCTTAAAGCATAAATTAATTGGAGTTTATAACATCTTTGCGAAGCTCAGATCAAATTCCCTAACACCCAGGCGCCTGATTACTGCCACACCTGCTGTCAATCATGAAATCACTTAAATAGGACCTGCCTGAAAAAGTGAAGTGGACCAAAAGATCCTCAGAAGCTACACATGTCGCTATCCAAAGAAATTCTGGAACAAATGAGAAACAAAGTAATTGAGATCTAACAGTCTGTAAAAGGTTGTAAAGCTTTGAGACACCAGTGAACCACAGTGAGAGCCATTATCCACAAATGGTGAAAACATGGAATAGTGGCGAACCTTCCCAGGAATGGTTGGCCATTCAAAATTAGCCCAAGAGCAGAGTGACGACTTTTCCAAGAGGTAACAAAAGAGCCCACAACAACATCGAAAGAACTGCAGGCCTCATTTGCCTCAGTTAAGGTCAGTGGTCATGACTTCAATATTAGAAAGAGACTGAAGCACACTTGGGTTATGCAGCAGTACAATTATCCAAAGCACACAAGCAAGTCCACCTCTGAATGACTTAAGAAAAACAATATTAAGACTTTGGAGTGGCCGAGTCAATGTCCAGACCTTAATCCGATTAAAATTCTGTCGCATGACCATTAAAAAGGCGGTTCATGCTCGGAAATCCTCCAATTTGGATGAATTACATCAAATCTAAAAGATGAGTGGGTCAAAATTCCTTCAGAGTGTTGTAAAAGACTCATTGTCAGCTATCGCAAATACTTGATTTCAGCTGTTGCTGTTAAGGATGGGCCAACCAGTTACTAGGTTTAAGAGGCAATAACTTTTTCACACAGGGCTGTGTAGGTTAGGATTCCTTTTTCCATTAATAATAAAGACCATCATTTAAAAACTGCACTTTGTGTTTACTTGTATTACCTTTGTCTAATATTTACATATACAGGTGCATCTCACAAAATTAGAATATCATCAAAAACTTAATTTATTTCAGTTCTTCAATACAAAAAGTGAAACTCATATATAAAGTCTTACACACAGAGTGATCTATTTCAAGTATTTATTTCTGTTAATGTTGATGATTACGGCTTACAGCTAATAAAAACCCAATAGTTGTTATCTCAGTAAAATAGAATACTTTATCCAAAAAGTATAATTCTCTTCCTCTCAAAGAGAAACGATACTTCTTGGATATCGGTCAGCTGCCTCTCACACAGCCAAACCAGATCTCCACTTTGCACTGAGAAGGGGCAGTATCCCGAAACACAGTGTCTGCAAATTGAGATTCTGGCTTGGCTATTATCCTAAGTCATGTGACAAGGCTCGTTAAAGGGTCAATATTGACTTGTAGGATTACTAGCCTCCAATAGGTGGCACTAGAGTTCTAGTTCTCTTCCTTTCTGAAGAGACAATTTGCATAACTAGAATACTTTATAACACCAGCTTGAAAAAAATATTTTAAAATCCAAAATGTTGGCCTACTGAAATGTATGTTCAGTAAATGCACTCAATACTTGGTCGGGGCTACTTTTGCATCAATTACTGCATCAATGCGGCATGGCATGGAGGCAATCAGCCTGTGGCACTGCTGAGGTGTTATGGAAGCCCAGGTTACTTTGATAGCAGCCTTCAGCTCGTCTGCATTGTTGGGTCTGATGTCTCTCATCTTCCTCTTAACAATACCCCATAGATTTTCTATGGGGTCAATGTTAGGCGAGTTTGCTGGCCAATCAAGCACAGTGATAATGTTGTTTTTAAACCAGGAATTGGTACTTTTGGCAGTGTGGACAGGTGCCAAGTCCTCCTGGAGAATGACATTTCCATATCCAAAAAGCTTGTTAGCAAAGGGAAGCATGAACTGCACTTAAATTTTCTGGTAGATGGCTGCACTGACTTTGGTCTTGATAAAACACAGTGGACTTACACCAGCAGGTTATATAGCTCCCGAAACCATAATTGATTGTGGATACTTCACACTAAACCTTGGAAATCAAGGTCCCAAGGTCTGGATGATAAGTGGAGAAGCACACAATCCAAGCTGCTTGAGGTCTAGTGGGAGGTTTTCTCAATCAGTGACAGTTTAGGGAGCCATGTCATCTGCTGGTGTAGGTCCACTGTGTTTTATCAAGACCAATGTCAGCACAGGCGTCTAACAGGAAATATTACAGCACTTCATACTTCACTCTGCCGACAAGCTTTTTTTAGATGGAAATTTCATTCTCCAGCTGGACTTGGCACTAGTGATGAGCGAGTATACTCTTTGCTCGGGTTTTCCTGAGCACACTCGGGTGGTCTCTGAGTATTTGTAAGGGCTCGGAGATTTAGTTTGTGTTGATGCAGCTGCATGATTTACAGCTGTCTAGCCAGCCTGAGTACATGTGTGGATTGCCTGGTTGCTAGGGAATCCCCACATGTATTCAAGCTGTCTAGCAGCTGTAAATTATTTAGATGTGAGAGTCCTCAGTAGTTGATACCTTTTAATGGCTAACTGAAAAGATGGTAACAAATTGCAAGTTTTCGAGACTACGCAGGTCCCTTCATCAGCCAAAGACTAAAGCAATCACATACTTATATATGACACAGCACAGAGAGAAAGAAGGCAATAGATGAGACAAGTGACGTGAAGCAGAATTATCATTATGTGAGAGGGATAGCCATAAATATTGGAACAGTTCATAGATAAGGAAGTCTTAATGTTTTATGGTCCTCTGAATGGGTCTGGTTCTATGCTGTGATGACCCCAGAAGGTCTGAAGAGGAAATTCCATAATTGATGTAAAAAGACGTAAATCCATACGAAACATTCATTCCTGCACTGAGTGTGTCAAAGGTCCTCATGACTGGTAGCAGGCCAGAGGCCTGATGGGACATGAGGACAAAAATTGTCCCATCAGGCCTCTGGCCTACTACCGCTACATTGATGATATTTTAATTATCTGGATGGAGTCTGAGCAACAGCTATAGATGTTCCACGAACTGTTTAATCAATTTCATCCCACCATCAACTTAACACTCAACTACTCCAGCACTGAAATTAACTTTTTGGACACCATCATTAAGCTAGAGAACAATGAAATAAAGACATCCATATATCAGAAGCCAATCGACCGTCCAACATAACTTAAATGGGACAGTTTCCATCCAAAACACAAAAAACTCTATTGTCTACAGCCAAGCCATCAGACACAATTGTATATGTTCCAACCCCATGGATAGAGACAAACACCTTGGTCGCCTCAAAAAGATTTTTTTGAATCAGGGCTACCATCCAAGAACAATTGAAAACCAAAATACAAGAGCCACCAGAATATCAAGGAATCACCTGCTACATTACAAAGCTAAAGAAGAAAATAATCGGGTGCCTCTAGTAGTCACCTACAATCCAAATCTGGAGGTGCTAAGGGGAGCTGAACGGAAATTACAACCTTTACTACAAAAAGATGCCCGCTTACAATCCATTTTTCCAGACCCCCACTACTGTGTTTTAGGCAGCCCCCAAATTTTACCCCTTTCTGCCATTAGACGTACTATTCCGTCCATGTGACCCGGGCCCTACTTCCCATGGATGGAACAGTACATCATAGGCGATCGGCTGCACTCACGAGGGAGCGCGGCCGATCGCCACCGGGTGTCAGCTGATTATTACAGCTGACATCCGGCACTACATCTCGGACCGCTCCTAGCACATTAACCCCCGGAACACTGTGATCAAACATGATCGCAGCGTTCCGGGGGCTCCCTGCGTGCTTCCCTGAGACCCTCGGAACAACGCGATGTGATCACATTGCTCAGAGGGTCTCCTACGTCCTCCTCCCTGCAGGCCCCGGATCCAAAATGGCCGCAGGGCTCCTTCCGGGTCCTGCAGGGAGGTGGCTTGCAAGCGCCTGCTTGGAGCAGGCGTCGGCAAGCCTGGAGCACTGCCTATCAGATCACTGATCTGACACAGTGCTTTGCAAAGTGTCAGATCAGCGATCTGACACTACAGCATGATGTCCCACCCTGGGACAAAGTAAAAAAGTGAAAAAAAAAAATATTTACATGTGTATATATAGTTCCAATAAATACATTTCTTTATGTAAATAAAAAAAACAATAAAAGTGCACATATTTAATATCACCACGTCCGTAACGACCCGACCTATAAAACCGTCCCACTAGTTAACCCCTTCAGTGATCACCGTTAATAGAAAAAAAAGGCAAAAAACGCTTTATTATCATACCACCAAACAAAAAGTGGAGTAACACATGATCAAAAAGACGGATATAAATAAATATGGTACCGCTAAAAGCATCATCTTGTCCCACAAAAAACGAGCTGCCATACAGCATCATCATCAAAAAAATAAAAAAGTTATAGTCCTCAGAATAAAGAGATGCAAAAATAATCATTTTATGTAAAGTTTTTATCGTATAAAAGCGCCAAAACATAAAAAAATATAAGTGAGGTATCGCTGCAATCGTACTGACCCAAAGAATAAAACTACTTTATCAATTTTATCAAACATGGAACGGTATAAACGCCCCCCCCCCCCCCCAAAAAAAAAAGAAATTCATGAATAGTTGGTTTTTGGTCATTCTGCCTCACAAAAATCGGAATAAAAAGTGATCAAAAAATGTCACATACCGGAAAATGGTACCAATAAAAACTTCAACTCATCCCGCAAAAAACAAGACCTCACATGACTCTGTGGACCAATATATGGAAAAATTATAGCTCTCAAAATGTGGAGATGCAATAACTACTTTTTGCAATAAAAAGCGTCTTTTAGTGTGTGACAGCTGCCAATCATAAAAATCCGCTAAAAAACCCGCTATAAAAGTAAATCAAACCCCCCTTCATCACCCCCTTAGTTAGGTAAATATAATAAAATGTAAAAAAAGTATTTATTTCCATTTTCCCAATAGGGATAGGGTTAGGGTTGGGGCTAAAGTTAGGGTTGGGGCTTAAGTTAGGGTTAGGGCTACAGTTAAAATTGGGGCTACAGTTAGGGTTAGGGTTGGGGCTACAGTTAGAATTGGGGCTACAGTTAGGGTTGGGGCTAAAGTTACGGTTGGGGCTAAAGTTCGGGTTGAGGCTAAAGTTAGAGTTAGGGTTTGGATTACATTTATGGTTGGGATTAGGGTTGGGATTAGGGTTAGGGGTGTGTCAGGGTTAAAGGTGTGGTTAGGGTTATGGTTCGGATTAGGGTTAGGGGTGTGTTGGAGTTAGGGGTGTGGTTAGGGTTGGAATTTGGGTTAGGGGTGTGTTGAGGTTAAGGGTGTGGTTAGGGTTAGGGTCATGTTAGGGTTAGGGGTGTGGTTAGGGTTATGGTTAGGGTTTGGGTTAGGGTTAGGGGTGTGTTTGGGTTAGGGTTTCAGTTATAATTGGGGGGATTCCACTGTTTAGGCATATCAGGGGCTCTCCAAACGCGACATGGCGTCCGATCTCAATTCCAGCCAATTCTGCTTTGAAAAAGTAAAACAGTGCTCCTTCCCTTCCGAGCTCTCCCGGGCGCCAAAACAGGAGTTTACCCCAACATAAGGGGTTTCAGCGTACCCAGCACAAATTGGACAACAACTTTTGGGGTCCAATTTCTCAGGTTACCCTTGGGAAAATAAATATTTTGGGGCTAAAAAATCATTTTTGTTGGAAAAAATGATTTTTTATTTTCACGGCTCTGCGTTATAAACTGTAGTGAAACACTTGGGGGTTCAAAGTTCTCACAACACATCTAGATAAGTTCCTTGGGGGGTCTAGTTTCCAATATGGGGTCATTTCTGGAGGGTTTCTACTGTTTAGGTACATCAGGGGCTCTACAAATGCAACGTGACGCCTGCCGACAAATCCATCTAAGTCTGCATTTCAAACGGCGCTCCTTCCCTTCCGAGCTCTGCCATGCGTACAAACGGTGGTTCCCCCCACATATGGGGTATCAGAGTACTCAGGAAAATTTGGATAACAACTTTTGGGGTCCAATTTCTCCTGTTATCCTTGGGAAAATACAAAATTGGGGGCTTAAAAATAATTTTTGTGAAAAAAAAAGAATTTTTATTTTCACAGCTCTGCGTTATAAACTGTAGTGAAACACTTGGGGGTTCAAAGTGCTCACCACACATCTAGATATGTTCCTTAGGGGGTCTACTTTTCAAAATGGTGTGACTTGGGGGTTTCAATGGTTAGGCACATCAGGGGCTCTCCAAACGCGACATGGCGTCCGATCTCAATTCCAGCCAATTCTACATTGAAAAAGTAAAACGGCACTCCTTCTCTTCCAAGCTCTGTGGTGCGCCCAAACAGTGGTTTACCACAACATATGGGGTAGCAACATACTCAGAACAAATTGTACTACAACTATTGGGGTACAATTTCTTCTGTTACCCTTGGGAAAATAAAAAATTGGTGGACAAAATTTCATTTTTGTGAAAAAATATGATTTTTCATTTTTACAGCTCTACATTATAAACTTCTCTGAAGCACTTGGTGGGTCAAAGTGCTCACCACATATCTAGATAAGTTCCTTAGGGGGTCTACTTTCCAAAATGGTGTCACTTGTGGGGGTTTCAATGTTTAGGCACATCAGGGGCTCTCCAAACGCGACATGGCGTCCCATCTCAATTCCAGTCAATTTTGCATTGAAAAGTCAAATGGCGCTCCTTTCCTTCTGAGCTCTGTCATGCTCCCAAACAGTAGGTTACCCCCACATATGGGGTATCAGCATACTCAGAACAAATTGTACAACAACTTTTGGGGTCCAATTTCTCCTGTTACCCTTGATAAAATAAAACAAATTGGAGCTGCAGTAATTTTTTTGTGAAAAAAAGTTAAATGTTCATTTTTTTTTTAAACATTCCAAAAATTCCTGTGAAACACCTGAAGGGTTAATAAACTTCTTGAATGTGGTTTTGAGCACCTTAAGGGTTGCAGTTTTTATAATGGTGTTACTCTTGGATATTTTCTATCATATACACCCCTCAAACTGACTTCAAATGTGATGTGGTCCCTAAAAAAAAAGGATGTTGTAAAAATGAGACATTTCTGGTCCAAATTGGTTCCAAAATTGTGCTGATGTAAAGTAGACATGTGGGAAATGTTAGATATTAAGTATTTTGTGTGACATAACTGTGTGGTTTGTGTGATTTAAGGGCATAAAAATTTAAATTTGGAAAATTGTGAAACTTTCGCCAAATTTCATTTTTTTTTCACAAATAAACGCAGGTAATATCAATGAAATTTTACCACTGTCATTAAGTACAATATGTCACAAGAAAACCATCAGGATCCGTTGAAGCGTTCCAGAGTTATAACCTCATAAAGGGACAGTGGTCAGAATTGTAAAAATTGGCCCGGTCATTAACGTGCAAACCACACTTGGGGGTAAAGGGGTTAAGAAGCATCATTGTCAGAAGCTCTCTGTCCTCTCAAACAGCTGCAGGAACCATTCCTTGCTACCAGAAAAAATGTAAAACTTGTCCTTTTATAATGACCACGGCCAAGATAAAGATCCCCAACTCACATCAGGACTACAAGTTACCAGGTACCGTATATACTCGAGTATAAGCCGACCTGAGTATAAGCCGACCCCCCTAATTTTGCCACAAAAAACTGGGAAAACTTATTGACTCGAGTTTAAGCCTAGGGTGGAAAATGCAGCAGCTACCGGTGAATTTCAAAAATAAAAATAGATGCTCCATACCATTCATTATTGCCCCATAGATGCTCCATATAAAGCTGTGCCATATATAATGCTCCATACCATTGATTATTGCCCCATATATTATCCATATATAGCTGTGCCATATAGAATGCACTGCACCGTTCATTATGGCCGCATAGATGCTCCATATAAAGCTGTGCCCCATATACAATGCTCTGCACCGTTCATTATGGCCCTATAGATGCTCCATATAAAGCTGTGCCATATATTCTCTGCACCGTTCAGTTTGGCCCCATAGATGCTCATTATAAAGCTGTGCCCTATATGCTCTGCACTGTTCAGTTTGGCCCCATAGATGCTCATTATAAATCTGTTCCCTATATGCTCTGCACCATTCAGTTTGGCCCCATAGAGGCTCCTTATAAAGCTGTGCCCTATATGCTCTGCACCGTTCAGTTTGGCCCCATAGATGCTCCTTATAAAGCTGTGCCCTATATGCTCTGCACCGTTCAGTTTGGCCCCATAGATGCTCATTATAAATCTGTTCCCTATATGCTCTGCACTGTTCAGTTTGGCCCCATAGATGCTCCTTATATAGCTGTGCCCTATATGCTCTGCAGCGTTCAGTTTGGCCCCATAGATGCTCCACATAAATCTGTGCCATACATAACGCTGCTGCTGCAATAAAAAAAACAAAACACATACTCACCTCTCTTGCTTGCAGCTCCTCAGCGTCCAGTCCCGGCGTCTCTCCGCACTGACTGATCAGGCAGAGGGCGCCGCGCACACTATATGCGTCATCATGCCCTCTGACCTGAACAGTCAGAGCGGAGAGACGCCGGGAAGATGGAGCGGCGCCCGGCGTGTGGATCGTGGACAGGTAAATATGCGATACTTACCTGCTCCCGGCGTCCCGCTCCTTCCCCCGGACAGCTGGTCTCCGGGTGCCGCAGCCTCTTCCTCTATCAGCGGTCACCGGCACCGCTGATTACAGAAATGAATATGTGGCTCCACCCCTATGGGAGTGGAGTCCATATTCATAAGTTTAATGAGCGGTCCCACGTGACCACTGTACAGGGGAAGAGCTGCGGCACCCGGAGACCGTGTGATGGGCAGGGGGAGCGTCAGGATCGCCGGGACTAGGTAAGTATGCCTCAGCGCCCTCTCCCCCTCACCCGCCGACCCTGCCACAGACCGTGACTTGAGTATAAGCCGAGAGGGGCACTTTCAGCCCAAAAATTTGGGCTGAAAATCTCGGCTTATACTCGAGTATATACGGTACTTTCAGCTGCATCACATCTAATGTGGTGTATTTAATTATTTGTACTAAATGTCCAACTGGGGGTCTGTATGTAGGGGACACAGGGCAAAAACTTAGAACAAGACTGAATTCTCATTGCCACACAATAAGAGAAAAGAGAATGGACTTACCAGTAGCAAAACATTTTTGTATCCTCGGTCACAGCATCATGGAATTACTTGTTTTAACCCCTTTCTGTCATTAGACGTACTATTCCGTCCATGTGGGGTGGGCCCTACTTCCCAAGGACGGAATAGTACGTCATACGCGATCGGCCGCGCTCACGGGGGGAGCGCGGCCGATCGCGGCTGGGTGTCAGCTGCATATCGCAGCTGACATCCGGCACTATGTGCCAGGAGCGGTCACGGACCGCCCCCGGCACATTAACCCCCGGCACACCGCGATCAAACATGATCGCGATGTGCCGGCGGTGCAGGGAAGCATCGCGCAGGGAGGGGGCTCCCTGCGGGCTTTCCTGAGCCCCCCGCAGCAACGCGATGTGATCGCGTTGCTGCGAGGGTCTTACCTCCCTCCCTGCCTGCTCCAGACCCGGATCCAAGATGGCCGCGGATCCGGGTCCTGCAGGGAGGGAGGTGGCTTCACAGAAGCCTGCTCAGAGCAGGCACTGTGAAGCAGCCTGCACTTCTCTCAGATCGGTGATCTGTCAGAGTGCTATGCAAACTGACAGATCACCGATCTGTATTGTCCCCCCCTGGGGCAAAGTAAAAAAGTAAAAAAAAAATTTTCCAAATGTGTAAAAAAAAAAAAAAAAAAATATTCCAAAATAATGAAAAAAAATATATATTATTCCCATAAATACATTTCTTTATCTAAATAAAATAAAAAAAAACAATAAAAGTACACATATTTAGTATCGCCGCGTCCGTAACGACCCGACCTATAAAACTGGCCCACTAGTTAACCCCTTCAGTAAACACCGTAAGAAAAAAAAAAAAAAAACGAGGCAAAAAACAACGCTTTATTATCATACCGCCGAACAAAAAGTGGAATAGCACGCGATCAAAAAGACTGATATAAATAACCATGGTACCGCTGAAAACGTCATCTTGTCCCGCAAAAAACGAGCTGCCATACAGCATCATCAGCAAAAAAATAAAAAAGTTATAGTCCTGAGAATAAAGTGATACCAAAATAATTATTTTTTCTATAAAATAGTTTTTATCGTATAAAAGCGCCAAAACATTAAAAAAATGATATAAATGAGATATCGCTGTAATCGTACTGACCCAACGAATAAAACTGCTTTATCAATTTTACCAAACGCGGAACGGTATAAACGCCTCCCCAAAAAGAAATTCATGAATAGCTGGTTTTTGATCACTCTGCCTCACAAAAATCGGAATAAAAAGCGATCAAAAAATGTCACGTGTCCGAAAATGTTACCAATAAAAACGTCAACTCGTCCCGCAAAAAACAAGATCTCACATGACTCTGTGGACTCAAATATGGAAAAATTACAGCTCTCAAAATGTGGTAACGCAAAAAATATTTTTTGCAATGAAAAGCGTCTTTCAGTGTGTGACGGCTGCCAATCATAAACATCCGCTAAAAAACCCGCTATAAAAGTAAATCAAACCCCCCTTCATCACCCCCTTAGTTAGGGAAAAATAAAAAAATTAAAAAATGTATTTATTTCCATTTTCCCATTAGGGTTAGGGCTAGGGTTAGGGCTAGGGTTAGGGCTAGGGTTATTGCTAGGGTTAGGGCTAGAGTTAGGACTAGAGTTAGGGCTAGGGTTATTGCTAGGGTTAGGGCTAGTGATAGGGCTAGGGTTATTGCTAGGGTTGGGGCTAGGGTTGGGGCTACAGTTAGGGTTGGGGCTAAAGATAGGGTTAGGGTTTGGATTACATTTACGGTTGGGAATAGGGTTGGGTGTGTCTGGGTTAGAGGAGTGGTTAGGGTTAATGTTGGGATTAGGGTAAGGGGTGTGTTTGGATTAGGGTTTCAGTTATAATTGGGGGGTTTCCACTGTTCGGGCACATCAGGGGCTTTCCAAACGGGATATGGCATCCGATCTGAATTCCAGCCAATTCTGCGTTGAAAAAGGAAAACAGTGCTCCTTCCCTTCCGAGCTCTCCCGTGTGCCCAAACAGGGGTTTACCCCAACATATGGGGTATCAGCGTACTCAGGACAAATTGGACATCATCTTTTGGGGTCCAATTTATCCTGATACCCTTGGGAAAATACAAAACTGGGGGCTAAAAAAATCATTTTTGTGAAAAAAAAAAAGAATTTTTATTTTCACGGCTCTGCGTTATAAACTGTAGTGAAACACTTGGGGGTTCAAAGTTCTCACAACACATCTAGATAAGTTCCTTGGGGGGTCTAGTTTCCAATATGGGGTCACTTGTGGGGGGTTTGTACTGTTTGGGTACATCAGGGGCTCTGCAAATGCAACGTGACGCCTGCAGACCAATCCATTTAAGTCTGCATTCCAAATGGCGCTCCTTCCCTTCCGAGCTCTGTCATGCGCCCAAACAGTGGTTCCCCCCCACATATCGGGTATCAGCATACTCAGGACAAATTGGACAACAAATTTTGGGGTCCAATTTATCCTGTTACCCTTGTGAAAATACAAAACTGGGGGCTAAAAAATCATTTTTGTGAAAAAAAAAAAGAATTTATTTTCACGGCTCTGCGTTATAAACTGTAGTGAAACACTTGGGGGTTCAAAGTTCTCACAACACATCTAGATAAGTTCCTTGGGGGGTCTAGTTTCCAATATGGGGTCACGTGTGGGGGGTTTGTACTGTTTGGGTACATCAGGGGCTCTGCAAATGCAACGTGACGCCTGCAGACCAATCCATTTAAGTCTGCATTCCAAATGGCGCTCCTTCCCTTCCGAGCTCTGTCATGCGCCCAAACAGTGGTTCCCCCCCACATATCGGGTATCAGCATACTCAGGACAAATTGGACAACAAATTTTGGGGTCCAATTTATCCTGTTACCCTTGTGAAAATACAAAACTGGGGGCTAAAAAATCATTTTTGTGAAAAAAAAAAAGAATTTATTTTCACGGCTCTGCGTTATAAACTGTAGTGAAACACTTGGGGGTTCAAAGTTCTCACAACACATCTAGATAAGTTCCTTGGGGGGTCTAGTTTCCAATATGGGGTCACTTGTGGGGGGTTTGTACTGTTTGGGTACATCAGGGGCTCTGCAAATGCAACGTGACGCCTGCAGACCAATCCATTTAAGTCTGCATTCCAAATGGCGCTCCTTCCCTTCCGAGCTCTGTCATGCGCCCAAACAGTGGTTCCCCCCCACATATCGGGTATCAGCATACTCAGGACAAATTGGACAACAAATTTTGGGGTCCAATTTATCCTGTTACCCTTGTGAAAATACAAAACTGGGGGCTAAAAAATCATTTTTGTGAAAAAAAAAAAGAATTTATTTTCACGGCTCTGCGTTATAAACTGTAGTGAAACACTTGGGGGTTCAAAGCTCTCAAAACACATCTAGATAAGTTCCTTAGGGGGTCTACTTTCCAAAATGGTGTCACTTGTGGGGGTTTTTAATGTTTAGGCACATCAGGGGCTCTGCAAACGCAACATGGCATCCCATCTTAATTCCAGTCAATTTTGCATTGAAAAGTAAAATAGCGCTCCTTCCCTTCCGAGCTCTGCTATGCGCCCAAACAGTGGTTTACCCCCACATATGGGGTATCGTCGTACTCAGGACAAATTGCACAACAACTTTTGTGCTCTAATTTCTTCTCTTACCCTTGGGGAAATAAAAAAATGGGGGCGAAAAGATCATTTTTGTGAAAAAATATGATTTTTTATTTTTACGGCTCTGCATTATAAACTTCTGTGAAGCACTTGTTGGGTCAAAGTGCTCACCACACATCTCGATAAGTTCCTTAGGGGGTCTACTTTCCAAAATGGTGTCACTTGTGGGGGGTTTCAATGTTTAGGCACATCAGGAGCTCTCCAAACGCAACATGACATCCCATCTCAATTCCAGTCAATTTTGCATTGAAAAGTCAAATGGCGCTCCTTCCCTTCCGAGCTCTGCTCTGCGCCCAAACAATGGTTTACACCCACATATGGGGTATCAGCGTACTCAGGACAAATTGCACAACAATTTTTGGGGTCCAATTTCTTCTCTTACCCTTGGAAAAATAAAAAATTGGGGGCGAAAATATCATTTTTGTGAAAAAATATGATTTTTTATTTTTACCGCTCTGCATTATAAACTTCTGTGAAGCACTTGTTGGGTCAAAGTGCTCACCACACATCTAGATAAGTTCCTTAGGGGGTCTACTTTCCAAAATGGTGTCACTTGTGGGGGGTTTCAATGTTTAGGCACATCAGGGGCTCTCCAAATGCAACATGGCGTCCCATCTCAATTCCAGTCAATTTTGCATTGAAAAGTCAAATGGCGCTCCTTTCCTTCCGAGCTCTGCCATGCGCCCAAACAGTGGATTACCCCCACATATGGGGTATCAGCATACTCAGGACAAATTGTACAACAAATTTTGGGGTCTATTTTCTCCTGTTACCCTTGGTAAAATAAAACAAATTGGATCTGAAATACATTTTGTGTGAAAAAAAGTTAAATGTTAATTTTTATTTAAACATTCCAAAAATTCCTGTGAAACACCTGAAGGGTTAATAAACTTCTTGAAAGTGGTTTTGAGTACCTTGAGGGGTGCAGTTTTTAGAATGGTGTCACACTTGGGTATTTTCTATCATATAGACCCCTCAAAATGACTTCAAATGAGATGTGGTCCCTAAAAAAAAATGGTGTTGTAAAAATGAGAAATTGCTGGTCAACTTTTAACCCTTATAACTCCGTCACAAAAAAAAATTTTGGTTCCAAAATTGTGCTGATGTAAAGTAGACATGTGGTAAATGTTACTTATTAAGTATTTTGCGTGACATATGTCTGTGATTTAAGGGCATAAAAATTAAAAGTTGGAAAATTGCGAAATTTTCAAAATTTTCGCCAAATATTCGTTTTTTTCACAAATAAACGCAACTTATATCGAAGAAATTTTACCACTATCATGAAGTACGATATGTCACGAGAAAACAGTGTCAGAATCGCCAAGATCCGTTGAAGCGTTCCAGAGTTATAACCTCATAAAGGGACAGTGGTCAGAATTGTAAAAATTGGCCCGGTCATTAACGTGCAAACCACCCTTGGGGGTGAAGGGGTTAAAAGGCAATTTCAAGTCTCAGAAAGAGAGAAGAGTCTGTGAGTATAAACTCATGAGGACCTTTGACACACTCAGTGCAAGGATGAATGTTTCGCATGGATTTATGTCTTTTTACATCAATTAAGGAATTTGCTCTTCAGACCTTCTGGGGTCATCATAACATAGAACCAGACCCATTCAGATGACCATAAAACATTAAGACTTCCTTATCTATGAACTGTTCCAATATTCATGGCTATCATTCTCACATAATGATAATTGGAATAAATGGCGCTATAAAAATGTATAATCTAATATATAATTGCCTAGAATACTACTTCCTGCAATTTGTGCCAACTTCCGTGGCTTTGTCCGGGGCTAATGTCCGGAGATAATGTTCGGAGCTAATGTCCGGAGCTAATGTTCGGAGCTAATGTCCGGAGATTAATTGCCCAGAATACTACTTCCTGCAATTTATGCCAACTTCCGTGGCTTTGTCCGGAGCTAATGTCCGGAGCTAATGTCCGGAGCTAATGTCCGGAGCTAATGTCCGGAGATAAGTGACGTCACCAGTGTCCTACACCCAGGCAGAGCACAGGGGCCCCAGGCAGCATATGGGGCCCCAGGCAGAGCACAGGGGCCCCAGGCAGCATATGGGGCCCCAGGCAGAGCACAGTGGCCCCAGGCAGAGCACAGGGGCCCCAGGCAGCATATGGGGCCCCAGGCAGAGCACAGTGGTCCCAGGCAAAGCACAGGGGCCCCAGGCAGCCTATGGGGCCCCAGGCAGAGCACAGTGGCCCCAGGCAGAACATGGGGCCCCAGGCAGAGCACAGGGGCCCCAGGCAGCATATGGGGCCCCAGGCAGAGCACAGGGGCCCCAGGCAGCATATGGGGCCCCAGGCAGAGCACAGTGGCTCCAGGCAGAGCACAGGGGCCCCAGGCAGAACATGGGGCCCCAGGCAGCATATGGGGCCCCAGGCAGAGCACAGTGGCCACAGGCAGAGCACAGCGGCCCCAGGCAGCATATGGGGCCCCAGGCAGAGAACAGTGGTCCCAGGCAGAGCACAGGGGCCCCAGGCAGCCTATGGGGCCCCAGGCAGAGCACAGTGGCCCCAGGCAGAGCACAGGGGCCCCAGGCAGCATATGGGGCCACAGGCAGAGCACAGGGGCCCCAGGCAACATATGGGGCCCCAGGCAGAGCGCAGTGGCTTCAGGCAGAGCACAGGGGCCCCAGGCAGAACATGGGGCCCCAGGCAGAGCACAGGGGCCCCAAGCAGAGAACAGGGGCCCCAGGCAGCATATGGGGCCCCAGGCAGAGCACAGGGGCCCCAGGCAGCATATGGGGCCCCAGGCAGAGCACAGTGGCCCCAGGCAGAGCACAGGGGCCCCAGGCAGCATATGGGGCCCCAGGCAGAGCACAGTGGTCCCAGGCAGAGCACAGGGGCCCCAGGCAGCATATGGGGCCCCAGGCAGAGCACAGGGGCCCCAGGCAGCATATGGGGCCCCAGGCAGAGCACAGTGGCCCCAGGCAGAGCACAGGGGCCCCAGGCAGCATGTGGGGCCCCAGGCAGAGCACAGTGGTCCCAGGCAGAGCACAGGGGCCCCAGGCAGCCTATGGGGCCCCAGGCAGAGCACAGTGGCCCCAGGCAGAACATGGGGCCCCAGGCAGAGCACAGGGGCCCCAGGCAGAGCACAGGGGCCCCAGGCAGCATATGGGGCCCCAGGCAGAGCACAGTGGTCCCAGGTAGAGCACAGGGTCCCCAGGCAGCATATGGGGCCCCAGGCAGAGCACAGGGGCCCCAGGCAGAACATGGGGCCCCAGGCAGAGCACAGGGGCCCCAGGCAGAGCACAGGGGCCCCAGGCAGCATATGGGGCCCCAGGCAGAGCACAGGGGCCCCAGGCAGCATATGGGGCCCCAGGCAGAGCACAGGGGCCCCAGGCAGCATATGGGGCCCTAGGCAGAGCACAGTGGCCCCAGGCAGAGCACAGGGGCCCCAGGCAGCTTATGGGGCCCCAGGCAGAGCACAGTGGCCCCAGGCAGAACATGGGGCCCCAGGCAGAGCACAGGGGCCCCAGGCAGAGCACAGGGGCCCCAGGCAGCATATGGGGCCCCAGGCAGAGCACAGGGGCCCCAGGCAGCATATGGGGCCCCAGGCAGAGCACAGTGGCCCCAGGCAGAGCACAGGGGCGCCAGGCAGAACATGGGGCCCCAGGCAGAGCACAAGGGCCCCAGGCAGAGCACAGGGGCCCCAGGCAGCATATGGGGCCCCAGGCAGAGCACAGGGGCCCCAGGCAGCATATGGGGCCCCAGGCAGAGCACAGTGGCCCAAGGCAGAGCACAGGGGCCCCAGGCAGCATATAGGGCCCCAGGCAGAGCACAGTGGTCCCAGGCAGAGCACAGGGGCCCCAGGCATCCTATGGGGCCCCAGGCAGAGCACAGTGGCCCCAGGCAGAACATGGGGCCCCAGGCAGAGCACAGGGGCCCCAGGCAGCATATGGGGCCCCAGGCAGAGCACAGTAGTCCCAGGTAGAGCACAGGGGCCCCAGGCAGCCTATGGGGCCCCAGGCAGAGCACAGGGGCCCCAGGCAGCATATGGGGCCCCAGGCAGAGCACAGGGGCCCCAGGCAGCATATGGGGCCCCAGGCAGAGCACAGTGGCCCCAGGCAGAGCACAGGGGCCCCAGGCAGAACATGGGGCCCCAGGCAGAGCACAGGGGCCCCAGGCAGCATATGGGGCCCCAGGCAGAGCACAGGGGCCCCAGGCAGCATATGGGGCCCCAGGCAGAGCACAGCAATATTTTGGACCACTGTGCGGTGTTTCAGACCCCCTGTGTGATGTCTGGGGCCCTGTTCTTAAGTATATTAAAGATTAAAGTAACGTATATTAAAGTATATTATAGATCAAATTTGACACGTTTATGAGCACCATTGAGTGATATACTCAAGAATGACATAATTTTTCAACATTTTATGGTTTCAAACTGTAAACACTCAGAGTTTTTTTTACTTCAACCAGAAAACCTTAACGGTTCATAAAAAACTTGACTGTTCAGGATATGATAAAAGTCATAGTATTCTGAATCTTTAACTTATAAAGATACCTTTACATGGGGTGATTATTGGTTCCAGAGAGGCTTTCGGCCGATAATCGTACACATGGCTGGTGACAGGACAATCTAATATATAATTGCCTAGAATACTACTTCCGGCAATTTGTGCCAACTTCCGTGGCTTTGTCCGGAGATAATGTCCGGAGATAAGTGACGTCACCAGCGTCCTACACCCGCTCAGGGTGGACAAAGATATATGCCTTTGTGGTGCGCGGCACTTTTCTGATTGGTTGCTGCCTGCCGCGAGCGACCAATCAGAAATGTGCCGTACTGTGACACACTCCGCCCGCCATTTTGGTGTGATTTTTAAATTTTTACCTCACAGCAAGTTTCTACTGCGTGGAGGCGGTCCCAGTGACGTCGCTCTTCAAGCTCCTGCTGAATTTCGTCAAAAAAATGATAATACCATTTACCAAAACTATATATATTTAGTTGTGAAGTGGTTCAGTGACATTTTCACACCAATTTTGAACTTTTGTTTGGTGTTTTCTCCATATACTGCCTATTATTCACTGACTGTTATGCTGAGAGACTGCCGTTTATTAACCTCTTCTTTGCCACACTGGGTATATTGCTCTATTATTTGCCACATAAGGACATTGTCCATTATTGCCCAGCAATTTCTCTGCAATATAAACTGCCTATTTATTAATATCTGTATTCCTGTAAAGAACTATTGCCTATTATTAACTGGCTATTTTCCTACTACCTGACACTGCCTCTTATTAACCTGTTGTTTGCCACCACCACGCTTAAAGCTGTTTAGCTTAGCCAACATGAGCTCTAATAGTAAGGATACTAATGACACAGAGCCCAACGCTGCTGATGGCGCACGTAAGATTAGGTCTGATATAAAGTATACTAATAATGCAGAGCAAAAAGACGCCGATGCCGCACGTAAGCGTAAACAGCGTGCTAACAAGAGTACAGAGGATAGATGCAAGCGCCTGGACACTGTTAAGTATAGTAATGACACAGAGTCCAAAGCTGCTGATGGCGCACGTAAGATCAGGTCTGATATAAAGTATGGTAATGATGCAGAGCGAAAAGCCACCGATGCCGCACGTAAGCGTAAACAGCGTGTTAACAAGAGTACAGAGGATAGATGCAAGTGCCTGGATACTGTTAAGTATACTGATGACACAGAGCCCAAAGCTGCTGATGGCGCACATAAGATCAGGTCTGATATAAAGTATGGTAATGATGCAGAGCGAAAAGCCGCCGATGCCGCACGTAAGCGCAAACAGCGTGTTAACAAGAGTACAGAGGATAGATGCAAGCGCCTGGATACTGTTAAGTATACTAATGACACAGAGTCCAAAGCTGCTGATGGCGCACGTAAGATCAGGTCTGATATAAAGTATGGTAATGATGCAGAGCGAAAAGCCGCCGATGCTGCACGTAAGCGCAAACAGCGTGCTAACAAGAGTACAGAGGAGAGATGCAAGCGCCTGGACACTGTTAAGTATACTAATGACACAGAGCCCAAAGCTGCTGATGGCGCACGTAACATCAGGTCTGATAATAAGTATACCAATGACGCAGAGCGAAAAGCCGCCGATGCTGCACGTAAGCGTAAACAGCGTGCTAACAAGAGTACAGAGGATAGATGCAAGCGCCTGGACACTGTAAGTATACTAATGACACAGAGCCCAAAGCTGCTGAAGGCGCACGTAACATTAGGTCTGATAATAAGTATACCAATGACGCACAGCGAAAAGACACCGATGCTGCACGTAAGCGCAAACAGCGTGCTAACAAGAGTACAGAGGATAGATGCAAGCGCCTGGACACTGTTAAGTATACTAATGACACAGAGCCCAAAGCTGCTGATGGCGCACGTAACATCAGGTCTGATAATAAGTATACCAATGACGCAGAGCGAAAAGCCGCCGATGCCGCACGTAAGCGCAAACAGCGTGCTAACGAGACTACAGAGGACAGACAGAAGCGCCTGGACACTGTTAATGCTGCTTGCAATAAACGCATTACTAATGAGTCTTTTGAGGACAAAACTAATCGATTAAGTAATAAAGCTGCTGCTGCACGCTCTCAACGTTGCAAACATAATATTTCCACGTCCTCAGTCATAGATTCTGCCCACAATACAGCTTCTTTGTCTCCATTCATAGAATGTGTGCAGCCTCAAGCTCCTTTAACCGTTGGTAAATCTGCACGTAAGCGCAAACACTGTCCTACTTACACTCCAAATGATAAACGCCGTCGCCTGTACACCGTTAAGTCTGCTTATAAGACATGCTTCACACCTGACTCTTCTAAGGCAACAAACAAACCATTACCAAATGCAGCTGATGCACGCCGTGAACGGCGCAAAAAAAACGCTTGCACCTCCATATTAATAAACCCTGACCACGATACACCTTCCAACTCCTCAGTGATTGAATCTGTGGACAGTGAAGATCCTCTACCAGGTCCACGCTTTATATATGTTGGCTTAAAGAAACATTCCAATGCTCCGTTACCACAACCTGTACCTCAACATCCTACAGGTTTTACTAATGATGACAGTACCATAGTAGAACACTCCTGTGGTCCTATGAACTATTTATGTGAACAATGTCAAGCATTACATTTTAATGCTGAGATACCAGCAGATAAAAATTTTACTCTGTGTTGTCAAAAGAGTAAAGTGCATATACCTATACCCCAATATCCCGAGGTCTTTAAACGATTGCTGACAGGGGAGAGTGAGTTCAGTAAGAATCTCATGGAAAATATTCGTAGTATTAACAGCTCATTTGCTTTCGCCTCCATGGGTGCCAATATATCCCCTCCACCTGGACATGGCCCTTACTGTTTCCGTATACATGGACAAATATATCATCGTACTGGAACCCTACATCCCAGTGATGATCAAGTTCCAGCTTATGCCCAACTGTATATTTTGGATACCGCTACCGCGAATGAACAACGTTTAAACTGTGAACAAAATCAAAAATGTCATCCCACTTTGATGAGTATAATTGCTCTTCAGTTAGACAATGTGAATCCCTTTGTTGCTGCCTACAAAATGTTACGAGATGTGGAACATGAAGAACATCTTAAAGCTGAAGCTAATGGCACTCTCATGCCAAATATCATCATGGCCCTTAAACAAGATCGGAATCAAGACCCTCGCCGATATAATAATCCAACTGTCAATGAAGTTGCTGTCGTATTTGAAAATGACAATGGAGAGCCACCATTTAATCGTGATATTTTAATACATTTACAACCGGACCCCAAAAATCCTTTGGCGCCAAGAACACAACAGGTCAGCATTCTACACAGTAATTTAGATGCTTTACTCTATCCTTTATTTTTCCCTTACGGAGACCAGGGCTGGCATGATGGCCTCAAGCAACAAGGGCAAAGTCCACGCAGAGTTACACAACTGCAATATTACTGCTATGTGCTGTCTGTCCGTAATCAGTTTAATCCACTCCTGAATGGTGGCAAACTCACTCAGCAGTACTTAGTGGATGCTTATGTGAAAATCGAGGCAAATCGCCTAAATTATATCCGTCAACACCAAAAGGATTTGAAAGTAGAGGATTATTGTGTACTCCAGGAACATCTCCAGAAAAAATCCATTGAGAAGGGCATCCCCATTGGAAAAACGGTCATTTTACCATCTTCGTTTGAAGGCAGTCCCAGGAATATGCAGTAGCGGTACCAGGATGCCATGGCTATTGTGACTAAATATGGTTGTCCTGATCTATTCATCACCATGACCTGTAATCCGAAATGGAATGAGATTACTGAGAATTTGGAACCTTGGCAGCGTGTGGAACATAGACCTGATTTGGTGGCACATGTTTTCAAAATAAAACTGGAAGCACTCTTAAAAGACATTAACAACGGATTATTTGGGAAAGTTTGCGCTATGGTTCATGTAATTGAATTTCAAAAACGTGGCCTTCCACACGCTCACATTTTGATTATTCTGGACAGCAACTCCAAATTAAGGACTGAGGAGGACATAGACAATACAGTGTGGGCTGAAATTCCCAATCCTACCCACTACCCTCAGCTCCATAAAATTGTTCTCCAACATATGATTCATGGTCCGTGTGGAGAACACAACCCAAATTCTCCCTGTATGGATCTGGGGAAGTGTACAAAAGGTTTCCCTAAAGATTTGCAACCAAGAACCATCATAGCTAAGGACGCCTATCCTACTTATCGCAGACACTTTGGCCCATCTTTTCAACACCATTCTAACATGATTGACAATTCATGGGTGGTTCCATATAATCCGTTCCTGCTATTAAAATACAAGTGCCATATAAATGTCGAAGTTTGTGGTTCCATTCAGGCTGTGAAATATTTATTTAAATACGTCTACAAAGGACATGATAAAGCCAATCTTGAAATCTGCCAGACTAACATCCAACATGATGAAACACACCAATTCATGGATTCAAGATATTTCAGTGCACCAGAGGCAGCTTGGCGAATATTCTCATATCCAATGCATAAACAATCTCATAGCATCATTCGCCTTGCTGTACATCTACCGCATTCTCAGCCACTCTATTTTCATGAGGATGACTCTATTGGAAACATCAAACAAAAGCTCCATCAAAATTCTACACTTATGGCCTACTTCAAGCTTAATCAGAACGACCATCATGCTCATATTTATTTATACCGTGAAATTCCCGAAAACTATGTTTGGAAAGAAGGTTCTTGGTAAGTTAGAAAGCGAGCAGGTGGTTCTGTGATTGGACGAATGTATACTGTCAGTGTGAAATACCAAGAACGCTACTATTTAAGATTGTTATTGTTACATGTCAAAGGTGCAACCAGTTTTGACAGCATAAAAACTGTACACGGAGTCACACATGAAACCTTCAAAGATGCGGCATTAGCTCTTGGCTTACTATTTGATGATAGTCTGTGGAGAAATACATTACTTGATGCCAGTATTCTCAACATGCCAGCACAGCTACGTGACATGTTTGCCTACATTAGTATTTTTGGTCCTCCAGCTAAACCTCGGGACTTATGGGATGAATTTAAGGAACACTTTGTAGAAGACTACTGCTATGCATACCACTCCGACACTCTGGAGTGTGTCAATTGTGAAGGCTATGCTATGACAGATGTCCAACATGTTCTTAAAGCTCATGGCAAAACTTATACTGATTTTAATTTGCCACGTCCAGTCAAGAAACAACACCTCCTCCCACAGTATGATAAAGATTATGAGTTATCAGCAGCTGCTGAAATGAAAGCTACTCTAAATGAGGACCAACTTTTTGCTTTTGATGCTATCACTCAAGCTTTAGAAGACACTAATTCTACAGCAAAGTGTTTTTTCCTTGATGGTCCTGGTGGCAGCGGAAAAACGTACCTATATCATCTACTCCTACATCAGCTAAGAGGACAAGGAGACATTGTGTCACCTGCTGCCACTACTGGAATTGCCGCCAACTTGCTACAAGGTGGACGAACCATTCATTCTCTTTATGGGATTCCAATTCCTGTGAATGAAACATCTTTTTCCAGGATTAAGAATGATACCGATGCAGCAAAAGATTTGCACAGCACTAAACTTTTTATTATTGATGAGTGCACAATGCTATCCAAATATGCATTGCATGTCATTGATAGAGTTTTACGTGATGTCATGACAACAAATGTAGCTCACAAAGAAAAAACACCGTTTGGAGGTAAAGTGATTGTTTTTGGAGGCGACTTTAGACAATGTCTTCCTGTCATCCCTTATGGGACAAGAACTGATGTTGTAGAGAGCTGTATAAAATATTCACAACACTGGCAACATTTTACTCGCCTGCCACTTATTAACAACATGCGCTCCATTGATCCTCACTACAGCAGTTGGTTGCTTCAACTGGGAAATGGTGAACTATCTAATGAACATAACCTTGGAGATGATGTAATTGAAATTCCTCCAGACATGGTATGCACTGGCTCTTTAATAATTGAAATTTTTGGAGATAATCTTTGTATTGATGTGAATGACACCGAAAGCATAAATACAGCTGCATCTCATGCAATTTTATGTCCAAAAAATGAGGACGTTGAGAAAGTCAATTCCCAAGTCATGGATTTATTGATAGGTGACTATACTGAATATATCAGTGATGATTCCATCGATCCTGATGAAGCTGATGACCTCGATCAATACCCACTTGAGTTTTTGAATTCACTAACACCAACTGGAATGCCTTCACATCGGCTGAAACTTAAAATTGGCACCATTGTCATGTTATTACGTAATCTGAACACGAACAAAGGTCTCTGCAATGGTACGCGGCTCATTGTCACTGCCTTACATGCCAATATCATACTGGCTAAAGTAATTAGTGGGTCAGCAGCAGTAAATGTGGTATTCATTCCACGAATTGATTTGTGTCCATCAGAGACTGGATTACCTTTTAAATTAAGACGGAGACAATTTCCCATCAAGCCCGCATTTGCAATGACCATAAATAAATCTCAAGGCCAGACCCTCCATCGAGTTGGCATTTATCTACCAGAACCTGCTTTTGCCCATGGTCAATTGTATGTTGCTTTTTCCAGGGTGAAGCAATGTTGCAATGTGAGGGTTAAAGTGGTTAATACACCACTTCAAGGACAATTATTGGCTGATAGTACTAAAGTCTTCACACGTAATATTATCTACAAAAATATTTTAGTTTAAAGTTACTTTTCTTTTTTTTCATTATTCAGTTTTTCTAATAACATAGACAGCAATAGGCAAATTCTATGTATAGAGATAAGGAAAAAAAACAAAAACAAAAAAAAATTAGTGTAGCCATAGACATATAGATTTTAAGTACTTATGTAGGAAATACGTATATAACATACGTACTCATTAGCATATAGGGTTAATAACTCTATATCATATCTACATAAATTTAGAAATATGATATATCAATACATATTTTTATAGGTAAGTAGAACACACATTAAGTACAAGATGTAAGATGTGTATCATCCAAATGCCTGTATTTGGTGATAGGAACCTGTATTTGAAGCTCCAGCAGTATAGCTGCTGAGAGATTTCATTTTGTTTTTAAAAAGGGTGAGGTTTTTGTGAACAGGTAAGAGATGGGTGGGATGACTGTTCACACACATCTCTATCTCCAGGTGTGTTCTGTACATAGAAATAGATATATAGATAGGTACATATTTAGATAGATAGGGAAAGAATAGAGATTTTGCTTTCACATCAACATTTTTCTGCTATTTGGAGAATTTATGGTGGAAAAAAGGCTATTTCTGCACTTCCTGCCTAAGGGCTGACCCACGCCACTCTTGCTGTAAGTTGCATGCAATGTATACGGAATTTGTACTTCACTTGCGGCAGGTGCCGCACATGTGGTTTCTGCAGTTTTCGCCACAAAATCTCCACTTACCAGTGTTTTTGTTGTGGCTGCATTTAATGCAATTGTCGAAGCCGCGTTTGCCGCATTTACTGCAAGTTAACTCCAAGCTTCATCTACATTGCATGGCACTTGCTGAAAGTGTGTTGTAGGTCAGTTCTTTGGTGCCAAGTGTGGAAGTTGTATTGTTTTTAACATTACTTCTGCAAATATCAGAAACATGCAGATGTGAAAGAGGTTTGAGTATTAAGAAATAGGAATCAGTTAGTTAGGACCCATCAGTTCAAAGGCTACCGTGACGTGGTTGATGGGCATGCTTATATTAGCCCATTGGTGTACTATGAACGTTGATTTCTTAAATTTTACACTTCTGTAAAAATAAACACAAAAAATTTGGATACACAAAAAGGCTTTTATTTCTGTTGTACTTATTAGAATTATTTAAAATGAAGGCTTAGCTAAGCCCAAGAGATGATTAAAAACATTTCATACCAACCCATCAGGTGTAAAATTACTGTGAAAATACCTGATGGGCACACAAGTATGCGGCAGTATGGGTACTAAGAGCTTTTCCACATAATAATGAAATATTTTAAAATGTCATAGAACATACCAATATACATAGTTATTGATACATATTATTTATTATTTACATTATTGTTCTTAAGCAAAGAACCGTTGTTGTGGCATTTGCCACAACACGCAAAGTTGTTGTCTGATGTCTTTCATTCCTCCCCTCATAAGCATGTTCATGGATCCTGTGTAACTGTACCTTAAATAACAAGAATTGTCAAGAGCTGGTGAGTGCAGCCATTTTTTGTTCTTTCTTACTATTATTTATTAATTGTATTATTCTTACATTTGAATAAATAAAGTATATATGGATTCTAGACTCCCGATTCTTTAGATGCCATCTAGTAATAATAATAATAAATTCTGCTTCATGTCACTTGTCTTATCTATTGCCTCATTTCTCTCTGTGTATGTGATTCTTCAGAACTTGCTTTAGTCTTTGCCTGATGAAGGGGACCTGCGTACTCTCAAAAGCTTGCAATTTGTTACCATCTTTTCAGTTAGCCATTAAAAGGTATCAATCACTGAGGACTCTCACGTCTAAATAATTTACAGCTGCTAGAAAGCTTGAATACATGTGGGGATTTCATAGCAACCAGGCAACCCCCACATTTACTCAGGCTGGCTAGCAGCTGTAAATCATGCATGAGCAAAAACTAAATCTCCGAGCACTCACAAACACCCGAGCATGCTCGGGAAAACCCGAGCAACGAGTATACTCGCTCATCACTACTTGGCACCTGTCCACACTGCCAAAAGTACCAATACCTGGTTTAAAAACAACAGTATCACTGTGCTTGATTGGCAGCAAACTCGCCTGACCTTAGCCCCATACAGAATTTATGGGGTATTGTCAAGTGGAAGGTGAGAGACACCAGACCCAACAATGCAGACGAGCTAAATGCTGATATCAAAGCAACCTGGGCTTCCATTACACCTCAGCAGTGTCACAGGCTGATCGCTTCCACGCCACACTGCATTGATGCAGTAATTGATGTCAAAGGAGCCCCGACCAATTATTGAGTTAAAAATTCGAATCCCCACCCCTCATGTTTGGCGGCTGCCACACAGCCAATCAAGCATGTGGAGATTGCCTGTGTGTCACTGTAATGCTGTAGCCATCTTGTTAGTAGCATTACAGTGACTGGCTGGCTGTGTGACATCATCAACAGTTATAAAAGAACGTGTCTCCTGACTCTCCATACTGACGCCATTGTACAGCTCTCTGACAGTTCTTATTGGAGGAAGAGAGTGCTTGTTCAGGCCTGTGTGTGCACAGTATAACAAATCAGAGTCCTGTAGTGTTGATGCTTGTGCTGAAGCTGAACCATAATGCTAAGAGCCCTTCTGGAGGCTAATCATTTCCTTTGCTGCTTGTATTACATACATTCTGCATTTAATCTAGGGAGGAAAAGAGAGTTGCAGATGCAGAGACAATGGCAGAATACAGTCCCTTGCAAAATACACTGCTCAAAAAATAAAGGGAACACTTAAACAACAGAATATAACTCCAAACGAATCAAACTTCTGTGAAATCAAACTATCCACTTAGGAAACAACACTGTTTGACAATCAATTTCACATGCTGTTGTGCAAATGGAATAGACAACAAATGGAAATTATTGGCAATTATCAAGACACACTCAATAAAGGAGTGGTTCAGCACATCTCAGTACCAATGCTTTCTGGCTTATGTTTGGGTCACTTTTGAATGTTGGTTGTGCTTTCACACTCTTGGTAGCATGAGAGACTATAAAACTGACACAAGTGGCTCAGGTAGTGCAGCTCATCCTGGATGGCACATCAATGCGAGCTGTGGCAAGAAGGTTTGCTGTGTCTGTCAGCGTAGTGTCCAGAGGCTGGAGGTGCTACAAGAAGACAGTCCAAGTGATGTGGAGGGGGCCATAGGAGGGCAATAACCAAGCAGCAGGCTACCTCAGCCTTTGTGCAAGGAGGCACAAGAGGTGCACTGCCAGAGCTCTGCAAAATGACCTCCAGCAAGCCACAAATGTACATGTATCTGCACAAATGGTTAGAAAACGACACCATGAGGATGGTCTGAGTGCCCGACGTCCACAGATGGGGGTTGTGCTCACAGCCCAACACCATGCAGGATGCTTGGCATTTGCCACGGAACACCAGGATCAGCAAATTCACCTCTTGCGCCTTGTGCTCTTCACAGATTAAAGCAGGTTTACCCTGAGCACATGTGACAGATGTGACAGAGTCTGGAGACGCTGTGGAGAGCGATCTGCTGCTTGCAACATCCTTCAGCATGACCAGTTTGGCAGTGGATCAGTAATGGTGTGGGGTGGCTTTTCTTTGGAGGGCCGCACAGCCCCCCATGTGCTTGCCAGAGGAAGCCTGACTGCCATTAGGTACCGAGATGAGATCCTCAGACCCCTTGTGAGACCATATGCTGGTGCGGTTGGCTCTAAGTTCCTCCTAATGCATGACAATGCCAGACCTCATGTGGCTGGAGTGTGTCAGCGGTTCCTGCAAGATGAAGGCATTGAAGCTATGAACTGGCCTGCTCACTCCCCAGATCTGAATCCAATTGAACACATATGGGACATCATATCTCATACCGTCCACCAAGTTGCACCAGACTGTCTAGGAGTTGTTGGATGCTTTAGTCCAGGTCTGGGAGGAGATCCCTCAGGGGACCATCTGCCGCCTCAGCAGGAGCATGCCCAGGCGTTGTAGGGAGATCATACAGGCACGTGGAGACCACACACACACTGCTGAGCATCATTTCCTTGTCTTGATGCATTTCCACTGAAGTTGGATAAGCCTATAACTTAATTTTCCACTTTGATTTTTAAGCATCATTCCAACTCCAGACCTCCGTGGGATATTATTTGTGATTTACATTGATCATTTTTAGGTTTTATTGTTCTCAACACATTCCACTATGTAATGAATAAAGATTTACAACTGGAATATTTCATTCAGTGATATCTAGGATGTGGGATTTTAGTTTTCCCTTTATTTTTTTGAGAAGTGTACAATAGTGTTAGGACACAGTAATAATAACAATAATAATTTTATTTATATAGCGCCAACATATTCCGCAGCGCTTTACAAATTATAGAGGGGACTTGTACAGACAATAGACATTACAGCATAACAGAAATCACAGTTCAAAATAGATACCAGGAGGAATGAGGGCCCTGCTCGCAAGCTTACAAACTATGAGGAAAAGGGGAGACAGTATGCAAAATATAAGATTATTACCAGTCAGATGAAAGGCCTGTCTTGCGGGGGGCAGGCTGCCACATGGGTGGCTGGTGGTGCCCTCTGTTCCTTGATTTCTCCCCGTGTAAGCAGGTTCAGGGATGCAATAACACAGGGAATGCAGAGCAAGGGTCAGCAATAATGCAGGTTAATTTATAACAATAGTGAACTCGCAGGGAAGCAACATATAATTAACAATAGAATTATGGTATAACACAACAGTCTTGTTATTAAACTTCACTTATCGTGTCTTCTCTGTTCCTCAATTGCATGCAGTCTAATGAGAGTTGTAATACCGGCAACGGCCAGTACGGCGTCCTCAGGTGTAACCCACCAACATGTGATCCAGCTTCTGGTGGCAATGGGCGGTCACCGGTTTTGCCTGTTGAGCCCCTAATCCATTAATCTGTAAAGCCGTAGTGGGTAATGCCGTGGAAGTCTCTACCTGGGACGTGCTCCGCCGCCCGCCTGTCAGCAAGGGGGAATGCACCTCATGATCCTGCACCTGGCACTCGCTTCTCAATGTGAGCACCACACGCTGTCTGTCCAAGCACCTGAAGCTCTGCACACTCACTGGTTCCGTGGGGCCCTCATGTACCCTCTGTTGGGTCTCAGCCCTGCACTGTCTCTCTCCTCGCAGAGCGCGGTGCACACCTGCTTCCTCTCCCTGCCGGCGGGAAACCCTGCTCCTTTCCTGCACTTCCCGCTCTCTACCCTGTCTTGCCACACTCCTTTTCAGCAGGTCATGGGTCCTGTCTGACTCCCCATTCTTTCCCCCTGGCAACACTGGATGCAGCCTCAGTTCCAGACCCAGCACCCGCAGCCTGGTCTTCCTCCCTACATTTCCACCCTCCTTGAACTCACCATTCCACGGGTGAGAGCTCCTTCATCAGATGTTCACATTCTTCCACTCCTTGAATAATTAATTGCTAAATAAATTGGTCTTGTTCATAACGAGTGGGAGGTACTCCGGCTGTTGCTCGCTCTGTCCGGCGTAACTGAGGTTGACTGATAGGATGTGAGAGAATAGTTTGGTCCAATGAATCTGCCGTCTCTGTCGCTTCAGACCCGGACACTTACCTGGGGCCGGTGGACGGGGAATTATTCAAGTCTGGGTCTGTGGCGAGTATCTCTTCCTCATCAAAGTCAAGAACCATTGGAGTGGGTGCTTCGGTGATGTCTGGCACTCTCTCCTTTTTCAGGACCCAGTGACAAACAGGGCCTTAACATACTGCAATGGACTATTCGGGTAGGCACTCCTTCCCATTCGGGTTGAACTTCATACATCGGCCCGTCAGAACCGACTCGGCGTCTCACTCCATGCGAGGTCTTCTCCCATCGATGTTCCAACTTTCCCCAGGGCCGTTTGTCCCGGATCAACACCCAATCTCCTATGCTTAGAGCTGTCCCTTGAATGGGCGTTGTTTCGTGGTGCTGGAGTTCTTGACTTCTCGATCTTGTACAAGCAATGTAACTCCTCCATCACTCGACCTTGGAAGCAAGCACCTTGATCAGTATGGATCCTCTTCGGGCAACCGTATACCCAGATAAGTCTTGACAAAAGGCCTGCGCAGCTGACTCAGCAGTCTGGTTCCATGTCGGAGTCACCACAGCGAACTTGGAGAAGTGATCGGTCATCACCAGACAGTGTTCATTCCCGAGATGTGCTGGTCCTATGGCTAAGTAATCAATCATCAATAGCTCCAAGAGGGCAGAAGTCACGATGGTCTGCGTCAGGGTTCTCTACTCTGGAAGTTTAGCTAGTTCACAGCCCCGACATCTTTGACAAGCCTTCTCTACTGCAGTCCTCAATTGGGGGTGATACACTAGCTTCTGTAACCACTGGAACGTCTTCTCCGGCCCAAAGTGAGCCCCTCTCTCATGGGCCTCCGTAGCCACCACACGGATCAACTTTTCCAGGAGCACTACTTGCCAAGTTACCCCCAATTCCTGTTGTGAATTCTGCTCTTGGGCTCCCTCCGGTGGTTGTTGGTGGTAGTGCAGTTGTCTTGGGGTTGTAATCTAGGGCAGGTGTTTCTGCTGATTGCAGCTCTACTAGGTATTTAGGTGTGCAGGATCCATGAGTCCTTGCCAGTTGTCCATTGTTCTTGGAGGGATTGCATCTCTCTCTGATTCCTCATGCCCTGCTGCCAATTCAGCTAAGATAAGTGTCTGGTTTTTTGTCTCTGTGCACACATGCAGTGTGCTTTGCAATTCAGTGCAATTCATTGTGTTTTTGTCCAGCTTAGACTTTGCTTGGATTTTTCAGTCATGCTGGATTCTCAGGAGATGCAGATATACTTTCTATGTCTTTAGTTAGATGTAGAATATTTGTATTATCTGCTGTGGATATTTTTAGGATTTTAATACTGACCGCTTAGAATTCTGTCCTATCCTTTTCTATTTAGCTAGAAGCGCCTCTTTTGCTAAATCCTGTTTTTCTGCCTGCGTGTGTCTTTCCTCTTATACTCACAGTCAATATTTGTGGGGGGCTGCCTATCCTTTGGGGTTCTGCTCTGAGGCAAGATAGAATTCCCATTTCCATCTATAGGGGTATTTAGTCCTCCGGCTGTGTCGAGGTGTCTAGGACGTGTTAGGTACACCCCACGGCTACTTCTAGTTGCGGTGTCAGTTTAGGGTTTGCGGTCAGTACAGGTACCACCTACTCCTGAGAAAGTCTCTCATGCGGCTCCAAGGTCACCGGATCATAACAGTACAACTGGCCCACAATGAGTTAAATGCATCTCAGAAGAAGGGAAGAAAGGTGTTGAGCCTTTTTTTTTTCTGTAGTCTGTTTTGTCTCTTCTTCCCTCTTTTCCTCTGGGTGACTGAGGAGTCTTGTGCTAGCATGGATGTTCAGGGATTGGTTTCTCATGTAGACCAGCTTGCTGCTAGGGTACAGGGTATTTCTGATTATATTGTTCAGACTCCGCTTTTAGAGCCTAGGATTCCTACTCCTGATTTGTTATTTGGGGACAGGTCCAAATTTTTGAGTTTTAAAAACAACTGTAAACTGTTTTTTGCTCTGAAACCTCGTTCCTCTAGTGATCCCATTCAGCAGGTTAAAATTGTCATCTCCCTGCTGCGTGACGACCCTCAGGATTGGGCATTTTCCCTGGAATCTGGGAATCCGGCCTTGCTTAATGTAGACGCCTTTTTCCAGGCTCTAGGATTATTATATGATGAACCAAATTCTGTGGATCAAGCGGAAAAGACCTTGTTGGCCCTGTCTCAGGGTCAAGAAGCGGCAGAATTGTATTGTCAGAAATTTAGAAAATGGTCTGTGCTGACTAAATGGAATGAGGATGCTTTGGCGGCAATTTTCAGAAAGGGTCTTTCTGAATCTGTTAAAGATGTTATGGTGGGGTTTCCCACGCCTTTTGGTCTGAGTGATTCTATGTCTCTGGCCATTCAGATTGATCGGCGCTTTCGGGAGCGCAGAACTGTGCGCGCTGTGGCGTTGTCCTCAGAGCAGATGCCTGAGCCTATGCAGTGTGATAGGATTCTGTCTAGAACGGAACAACAAGGATTCAGATGTCAGAATAGGTTGTGTTTTTATTGTGGTGATGCTTCTCATGTCATTTCAGTCTGCCCTAAGCGTACAAAGAGAATCGCTAGTTCAGTTACCATCAGTACTGTACAACCTAAATTTCTGTTATCTGTGACCTTGATCTGCTCATTGTCGTCATTTTCTGTCATGGCGTTTGTGGATTCAGGCGCAGCTTTGAACTTAATGGACTTTGAATTTGCCAGGCGTTGTGGTTTCCCCTTGCAGTCTTTGCAGAACCCTATTCCTTTAAGGGGCATTGATGCTTCACCTTTGGCTAAAAATAAACCCCAGTTTTGGACACAGGTGACCATGTGCATGGCGCCAGCCCATCAGGAAGATTGTCGTTTTCTGGTGTTGCATAATTCGCATGATGCTATTGTGCTGGGTTTTCCATGGTTGCAGATACATAATCCTGTGTTGGATTGGAAGTCTATGTCTGTGACTAGTTGGGGTTGTCAGGGGGTTCATAATGACATTCCTTTGATGTCAATCTCCTCTTCCTCCTCTTCTGAAGTTCCAGAGTTTTTGTCTGATTTTCAGGATCTATTCGATGAGCCCAAGTCCAGTTCCCTTCCACCGCATAGGGGCTGTGATTGTGCTATTGACTTGATTCCAGGCTGTAAGTTTCCTAAGGGCCGACTTTTCAACCTGTCTGTGCCTGAACATACCGCCATGCGGAGTTATGTTAAGGAGTCTTTGGAGAAAGGGCATATTCGGCCATCTTCTTCACCGTTGGGAGCAGGATTTTTTTTTTGTTGCTAAGAAGGATGGCTCCTTGAGACCCTGTATTGATTATCGCCTCTTGAATAAGATCATGGTCAAGTTTCAATACCCTTTACCTTTGCTTTCCGATCTGTTTGCCAGGATTAAGGGGGCTAGTTGGTTTACTAAGATTGACCTTCGGGGGGCATATAATCTTGTTTGTATTAAGCAGGGTGATGAATGGAAAACTGTGTTTAATACGCCCGAAGGCCATTTTGAATACCTTGTGATGCCATTCGGACTCTCTAATGCTCCATCTGTTTTTCAGTCCTTCATGCATGATATCTTCCGGAATTACCTTGATAAATTCATGATTGTATATTTGGATGACATCTTAATTTTTTCCGATGATTGGGAGTCTCATGTGAAACAGGTCAGGATGGTGTTTCAGATCCTTCGTGATAATGCTTTGTTTGTGAAGGGGTCTAAGTGTCTCTTTGGAGTGCAGAAGGTTTCTTTTTTGGGCTTCATTTTTTCTCCCTCATCTATAGAGATGGATCCGGTTAAGGTTCAGGCCATTCATGATTGGATTCAGCCCACATCTGTGAAGAGCCTTCAGAAATTTTTGGGCTTTGCTAATTTTTATCGCCGTTTCATTGCTAACTTCTCCAGTGTGGTTAAACCCCTGACCGATTTGACGAAGAAAGGCGCTGATGTAACGAATTGGTCCTCTGAGGCTGTCTCTGCCTTTCGGGAGCTTAAACGCCGATTTACTTCTGCCCCGGTGTTGCGTCAGCCGGATGTTTCTCTTCCGTTTCAGGTTGAGTTTGACGCTTCTGAGATTGGGGCAGGGGCCGTTTTGTCTCAGAGGAATTCTGTTGGTTCCTTGATGAAACCGTGTGCCTTCTTTTCCCGTAAGTTTTCGCCTGCTGAACGCAATTATGATGTCGGCAATCGGAAGTTGTTGGCTATGAAGTGGGCGTTTGAGGAATGGCGACATTGGCTTGAGGGAGCCAAGCACCGTATTTTGGTCTTGACTGATCATAAAAATCTGATTTACCTCGAGTCTGCCAAACGGCTGAATCCTAGACAGGCTCGATGGTCCCTGTTTTTCTCCCATTTTGATTTTGTGGTCTCGTATCTTCCGGGTTCTAAGAATATTAAGGCTGATGCCCTCTCTAGGAGTTTTTTGCCTGATTCTCCTGAGGTACTTGAACCGGTCAGCATTCTGAAGGAAGGGGGGGTCCTTTCTGCCATTTCCCCTGATTTGCCACGGGTTCTGCAGGAATTTCAGGCTGACAAACCTGACCGCTGTCCAGTGGGGAAACTGTTTGTTCCTGATAGATGGACTAGTAGAGTGATTTCTGAGGTTCATTGTTCTGTGTTGGCTGGCCATCCTGGTATTTTTGGTACCAGAGATTTGGTTGGTAGGTCCTTTTGATGGCCTTCTTTGTCGCGTGATGTGCGTTCTTTTGTGCAGTCCTGTCGAACTTGTGCGCGGGCCAAGCCTTGTTGTTCCCGTGCTAGTGGGTTGCTTTTGCCTTTGCCGGTCCCTGAGAGGCCCTGGACGCATATTTCTATTGATTTTATTTCAGATCTTCCGATTTCCCAGAGGATGTCGGTTATCTGGGTGGTTTGTGACCGGTTCTCTAAGATAGTTAATTTGTTGCCTTTGCCTAAATTGCTTTCCTCTTCTGATTTAGTTCCGTTGTTTTTTCAGCATGTGGTTCGTTTGCATGGTATTCCGGAGAATATTGTGTCCGACAGAGGTTCCCAGTTTGTTTCCAGGTTTTGGCGGGCCTTTTGTGCTAGGCTGGGCATTGATTTGTCTTTTTCTTCCGCATTTCATCCTCAGACAAATGGCCAGACCGAGCGAACTAATCAGACTTTGGAAACTTATTTGAGATGCTTTGTGTCTGCTGATCAGCATGATTGGGTGGCTTTCTTGCCATTGGCCGAGTTTGCCCTTAATAATCGGGCTAGTTCGGCTACCTTGGTTTCGCCCTTCTTTTGTAATTTTGGTTTTCATCCTCGTTTTTCTTCGGGGCAGGTTGAGCCTTCTGATTGTCCTGGTGTGGATTCTGTGGTTGACAGGTTGCAGCAGATTTGGGCTCATGTGGTGGACAATTTGGTGTTGTCTCAGGAGGAGGCTCAGCGTTTTGCTAACCGTCGTCGGTGTGTTGGTTCCCGGCTTCGGGTTGGGGATTTGGTCTGGTTGTCTTCCCGTCATGTTCCTATGAAGGTTTCTTCCCCTAAGTTTAAGCCTCGGTTTATTGGTCCTTATAGGATTTCTGAGATTATCAATCCGGTGTCTTTTCGTTTGGCCCTTCCGGCCTCTTTTGCCATCCATAATGTTTTCCATAGATCTTTATTGCGGAAATATGTGGTGCCCGTTGTTCCCTCTGTTGATCCTCCTGCTCCTGTGTTGGTTGATGGGGAGTTGGAGTATGTGGTTGAGAAGATTTTGGATTCTCGCTTTTTCGAGGCGGAGGCTTCAGTAACTTGTCAAATGGAAGGGTTATGGCCAGGAGGATAATTCTTGGGGTTTTGCCTCTGATGCCCATGCTGCTGATTTGGTTCGTGCCTTTCATCTGGCTCGTCCTGATCGGCCTGGGGGCTCTGGTGAGGGTTCGGTGACCCCTCTTCAAGGGGGGGTACTGTTGTGAATTCTGCTCTTGGGCTCCCTCCGGTGGTTGTTGGTGGTAGTGCAGTTGTCTTGGGGTTGTAATCTAGGGCAGGTTTTTCTGCTGATTGCAGCTCTACTAGGTATTTAGGTGTGCAGGATCCATGAGTCCTTGCCAGTTGTCCATTGTTCTTGGAGGGATTGCATCTCTCTCTGGTTCCTCATGCCCTGCTGCCAATTCAGCTAAGATAAGTGTCTGGTTTTTTGTCTCTGTGCACACATGCAGTGTGCTTTGCAATTCAGTACAATTCATTGTGTTTTTGTCCAGCTTAGAGTTTGTTTGGATTTTTCAGTCATGCTGGATTCTCAGGAGATGCAGATATACTTTCTATGTCTTTAGTTAGATGTAGAATATTTGTATTATCTGCTGTGGATATTTTTAGGATTTTAATACTGACCGCTTAGAATTCTGTCCTATCCTTTTCTATTTAGCTAGAAGTGCCTCTTTTGCTAAATCCTGTTTTTCTGCCTGCGTGTGTCTTTCCTCTTATTCTCACAGTCAATATTTGTGGGGGGCTGCCTATCCTTTGGGGTTCTGCTCTGAGGCAAGATAGAATTCCCATTTCCATCTATAGGGGTATTTAGTCCTCCGGCTGTGTCGAGGTGTCTAGGACGTGTTAGGTACACCCCACGGCTACTTCTAGTTGCGGTGTCAGTTTAGGGTTTGCGGTCAGTACAGGTACCACCTATTCCTGAGAAAGTCTCTCATGCGGCTCCAAGGTCACCGGATCATAACAAATTCCCTCACCAGCTCTGCTCTTTTATATAGTAATCCATATTCCAACTGGAGCCTCTCCCACTGTCTCAGAATCTGCAGAGCCCCTGGGGACAGAGCGTCTCTCTCTCGCTGGCTGGGAAGTGGCTTCAGGGCCACCCACTGTCTCAGCTGGGCAAGTTCCTTATCTGCTTGCTGGAGTTGCACCCAGTCATCCCAAGGTTGTCCTAGCACCTGTTCTCCAGACTCCTCTCCGATCTGTCCCTGCATCGCCACCCATGACCTAGCAAGATCCTGAAAACTAGGAATCTCTTCTGCCTCCAATTTTTCCTCTTGGTCGCGTTCAGGCTGCTCATGAATCACCCTCTTTCTCTCAAGAACATCAGTGTGCGTATTCTAGTTCTCGGCCCGATAAGCGATCTTGTACAGCTACTTCGCCATGCAAGCCACCCATCCTTGTTCCAAGGCCCCCAATTTTGCATTTTCCAGGTGGGCTAGGGGATTATCGGTGCATACCAGGACTTCAGACCCCAACACATACTCTGCGAACTTTTCGGTCATTGCCCACAGCAACGTCAGCAGTTCCAAATTGAAAGAGCTGTAATTTTCCGGGTTCCATTCTGAGTCGTAAAGAGACTGGCTCACATAGGCTACCACTTGTTCCTTTCCTTCCCACATTTCTGATAAAATGGCCCACAGACCATGTAGGCTTCCATCAGTGTGATGGATGAAGGGCTTTGAGAAATCCACGTAGGCGAGTATTGGGGCCTCAGTAAAGGCCATCTTCAAGGCTCTGAATGCTTCCTCCTGGTTGCTTCCCCATTGGATAGCTCGATTCTTCAAACCAGATGGCACTCCCTTTAATAGTTCCAGTAGCGGATTGGCAAGATGGGTGAAATTCTCAACAAACCTTCGGTAGTACCCGGTAAGTCACAGAAAGGCCCGAATGTCTTTTACTGTTTTTGGGGTGGGCCATTCTTGCACCGCTGCTATCTTTTCTCACGCAGGTCTCACTCCTTCAGCAGATACGATGTGTACCAGGTACTCAATTTGTTTGCAAAAAGGTGACCTTTTTGGGGCATCCTATTTAACTTAAACAATCCCATGGGCAGTATTAACGCAGTCTTGGCCGATCGTGTTCAGCCATGGGCACCTGCCAGTACCCGCTGGCCAGATGCAGGGATGAAAAATACTTCACCTTTGCCAAGGCAGACAACGATTCCTCAATTCTGGGCAATGGATAGGAGTCCCACACTGTACAAGCATTCAGTCATCTATAGTCAATGCAGAAGCACAGGTTTCCATCTTTCTTCCGAACTAGAACAATGGGAGCTGCCCACGGGCTCTTACTCTCCCTTATGACTCCACTCTGCAAAATGTGAGCCAGCACATCCTTCACTTCCTTGTACATCTGAGGTGGTATGTGTCGATATCTTTCCCGAACTGGTGCAGCATTTCCTGTGGTAATCTCGTGAGCGATAGCCTGAGTGCACTCAAAGTCATCTTCATGGCGAGGGAAGACCTCTTGGTAGCACTCTAATACAGCTTCCACCTGTTGCACCTGTTGTGGCGAAAGTCCCGTAAATTAGTCCTGCATCCACTCCAAGATTCGACAACCCTCCTTCATGTTTCCAGATGGATGCTCTGGTGTCATTGTAAAGGCTAGTGTTCATGGGTCTCCTTGCATTATTGCTAAATATACAGCTTCTAGTTGCACCAACTCTTCCGGCATTCCCAGTACCTGAGCCACTTAACTCTTGGACGGGAGGGTGAGACTATCTTCTCTTAGGTTGACGCACTGCACCACAATGTTACCATCATGGACTGTTGCTAATGTCCGAGCGACGAGGAGTCCTGGGGGTACCTGATCCACCAATGTTGGCTCTATCTGCACTTTCACCCCCTTGAGAGGTGTACAGGCTTGTACTGGCAACGTAAGCACAGTCTGACCAGGCGGTAGAATTAATTTAGCAGTTGCAGGAATCACCACTTTACCCAGAACTTTCCCTTCGCTAGACATTTCCTGGGCCTGGGCAACCCGTATCTGTTGCTGAAATACCTTTCTCTGGGGGGGTTCGCGAGCTCCAACGGTCCAGAAAGACCTCTTGTGGCTCACTTATCAGGAGAGTTTTGATTTCTTTCAGTACATTCATCCCGAGAGTCACGGCAGGCCCGCTATTGACATCTACGGCGACCAACACGACTTCGTCCCACGTCCTATCCGCACACTTTAATTTTCATCCAGACCACCCCTTTGACTCGGATAGGCAACTTGTTGACCAACGTCAGTCTGATCGCTGGGCCCCACTCCGGCCATGACAGTTCTGTAAAATGATGTCTAAAGTACGCTTCCTGCATTGTGGTCACTTGCGAACCAGTATCAATCAGGCAACGGACGGTTCGAGTATTCACTTCAGACCAGACAGTAGGACTAGTAGAAATAAAACTTTCGTGACTGTCTTCTCTCCTCCTTGGTCTCTCCGGGCGGCGTACTCCTGCCACGGAGCACACTAGTTTAAAGGCTGCCGAGGTAGAGACTGTCCCTGTTGTGAATTAGACTTTTTGGCTCCCTCTTGTGGTCACTAGTGGTATGACTCTGGGATTGTCTTTTTTCTGTTTGGCACTCACCTGGGCCGTTAGTCCAGGGGTGTCGCTATATTAACTTCCTGGATCCTTAGTCCAGTGCCTGGCATCGTTGTAATCAGATCCTTCTGTTGCTCCTGTCTGCTGGTCCTGGCTCTTGCAAAATTAAGCTAAGTCTTGCTTCTTTGTTTTTTGAGTTACTTGCTTTGCTACTATTTTTGTCCAGCTTGTACTAAATGTGATTTCTGACCTTGCTGGAAGCTCTAGGGGGCTGGTGTTCTCCCCCCGGCCGTTAGACGGTTCGGGGGTTCTTGAATATCCAGCGTGGATATTTTAATAGGGTTTTTGCTGACCATATAAGTCATCTTACTATATTCTGCTATTAGCTAGTGGGACTCTCTTTGCTAAATACCTAGCTCATTCTTATGTTTGTCTTTTCCTCTTACCTCACCGTTATTATTTGTTGGGGGCTTGTATCCAACTTTTGGGGTCTTTTCTCTGGAGGCAAGAAAGGTCTTTCTTTTCCCTTCTAGGGTTAGTTAGTTCTCCGGCTGGCGCGAGACGTCTAGAACCAACGTAGGCACGTTCCCCGGCTACTTCTATTTGTGGTGCTAGGATTAGATATATGGTCAGCCCAGTTACCACTGCCCTATGAGCAGGTTTTTTGTGTTTGCAGACTTGGTATTTATTCCTGAGACCCTCTGCCATTGGGGTCATAACAGTATGCCAGGCCTACATTGAATGTCTAATGCATTGCAGAAGTGGGATATAAGAAAGGAAATTCTGAATTTTTTTTTTTTCCTCTCTTCCTCCCCTTTACCTCTGAGTGGCTTGAGCTTGCTGCAGACATGAATGTCCAGACCTTGATTACAAGTGTGGACCAGCTTGCTGCTCGTGTGCAAAGCATACAAGATTTTGTTACCAGTAGTCCAATGTCTGAACCTAAAATACCTATTCCTGAACTGTTTTCTGGAGACCGATTTAAGTTTAGGAATTTCAGGGATAATTGTAAATTGTTTCTATCCCTGAGACCCCGTTCATCTGGAGACTCAGTTCAGCAAGTTAAAATTGTTATCTCTTTTTTACTGGGCGACCCTCAGGATTGGGCCTTCTCGCTAGCGCCAGGAGATCCGGCATTGGCAAATATTGATGCGTTTTTTCTGGCGCTCGGATTGCTTTACGAGGAACCCAATCTTGAGGTTCAGGCAGAAAAAGCCTTGCTGGCTATTTCTCAGGGCCAGGATGAAGCTGAAGTGTATTGCCAAAAATTTCGGAAATGGTCTGTGCTTACTCAGTGGAATGAGTGTGCTCTGGCCGCAAACTTCAGAAATGGCCTTTCTGAAGCCATTAAGAATGTGATGGTGGGTTTCTCCATTCCTACAAGTCTGAATGATTCCATGGCGCTGGCTATTCAAATTGACCGGCGTTTGCGGGAGCGCAAAACCGCTAATCCTCTGGTGGTGTTGTCTAAACAAACACCTGATTTGATGCAATGTGATAGAATTCAGACCAGAAATGAGCGGAAAAATCATAGACGTCAGAATGGGTTGTGTTTTTACTGTGGTGATTCTACACATGTTATATCAGCATGCTCTAAACGCCTAACAAGGGTTGTTAGTCCTGTCGCCATTGGTAATTTGCAACCTAAATTTACTTTGTCTGTGACTTTAATTTGCTCATTGTCCTCCTACCCTGTTATGGCGTTTGTGGATTCAGGTGCTGCCCTGAGTCTTATGGATCTGTCATTTGCCAAGCGCTGTGGTTTTGTTCTTGAGCCGTTGGTTAATCCTATCCCTCTGAGGGGTATTGATGCTACGCCATTGGCGGAAAATAAACCGCAGTTTTGGACACAGATAACCATGTGCATGACTCCTGAACATCGGGAGGTGATTCGTTTTCTTGTTCTGCATAAAATGCATGATTTGGTCGTTTTGGGGTTGCCATGGTTACAGACTCATAATCCAGTCTTGGATTGGAAGGCAATGTCTGTGTCAAGTTGGGGCTGTCAGGGTATTCATGGTGATTCCCCGCCGGTGTCTATTGCTTCCTCTACTCCTTCGGAAGTTCCTGAGTATTTGTCTGATTATCAGGATGTGTTCAGCGAGTTCAGGTCCAGTGTTCTGCCTCCTCATAGGGACTGTGACTGTGCCATAGATTTGATTCCAGGTAGCAAATTTCCTAAGGGAAGACTATTTAATCTGTCTGTACCTGAGCATACCGCAATGCGTTTGTATATCAAGGAATCTCTGGAGAAGGGACATATCCGTCCTTCCTCTTCCCCTCTTGGTGCGGGATTCTTTTTTGTGGCCAAGAAGGACGGATCTTTGAGACCTTGTATTGACTATCGGCTTTTGAATAAAATCACTGTTAAATTTCAGTATCCTTTGCCTCTGTTGTCAGACTTGTTTGCCCGAATTAAAGGTGCCAAGTGGTTCACCAAGATAGATCTTCGTGGTGCGTACAACCTTGTGCACATTAAGCGAGGAGATGAATAGAAAACCGCGTTTAATACGCCCGAAGGTCATTTTGAGTACTTGGTGATGCCTTTTGGGCTCTCTAATGCTCCTTCAGTGTTTCAGTCCTTTATGCATGATATTTTCCGGAAGTATCTGGATAAATTTATGATCGTTTATCTGGATGATATTCTGGTTTTTTCTGATGACTGGGACTCGCATGTAGAGCAGGTCAGGATGGTGTTTCAGGTTTTGCGTGAGAATGCTTTATTTGTTAAGGGCTCAAAGTGTCTCTTTGGAGTACAGAAGGTTCCCTTTTTGGGGTTTATTTTTTCCCCTTCTGCGGTGGAGATGGACCCAGTCAAGGTCCGTGCTATTCATGATTGGACTCAACCCACGTCAGTTAAGAGTCTTCAGAAGTTCTTGGGTTTTGCTAACTTCTACCGTCGTTTTATTGCTAATTTTTCTAGCATTGCTAAACCTTTGACGGATATGACCAAGAAAGGTTCTGATGTTGCTAACTGGGCTCCTGCAGCCGTGGAGGCTTTCCAGGAGTTGAAGCGCCGGTTTACTTCGGCGCCTGTTTTGTGCCAGCCTGATGTCTCACTTCCCTTTCAGGTTGAAGTGGATGCTTCTGAGATTGGGGCAGGGGCCGTTTTGTCACAAAGAGGCCTTGGACACACATTTCCATGGATTTCATTTCAGATCTCCCGGTGTCTCAGGGCATGTCTGTCATCTGGGTGGTATGTGATCGCTTTTCTAAGATGGTCCATTTGGTACCTTTGCCTAAGTTGCCTTCCTCTTCCGATCTGGTTCCTGTGTTCTTTCAGAATGTGGTTCGTTTACACGGCATTCCTGAGAATATTGTGTCTGACAGAGGATCCCAGTTTGTTTCCAGGTTCTGGCGATCCTTTTGTGCTAGGATGGGCATTGAGTTGTCGTTTTCGTCTGCCTTTCATCCTCAGACTAATGGACAAACGGAGCAAACTAATCAGACTCTGGAGGCTTATTTGAGGTGTTTTGTTTCTGCGGATCAGGATAATTGGGTGACCTTCTTGCCGTTGGCTGAGTTTGCCCTTAATAATCGGGCTAGTTCCGCTACATTGGTTTCGCCATTTTTCTGCAACTCTGGTTTCCATCCTCGTTTTTCCTCGGGACATGTGGAGCCTTCTGACTGTCCTGGGGTAGATTCTGTGGTGGATAGGTTGCAGCAGATCTGGAATCATGTGGTGGACAATTTAAAGTTGTCACAAGAGAAGGCTCAGCGTTTTGCCAACCGCCGCCGCGGTGTGGGTCCCCGACTTCGTGTTGGGGATTTGGTATGGCTGTCTTCTCGATTTGTTCCTATGAAGGTCTCCTCTCCTAAATTTAAGCCTCGCTTCATCGGTCCTTACAAGATATTGGAAATCCTTAATCCTGTGTCCTTTCGCTTGGATCTTCCTGTGTCGTTTGCCATTCACAACGTGTTCCATAGGTCTTTGTTGCGGCGGTACGTTGTACCTGTGGTTCCTTCTGTTGAGCCTCCTGCTCCGGTGTTGGTTGAGGGCGAGTTGGAGTACGTGGTGGAGAAGATCTTGGATTCTCGTCTCTCCAGGCGGAGGCTTCAGTATCTGGTCAAGTGGAAGGGCTATGGTCAGGAAGATAATTCCTGGGTGGTTGCCTCTGATGTGCATGCGGCCGATTTAGTTTGTGCCTTTCACGCTGCTCATCCTGATCGCCCTGGTGGTCTTGGTGAGGGTTCGGTGACCCCTCCTTAAGGGGGGGGTACTGTTGTGAATTAGACTTTTTGGCTCCCTCTTGTGGTCACTAGTGGTATGACTCTGGGATTGTCTTTTTTCTGTTTGGCACTCACCTGGGCCGTTAGTCCAGGGGTGTCGCTATATTAACTTCCTGGATCCTTAGTCCAGTGCCTGGCATCGTTGTAATCAGATCCTTCTGTTGCTCCTGTCTGCTGGTCCTGGCTCTTGCAAAATTAAGCTAAGTCTTGCTTCTTTGTTTTTTGAGTTACTTGCTTTGCTACTATTTTTGTCCAGCTTGTACTAAATGTGATTTCTGACCTTGCTGGAAGCTCTAGGGGGCTGGTGTTCTCCCCCCGGCCGTTAGACGGTTCGGGGGTTCTTGAATATCCAGCGTGGATATTTTAATAGGGTTTTTGCTGACCATATAAGTCATCTTACTATATTCTGCTATTAGATAGTGGGCCTCTCTTTGCTAAATACCTAGCTCATTCTTATGTTTGTCTTTTCCTCTTACCTCACCGTTATTATTTGTTGGGGGCTTGTATCCAACTTTTGGGGTCTTTTCTCTGGAGGCAAGAAAGGTCTTTCTTTTCCCTTCTAGGGTTAGTTAGTTCTCCGGCTGGCGCGAGACGTCTAGAACCAACGTAGGCACGTTCCCCGGCTACTTCTATTTGTGGTGCTAGGATTAGATATATGGTCAGCCCAGTTACCACTGCCCTATGAGCAGGTTTTTTGTGTTTGCAGACTTGGTATTTATTCCTGAGACCCTCTGCCATTGGGTTCATAACATGTCCCCATCTCGCACACCTGCGGGCAGTGTCCGGCATTCCACACTTGAAACAAGTCGGATTCCATTCTGTACGAGATTGTCCCATTCCCTGGCGATGTTCGATGAGCAAGCGGGACTCGGAGTCACTCCTATCTCTGGGCATATTTTGAGCTACAAGGTGTGCTCCTCTGAGGCTGGACCACTCTTCTCGCATTTCCCATATTTCCTTCCAGATCTCTCTGGCCCATTCTGGTTCAGCCGCGGGCTCCCCAATTTCTAAGGTCATATGTGGTTTGGCACACAGGCGCTCCTGTTTAAGCTTGCTTAAACGACACATCCCTGAGGCCCACCACAAACGGATCCCTCAATTTCACATCAGGGGGGCCTACTCCTATTGCCGCCACATCACCCTGTTTGGTGGTATGCGCATTCATCTCTTGCAGTGCATTAATGTATTGAGTCACTGACTCTCTCTCTCTGAATATGGCGGAACAATCGCATCCGCAATTCCCCGACATTGGTAGCAACCCCATGTATCTCTTCCATCCCCCCCTTGTTCAGGGTGTCCCGTTCATGAGGGGGGGGGCGAAATATTACAGAAGATCTAGCCTCACCATCCATGGCCATCAAAGCAATCTCTGCTTGCATAGCAGAAGTCATAGAATGCATGCTCAACATGCCTTTAACTTGCTTAGTCCAGTCCCATAGCATTAAATTACTCCCTGTGAATTTTGGGTGATTGCTGAGCATGGCCCTCAGCGGCAAGCTGGACCTCGGGGCACTCATGACAGATTGGTCTGCGGTCTCTGCGTTCGTAGACTGCATCCTGCTGACTACGCCAAGTGTATTCAGGTTCAGGGATGCAGTAACGCAGGGAATGCAGAGCAAGGGTCAACAACAATGCGGTTTAATTTATAACAATAGTGAACTCCTGACAGGGAGGTTACAGATAATTAACAATAGAATTATGGTATAACACAACAGTCTTGTTATTAAACTTCACTTATCGGGAATTCTCTGTTCCTCAATCGCATGCACTCTGATGAGAGTTGTAAAATCGGCAACGGCTTCATCTGAATGGGAACCTAATGTGAGTCCTCTCTTTGACTAAAATCTCTCTCTGTGGAGGGGTAGTGGTCCTGCTGTGATTAAAAACACCTGTGGCTAAAAGAAGGAGTGCTCAGTCAGAAGGCTAACGAATACAAGTTTCAAAAACTGTATACGAATTGGTGACTCTAGGGTCAGCACCTGGTCTATATTTGGATGTGATGGTCAGTTTTTTGAAACTTGTATTCATTAGCCTTCTGACTGAGCACTCCTCCTTTTAGCCACAGGTGGAGCAGGACCACTACCCCTCCACAGAGAGAGAGATTTTAGTCAACGAGAGGACTCATTAGGTTGCCATTCAGATGAAGACTTTATTCTCAGAAAGGAAAGATATTGCTAGGCCCTTGTATACAAGAAATGCCTTATCGTGACTACAATGTACACATAAATTGGCCAATTTATGCCCTAAACTTTCTAATTTTTTCATATTTCTAGTGCAGTAATGCAATTCAATTTTCATGTTTCATGTTTGCAGGTTTTGGCGCTACAGTGTGCTGCCTTATTTATTTGACTGTATACGAGTTGGTGACTCTAGGTTCAGCACCTGTTCACACTTAGTCTATGTTTGGATGTGACGGTCAGTTTTTTGAAACTTGTCTTCACAGAGCAGTTACACTCCATGGATTCCTTAATGCATGCAAGCCTTTTGTCCTGAGCTTCACTGGCTCAAGATTTGAGATCTGTAACAGCCTTTTGAGGCTTGACTACCTGCAGTGCTAGGTTTCCTGTTACAGCTGTAGAAAGGAACCCCCTTGTAATCTCATACCAAATAGGATATAAATGATTTATATGAAATTATATCTCCAATATTCTTTAGAGGGCCTCATCTTCAAAAAAATGTTTGAATCAAATCCACTTCACAATCTTTTTAAATTCATTCCAATATTTTTTCTAGACCAAGTCAAATTCTTGCTTTTTGACATCTTGTTGTGTTTCTTGTTGTGTCATATCGGTTTCATTTGCTAAAAATTAATATTCATTCTGGTCACATACATCTCTTCTACAGATTGTATCTGGATAGCTTTCTTCCATACATTCTTTGACCGAATCCTGATTTTTACGGTCACCTGTACTGAGAAATGTATTTATTTATTGATTTTACTAACTTATATAGCACCAATAATTCCACAGCGCTTTCTAGACAGTTTCAGCACTGTCTCCATTGGGGCTCACAATCTAGATTATCTATCAGTATGTCTTTGCAGTGTGGGAGGAAACCGGAGTACATGAGGGAAAGCCACACAAACATGGGGAGAACATACAAACTCCTTGCAGATGTTGTCCTAGATAGGATTAGAACCCAGGTCCTAAGCGATTCAAGGCTGCAGTGCTAACCACTGAGCCACCGTGCTGGCAAAATTAACTTATTTAATGACTATTCAGTTTTGCTGTATGATGTGTGTGTGCACAGTAGTGGTGGGAAACTTTACTGTATGCTACTGGAACTGTAATTACCGTGGATGCTGGCACCATATTTGCTCTTCGACAGATGCTCATTAAAAGTTTTAACTACGTATTCCAATTACAGAGCCTCTAAATTGTCATGGATGTCAATACTGTGTTGCAGCCTCAGCTGACTCAGTTGAAGAGTGGTTCATTTGCTTCACTTCTGCCTTTCCTCGATGTGGTACCTATTTATCAGGCTGCCTCCCCAGATTCAAACCTTGATTCACTGTATTCCAAGGACAGCATCATGTAACTGAGCCAGTATGGCATGTCTGTGGTCAGAAGGGAGAGCGGCTCACTGGGTGGGTGAGGTGAATGACCTCCAGAGGACACCACGGCCACCCTGCTTCGTCAACCAATGTACCCAAGGCAATGCACAGGGTTGCTTGGGAGAGGAAAGAGGGTGTGGGGGCCTATGTGGCTCCTCTGTCAGGCTTTCCATGCATTTCTCTACTGGTTTATAATTTTATGGTGATCTGTAGCCAGAAATTAAAAAATGTAATCCAAATTAACTGATTTAATGACCATTCACAGTTTTACTGTATCATCCATGTGTACGTGGCTGTTGTGGTAAAGGCCTTACCTTTAATTTTTTTTTATTTAATCAACTTCACAAACCTTTTAGATTCATAATTTTTGGGGAATTCTGTTATTTTAAATAATGTATCTATCCAAATATGTTTGCAGGGCACTTTTCCTACTCTTAGCTCTATTTAGCTTCCTTTTGCAGCCCTTGCTATGACCATATTACAGCCATTTTAAAGCACCGAAGTTCAGGTCGCTATTGACTTTTATTGGGTTCGGGGACAATTTCGGATGCCAAATTGAATTTTTTAACTCTAATTCAAACATCCACAGGTCCGCTCATTCATAATTGTAACTAATGAACAGACAATACCTGCTGTATAGAGATAAATAAATGAAATAAACTCCTATTATGCAGGTAGGAATTTTTCAGGATGACATGAAACATTCAAAGCAATAAGTACAATGGCAAAAGCTGGAAAGAGTATACGTGAAGAAAGGAAGACAAGTTCTAACCTAGTAATGCATGCAGTATGAACTATGTGTTATGAACCATAGTGTATATTGGACAGACATAATAATCTCATTTTAAATGGAAATATGCAAATTGTCTCTTCAGAGAGGAAGAGGACTAGAACTCTAGTGCCACCTATTGGAAGTAACAATCCTAACAGTCAATGTCGACCCTTTAACGAGCCTTGTCACATAACTTAGGATAATAGCCAAACCAGAATCTCAATTTGCAAACACTGTGTTTCGGGGTACTGCCCCTCGTCAGTGCAAAGTGTCAATCTGGCTTGGCTGATTGAGAGGCGTCTGACTGGGATCCAAGAAGTATCGTTTCTCCTTGCGGAGAGTGACATGATAAGCATGTCGAGGTGAGGAGACTTAAAGCCGCAATGCTCCTCTGGGAAATATACAAATTCTCTCTTCAGAGAGGAAGAGAACTAGAACTCTAGTGCCACCTATTGGAAGTAGCAATCCTAACAAAGTCTCCTCACCTCGACATGCTTATCATGTCACTCTCCGCAAGGAGAAATGATACTTCTTGGATCCTGGTTAGACGCCACTCAGAAGGGAGAGCGGCTCACTGGGTGGGTGAGGTGAATGACCTCCAAAGGACACCACGGCCACCCTGCTTTGTCAACCAGCGTACCCAAGGCAATGCACAGGGTTGCTTGGGAGAGGAAAGTAATGACCATTCACAGTTTCACTGTATCATTGTGTACGTGGCTGTTGTGGTAAAGGCCTTACCTTTAATTTTTTTTATTTAATCAACTTCACAAACCTTTTAGATTCATCCTTTTTGGGGGAATTCTGTTATTTTAAATAATGTATCTATCTAAATATGTTTGCAGGGCACTTTGTCTACGCTTAGCTCTATTTAGCTTCCTTTTGCAGCCCTTGCTATGACCATTTTACAGCCATTTTAAAGCACCGAAGTTCTGGTCGCTATTGACTTTTATTGGGTTCGGGGTCAATTTTGGATGCCAAAATGAACTTTTAACTCTAATTCACACATCCACAGGTCCGCTCATTCATAATTGTAACTAATGAACAGACAATACCTGCTGGATAGAGATAAAAAACTTGTCAGCATATTTTCGGAAAATGCAAAGAATGCTAGAGAAAATATATACAGATTGAGACAAACATGCAGTGGACATGTAAACTCTATATACTGTACATATTCTGCCCATCCAGTTCTTGTCTGCAAGGCTAAAGTGCTAAGTCATTGAGATTTGTGATCATTAAACTGGTCAACAACAACAACAAAAAAATTTCGGGCATGGACTTTAAGAACAGTTTTAGACTAATTTGAGGGTGCTGAATTCAAATCTGATCTTATAATTTCTCTATCACATCACATTTTTGCGCTATAGGTATATAGCCCATTTTCAAGAATTCCATGATAAATATAAGTAGTGTATGAAAAGTGCCGGTTTATACGGTTCACTAAGGGAAATTTAGTTTTCATTTAGTCTCCCAATAAATGTGAGAATATCTTTGTATTCTTTGAACATGCATAATTCCCATTTGTTATAACACCCTTGTTTTCTGTGCTACTGGACAGTAGAGCTTGTTGAGTCCTTATCAGTCCCCGGCTTACTGATGTAGAGAGATCCAAGTAATAACACACAGCACAAGAGATGTGTGATCATATGCAGGGATCGCCCAGGAGCTCATCTGGCCCCCCTGGTCTCTCACCCCTCTTTTTATATGGCAAAGAGATAAGCATTACAGACATGCGTACAAGCGCTCATATTCTCTAACAAAGAGTATCTATTCTACTAATAACGTTCAACTTCTGGAATGTAGGTTAAAGGTCACAATAACAAGAAGGAATGCGTCCATAAAAGGAAATGTCTATTTGCTCAAGTTTCTTCATATAAAGCCAGACGTCTCTGAATAGGAAGACAAAATGGATTCTTCAATCTGATCTCTACAAGCTACAGCAGAGCATTGGGTGAAAACTGAATGGCCTCAGCAACAGAGTTTGGCATCTGGAGTAAGAATGTCATCCATGATCCTCTAGTGGATAGGAAGAACATTGTCTTTCCTCCCTAACACATAAAACTTGGATTGATGAAGCAGTTCATCAAAGCTCTCAATCACAGTGGAGAATGCTTTAACTATATATGTTCAACTTTTCCTGGTCTTAGTGAAGAGAAGAAAAAGGCTGGAATATTTGATGGACCTCAAATAAGAACACTTATGACAGACCCAAATTTTATCACATCAATGAATGAGACAGAAGAAAGAGCTTGGAATGCATTTTGTAATGTGGTGCAGAATTTTCTAGGGAATAAGAAAGCAGACAACTATGAAGAAATTGTGGAAGAGCTACTAATGAGTCTGCGAAATCTTGGATGTAGAATGAGTATCAACATTCACTATTAACACAGCCATTTGGACTTTTTTCCAGAGGACCTTGGGGATGTGAGTGAGGAACAAGGGGAGCGTTTTCATCAGGACATTAAAACAATGGAAGAACGGTATCAAGGCCGGTGGGACTCACATATGATGGCTGACTATTGCTGGAGCTTGATGAGAGACAACCCAGAAGCTGTACATCACAGATCAGCCAAGAAAAGAAAGTTCAAATAACTGCCATTTGTCATTAATCTGTGTGCCATATATATGTGTTTTTAGATTTTGTAGTTTAATTCTGTAAGTATATTTGATTTGCTGTACATAGACTTTGTAATCTTTGTTATTCCTTGATTAAAAATATACAATGTAGTATCGAAAATCATGTGTTTTTATCATAAAACATTAGATAGGAGTAATTTTCATCAAAAATTGAAAATCTCGAAATCCTGATGTGATAGCCAAAAACGGAGTTCATATTCGTAATCAGCAGCCAAAGTTGACTTAAAATATGTTTTAAAACCTTTTGCCAGAAAAATTGCGTTGACCAGTGTTATGTGACCATTGATTTTGTCAGAAACACTTCATCTGTTGATGTGCCAGCTTATATCATCATAAGACAAAATGTTAAATAATGTACTACAATACATTTTCCTTTTGTCCAACAGCAAATTCTACAGGGATGGCAAGTTAAGAAGGCAATGGTGGAAATCCACCATTTAGCTGGGGATTTTAAGGTGCAAAGCTTTTTTTCCACTTTTTTTCATTGCTGCAGAATTGGAGGGAGAGGAAGTGCTAATGTACTAAATAATGACGAATAATATGATCACACTGGCAAATAATTCAGATAAGTGTGAGGTTGGCTCCTCAAGCTCCAAATGCCAAGGCTATCATAACCAGTGGCTGCCCTTCATTTAAAAAAATAGGTAATGCAACCTGTATGCCCAGTGTTTTTGATCAGAGTGTCATCATAGGTTTGCTGGTGTGTTAATTTTTACAATCAGAGTTTGGTTAAAGTTTCATCAGATTTATCGTATCAAAAAAAAATTGATGACATTTTCTCAAGTTTCTTTTATCAACCAGTCTGTGAAAAGCAGACATCACACAGATGGCATTTGAGAGCTGTTCGATTTTTTTCTTGGATCCATAGACTTGCATTGGCGAGTTTGATCCAACAATTGAATGACTATTGCCCCCCAAGTCTCCACATTGCTGTGCGGACCACTCAGTTTGAGGAAAGTATCAGACATGTTAACTACCCAATTGACTATTACAGGTATGGGCTCTAACTGTGAAAAACATGGATAGCAGTCATACAAGAAAAACTGACGCCTAAATTAGCCCTAAGCTTGATTATATCTTCTAGGAACTTTTACATTTTCTAATCTAGGACATATCACAAAAGGTCTCAGAAGAGGTCAAGACTTGTATGATGATGAATAATACAGTACATCTTCCTAGGTCAGTTGATTCACCTCTCATTCACCCACATGGTTTCCAAGCCTAAGCTATCTGGAGAAAAGGTAATTACACAGTTCATCCTTTCCTCATGTCTAACCAAACTCATTCGTGGATATGACATGATTTGTATCCTTGAAGTGATCTTCTAACTTTTTCATCTTAAGAAGATGGCTGGTAAACACAATTCCTGCCCTTCCATCCATATGAACAGGGCTATGTGACCTTGACACAACTTTGAGCACGGAGTGTGCGGTACGCAGATGGATGGTAGATTGCTTTGTTTAAGTACAATTGCTTTTCTTTTCAAGAGGAGGCTGCTGGCTAAAAGAAAAAAAAAAGAATAAAGAAAATCAAATGGCTAATACAGTGCTGCGTACAGCAAGCCTGAGCCTGGGGGTTGGAAGATACAATTACCAATGTGACAAAGACACGATACAGAAAAGATGGAGAAGCTCTTAGTACTTTAAAGACCTTCCAAAATAGGCCACTTCATAATTGTCCCATGAAAGCATGGATTTGTCGCCAATTCTGTGTTTATCTCTGATTTCCTTTTCTGTCTAGTAGGTAGCACTGGAGATGCAAAGGAGAAGATAGACAGGACAGAGAGGGCTATAGAGCTGAACAATGGACTGAGGCAAAACTAGCAAAATGAAATAAACACCTATTATGCAGGTAGGAATTTTTCAGGATGACATGAAACATTCAAAGCAATAAGTACAATGGCAAAAGCTGGAAAGAGTGTATGTGAAGAAAGGAAGACAAGTTCTAACCTAGTAATGCATGCAGTATGAACTATGTCTTATGAACCATAGTGTATATTGGACAGACATAATAATCTCATTTTAAATGGAAATATGCAAATTGTCTCTTCAGAGAGGAAGAGAACTAGAACACTAGTGCCACCTATTGGAAGTAGCAATCCTAACAAAGTCTCCTCACCTTGACATGCTTATCATGTCACTCTCCGCAAGGAGAAACAATACTTCTTGGATCCCGGTCAGACGCCTCTCAATCAGCCAAGCCAGATCTCCACTTTGCACTGCCGAAGGGCAGTACCCCGAAACACAGTGTCTGCAAATTGAGATTCTGGTTTGCTATTATCCTAAGTCATGTGACAAGGCTTGTTAAAGGGTCGACATTGACTGTTAGGATTGCTACTTCCAATAGGTGGCACTAGAGTTCTAGTTCTCTTCCTCTCTGAAGAGACAATTTGCACATTTCCCAGAAGAGCATTGCGGCTTTAAGTCTCCTCACTTCGACATGCTTATCATGTCACTCTCCGCAAGGAGAAACGATAAATGGAAATATAAAATTTATGCATTTATTACATGTAGTAGAAAAGATTTCATGTTAACATTTTTGTATTATTTGCATAACTCTTACCTCCAACCAAAAGTCAAAAGTTCCTATTCAGAAAAAATCCATATAAAGTATGTGAAATAACAATAAGCAAAAAAATTGTGCAGGACCCTCATCCAGCAACCACATTGGTAGTCCATTGAACTGAGCCCTTCGAATCTCCACCTACCTTCCAGCATCCCCAATGTCTTTACTGATTAGTAGCTTGATATCAAGCATAATGCTGCAATGATGATATTGACCTGGGCCTACTAATCAGAAAGTAGGTGGAGGTTCACAGGACTCTCGTCTGGCCAATGGATCAAGATCCTGCATAGCTTCTTACTCATTTCTATCATTACATTTATCTCTCCAGAGATCTGGGTGTTTTTTTTTTGCCAACCCTCTCATTTTATTAAATGAAAATTTATCAACCTTAATATTTAGGTTAGCAGGAGATAATCACAGCAACCATGTTCCATGGGTGTTTTAGTAACAAGAGTTGAGACTTACTGAAAGACGTCTTGATGGAAAGGCAGGAAAGGATAGAATGAAGTGTGCCATCTGGGAGATTAACCAGCTCATATGGGAGATTTAGTCTTTCTGGGTGTCTAATAGAAATTTTTTGAGAGTTGGAAAGTAGGCCAGATGCTTGATACCAGTATACAAACTCCAATGTCAGCAGGATAGGTTGACATTGATGTCAAGAAAAAGAATGATCTACTGAATTGATCTCAACTGGAGATAAGCAATTGCCAGAAGAGTTCCTGTGTATTGGGGTGTCAGAACAGAAAGCTGTCGGCTGAACAGCTTGGCTTCAAACTATATTTTCTGCATAGGGGACTTTATTATCACCTATCTGATACATTGTTCATAGGCATAAGAGTGATTTCTTCTATCGTGTAGACAGTACACTTGAATAGCAATGAACATACTAAGTGGATTTTCGTAGAAAAGAGACAAGAGAACACTAAAGGGCACAATAACAAGTATGGTATATAAAAGATATATCTTCAAACAGGAGGATTTATAAAAATTATTCTCATTAAAAATATTTGTTTTTCAATACCGTATGGTGAAATTTAACAGACGGACATGTTTGAATTGACTACTCATCATATACACAAAAAAGTCTAAATACCACTATTAAAATCAGTTTTTTTCATGTACTAAATTCACAACAAAAATAAATCTTTCAGAATTTTTGTCCACCTTTAACCCCTTCACCCCGAAGCCTGTTTTCAACTTCCTGACCAGGCCATTTTTTTCAATTCTGACCACTGTCATTTTATGGGGTCATAACTCTGAAACGCTTCAACGGATCCCGGTGATTCTGAGACTATTTTCTCGTGACATACTGTACTTTATGATAGTAGTACCATTTCTTCGATATGACTTGTGCTTATTAGTGAAAAAAAACGAAAATTTTGAAAATTTAGCAATTTTCAAACTTTTAGTTTTTATTCCCTAAATTAGAGAGTCATATCATTATTATTATTTATTTATATAGCACCATTAATTCCATGGTGCTGTGCATGAGAAAGGGGTTACATACAGGGTTATAAATATCGTTTACAGTAATGAAGTTTACAGTGACAGACTGGTACAGAGGGGAGAAGACCCTGTCCTTGCGGACTTACATATCATACAAAATAGTTAATAAATAACATTACCCACATGCCTGCTTTACATTAGCACAATTTTGGAAACATAATTTTTTTTTGTTAGGAAGTTATAAGGGTTAAAAGCTGACCAGCGATTTCTCATTTTTACAACAAAATTTGCAAAACCATTTTTTTAGGGTCCACCTCACACTTGAAGTGACTTTGAGTGGCCTATATGACAGAAAATGCCGAAAAGTGACACCATTCTAAAACTAAACCCCTCAATTTACTTAAAACCACATTCAAGAAGTTTATTAACCCTTCAGGTGCTTCACAGGAATTTTTGGAATGTTTAAAAAAAATTTAACATTTAACTGTTTTTCACAAAATTTGTACTTTAGATTCAATTTGTTTTATTTTACCAAGAGTAACAAGTGCCTCACAGAAATTTGTAATGTAGAGCCATTAAAAAAAAATCATTTTTTTCACAAAAATTATTTTTTTGCCCCAAATTTTTTATTTTCCCAAGAATAACAGGAGAAATTGGACCCCAAACATTGTTGTGCAATTTGTCCTGAGTACGCTGACACCCCATATGTTTGGGTAAACCACTGTTTGGGTGCATGGCAGAGCTTGGAAGGGAAGGAGCACCGTTTTACTTTTTCAACGCAGAATTGGCTGGAATTGAGATTGGACGCCATGTTGCATTTGGAGAGCCTCTGATGTGCCTAAACAGTGGAAACCCCCCAATTCTAACTCCAACCCTAATCCCAAAACACCCCTAACCCTAATCCCAACCCTAACCATAACTCTGACTACACCCCTAATTCCAACACACCCCTAACCCTAATCCCAACCCTAATCCCAACCCTAATCTCAACCCTAACCATAACCCTAACCACACCCCTAACCCTGACACGCCCCTAATCCTAATCGCAACCCTAATCCCAACCCTAACCCCAATCGTAAACATAATCCAAACCCTACCCCTAACTTTAGTCCCAACCCTAACCCTAACTTTAGCCCCAACCCTAACCCTAATGGGAAAATGGAAATAAATGCATTTTTTTAATTTTATTTTTCCCTGACTAAGGGGGTGATAAAGGGGTTTGATTTACTATATCTAACGGGTTTTTATAGCGGGTTTTTATGTTTGGCAGCTGTCACACGCTAAGAGATGCTTTTTATTGCAAAAAATAGTTTTTGCATCACCACATTTTGAGAGCTATAATTTATCCAAATTTTGGCCCACAGAGTCAAGTGAGGTCTTGTTTTTTGCAGGATGAGTTGACGTTTTTATTGGTACCATTTTCGGGCACATGACATTTTTTGATCGCTTTTTATTCCGATTTTTAGGAGGCAGAATGAACAAAAACCATCAATTCCTGAATTTCTTTTAGGGGGGGCGTTTATACCGTTCTGTGTGTGGTAAAATTGATAAAGCAGTTTTATTCTTCGGGTCAGTATGATTACAGCGATACCTCATTTATATCTTTTGTTATGTTTTGGCGCTTTTACACAATAAAAACTATTTTATATAAAAAAATCATTGTTTTTGCATCGCTTTATTCTGAGAGCTATAACTTTTTATTTTTCTGCTGATGATGCTGTATGGTGGCTCTCTTTTGCGGGACAAGATGACGTTTTCAGGGGTACCATGTTTATTTATATCCTTCTTTTTTATCACATTTTATTGCACTTTTTGTTCGGCAGTATGATGATAAAGCATTGTTTTTTTACCTATTTTTTGTGTTGTTCACTGAAGGGGTTAACTAGTGGGATAGTTTTATAGAGCGGGTCATTACGGACGTGGCGATACCAAATATGTGTACTTTTATTTTTTTTATTTACATAAATAAATGGATTTATTGGAAAATATTTTTTTTTTTTCTTTATGTGGGTTTTTTTTTTACTTTATAACATTGTCTTAGGTTGGTACATCACTATATTACATCAGATCGCTGATCTAACACTTTACATAGCACTGTGTCAGATAAGCGATCTGACAGGCAGTGCAGGAGGCTTTCCAGCACCTGCTCTCAGCAGGCGCCAGCAATCCACCTCCGTGAAGGACCCAGAAGGAGCCCTGCGGCCATTTTGGATCCAGGGACTCCATAGAGACCACCAGAACAATGCGATCGCATCGCGTTCTTCCGGTGGGAGAGCGCAGGGAGCCCCCTTCCCTGCGCGATGCCCCTCTATGTCGCTGTCACTACTGACAGCGGCATCAGAGGGGTTAAATGCCCATGATCGGCGCTAGCTGTCACATACAGCTGACACCCGCACGCAATCGCCGCGGGGCTCACAGTGAGACCGCGCGATCGTGCCACCATACTAGTACAGTGGTTTGCGGGAACGCAGTTCCCGCAAAGCAGTATTAGTACGGCGCATGTCAGGAAGGGGTTAATGTCACCCATGGCCTGTAAAATTTAATTGAATAATACACTGAAATTTGTTTGGGTGAAAAAAAGAAAACCGTAGAACTAAAATAATGTGGTTGCATTAATATGAACATTTTTAAACTAAATCTTTATTAAACTACCCTTTCAATTTATGACAGCATTTCATCTTTTTTGAGGAGGACATCTAGCATTGGTAACCATTGTCAACTCTTCCTTGCAGTAGAGCTCCTAATTTATTAGATTATGAGGACTTCACCTGTGTACAGCCCTTCAGGTCAACTCACAATTGGATGCAGGTCTGGGCACCGATTGGCCACTCCAAAGCTTTGATCTTCTAGTGGTGAAGAAATTATTTTATTGATTTGGAGGTATGCTTAGAGTTCTTGTTGCTTCTTTTAGCATAGGTCGGAAAGTTTTGATTCAATATTTAATGATATTTGGAACTGCTCATAATTCCTTCCACATTGACCAAAGCCCCAGTTCCAGCTGCCCCCAAAACAGCCCCAAAGCATAATGCTCCCTCCTATATGCTTCACTGTGGGTATGGTGTTTATTTGTTGATGCATTGTTGGATTTGTGCTAAATATACCTTTTTGAATTATGACCAAAGAGTTCAACATTAATCTCATAAATTCATAACACATTTTCCTACATGCTTTTGGCAGACAAGTTGATGTAGGTTTTGGCAAAACATTGCTACCATATCACACAAGCCAGATATACAGTGGGAAAATAAAGTATTTAGTCAGCGACCAATTGTGCAAGTTCTCCCATTTAAAAAGATGAGAGAGTCTTGTAATTGACATTGTAGGTAGACCACAACTATGAGAGTCAAAATGAGAAAACAAATCCAGAAAATCACCTTGTCTGATTTGGCAAAATTTATTTTGCAAATTATGTTGAAAAATAAGTATTTGCTCATTAGTAAAAGTTCATCTCAATATTTTGTTATATATCCTTTGCTGGCAATGACAGTGGTCAAACATTTTCTGTAAGTCTTCTCAAGGTTGGAACGCACTGTTGGTGGTATGTTGGCCCATTCCTCCATGCAGATCTCCTCTAGAGCTGTGATGTTTTGGGCCTGTCACAGGGCAACATGCACTTTCAACTCCCTCCAAAAGTTTTCTATGGGGTTGAGATCTGGAGACTGACTAGGCCACTCCAGGACCTTCATATGCTTCTTACGAAGCCACTATTTTGTTGCCCTGGTGTGCTTGGGATCATTATCATGCTGAAAGACCCATCCATGCTTCATCTTCAATGTCCTTGCTGATGGAAGGAGGTTTGCACTCAAAATCTCATGATACATGGCCTCATTCATTCTTTCGTGTACTCGAATCAGTTGTCCTGGTCCCTTTGCAGAGAAACAGCCCCAAAGCATGATGTTGCCACCCCCATGCTTCACAGTAGGTATGGTGTTCCTTGGATGCAACTCAGCATTCTGTCTCCAAACATGACGAGTTTTGTTTCTACCAAACAGTTCTACTTTGCTTTCATCAGACCATATTACATTCTCCCTATACTTTTCTGAATAATCCAAATGCTCTCTAGCAAACTTCAGATGGGCCCAGGCATGTACTGGCTTAAGCAGGGGGACACGTCTGGCACTGCAGGATCTGAGTCCCTGGCGGCGTAGTGTGTTACTGATGGTAGCCTTTTTTACAGTGGTCCCAGCTCTATGCAGATCATTCACTAGGTCCCCCTGTGTGGTTCTGGGATTTTTGCTCACCGTTCTTGTGATCATTTTGACCCCACAGGGTGAGATCTTGCGTGGAGCCTCAGATCGAGGGAGATTATTAGCGGTCTTGTATGTCTTCCATTTTTTTATTATTGCTCCCACAGTTGATTAGCTGCTTGCCTATTGCAGATTCAGTCTTCCCAGCCTGTTGCAGGGCTACAATTTTGTTTCTGGTGTCCTTCGACAGCTCTTTGGTCTTCACCATAGAGGAGTTTTTGGAGTATGACTGTTTGAGGTTGTGGACAGGTGTCTTTTATACTGATAACAAGTTCAAACAGGTACCACTACTACAGGTAATGAGTGGAGGACAGAAGAGCCTCTTAAAGAAGAAGTTACAATTCTGAGAGCCAGAAATCTTGCTTGTTTTTAGGTGACCAAATAGTTATTTGTTAAGGTGATTTTCTGGATTTGTTTTCTCATTTTGACTCTCATAGTTGTGGTCAACCTATGATGTCAATTGCAGGCCTCTCTCATCTTTTTAAGTTTGAGAACTTGCACAATTGGTCGCTGACTAAATACTTTTTCTCCCCACTGTATAAAGAATACGTGAGATTGTCATATGCAATACACAGTCATTACTTTACAGAGATTCCTGCAGATTTTATTGTTTCTGTATTGTTTTCTTGCCTCTTAGAAGCTACCTAGACCAATTTTCTTCTTGTCTTTTTATCAATTTCTATCCAGTTATAGGTAATGTTAATGTTCTGACAAAATTTAAGCCACTCCTTGACTTCTGTATTTGCAATGTTGCTGGTATACTATATCTAATACCTTATTTGAGATTCCTTTGGTGTGTTGTAAGTTTTTTACTAGAAATAAGCAGCTGATCCCTTGAGGACCAATTTTGAGCTGAATTTCCAGAATATTCTGCACTGCTGAAGCATCAGAGAGTGTACATGCATGTCCATAATTCCTTATAGCTATGACTTCTTGGGGATTATCATACCTTGTACAGTGGTGGTTAGTACCTGTGTAGAGACCGCAGGTAAAGAAGGATGCAGGGACAAATGGGAGCCAGAAAGCAAACAGCGTTTTTAACTTTTCTTTTAACTTCCAACCCAAAAATATAACAACAGTTTTCCACGCAGGGAACTTGAGTACAAGTATACAATATCACAGTAAATCCTAACTACTATATAGGAGGCCTGAACTATACTCGAAGAACGCGGCCGCGCCTCACTAGTACCTCTCCTACTAAGGTAAAGTCAACAACGTTCACTTATCAGTGCTGTCTCAGCGATGTAGTCCCGGTGGTGAGGCTCCGTCAGCGACGTAGTCCTAGTGGTGAGGGAAGGCGGTGTCCTCCGACGTCGAACCCAGGTGTAGATTCGAGTCCAGAATGTCTTTTGCGGTGCTGCGTTACCTCCCGCAGGCGGACGTTGATCCGGGGTAACCGTTTCCACGTCCAGAGAGGAGTCTTTTTGAGGAGAATTAGCAGAATTATCAGTATCAGTCACAGCTAAGAAAAACCCAGGAGGATCCGGAGCACTCTGTGGCAAGATGCTCCCGGGGAGCGCGGTAATACTGTCCCTGAGCTGATCAGCACTACCCCTCTGCCTGGGGGGTCGCTGATGACGAATGCGCCTCTTTTTGGGGGCTCTGGTAATTGCCCGCAGTGTCTGTTGCACGTTTTCCCCCTGCTTCCAGCAAGTCTCACTGCGGCCTGCACACACACGACAACTGCGCTGCAGTTTCCTCTCCTCAGAGTTTTCCCGCGCTTCTCTCTCCTTGCTCTCGCGCGTAAAGCCTTTTATCCTCCCTTCTCCCTGCGTCACCCTGTCTCCTGTCACATGAGCCTGGCTTCCCCTCCGCCCCTCAAATCCGTCTCTCGGAACCCCGACTCCCGGCAACAATGGTTCCACCCGTCTGCCCGGCTCACCAGGTCCCCGTCCCCTACATTCCCCCACCCTGTATGCTCGCCAGTCCCTGGGCGAGGCCTTCGCACTGACAGGTCGTCTACCTGACGGGTTGTTCCACACTTGGGTCTGTCTAGTGTGTAAGTCAGGACTGTAGCGAGTTGGGGGTCTTCCTGCAGTAGAACGTTCAGTACGTCGTAGCTCGGGTCCTGGTGTCGAGGGTGTCGGGGGAATGCGGTCAACGGAGGGGCGACTGGTCAGGGGGTGGGTATTAGTCGAGATAGGGGGAGTATTTTGACGCCATTCTTCTTCTTCATCATCCTCTTCATCCCACCAATGGTTGTTGGGGGACTCAGTCGTAGGTGGCTCTTCTCTAATTGTGGGTTCTGGGGGGTCCGAGTCAACAGAGCGACACAACCGGAGCATGTTGCGATGGAGAATGCGAGTACCTGTACTTCCGGGGACCTCAGACTGTACTTCATATACAGGCCCATGCGGGTCTATACGGCGAAGCACCCGATAGGGTGTTTTTTCCCAACGATGGTCTAACTTGTTTTGTGGTCTTTGCTCTCGAACGAGTACTCGATCACCTGGCCGGAACTCTGGGGGTTTTGCTGTAGGGGTGCTCCGATGCTCCACTTCCCGAATTCGAGTGTGCACCATCCGGTGTAAGGTCTGCAGCCGATGTCGATGATCACGCACCCACGAAGCCATCCCTGTTCGGGGGCCTTCTTCCTCCGAAGACAGTTCTAGATCTGTCACGCCTTTCCCTGGGCGCCCAAAGACCACTTCATACGGGGTGCGTCCTGTGACTTGATGAACCCTATTGTTGTAGACCCACACTAGGTCAGACACATACTCCGGCCAGCGGGTCTTTTGATCTTGTTCTAGCGCCCGCAACATTTGAAGCAAAGTCCGGTTAAACCGCTCACAAGCCCCATTCCCCTGGGGGTGATACGGTGTGGTGCGTGACTTATCAATGCCGTAGAGACGATGCAGCTCATCCATGACTTTGCCCAAGAAACAGGCTCCTTGATCCGAATGTATTCGCCTCGGACAGCCGTAGACTTGGATAAAGTTCTTACAGACAGCGCTCGCCGCAGACTCAGCTGTCTGATCGCGGGTAGGGGTGACTACTGCGAACTTTGAAAAATGATCCACCATAACGAGGCAGTGTTCGTAGCCTTGATGCGCTGCTCCAATGGTGATGTAGTCTATCATCAATACTTCAAAAGGGGCAGACGTCGTGATGCTCCGCACAGGTGCCCTTTCCTCCGGTGACTTGGTTAACTCACATTGTCGACATTGCCTACAGGCAGTTTGTACTTCCGCGAGCAGTCGAGGATGATAGAACCGAGTTTGCAGCCACTTAAACGTCCTCTTCACTCCGAAGTGTGCCCCGGACTCATGAGCTTCTTTAGCAACTGCGGCCACCACGGGCCCTGGTAAGACCATCTGCCACGTCGGCCCGGAATCTGCCTGAGCCATGGTTAAGTGGCATAAGAGCCCTTCCTGAAGAGTTAGGCGTTCCCATTGCCGCAGAAGAAGGTTCAGGTCTGACGAGATGGTTTGTCCAGGAGTTCTCACGGGCAATAGGCCATTCGTTACCCACTGTCGCAATGGAGCTAGTTCTTGGTCTTCTTGTTGTAACCGTATCCATTCATCTCGACTCTGAACCAACAGTCCTGTAGCCGTTCCGTTCCCGGTCTGCTCCCGGCTCACAGCCGTCCGAGCAGCGCCCCCGATGGTGTAAGGGATTTCTTCTCCCTCCAGCTCCTCATCTCGGTTAGTTCTTGGGGTGACCCTCCGAAGACGAGATAATGCGTCAGCATGAACATTCTCCGCTCCTCGCTTGTAGAGGATACGGTATCTGTACTTGGCCATCCGGGCTACCCAGCGCTGTTCCAGGGCACCCAATTTCGCATTTTCCAGATGTGCCAATGGGTTGTTGTCCGTGCGTACCAGCACCTCAGAACCGGCCAGGTACTCAGCGAACCGCTCCGACATAGCCCACACCACGGCTAGCAACTCCACCTTGAACGAGCTGTAATTGTCCGGTGTTATGGTTACCCCAATGATCATGGGAAACAAAAATACAAAACGGACTAGCTCTCGGGTGATGGAAACTAAGGTCGACCGTGACCTGAACCTGACCCAACACTTACAGTAGCCGGGGGATGTACCTACGATGCCCTAGACACCACGCGCCAGCCGGAGATCTAACTACCCCTATAAGAGGAATATACAGGCCTGCCTTACCTCCAGTGAGGAACCCCAAAAGATGATAGTAGGCCCCCACAGATATTGACGGTGAGTTCAGAGGAAATGACATACGTAGGATGAACAGCAGATTTAGCACAGTGAGGTCCGCTTACTAGATAGCAGAAGGACAGGAAAGAGTTACTTCACGGTCGACCTAAAAATCACTATACAAAAACACCATCCAGAAATTACTTTAAACTCCAGTGACAACTCATGCCACTGGAGTAGTAATTTTCTGTCCACAAGAGCTTCCAGCACTGAAGAGTCACATTGCAGATAGCTGGACAAAAATAGCAAAACAAGAAACAAAATTCAACTTAGCTGAACTGGAACTTGAGGCAGGTGAATGCAACAGAATGCTACTAGCACATTGTTGGCCGGCATGTGACTAACAGCCAAGCAGCCTTAAATAGGAAACTCCCCTAGAGGGTGGCGACAGGTAATCAGAGATGGAGGAAGGCACATAAGAGACACTACCATAACAGACCACCGGGGGAGCCCACAAACCGAATTCACAACAGTACCCCCCCCTTAAGGAGGGGGCACCGAACCCTCACCAGAACCACCAGGGCGACCTGGATGAGCACTATGAAATGCACGAACCAAATCGGGAGCATGAACATCGGATGCTGTCACCCAAGAATTATCCTCCTGGCCATAACCTTTCCACTTAACCAGATACTGAAGTTTCCGTCTGGAAACACGGGAGTCCAAGATCTTTTCCACCACATACTCCAATTCACCCTCAACCAACACAGGAGCAGGTGGATCAGCAGAAGGAACAACCGGTACCTCATACCTCCGCAATAATGACCGATGGAAAACATTATGGATATTAAAAGATGCTGGGAGGTCCAAACGAAAGGACACAGGATTAAGAACCTCCAGAATCCTATAAGGGCCGATAAACCGAGGCTTAAACTTAGGAGACGAGACCTTCATAGGAACAAATCGAGAGGACAGCCACACCAGGTCCCCAACACAAAGACGAGGACCAATACGCCGATGACGATTAGTGAACTGTTGAGTCTTCTCCTGGGACAACTTCAGATTGTCCACAACCTGTCCCCAAATCTGATGCATCCTATCAACCACAGCATCCACTCCAGGACAATCCGAAGACTCCAATTGACCGGACGAAAACCGAGGGTGAAACCCCGAATTACAAAAAAATGGAGAAACCAAAGTGGCAGAACTAGCCCGATTGTTAAGGGCAAACTCTGCCAATGGCAAAAAGTCAAGCCAATCATCCTGATCAGCGGACACAAAACACCTCAAGTAAGTCTCCAAGGTCTGATTAGTACGCTCAGTCTGGCCATTAGTCTGAGGATGGAATGCAGACGAAAAAGACAAATCGATACCCATCCTGGCACAGAACGTCCGCCAAAATCTAGACACAAACTGAGTACCCCTGTCAGACACTATATTCTCAGGAATACCATGCAAACGCACCACATTCTGAAAAAATAGAGGAACCAACTCAGAGGAGGAGGGCAATTTGGGTAAAGGTACCAAATGAACCATCTTGGAAAAACGGTCACAAATCACCCAGATGACAGACATCCTACGAGAAACCGGAAGGTCAGAAATAAAGTCCATAGAGATGTGCGTCCAAGGCCTCTTAGGAATAGGCAAGGGCAACAACAACCCACTGGCCCTAGAACAGCAGGGCTTGGCCCGAGCACAAACATCACAAGACTGCACAAACATGCGCACATCTCGAGACAAAGAAGGCCACCAGAAGGACCTAGACACCAAATCCCTGGTGCCAAAAATTCCAGGATGACCTGTCAACGCGGAAGAATGAACCTCCGAGATAACTCTACTGGTCCAATCATCAGGGACAAACAGTCTACCAGGCGGACAGCGATCAGGCCTATCCACCTGAAACTCCTGCAAAGAACGCCGCAGGTCTGGGGAGACAGCTGACAATATCACCCCATCCTTCAGGATGCCGGTAGGTTCGGAATCACCAGGCGAGTCAGGCTCAAAACTCCTAGAGAGGGCATCCGCCTTCACATTCTTGGACCCAGGCAGATATGACACCACAAAGTTAAATCGGGAGAAAAACAACGACCAGCGCGCCTGTCTAGGATTCAGACGCCTGGCCGACTCAAGATAAATTAGATTCTTGTGGTCAGTGAGGACCACCACCTGGTGTCTAGCACCCTCAAGCCAATGACGCCACTCCTCAAACGCCCACTTCATGGCCAGAAGTTCCCGATTTCCCACATCATAATTTCGCTCAGCGGGCGAAAACTTTCGGGAGAAAAACGCACATGGTCTCATTACTGAGCAGTCAGGATCTTTCTGCGACAAAACTGCACCTGCTCCGATCTCCGAAGCATCCACCTCAACCTGGAACGGAAGTAACACATCAGGTTGGCGCAACACAGGAGCGGAAGAAAAGCGGCGCTTAAGCTCTTGAAAGGCCTCCACAGCCGCAGAGGACCAATTAGCAACATCAGCACCTTTTTTGGTCAAATCAGTCAAAGGTTTAGCAATGGCAGAAAAACCCGCTATAAATCGGCGATAGAAATTAGCAAAACCCAAGAACTTTTGCAGACTCTTCAAAGAAGTAGGTTGCATCCAATCACAAATAGCCTGGACCTTGACAGGGTCCATCTCCATAGATGAAGGGGAAAAAATATATCCCAAAAAGGAAATTCTCTGAACTCCAAAACTACACTTTGAGCCCTTTACAAAAAGAGAATTAGCTCGCAAAACCTGAAAAACTCTCCTGACCTGTTGAACGTGAGATTCCCAGTCCTCCGAAAAAACAAGAATATCATCCAAATACACAATCATAAACTTATCCAGATATTCACGGAAAATATCGTGCATAAAGGACTGAAAAACGGAAGGGGCATTTGCGAGGCCGAAAGGCATTACCAAATACTCAAAATGGCCTTCAGGCGTATTAAATGCGGTCTTCCACTCATCCCCCTGCTTAATCCGCACCAAATTATACGCACCACGTAGATCGATCTTAGTGAACCACTTAGCCCCCTTTATACGAGCAAACAGATCAGTCAGCAAAGGCAACGGGTACTGGTATTTAACTGTAATCTTATTCAGAAGTCGATAGTCGATACAAGGTCTCAATGAACCATCCTTTTTACCTACAAAGAAAAATCCTGCCCCTAGTGGAGACAACGAGGGGCGAATATGACCCTTTTCCAAGGATTCTCTGATATACTCCCGCATAGCAGTATGTTCAGGTACAGACAAATTAAACAAGCGACCCTTAGGAAACTTACTACCGGGGATCAATTCAATAGCGCAGTCACACTCTCTGTGGGGAGGGAGAGAATCAACTTTAGGCTCTTGAAAGACATCATAAAAATCTGACAGAAATGCTGGGATCTCAGAGGGAGTAGATGAAGAAATAGGAACCAAAGGTGCATCCCCATGAATACCCCGACATCCCCAGCTCAACACAGACATAGATTTCCAGTCCAAGACGGGATTATGAATCTGTAACCATGGTAATCCAAGCACTAAGACATCATGTAGGTTATATAATACAAGGAAACGAATAATCTCCTGATGGTCTGGGGTAAGACGCATAGTCACTTGTGTCCAATATTGTGGTTTATTGCTAGCCAAAGGTGTAGAATCAATACCCTTCAGGGGAATAGAAACTTCCAACGGCTCCAAATCAAACCCACAACGCTTGGCAAAGGACCAATCCATGAGACTCAGAGCGGCGCCAGAATCCACATAAGCATTCACAGTCACAGATGATAAGGTACAAATCAATGTCACGGACAAAAGAAATTTTGACTGCAAGGTACCTGTAGAAAAAGATTTATCAACCTTTTTATCAACCTTATTTATACGTTTAGAGCATGCTGATATAACATGAGCTGGATCTCCACAGTAGAAGCACAATCCATTTTTGCGCCTGTAATTTTGACGTTCGCCTCTAGACAAAACACGATCGCATTGCATATGCTCTAATGCCTTTTCAGAGGTCACCGCCAAATGGTGCACAGGTCTTTGCTCAGAAGACACCGCCATATGGTGCACAGGTTTTTGCTCAGAAGATACCGCCATATGGTGCACAGATTTTTCCTCAGAAGACCCCGCCATATGGTGCACAGATTTGCGCTCCCGCAAACGCCGATCAATCTGGATAGCCAATTTCATGGCATCATTCAGACCTGTAGGCACAGGGAACCCCACCATGACATCCTTCACGGCATCAGAGAGACCTTCTCTGAAATTAGCTGCTAAAGCGCACTCATTCCATTTAGTAAGCACCGACCATTTACGGAATTTCTGGCAGTATATCTCAGCTTCATCTTGCCCTTGGGAAAGAGCTATCAAGGCTTTCTCAGCCAAAATCTCCAAATTAGGTTCTTCATAAAGCAACCCCAAAGCCTGAAAAAACGCATCTACATTTAACAACGCAGGATCCCCTGGCGATAATGCAAATGCCCAACTTTGTGGGTCGCCGCGCAGTAGAGAGATAACAATTTTAACTTGTTGAGTCTGATCACCAGCAGAGTGAGATCTCAGAGACAAAAACAATTTGCAATTTTCTCTGAAACTCAAAAACCGGGATCTGTCTCCGGTAAAGTATTCAGGCAGAGGAATCCTAGGTTCAGACATTGGAGCACGTATAACAAAATCTTGTAGGTTCTGTACTTTTGTCGCAAGGTTATTCAAACCTGCAACTAAACTCTGTGGATCCATGTTTCAAATGGGTGTAACCCAAGCATTCAGATGTTAAGAGGAGAGGAGAAAAAAAAAAAGGCTGAAGACTGCAGTTTAAGCAAGAAATACAAATGATCAAACTAAGGTGCACTTTCAAACACAGAAAAAAAAAAACCTTTTATTCTCCTTCCTACTTTAGTGCATATTTTAACACATAGATTTTTTAATGTCCGGCCAAACTGTTATGGTTACCCCAATGATCATGGGAAACAAAAATACAAAACGGACTAGCTCTCGGGTGATGGAAACTAAGGTCGACCGTGACCTGAACCTGACCCAACACTTACAGTAGCCGGGGGATGTACCTACGATGCCCTAGACACCACGCGCCAGCCGGAGATCTAACTACCCCTATAAGAGGAATATACAGGCCTGCCTTACCTCCAGTGAGGAACCCCAAAAGATGATAGTAGGCCCCCACAGATATTGACGGTGAGTTCAGAGGAAATGACATACGTAGGATGAACAGCAGATTTAGCACAGTGAGGTCCGCTTACTAGATAGCAGAAGGACAGGAAAGAGTTACTTCACGGTCGACCTAAAAATCACTATACAAAAACACCATCCAGAAATTACTTTAAACTCCAGTGACAACTCATGCCACTGGAGTAGTAATTTTCTGTCCACAAGAGCTTCCAGCACTGAAGAGTCACATTGCAGATAGCTGGACAAAAATAGCAAAACAAGAAACAAAATTCAACTTAGCTGAACTGGAACTTGAGGCAGGTGAATGCAACAGAATGCTACTAGCACATTGTTGGCCGGCATGTGACTAACAGCCAAGCAGCCTTAAATAGGAAACTCCCCTAGAGGGTGGCGACAGGTAATCAGAGATGGAGGAAGGCACATAAGAGACACTACCATAACAGACCACCGGGGGAGCCCACAAACCGAATTCACAACAGTACCCCCCCCTTAAGGAGGGGGCACCGAACCCTCACCAGAACCACCAGGGCGACCTGGATGAGCACTATGAAATGCACGAACCAAATCGGGAGCATGAACATCGGATGCTGTCACCCAAGAATTATCCTCCTGGCCATAACCTTTCCACTTAACCAGATACTGAAGTTTCCGTCTGGAAACACGGGAGTCCAAGATCTTTTCCACCACATACTCCAATTCACCCTCAACCAACACAGGAGCAGGTGGATCAGCAGAAGGAACAACCGGTACCTCATACCTCCGCAATAATGACCGATGGAAAACATTATGGATATTAAAAGATGCTGGGAGGTCCAAACGAAAGGACACAGGATTAAGAACCTCCAGAATCCTATAAGGGCCGATAAACCGAGGCTTAAACTTAGGAGACGAGACCTTCATAGGAACAAATCGAGAGGACAGCCACACCAGGTCCCCAACACAAAGACGAGGACCAATACGCCGATGACGATTAGTGAACTGTTGAGTCTTCTCCTGGGACAACTTCAGATTGTCCACAACCTGTCCCCAAATCTGATGCATCCTATCAACCACAGCATCCACTCCAGGACAATCCGAAGACTCCAATTGACCGGACGAAAACCGAGGGTGAAACCCCGAATTACAAAAAAATGGAGAAACCAAAGTGGCAGAACTAGCCCGATTGTTAAGGGCAAACTCTGCCAATGGCAAAAAGTCAAGCCAATCATCCTGATCAGCGGACACAAAACACCTCAAGTAAGTCTCCAAGGTCTGATTAGTACGCTCAGTCTGGCCATTAGTCTGAGGATGGAATGCAGACGAAAAAGACAAATCGATACCCATCCTGGCACAGAACGTCCGCCAAAATCTAGACACAAACTGAGTACCCCTGTCAGACACTATATTCTCAGGAATACCATGCAAACGCACCACATTCTGAAAAAATAGAGGAACCAACTCAGAGGAGGAGGGCAATTTGGGTAAAGGTACCAAATGAACCATCTTGGAAAAACGGTCACAAATCACCCAGATGACAGACATCCTACGAGAAACCGGAAGGTCAGAAATAAAGTCCATAGAGATGTGCGTCCAAGGCCTCTTAGGAATAGGCAAGGGCAACAACAACCCACTGGCCCTAGAACAGCAGGGCTTGGCCCGAGCACAAACATCACAAGACTGCACAAACATGCGCACATCTCGAGACAAAGAAGGCCACCAGAAGGACCTAGACACCAAATCCCTGGTGCCAAAAATTCCAGGATGACCTGTCAACGCGGAAGAATGAACCTCCGAGATAACTCTACTGGTCCAATCATCAGGGACAAACAGTCTACCAGGCGGACAGCGATCAGGCCTATCCACCTGAAACTCCTGCAAAGAACGCCGCAGGTCTGGGGAGACAGCTGACAATATCACCCCATCCTTCAGGATGCCGGTAGGTTCGGAATCACCAGGCGAGTCAGGCTCAAAACTCCTAGAGAGGGCATCCGCCTTCACATTCTTGGACCCAGGCAGATATGACACCACAAAGTTAAATCGGGAGAAAAACAACGACCAGCGCGCCTGTCTAGGATTCAGACGCCTGGCCGACTCAAGATAAATTAGATTCTTGTGGTCAGTGAGGACCACCACCTGGTGTCTAGCACCCTCAAGCCAATGACGCCACTCCTCAAACGCCCACTTCATGGCCAGAAGTTCCCGATTTCCCACATCATAATTTCGCTCAGCGGGCGAAAACTTTCGGGAGAAAAACGCACATGGTCTCATTACTGAGCAGTCAGGATCTTTCTGCGACAAAACTGCACCTGCTCCGATCTCCGAAGCATCCACCTCAACCTGGAACGGAAGTAACACATCAGGTTGGCGCAACACAGGAGCGGAAGAAAAGCGGCGCTTAAGCTCTTGAAAGGCCTCCACAGCCGCAGAGGACCAATTAGCAACATCAGCACCTTTTTTGGTCAAATCAGTCAAAGGTTTAGCAATGGCAGAAAAACCCGCTATAAATCGGCGATAGAAATTAGCAAAACCCAAGAACTTTTGCAGACTCTTCAAAGAAGTAGGTTGCATCCAATCACAAATAGCCTGGACCTTGACAGGGTCCATCTCCATAGATGAAGGGGAAAAAATATATCCCAAAAAGGAAATTCTCTGAACTCCAAAACTACACTTTGAGCCCTTTACAAAAAGAGAATTAGCTCGCAAAACCTGAAAAACTCTCCTGACCTGTTGAACGTGAGATTCCCAGTCCTCCGAAAAAACAAGAATATCATCCAAATACACAATCATAAACTTATCCAGATATTCACGGAAAATATCGTGCATAAAGGACTGAAAAACGGAAGGGGCATTTGCGAGGCCGAAAGGCATTACCAAATACTCAAAATGGCCTTCAGGCGTATTAAATGCGGTCTTCCACTCATCCCCCTGCTTAATCCGCACCAAATTATACGCACCACGTAGATCGATCTTAGTGAACCACTTAGCCCCCTTTATACGAGCAAACAGATCAGTCAGCAAAGGCAACGGGTACTGGTATTTAACTGTAATCTTATTCAGAAGTCGATAGTCGATACAAGGTCTCAATGAACCATCCTTTTTACCTACAAAGAAAAATCCTGCCCCTAGTGGAGACAACGAGGGGCGAATATGACCCTTTTCCAAGGATTCTCTGATATACTCCCGCATAGCAGTATGTTCAGGTACAGACAAATTAAACAAGCGACCCTTAGGAAACTTACTACCGGGGATCAATTCAATAGCGCAGTCACACTCTCTGTGGGGAGGGAGAGAATCAACTTTAGGCTCTTGAAAGACATCATAAAAATCTGACAGAAATGCTGGGATCTCAGAGGGAGTAGATGAAGAAATAGGAACCAAAGGTGCATCCCCATGAATACCCCGACATCCCCAGCTCAACACAGACATAGATTTCCAGTCCAAGACGGGATTATGAATCTGTAACCATGGTAATCCAAGCACTAAGACATCATGTAGGTTATATAATACAAGGAAACGAATAATCTCCTGATGGTCTGGGGTAAGACGCATAGTCACTTGTGTCCAATATTGTGGTTTATTGCTAGCCAAAGGTGTAGAATCAATACCCTTCAGGGGAATAGAAACTTCCAACGGCTCCAAATCAAACCCACAACGCTTGGCAAAGGACCAATCCATGAGACTCAGAGCGGCGCCAGAATCCACATAAGCATTCACAGTCACAGATGATAAGGTACAAATCAATGTCACGGACAAAAGAAATTTTGACTGCAAGGTACCTGTAGAAAAAGATTTATCAACCTTTTTATCAACCTTATTTATACGTTTAGAGCATGCTGATATAACATGAGCTGGATCTCCACAGTAGAAGCACAATCCATTTTTGCGCCTGTAATTTTGACGTTCGCCTCTAGACAAAACACGATCGCATTGCATATGCTCTAATGCCTTTTCAGAGGTCACCGCCAAATGGTGCACAGGTCTTTGCTCAGAAGACACCGCCATATGGTGCACAGGTTTTTGCTCAGAAGATACCGCCATATGGTGCACAGATTTTTCCTCAGAAGACCCCGCCATATGGTGCACAGATTTGCGCTCCCGCAAACGCCGATCAATCTGGATAGCCAATTTCATGGCATCATTCAGACCTGTAGGCACAGGGAACCCCACCATGACATCCTTCACGGCATCAGAGAGACCTTCTCTGAAATTAGCTGCTAAAGCGCACTCATTCCATTTAGTAAGCACCGACCATTTACGGAATTTCTGGCAGTATATCTCAGCTTCATCTTGCCCTTGGGAAAGAGCTATCAAGGCTTTCTCAGCCAAAATCTCCAAATTAGGTTCTTCATAAAGCAACCCCAAAGCCTGAAAAAACGCATCTACATTTAACAACGCAGGATCCCCTGGCGATAATGCAAATGCCCAACTTTGTGGGTCGCCGCGCAGTAGAGAGATAACAATTTTAACTTGTTGAGTCTGATCACCAGCAGAGTGAGATCTCAGAGACAAAAACAATTTGCAATTTTCTCTGAAACTCAAAAACCGGGATCTGTCTCCGGTAAAGTATTCAGGCAGAGGAATCCTAGGTTCAGACATTGGAGCACGTATAACAAAATCTTGTAGGTTCTGTACTTTTGTCGCAAGGTTATTCAAACCTGCAACTAAACTCTGTGGATCCATGTTTCAAATGGGTGTAACCCAAGCATTCAGATGTTAAGAGGAGAGGAGAAAAAAAAAAAGGCTGAAGACTGCAGTTTAAGCAAGAAATACAAATGATCAAACTAAGGTGCACTTTCAAACACAGAAAAAAAAAAACCTTTTATTCTCCTTCCTACTTTAGTGCATATTTTAACACATAGATTTTTTAATGTCCGGCCAAACTGTTATGGTTACCCCAATGATCATGGGAAACAAAAATACAAAACGGACTAGCTCTCGGGTGATGGAAACTAAGGTCGACCGTGACCTGAACCTGACCCAACACTTACAGTAGCCGGGGGATGTACCTACGATGCCCTAGACACCACGCGCCAGCCGGAGATCTAACTACCCCTATAAGAGGAATATACAGGCCTGCCTTACCTCCAGTGAGGAACCCCAAAAGATGATAGTAGGCCCCCACAGATATTGACGGTGAGTTCAGAGGAAATGACATACGTAGGATGAACAGCAGATTTAGCACAGTGAGGTCCGCTTACTAGATAGCAGAAGGACAGGAAAGAGTTACTTCACGGTCGACCTAAAAATCACTATACAAAAACACCATCCAGAAATTACTTTAAACTCCAGTGACAACTCATGCCACTGGAGTAGTAATTTTCTGTCCACAAGAGCTTCCAGCACTGAAGAGTCACATTGCAGATAGCTGGACAAAAATAGCAAAACAAGAAACAAAATTCAACTTAGCTGAACTGGAACTTGAGGCAGGTGAATGCAACAGAATGCTACTAGCACATTGTTGGCCGGCATGTGACTAACAGCCAAGCAGCCTTAAATAGGAAACTCCCCTAGAGGGTGGCGACAGGTAATCAGAGATGGAGGAAGGCACATAAGAGACACTACCATAACAGACCACCGGGGGAGCCCACAAACCGAATTCACAACAGTCCGGGTTCAACTCAGAGTCATGAAGAGACCGACTCGCATAGGCGATCACTCTCTCCCGCCCATCCTGAACCTGAGACAACACGGCCCCCAATCCCTGAGAGCTGCCGTCGGTGTGCAGGATGAACGGTTGCGAAAAGTCCGCATAAGCCAACACAGGCGGCTCCATGAGAGCTGTCTTCAAGTCCTGGAACGCTGCCTCTTGTGGCTCCTGCCATTGTATCTTCTTCCCCCGTTCCTTGGGGGAGCTTCCTTTCAGCAAGACTTGTAGATTGTAAGAGCGGCGCGCAAAGTTCTTCACAAAGCGCCGGTAGTACCCAGCGAGGCCCAAGAACGCCCGTACATCCTTGGTGGTCTCCAGTGTGGGCCACTCCTGGATTGCGGCAATCTTCTCCTGTGATGGTCGGACTCCTTCGGCGGACACCACATGCCCCAGGTACTCGATCTGTTCCCGGAACAAGTGACATTTCTGGGGCTTCACCTTAAGCCCGTATTTCAGTAACCGGTCCAGCACCTGCTCCAGTCGGCACAGATGTTCCTCGAATGTTGGGGCATAGATGATGATGTCATCCAGATAAATGAGAGTGGCCTCGAAGTTCAAATCCCCCAGACACCGCTCCATTAATCGCTGAAAGGTGCCGGGAGCGTTGGCCAGTCCAAACGGCATTCGATTGAACTCAAATAATCCCATGGGCAGGATAAACGCTGTCTTGGGACGATCTGCTTCTGACATCGGGACCTGCCAGTATCCGCTGGCTAGGTCTAAGGTGGAAAAATATTTGGCCCGACCCAGCACGGAGAGAGATTCCTCAATACGGGGAAGTGGATAAGAGTCTCGGACGGTGCATGCATTTAGCTTACGATAGTCCACACAGAACCGTAGCGTGCCGTCCTTTTTCCGCACCAGCACGATCGGGGCAGCCCACGGGCTCTGACTCTCGCGGATCACTCCTTTTTGCAGCATCTGGCCTAACAATGTCTTTACTTCTTGGTACATCTGTGGGGGAATCTGTCTGTACCGCTCCCTGATGGGCACTGTCTCCCCGGTAGGAATTCCATGTTCGATGGCCGTGGTACAGCCAAAATCATCTTCATGTTGCGCGAACACTTCAGCATAGTGCCCAAGGAGTCGTTGCACTCGCGAGACCTGTGATAGATCCAGGCCCGGTAATCCTGTCCGCATGTGCTCCAGAATAGTTTGTCCCTTTCGGACCGCTATTGGCTCAGGATCCTGCGTAGACCGGACACTGACCGTCCAGGGATCAGGGGAATCCACCTTTAACTGCAAAGTATCCGGAGGAGGCATCACTTCTAAAGGTCGTAACACTTTGGCCATCTCACTTCGGACCCGTAGCACGACATCGTGTTCGTCCACATTCACACATCGCACTGGTACGGCTCCATTTTTAACAGTAGCCAGAGATCGGGCCACCAGCAGTCCTGTGGGCAAAGGGGATGTAAAGGTGGGCTCAATCTGTACTTGTACTCCTTCTAGAGGGATGCAGGCTCGTATGGGCAGGGATATAACAGTCTGTCCTGGGGGGAACGTCACCTTAGCTGTCGGGGAAGTAATCACTCTCCCTAGTATGTCTCCCTCTTGACAGGTCTCTTGTACCCGGACTTCTCTCACTAACTGTCTGAACACGGAGCCCTGAGGTGTACTGGTCCCCCACTGATTGAGTGTCTCTTGCGTAGTCTCCCCTAACAGAAAACTGCCAAAATCTTTCAATACGTTCATCCCCAAGGTCACGGTATGTTGTGGGCTGGGATCTCCCCGAGTTAACACAACCCCCCGGCGGCCCAGGTCCTTCCCACATAAAGATATTTGCATCCAGGTGACCCCTTCTACTGGGATGGGCAGCTGATTGGCAGCCTGTAACCGAATTACGGGGCCCCATTGGGGTCTGACGGGCGAAGGAAAGTGTTTTCTAAAATAAGCCTCGGGCATAGTCGTGACTTGCGATCCGGTATCCACCAGACAACGTACAGCCCTCCCTTCAAACTCTGCCCAGACCAGGGGGCAGCTGGCAACCAAATTTTCGGGACTTTCACCACCCATCCGCGGGGACTCTGACTCCGAGCGTCGTCCCCCTAGCTCGGAGCCCTCTAGTTTAACGCCCGACGAGACGAGGCCCTCCCCCTCCGGGGGCACTCCCGTGCGAAATGTCCGGCCTCCCCGCAACCATAGCAAACACCGGGGACCGGATAATATCCTGGACGAGCGCCACGAGCTAGACTCCCAGAACCTTGCCCCCGGGGTAACTCCCTTGGGCTTCGCGCATTTTCTTTTACTTCAGCCAGTTCGTCTCTGATTTGTTTGAGCTCCTGTCGCATCTCCTGAACCCACGACGGCCCACCCCCTCCTGCGGCGGCGGTCTGGATAACCCGAGTCTCTCCTGTCGGGACGGTCACTCCCCTCTCTTGTTCCCGGGTGCGGGACTCATTGCCTATGTCGGAGAAAGTCAGGCGCGGGTCGACCCGCACTCGTTCACGTAGAGCCTGTTTGGTCAACTCATCCCGCAGTCCCATCACCAGCTGGTCGCGCAGGGTCACGTCAACATTTCCCATCCCCATACCATCTTTCCGCACGATTGCAATGTTTAGCTCTTGCAGAGCATTCATGTACTGAGTGACAGACTCGCCCTCTTTTTGTCGCCGTCTAAACAACCGGGCCCGCAGCTCTCCCACGTCGGTGGGATCCCCGTGCGTCCCCTCTAACACATTTAACACACCGGTAAAAGTATTCCGCTCCATGGGGGGTCTCAACATCACTGAATCCCGAGCCTCTCCGTCTAAGGCCATAATGGCCACCTCTGCTTCCAGGGCCGGGGTCATAGGATGCATTCTCAGCAGCCCCCGCATCCTTTCAGTCCAGCTCCACAACAACATGTTGCTCCCATTAAACTTGGGCAGATTATTTAACATGGCCCCCAATGAGAGAGACGCTCTCGGCCCAGCCCCATCTTCCGTATCTTCTGGCTCCCTCTTTGGATCCTGCATCCTGCCGACTACGCCAAATGTAGAGACCGCAGGTAAAGAAGGATGCAGGGACAAATGGGAGCCAGAAAGCAAACAGCGTTTTTAACTTTTCTTTTAACTTCCAACCCAAAAATATAACAACAGTTTTCCACGCAGGGAACTTGAGTACAAGTATACAATATCACAGTAAATCCTAACTACTATATAGGAGGCCTGAACTATACCCGAAGAACGCGGCCGCGCCTCACTAGTACCTCTCCTACTAAGGTAAAGTCAACAACGTTCACTTATCAGTGCTGTCTCAGCGATGTAGTCCCGGTGGTGAGGCTCCGTCAGCGACGTAGTCCTAGTGGTGAGGGAAGGCGGTGTCCTCCGACGTCGAACCCAGGTGTAGATTCGAGTCCAGAATGTCTTTTGCGGTGCTGCGTTACCTCCCGCAGGCGGACGTTAATCCGGGGTAACCGTTTCCACGTCCAGAGAGGAGTCTTTTTGAGGAGAATTAGCAGAATTATCAGTATCAGTCACAGCTAAGAAAAACCCAGGAGGATCCGGAGCACTCTGTGGCAAGATGCTCCCGGGGAGCGCGGTAATACTGTCCCTGAGCTGATCAGCACTACCCCTCTGCCTGGGGGGTCGCTGACGATGAATGCGCCTCTTTTTGGGGGCTCTGGTAATTGCCCGCAGTGTCTGTTGCACGTTTTCCCCCTGCTTCCAGCAAGTCTCACTGCGGCCTGCACACACACGACAACTGCGCTGCAGTTTCCTCTCCTCAGAGTTTTCCCGCGCTTCTCTCTCCTTGCTCTCGCGCGTAAAGCCTTTTATCCTCCCTTCTCCCTGCGTCACCCTGCCTCCTGTCACATGAGCCTGGCTTCCCCTCCGCCCCTCAAATCCGTCTCTCGGAACCCCGACTCCCGGCAACAATGGTTCCACCCGTCTGCCCGGCTCACCAGGTCCCCGTCCCCTACACCTGGGCCATCACAGATCAGTGTTTCCCAGTAGAGCACAGTTTGTATGGCAGGGTAGTTTCCATCTTTAGAGTTACTTGCCATGTCTCTCTCTTCCGTAGGGCATAAGCTCTTTTTCTCTTTCTCAAATTTAAAATATAAGCACCTATGAACAAAGGGGTCCTCTCTCTCCTGTAAAGTGTAAGCTCTTATGATCAGTGTGGTCCTCAATCTCTTTTGTAAAGTGCACTCTATTATGGTCAATGGTGTTCTCTATCGCTCCTCTCCTCTCCTCCTCACATATATTTTCTGAGTAATTCCATGCTTTCCAGTATTTTGATTCGCAAAAATGTGTTTGCCGCAATTCTAATTTTTCTGAAAGTTTGAAATTCAAAAGATCTCCTCATCTCTTCTGTTTATGGACCATGGCTTTTATTATAAAACTAGATGCTATCGCATCGGGAGGGCAGTAATGTCACGATGGGGGCAGGCATGAGGCGCTGTTGTTGCCTAATGGTATCCTTTGATAATCTATTGACTTTTGCATCAGAGGACTCATGTGCTTGACGCCTACGCTTATATGCATTGTTTTTGTCCCAGCGATGCTGTTGCTCTTCAAGAGTCTCATTTGCCCTTTGCTGTCTTCGACGTTGTGCCTTTGCTGCTTTCTTTTCATTGTCATTGGCGTACTTTTTATGTGGAGCCATGTTGGCGTTGATATTTGATTTTTAAAGGGGTTTTCCCACAAACAAAATTCATTTTAAAAATTGTCTGCGTCTGACCGTATACCGAACATACCACAGCTCCTGGGCAGGAGAGGAAGCAAAAGACAATACTGACATTACAGCAGGAGATCACAGAGGTTACATTTTGTGAGGTAAAATATTTTTTAAAACAGTCAGTGAAATATTTTATCTCACAAAATGAATCCACTGTGATCCACTGCTGTAATGTCAGTATTGTCTTTTGCTTCCTCCCCTGCCCAGAAGATGTGGTATGCTCTGTACATGGTCAGACACACTCACCCCTGTGTCTGACCTTGTACAGAACATACCACAGCTCCTGGGTAGGGGAGGAAGCAAAAGACAATACTGACATTACAGCAGGAGATCACAGAGGATACATTTTGTAAGGTAAAATATTTTTTAAAAACAGTCAGTGAAATATTTTACCTCACAAAATGAATCCACTGTGATCCCCTGCTGTAATGTCAGTATTATCTTTTTCTTCCTCCCCTGCCCAGGAGATGTGGTATGCTCCGTACACTGTCAGACACAGTCAATTTTTTAAATTAACTTTCGTTCGTGGGAAAACCCCTTTAATGTGACCGGCTTCCTCTGCCTTTAGACACGTCGCGCATCTGTTGCCGGGATCAGTCGAATGATTCACTGCACCTGCGCGTAATTCGCGCAGGCGCAGTAATTCAGACCGCCGTCATCTTTGTGCAGACAGATAGCGGCGGTCACATTAAAATTATGCATGTGCTCCTCCTGTACAAAGATGGTGGCAGTCAGTGAATCATTCAGCTGATCCCGGCGGCGGCGTGCTCGCGACAGTGTTCCGCTGGTGGTACCGAGGAAGAGGCTGCGTGAGTGGCGTGTAGAGTGTGTGTGTGTGTGTGTGGTGCGACGGTGTTCAGCTGGTGGTACCGCGCAAGAGGCTGCGTGAGTGTGTGAGTGGCGTATAGAGTGTGTGTGTGTGGTGCGACGGTGTTCAGCTGGTGGTACTGCGCAACAGGTTGGTACCAGCAGCAGTTTCCATATTGAGACACCCATTGAGTGTCCCAATATGGCGGTGGGTGAACTTTCTCCGCTTGGAATTCTGGGATACGCTGACATCTGGACAGAACAGGAAATGAAAACATTACCAGCCAATTATATAAATAGATGCAACTTAGAAAATTGCAGGAAAATTCTACTAGAACAGCTAAACCTTCCCTTTAAATAATGGAAGCTGAGTACTGACTACTATTAATTGCATGAGTTTAAATGTGATTGGCTAAATCTGAACTTAACCACAGCCTCAATTATAAGAGAGTGTTCACATTTATGCAATCATATTATTTTATTTTTGCTGTATTTATTTTCCCTCTGAAAATGATTTCAAATAGTTTCTCTATTGATTTACGCAGATTATGGGTTACATTAAAGGTGGAAAAAGTTTTGAAATAATACATCTTGGTATATTTTTTTATATGACAAAAACCTGGCATTTTAATAGGGGTGTGTAGACTTTTTATTTCCACTTTAAATGCCAATCATATTTTTGTTACATCTAAAGTATGAAAACTCCATTGAAGATTAAATTTAGGCTATCAGTAGTGGTAAAACCTAAAACGACTACATCACAACTCTGCAATCATCATGCATAATAATAATATAGCCTACAATATTTAGGGAATCATTATTAATTTGTCATTGTATTTCTGAACATGGCACATAATAGTGAGAAAGTGAAGTGAAACGTTGTCCAAAATTGAAAAAGATAAATAGAAAATGCAAGATTAGAAAGGTGCTAATACATCAGCCCTAGTAATAATTCTGGATTGGCATCTGATAGGGAACAGGAAATTACAAAATCTATATCTGATGACAGTATTAAGAACAGATACTTGAGAAAGAATAAGGACAAAATAGTTATTAGCTAATAGATACATTTTTAAAATGATGTGCATATTTCTTTGTTTATAAATGGTCAGTGCAGTAATATTGTTTACTTTACGTTCATTACATTCATTTACATACAATCAACCCCTTAACGACCAGAGGTATTTTTGGTTTTGCATTTTCATTTTTTGCTCCCCTTCTTCCCAGAGCCATAATTTTTTTATTTTTTGGTCTATATGGCCATGTGAGGGCTTATTTTTTGTGGCACGAGTTGTACTTTTGAACAACACCATTGGTTTTAACATATCGAGTACTGGAAAAAGGGAAAAAAATTCCAAGTGTGGTAAGACTGCAAAATAAGTACAATCCCACAGTCAGGGCTGGCGTCAGCACCCGGCGCACCCGGGCAAGTGCCGGGGCCCTGAGCAAGCAGGGGGCCCACTCGCCGTCGGGGACACTGGCGTGCTATAGTGTCGGCCCCCGTGAGTGGACCCCCCACCTGCTCCGCGCCTTGGCACTTGCGATACTTACCTCTTCCGGTTCCAGCGCTGCAGCGTCTTCCATCCTCTGACTGTGACGTTCAGGCCAGAGGGTGCGATGACGTCACCAGTGCGCGCCCTCTGCCTGAGCAGTCACAGCGCAGAGCAGGAAGACGCCGACGGTGAGGAGTCCAGAGCAGAGCAGCGTCAAGCAACGAGAGGTGAGCATTTCATTTTTTTAATATGTGGAGCAATATATAGCGACTAGCAGAAGGGGCCCATATATGGTGCATTATATGGGGATAATTCTATATGGAGCATCTTATGGGGCCAATAATATAGGCAGCATCTTATGGGGCCAATAATATAGGGGGCATCTTATGAAGCCAATTCTATAGGGAGCATTATATGGGGCCAATTTAATATGGAGCAGTATATGGGGCCAATTACATATGGAGCAGTATATGGCGCCAATAATATATGAAGCATCTTATGGGACTAATTATATATGGAGCATTTTATATGACCAATTATATATGGAGCATTATATGGGGCCCATTATACATGGAGCATCTTATGAGGCCAATTATTTTTGGAGCATTATATGGGACCCATTCTTTAAGGAGTATTATATGGGGCCCATTCTGTATGGAGCAATATATGGGACTCAGTATACTGTATGGGGCCGATCATATACTGTATGGAGCATTATATGAGGCCCATTATATATGGAGCAATAGATGGGGCCCATCATATACTGTATGTAGAATTATATGTGGCTCACTATACTGTATGGAGCATTATATGGGGTCAATTTCGTATGGAGCAATATATGCGGCTCATTCTGTATGGAGCACTCTGTGGTGCCCATTATACTGTATGGCGCATTATATGAGGCTCATTATTCTGTATGGAGCATAATATTGGGCTCATTATTCTGTTTGGAGCAATATATGGGGCTCATTATTCTGTATAGAGGACTATGTGGTGCCAATTATACTGTATGGAGCACTATGGGGCCATTATACTGTATGGGGCAATATATGGGGCTCATTATTCTGTTTGGAGCAATATATGGGGCTCATTATTCTGTATAGAGGACTATACTGTCCGGTTTCTGAGCTAATGTAAAATGCACAATAGATATCATTCATGTAATGTAAGAAGTAAGTGAAATCTTTGGCATTGTACTATACCTATATTTCTCTGCCGTATCCATGCATTATGAATTGAGGTATGTGTTAAAGGGGCCCACCGGGAATCTTTCGCCCAGGGCCCATGAAAACCTGAAGCCAGCCCTGATAATATTAGATGCCATAAATTGTGTCCAGACTCCAGACATAGTTTGCTCATTCTGTCATCATTACTTTCATCTTTACTATAATTGAAAGGAAATCTGTCAGCAGGTTTTGGCTTTGTAATCTAATGACAGCATAAGGTATGGAGAGAGACCTTGATACTAGCAATGTATCTCTTGGTTTACTGGGTGCAGCAGTTCTGATACAGTCAAATTTTTTTCTGCTCCAGATCTAGCATAGCTAGTGAGCACACAGGCCACGTAGAAAGATTTTGCTTAGAAAATCATAAATTCAGTACAAATGTTGCTGATACCACACTCATTTTACTTGGGAATTATCCACACAAGAGTGTAGCTATAGGAAGTGAACATCCAAGTTCAAGGGCATATGGGGTCCTCAGAGACCTTTGAAACCTAGGAAGGTTGTTTTAAAAATCGTACATGGGAAATGTGGCCCCTATTACAGATTATGCACTGGGGCCCAGAAGCTTCAAGGTACTCCTGTATACCAGGAAACAGAACTGCACAATTTGGAGTTACCGAGTACACTAGCAACTATACAGTCCACATTGCATAATTTATACCAGTGGATGTTTGACAATTTTTTTTTACAGTATTTTGTTGCATATTTTCAATTAGCTCTCTGGTAGAATAAATAGAATTAAAGTATAGTACAATAAGTTACGACCAATTGCACTTCAACACATACTGTGGCAACTCAATTAGAAATGGAATTCCCAAAAATGCATTTGGATCTGAAAGTACTAATCTATAAAAAATCTAGTTCTGCTTATGGCATTGACAGATGTTAAAGCAATTTTTTTTCTATACAGCTAAAGAATACATGGATTGCTTGAAAATGCTGAATAATGACTCCTCTTGTCCACATATTATTCCTGTTAAAAAGTCAACCAAACAGGGAACCTGTCAGCAAGATGGTGCACAAGTAACCAACAGACAGTGTCAGCTTGGCGCAGTTACACTGATTAAAATGATAGCTTGGTTGATGAAATAAAAAAAAAGTCAACCAAATGTAAGAAATTATTTGGAGGGCCCCTTAAGGCAAAACTATGTATTTGTACTTTGGGGAATGCTGTGCCTTCCCATATTCTGCCATACTATTCTGCCTCTGCATTATGCAAGTGAATCATATAAGTGTACAGTAATAAATTAGACCAGAATTGAACCAAAAGGAAACTGAAGGTAACTGGATACATAGTCACTGTAAACAATGTTTTTGTGTGCTTTCACTATCATTCCCATAGTCCTCCTTTTCCTGTGAACCCTCCTAATCCCTACACCTAGTAAAGAACTGGTCAACTCTCCCTCCATCCTCCATCTCACCTCCTCCTCAGATCTGTTCCTAAACATAAAATTATTTGTCTCCAAACACAGACAGCATAGAGAATAAAAAAATCAGCTCACCATGTATTTTATCTTGACCTCCTGTGTGATCATCAAAGACTTCCTCATCTAGTTACTTCATTACCTTTCTGCTGACACACCCACTATCATCACTGGTGACTTCAACATCCCCATTGACACTTCCCACTCAGCTGTCTCCAAGCTTCTAAAACCCACTTCTTCCTTTGACCTCACTCAATGGTCCTCTGCAGCCGTTCATAAAGATGGTCTCACACAATGGACCTTATCTTCACCAGCCTCTGTTCCCTATCTAACCTCTCTAACTGACCTCTCCTCCTGTCTGACCACAACCTACTTACATTCTCTTCCCTTTCCTTTCCATGTACACAATCACCACTCCACAAACTTGCACACCCTCACAGAAATCTCAAACACCTTGATTTTTATTCACTTTTTGAGTCTCTTCCTCCCTTACACGATGCAGATGCTGATGCCACTTTATATAACACCACAATTGGTGCATCTCTAGAATCAGTCTCACCTTCACACATACCAAAGCTCACAGAATCAACATGCAACCCTGGCACATCAGCCTAACTAAAGAACTGATGCAGGCTTCCAGAGTTGCTGATTAAAGATGGAAAAAAATCTCATTACAATAAGCACTTCTTCACATACAAACAGTGACTCAAGTCCACACTCACTTTTGCAAAACACGTATACTTCTCATTTCTCATATCCTCAGTATCACAACACTGAACAGCTATTCAACACTTTCAATTCTCTCCTCCGTCTCCCAGTGCCTCCTCTCTCTCCTCTCAGCTAAAGACTTTGTCTCATTCTTCAAGATGAAGATTGATAACATCAGAGAAAGCTTTGGCCTACAGCCTCACAGCCCCTCCTTATAACTACTCAGACCTCTTCCTCCAAAACCATCATCTCCATCATTACAGAAGATAAGCTTTCCTCACTACTCTCATGATCACATCTCACCACATGTGCACTTGACCTGATCCCATCCCACATCATTCCAAACCTCACAACAGTCTTCATCCCAACCCTAAGCCTTCTCTTCAACCTGTCACTAACAACTGGTGTCTTGCCCTTATGCTTTAAACATGCCTCAATCACGCCTGTCCTTACAAATCCCATCCACTTTATCTCGCTATTGCTCCATATCACTTCTCCCCTATGCATCAAAATTAATGGAACAGCATGTCCATCTGGAACTGTCCTCCCACCTCTCTTCCTGCTCAATCTTTGACTGGTTTTAATCTGGCTTCGGACTGCATCATTCAACTGAAACTGCACTAACTAAAGTCACCAATGACCTATTAACCGCCAAGCAACACTACTCTGTCTTCCTCCTCCTACACCTGTCCTCTGCCTTCAAAACAGTGAACTATTCCCTTTTACTACAGATTCTCTCATCTCTTGAACTGACAGAATAGTCGCTATCTTGGATCTCTTCCTAGTAACAGACCGTACATCCAGCATCTCAGCCTCAAACATCACCTCCTCATCTTGATGCCTCTGTCGAAAACTGGAGACTTCTAAGGTGGCCAGCAATGAGTCCAGACCTGAATCCCATAGAACACCTGTGGAGAGATCTAAAAATGGCAGTTTGGAGAAGGCACCCTTCAAATATCAGGGACCTGGAGCAGTTTGCCAAAGAAGAATGGTCTAAAATTCCAGCAGAGCATTGTAAGAAACTCATTGATGGTTACCGGAAGTGGTTGGTTGCAGTTATTTTGGCTAAAGGTTGTGCAACCAAGTATTAGGCTGAGGGTGCCAATACTTTTGTCTGGCCCATTTTTGGAGTTTTGTGTGAAATGATCAGTGTTTTGCTTTTTGCTTCATTCTCTTTTGTGTTTTTTTCATTTAAGACAAATTAAATGAAGATAATACCAAAGAATTTGTGTTTGCAATCATTTTCAGGAAGAAACTGAGTATTATCTGACAGAATTGCAGGGGTGTCAAAACTTTTGGCCACAACTGTAGGTATATTTTTGAGTAAAATGTTAATTGTTGTTTTATTCTATAAACTTCTGACAACATGTCTCTGAATTTCCAAGCAATAATTTTTGTATTTTTTTTCTGACAAAGAAAAATGGTCAAAATTTTAAAAAAACAGGGCTTTCAGACCTCAAATAATGCAAAGAAAACAAGTTAATAATCATTTAGAAACAACAAAACTAATGAGGTTTAACAATGATAAATGTAAGGTTATACACATGGGAAGAAGGAATCAATATCACCATTACACACTGAACGGGAAACCACTGGGTAAATCTGACAGGGAGAAGGACTTGGGGATCCTAGTTAATGATAAACTTACCTGGAGCAGCCAGTGCCAGGCAGCAGCTGCCAAGGCAAACAGGATCATGGGGTGCATTAAAAGAGGTCTGGATACACATGATGAGAGCATTATACTGCCTCTGTACAAATCCCTAGTTAGACCGCACATGGAGTACTGTGTCCAGTTTTGGGCACCGGTGCTCAAGAAGGATATAATGGAACTAGAGAGAGTACAAAGGAGGGCAACAAAATTAATAAAGGGGATGGGAGAACTACAATACCCAGATAGATTAGCAAAATTAGGATTATTTAGTCTAGAAAAAAGACGACTGAGGGGCGATCTAATAACCATGTATAAGTATATAAGGGGACAATACAAATATCTCGCTGAGGATCTGTTTATACCAAGGAAGGTGACGGGCACAAGGGGGCATTCTTTGCGTCTGGAGGAGAGAAGGTTTTTCCACCAAAATAGAAGAGGATTCTTTACTGTTAGGGCAGTGAGAATCTGGAATTGCTTGCCTGAGGAGGTGGTGATGGCGAACTCAGTTGAGGGGTTCAAGAGAGGCCTGGATGTCTTCCTGGAGCAGAAAAATATTGTATCATACAATTATTAGGTTCTGTAGAAGGATGTAGATCTGGGGATTTATTATGATGGAATATAGGCTGAACTGGATGGACAAATGTCTTTTTTCGGCCTTACTAACTATGTATGTAACTATGTAACTATGTTTTAACTCAGGAAGAGTTCAGAAATCAATATTTTGTGGAATAACCATGATTTATAATCACAGCTTTCATGCGTCTTGGCATGCTTTCCATCAGTTTTTCACACTGGTTCTGGTGCAAAAATTTAAGCAGTTCTTCTTTGTTTGATGGCTTGTGACTATCCACCATCCTCTTGATTAAATTCCAGAGGTTTTCAATGGGGTTCAAGTTTGGAAATTGGGCTGCCCATGACAGGGTTTTGATGTGGTGGCCTCTTAATTTTTGCCAGAGCTGTATGTGCTTGGTCTGTCTATATAGAAAGACCAATCACAGTGCAGGAGGCTGGTTTATCCAGTTCCAGTCTTCTCAGTGATGTCAAATAACACACTGAATAAAGCAATAGTATATAATAGAAGACAATATGTAGGTGACAAATTGGTAGGACGGTTTTATCCACATATACTTGCTAGTGGACTGTGAATGGCAGACCATTCGGATACATATAGGTAGGTAGGAAGCAAATAAGTGAATTAAGGTAAAAAAAGAAATACTTGGCACTCTGGAGACCCCTATTTTACTCTATAGGTGCCTTCCGCTCCCGTACTTTGGCTGACGTTTAACTTAGTGTGTTGGCTTGTACACACTATCTGTGGTCTCCAGGTAATTATCCTAGGGCCCTGGGTGGCCCATCATCTTGCAGCTGCACCCATTGATATTACAACCGGGGGCCCGGGTATCTGGTGGTCATTCCTTAGACTGTTTTGGCATCATTACATAGTCCATAGGGCATTTTGCCCTACCACTGTACATCACATCTATTTTTTATGTATTTTGTATGCATTCATGTCTTCATTTTCTCTGTTGTAGGCGGCTCACTGTGCACTTTATCTGCATGTCCCCGTATCTTTTGGGGTGATGTATTTATTAAACTGCATTTTCATTCCCCCACATGGTTACATACCTGAAAGTTCTCATTTCACTCTTATCAATTGTAGCTTAACACGTGTACACTCTTAGCATCCTCGGAACAGGATTCACGTCTCACGTAGTTCCAAGGCCGGATTCACCTAGGCCGTCACATTCGCTGTCTGTTACTCATCAAGTCTGTATGCAGATTGTTATAACAGTACTAAATATATCTTATGCATATTGACGCTGTGCATCATGAATTTTGTCTAAAAGCATCTCTCTTGTTTCTTTGTTTTTGTATATATATTGCAGCACTCACAACTGTATCTGATGAAGGTCTGGTTTGTATAGACCGAAAACGTTTATATATGTTGAGCTGGATGCACCGAATAAAATGTATTTCTGAATTTTGCAACAAACATCTCCAGAGTGCCAAGTATTTCTTAGTTGTGTTTGGTTAGGAAGTTAGTCAGAACCCGACGGAGTTTGGCAGAAGCTGGCTGGAGTGGGTTCCAGCCAGATCCAGACTGCGGTCTGAGGAGGACGAGGGTCCACGGAGCTGCGCCTGCCCCATGTGCGGCAGCATCCAAAGAAAGAGACATTGAAAGGAAGTGTATTGCAGTGAGTGAGAAACGAAGTCATAGCAAAAGGAGAGGAAACCAGAAGGAGTTCTGTCCTGTGAGAGACTGCCTCCTTCTGAAGCGCTGGAATACCGGTGGCCAGAATACCGAGGGAGTAAGGATCTCTATGCTTTACTTCAGAGACTGGCAGGACAGTTAATTCCACGTTGGCTGCCCGACCTTTATACACAGGAGACACGGTGGCAACTTGTGGAGGCCGGGGCATCTCTAGGGTCCCTATAAAAAGCCCCAGGCCACCAGTCATACGTGTTTTGTTCTATCCGACCACGGGGAACAGTGAGAGGAGTAATAACAGTGAGGACCTCATTAGAGCTTATGCAAGTGTTACTGTGCGCATAGGAAGGCTATTGAATTCCACCTGGATAAGGAGACTCTGGATTTGCCTTCAGACCGGCCGGACTCTGCCTACCCTGTGATCCGGTGCCCTGGACTGCGGACACTGAAGCCCTCAGTAAAGGTAAAGAGACTGCAACCTTGTGTCCTCGTTATTCCCTGCGCCTTGCAACCATCACCATCACCATCTACACTTTTGGAAAGCCCTGGGGATACACTTCACCTGTGGGAAGGTATACCAACTTGCTGCCATAACATCACTCCAGTGGACCCCTAAGCAGCGTCGGTCACCCTGACCGAATACCACAGGTGGCGTCACTAACACTTCCCCTTTAAAGACCTCTCCCAAAACCATAAAATCTCCTTTCTTTATTGGACGTCCCTCAAAGGGCCATGGACCGGGTCGGGCCACCGTGACATCCCCCAAACTGAAGGACCCGGTGCCAAGTACCCCATTGCCCTTGCGTGGGGTCGATCCACTAGTATCAACTTATGTTCTTGTGTGTTTGAGCTTAGCTACTTTGTGGTCTGTGTCAGCATTTGCTCGGGGTCGGCTGTATAGCCACTAGAATTCTGGCACCTCCGGAGAGGAGTTTGTGTGTGTGTATTTAGGGCTGGCGTATAGCAACTAGAATTCTGGCACCTCCAGAGAGGAGTTGTTTGTGTGCTGTTGCTGACTGTAAGACCACTGTATGCTACCTGCTCCGTTAGTAAGCTGTGATCCTCTGTTAATCCCGGCGACTCTGTGAAGCAACAGAGTTCGCACCTATATAGACCGGGTGACGGAACCCGTGACTATTCAGGCATAGGCGCCATATAGTGCCGCCATTTACTAGCAGCAGGTTCCACTCCTGCATGGTGGACCCCGGGCTGTGAACGCACCTATACTATCTCAATATTTACTCGGTGCGTTCCGCCAGCCCTAACAATAGGTGGCATTAAAAGCAAGAGAGTGCCTGCACTCCTGTATAAAACATAATGATGCTCAAAAATTATAATGTAAATACACAAGTACTGTGAAACAAAACATCTCGACCAAATGAAAAATAGAAAAGTATGCGCCGTCAGAAGTCACAGGCGCCTGCATCATATAGCCAGTGATGTTGGGGTTACAGGAAATGTGACCCAGCAACATTGCAACATTAATAAATAAAAAATGATTTTATTTTGCATATATATATAAAAACTCTATTAGACTATATAACTCAGTAAGGATTGTTAACCCTGTGATGGCAATGAACTTTGACATAATGTCATCGGATCTGTTGGCACTCTTTTTTTGAAATTCAGCGTCCTCTCAAAACTATTTATGCCTGTGATGCCTGTACATACTGTGTGGTGTTTCCAGATGAAGGGGGCATGAGACCCCTGAAATGCATTGAATAAAACCACTGTGAATCTACAACATTCTCCTGAAATGTATCCATGTGGCAGCGCGGAGTTTTTTAACCACGAATACCATTTGAATACATTATTTTTTCTGGTCGTTGAAGAACTGTGGATCTGCAGCAGCCGTCAGCATGTATGCTCTTATCTCATCTTAACCAGATGAGCAAATTTCAAGGTATATTCTCTCCTTTGTAACATGGATAAGACCCTATTGCGCTTTTTTGTCTCCCCACTCTTTCTGCAATAGTTACAGCTCAAATGGACAGACTTTACATAACATTAAACATCCAATTGCGCGTACCACCAAAGCTGTAGTTTACTGTTCTACCTATCCCTGTTCCTTATATGATGGCCTGACTACTCGTCCACTCAAAGTCCACGTATGTGAACACGTGCTCGGAATTACTGCTACTAAAGACATTGAGGACGTTTCCCTATTGAAGACATTACCACGCCACTTCAAGGCACACAACAATAATGCCTCATTACTAAAAGTTAGGGGAATTGACATGATTCCACCAAATATCAAGGGTGGTTAAATTACCAATCCACTAGCTAAACTTGAATCAAGGTGAATTTGGACACTCAATACAGTACATCCTCTTGGCCTAAATGAAAACCTTAGCTTTGCTCCCTTCCTGCAAGCCTTCAGTGTCCAATGAACCTATTCATTTATTTTATATTTTTATGTTCTAATTTTACATTTCATTTGTTTTTAGCTTTACCATCTGTGATATGGCCTGTCTAAGTTCTGGTGACGCTGTTCTGTTGAACCACGTGGATGTCCAGTTGTGATGTGTTTCAGAGATTGGATACCTGGGCTCTTGTCTCTATTTACAGCTAATGCATTATTATTATTTTCATTTATTACTTTCCCCTTTTCATGTGCATTTTTATTTTTTTTCTTTAAAATTTGTATTAATTTTAATTTTTCATCTTTCTCTGTTCACTATTCTCATATAAATCACATCCACAGCCCCCTTGATTCATCACATATATATCCAGAGCACCTCATCTCCTTCAAATCATCCCTCATGGTCATCCTCCCCCACCCCCTTTCTTCCTCTCCTCTCCCTTTTTACTTCACATACCTACACTCACTCTCATGATCACTTTCATGCTTTTTATCCCACGTATCTATATTATGCATATGTATCGTCCATTCCCAGTTACAGACTCAGTGAATCATATTTTTTTATGCACCATTACACACTCTCTTTCACTTACAGTTAATTAATTATTCCATATATTCACTATATATGCCCCTTGTGCTGCCATTTATTTGCATTTCACCTTGCCCAGCTAGTCTCTTATGTTCGTCTTGACACATCCTGCTTACACAAGCATATTTTCACTGACTGTACCTATGAGGTTTTGACCGGACATGCGCACATGCTCTGCCTGCGTCCCGGTCGTCGGCGGGCTCTGACATCTCTGTGTTGCCATAGCGCTGGGTCACATTTTCTGTACCCTAACGTCACTGGCTACATGATGCGGGCACCCGCGACTTCCAGTTCCTGCTGCCGGCGCATGCGGCAACAACCCCTCCGATCTCCTCTCATTGGCCACAGGACCTTTTCAAATCCCTCAGTTCTTCATAGGCGCCACCCCGTGACAAAGGACTTGGTCTGAAATGCGTGTCAGGCAGCATTCCTGCACTCACCCTATGATACAGTCAGCTACCACATTTGTCTGCCTACCCATGTGCCTGCAACTCTGCTCTCCACCTATTTTCACAGGCTGCTTATACTCTTACCTGCAGTCCTTGTGCAAGTGTTTTACTGGTCCTACCCTTTCCTACTAGCTGTGGACACCCTTACACAGCTATCTTTTGTACCAACTATGTACAGTGGGTGCAGAAAGTATTCAGACCCCTTTACATTTTTCACTATTTGTTTCATTGCAGCCATTTGGTAAATTCAAAAAAGTTCATTTTTTTCTCATTAATGTACACTCTGCACCCCATCTTGACTAAAAAAAAACAAAACAGAAATGTAGAAATTTTTACATATTTATTAAAAGAGAAAAACTGAAATATCACATGGTCATAAGTATTCAGACCCTTTGCTCAGACACTCATATTTAAGTCACATGCTGTTCATTTCCTTATTTCCTTGTGATCCTCCTTGAGATGGTTCTACTCCTTCATTGGAGTACAGCTGTGTTTAATTAAACTGATAGGACTCGATTTGGAAATGCACACATCGGTCTATATAAGACCTCACAGCTCATAGTGCATGTCAGACCAAATGATAATCATGAGATCAAAGGAACTGGCCAAGGAGCTCAGAGACAGAATCGTGGCAAGGCACAGATCTGACTAAGGATACAAAATATTTTCTGCAGTACTCAAGGTTCATAAGAACACAGTGGCCTCCATAATCCTTAAATGGAAGAATTTTGGGACCACCAGAAGCCTTGCTAGACCTGGCTGTCCAGCCAAACTGAGCAATCGTGGGAGAAGAGCCTTGGTAAGAGAAGTAAAGAAGAACCCCAAGTCAACTATCACTAGAGTTTGCTAAAAAACACATGAAGAACTCCCAGACTATGAGAAATAAGATTATCTGGTCTGATGAGACGAAGATACTGCTCATCACCTGCCCAATACAATCTCAACAGTGAAACATGATGGTGGCAGCATCATACTATGTGGGGATGTTTTTCAGCTGCAGGGACAGGACGACTGGTTGCCACTGAAGGAAACATGAATGCGGCCAAATGCAGAGCTATTCTGGATGAAAACCTCTTCCAGAGTGCTCTGGAGCTCAGATGTGGCCAAAGGTTCACCTTCCAACCAGACAATGACCCTAAGCACACAGCTAAAATAACAAAGGAGTGGCTTCATAACAACTCTGTGATCATTCTTGACTGGACCAGCCAGAGCCCTGACCTAAATCCAATTGATCATCTCTGGAGAGACCTGAAAATGGCTGTCCACCAACGTTCACCATCCAACCTGATGGAACTGGAGAGGATCTGCAAGGAAGAATGGCAGAGGATCCCCAAATCTAGGTGTGAAAAACTTGTTGCATCATTCCCAAGAAGACTCATGGCTGTGCTAGCTCAAAAGGGTGCTTCTACTCAATACTGAGCAAAGGATCTGAATACTTATGACCATGTGATATGTCAGTTTTTCTTTATTAATACATTTGCAAAAATGTCTACATTTCTGAGAAAAAAATGAACTTTTTTGAATTTACCAAATGTCTGCAATGAAGCAAAGAGTGAAAAATTTAAAGGGGTCTGAATACATTCCGTACCCACTGTACCTTATCACCTACCTACCATTGCCAGACAGCTGTATACCCCTTGTGTCCACAGCTCCTTTCATCTTTTCTCTCTCCATTTCCTTTCCCCTTCCCCCACACTGCACTCCCACTTTCATTGCTATTCTTGGACCTTCAGATCATCTTCTTTTCATAGGCACATCTCACATGTCCATCTCTGATGGACCACCATCCTGCCCTTCAGACACATACATATACCTCTTGCATCTGATATTATCTATGTATTTCTGATTGTTGTACATATATACACTACGGTTCCAAAGTTTAGGGTCACCCAGACAATTTTTTGTTTTCTATGAAAACTCATACTTTTATTATTCAAATGAGTTGCCAAATGAATGAAAAATCTAGTCCAGACATTGAGAAGGTTCAAAAAAATGATTTTTATTTGAAATAATAATTTTCTCCTTCAAACTTTGCTTTCATCAAAGAATGCTCCCTTTGCAGCAATTACAGCATTGCAGACCTTTGGCATTCTAGCAGTTAATTTGCTGAGGTAGTCTGGAGACATTTCACCCCACGCTTCCAGAAGCCCCTCCCACAATTTGCTTTGGCTTGATGGGCACTTTTTGCTTACCATATGGACAAGCTGCTCCCAAAACAACTCAATGGTGTTGAGATTTTGTGACTGCGCTGTCCACTCCATTACAGATGGAATACCAGCTGCCTGCTTTTTCCCTAAATAGTTCTTGCATAATTTGAAGGTGTGCTTTGGGTCATTGTCCTATTGTAGGGTGAAAATGGCTCCAATTAAGCGCTGTCCACAGGGTATGGCATGTTGTTGCAAAATGGAGAGATAGCCTTCCTTATTCAAAATCCCTTTTACCTTGCACAAATCTCTCACTTTACCAGCACTAAAGCAACCCCAGACCATCACATTACCTCCACCATGCTTCACAGATGGCATCAGGCACTCTTCCAACATCTTTTTCAGTTGTTTTGCATCTCACAAATGTTCTTCTGTGTGATCCAAACACCTCAAACTTGGATTTTTCTGTTCATAACTCTTTTTTCCAATCTTCCTCTGTCCAATGTCTGTGTTCTTTTGCCCATATTAATCTTTTCCTTTTATAAGCCAGTCTCAGATATGGCTTTTTCTTTGCCACTCTGCCCTGAAGGCCAGCATCCTGGAGTCGCCTCTTCACTGTAGACGTTGACACTGGTGTTTTGCGTGTACTATTTAATGAAGCTTCCAGTTGAGGACCTGTGAGGCGTCGATTTCTCAAACTACAGACTCTAATGTACTTGTCTTGTTGCTCAGTTGTGCAGCGGGGCTTCCCACTTCTCTTTCTACTCTGGTTAGAGCCTTTTATGCTCTCCTCTGAAGGGAGTAGTACACGCCGTTGTAGGAAATCTTCAGTTTCTTGGCAACTTCTCGCATAGAATAGCCTTCATTTCTAAAAACAAGAATAGACTGTCGAGTTTCACATGAAAGTTCTCTTTTTCGGGCCATTTTGATAGTTTAATGGAACCAACTCAACTAGCTCAAAGGAAGGTCAGGTTTATAGGTTATCTAATCAGCCAAACTGTTTTCAGCTGTGCTAACATACTTGCACAAGGGTTTTCAAGGGTATTCTAACCATCCATTAGCCTTCTTAACAGTTAGCAAACACAAAGTACCATAAGAACACTGGAGTGGTGGTTGTTGGAAATGGGCCTCTATACACCTATGAAGATATTGCATTACAAACCAGATGTTTGCAGCTAGAATAGTCTTTTACCACATTAACAATGTATAGTGTATTTCTGAATCATTTAATGTTAGCTTCATTGGAAAAAACTGTGCTTTTCTTTCAAAAATAAGGAAATTTCTAAGTGACCCTAAACTTTAGAACAGTAGTGTATTAACCTCTTCATGTTACAGAAAGAGAAGAAATATGAAGTGCACCTGAAGAAACAGAGAAATGGAAGCATGTGACACGGAGAAGCAGGAGGATCGGGAGGCAGTCAGCACCCATACTGCTCAGGAACCAGTACCAGGCTCTCATGCAGGAGAACAATGAAGAAATACATCAAGATAAGACTTTACCTACAAAGACCAACCTTGTACGCTCTCAGAGTACTCCTGGATGGAGAGAGAAAAATGTTGTGAAGAAGAAACGGAGAGTTGTTGTCATGGAGGATTCCCTGTTGAGAGGAACAGAGGCTGCTATCTGCAGACCGGATATAACCTCAAGAGAAATGTGCTGTCTCCCAGGTGTAAAAATTAAAGATGTGTCTGACAGGATATCAGGACTCTTCAGACCTACAGACGACCACCCATTCCTGCGAATACATGTGGGACAAATGGCACAGCAAGAAAGGACCTGGAAACCATCTGCAGTGACTTTGAAAACGTAGGTAGGTAAGTGAAAGAACTGGGAGCCCAGGTGGTCTTCTCTTACATCCTCCCAGTGGATGGCCATGGAGCAAGGAGGTGGAATAAGATTCTGTAGGTGAACAACTGGCTACGTCGATGGTGCCATCAGCAAGGATTTGGATTTCTGGATCACTGAGCGAATTACCTATAAGAGGAACTGCTTGCTAGAGATGGGGTGCACCTTACAAAGACTGGAAAACATGTATTTGGAAGTCGCCTTGCTACACTCATCAGGCAAGCTTTAAACTAGAACAATGTGGGAAGGGAAGCAAAAGGCCAGATAAAGCCATACACCTGACAAATACTATTGAGAACTGTGCTATTAGAAGTGGAAAGGAAGAACAAAGACAAAAAAATCTAAATAATAAAAATATTGAAGGAAGAGAAACCAATCACAAACTAAAATGTTTCTATACAAATGCACAAAGCGTGGGCCACAAACAAGGAGAATTGGAACTACTAACAGGCAAAGAAATATGATGGCATTGGAATCACTGAAACTTGGTGGGACGATGCTCATGATTGGAATACAAGGCTAGAAGGATACAACTTATTTGCAAGAAACAGACTTGATAAACGAGGAGGTGGTGTCGCATTGTATGTTAGAAAAGCGTATATCTGCACAGAGATTGAAGCTTCAGAGACTGGGAGTTCTGTGGAAACTGTTTGAGTAATAATACAGGCAGAGAACAATGGAAAGGACACCATTGTAAGCATTTACTACAGGCCACCTGTGCAAGCTGAAGATATGGATGAACTCTTTATGCATCAAATGGCCAAGTTCTCCAAAAAATATGACATAGTGGTCATGGGAGATTTCAACTATCCAGACATATGTTGGGAATCTCTCTCAGGTAAAACTAACAGGTCAAGCAAATTCTTATCCTCTCTTGCTGACAACTTTATCTTCCAAAAGTTAGGGGAGAAAACAAGGGGATCTACTACCCTAGGTCTAATCCTTATAAACAGGGAGGAAATGGTTGAGGAGGTAAGAGTGGCTGGGACTAGTGATGAGCGAATATACTCATTACTCGAGATCTCCCAAGCACGCTTGGGTGACCTCCGAGTACTTTATAGATTTAGTTTTCCTCACCTTAGCTGAATGATTTACATCTGTTAGCCAGCTTGATTACATGTGGGGATTCCCTAGCAACCAGGCAACCCCCACATGTACTTATGCTGGCTAATAGATGTAAAACATTCAGCTGCGGCGCTGAAAACTAAATCTCCGAGCACTAAAAAATACTCGGAGGACACCCGAGCGTGCTCGGGAAATCTCGGATAACGAGCATATTCACTCATCACTAGCTGGGACCCTAGGAGGTAGCGACCATGCTATTTTAGAATTTTGAATAGCTAGAGGTGGAAGACCTGTGAAGACTCAGACTTCAAGGTTAGATTTCAGAAAGGCAGATTTTAAGGGACTCAGAAAGAGAATCGGAGGGATCCAATGGCTGGATATCCTTAGGGACAAAAATGTTCAGGAAGGTTGGGAAATCTTGAAAAATGAGATTCTCAAAGCACAATCGTTAACAATTCCAAAAAGAGAGAAGAATACAAAGCATTTAAGGAAACCGGGATGAATGAACACAGAACTTAAACACATGCTAAAAAAGGAAGAAAGAAATGTTTGTCAAATGGAAAGAAGGAGGCATATCTAAAGAAGAATATAATGCTGTCTGCAGAACCTGCAGGGCACCAATCAGATTAGCTAAACCTGACTATGAATTAAGGCCTTCAAGAGACGTCAAAAGCAGATAAAAAGGATTTTGGGTATATGTCAAAAGTAAAAGAAAAGTCAAAGATGTTATATGATTTTTACAGGATGAAAATAATGAAATGGTTAGAAAGGATGTTGAGAATGCCGAACTTTTAAATTCCTATTTTGCATCTGTTTTTTCTCAGAAAGGAAATGTAACATCAACTGATCTTCACTGTCCTATTAAAGGAGTAGAAGAATCCAGGATATCTATAAACAGAAAGATAGTGAGGAAACACTTAAGGTACCTTCACACGAAGCGACGCTGCAGCGATAGCGACAACGATGCCGATCGCTGCAGCGTCGCTGTTTGATCGCTGGAGAGCTGTCACACAGACCGCTCTCCAGCGACCATTGATGCCGAGGTCCCCGGGTAACCAGGGTAAACATCGGGTTGCTAAGCGCAGGGCCGCGCTTAGTAACCCGATGTTTACCCTGGTTACCAGCGTAAAAGTAAAAAAAACAAACAGCACATACTTACATGCGTCCCCCAGCGTCTGCTTCCTGACACTGACTGAGCTCCGGCCCTAACAGCAGAGCGGTGACGTCACCGCTGTGCTTTCACTTTCACTTTAGGTGCCGGCGCTCAGTAAGTGTCAGGAAGCGGACGCTGGGGGACGCATGTAAGTATGTGCTGTTTGTTTTTTTTACTTTTACGCTGGTAACCAGGGTAAACATCGGGTTACTAAGCGCGGCCCTGCGCTTGGTAACCCGATGTTTACCCTGGTTACCAGTGTAAAACATCGCTGGGTATCGTTGCTTTTGCTTTCAAACACAACGATACACAGCGATCGGATGACCAAATAAAGTTCTGGACTTTATTCAGCGACCAGCGACATCACAGCAGGATTTGGATCGCTGCTGCGTGTCAAACGAAACGATATCGCTAGCCAGGACGCTGCAACGTCACGGATCGCTAGCGATGTCGTTTCGTGTGAAGGTACCTTTAGCTAACATAAATGATTTCAAGTCTCCAGGTTTAGATGAATTTCACCCCACAGTACTGAAGGAGATAGCAGAAGAAATTTTTGAACCACTCTCCATAATCTTTGAAAATTCTAGGAGAACAGGACAAGTCGCAGAAGACTGGAGAAGAGCAAATGTTGTTCCTAACTTCAAAAAGGGGAAGAAGGTAGACCTAGGGAGCTATAGGCCGGTGAGTCTGACTTCCATACGAGGAAAGATCTTTGAACAAATTATTAAACAACATGTATGTAAGTACCTGGATAAGAATGAATTGATTAACCAGAGTCTGCATGGGTTTGTAACTAATAAGTCATGTCAGACTAACTTAATTTCCTTCTATGACAGAATCACTGACTGGGTGGATCAGGGAAATGCTGTAGAAATAGTATATCTTTACTTCAGCAAAGCATTTGACAAAGAATCTCACACCATCCTTATTGAAAAAATTACTAAGTATGGAATGGACAAGGCAACTGTTAGGTGGATTCATAACTGGCTTAGTGATCGGACCCAAAGAGTGAACGTAAATGGCTACACATCCAGTTGGAAGAATGTCTCAAGTGGGGTACCACAGGGTTCTGTCCTGGGTCCTGTATTGTTCAACATCTTTATCAATAATTTAGATGAAGATGTTGAGGGTACACTAATTAAATTTGCTGATGAAACAAAGCTAGGAGGGATAGCTAATACTAGAGAAGAGAGAGAGGATTAAACAAATATAAATAAACTGGAGCAGTGGGCAGCAACTAACAGAATGGTTTTTAACATGGAAAAATGCAAAGTACTACATCTGGGCAATAAAAATAAAAAAAGCATATACAGAATGGGAGGAATAGGGCTAAGCAACAGCACATGTGAAAAAGACTTGGGTATAATAATAGATAATAAACTGGACATGAGTTAACAGTGTGATGCAGCAGCAAAAAAGGCCAATGCAATTCTGGGATGTATTAACCCCTTTACCCCCAAAGGTGGTTTGCAAGTTAAGGACCAGGCCAATTTTTACAATTCTGACCACTGTCCCTTTATGAGGTTATAACTCTGGAACACTTCAATGGATTCTGATGATTCTGACACTGTTTTCTTGTGACATATTGTACTTCATGATAGTGGTAAAACTTCTTTGATATTACCTGCGTTTATTTGTGAAAAAAACGGAAATTTGTCAATAATTTTGAAAATTTCGCAATTTTCCAACTTTGAATTTATATGCCCTTAAATCACAGAGATATGTCACACAAAATACTTAATAAGTAACATTTCCCACATGTCTACTTTACATCAGCACAAGTTTGGAACCAAATTATTTTTGTTAGGGAGTTATAAGGGTTAAAAGTTGACCAGAAATTTCTCATTTTTGCAACACCATTTTTTTTTTTAGTTTGAAGTCACTTTGAGAGGTCTAAATGATAGAAAATATGAAAGTGTGACACCATTCTAAAAACTAGACCTCTCAAGGTGCTCAAAACCACATTCAAGAAGTTTATTAACCCTTCAGGTGTTTCACAGGAATTTTTGGAATGTTTAAAAAATATTTTACCAAGGGTAACAGAAGAAATTGGACCCTAAAAGTTGTAGTGCAATTTGTCCTGAATACGCTGATACCCTATATATGGGGGTAAACCACTGTTTGGACGCATGGCAGAGCTCGGAAGGGAAGGAGCGCCGTTTGACTTTTCAATGCAAAATTGACTGGAATTGAGATAGGACATCATGTCGCATTTGGAGAGCTCCTGATGTGGTACCTAAACATTGAAACCCCCCACAAGTAGACACCCTAAGGAACTTATCTAGATGTGTTGTGAGAACTTTGAAACTCCAAGTGTTTCACTACAGTTTACAACGCAGAGCCGTGAAAATAAAAATTCTTTTTTTTCGCCAAAAAATTATATTTTAGCCCCCAGTTTTGTGTTTTCCCAAAGGTAACAGGAGAAATTGGACCCCAAAAGTTGTTGTCCAATTTGTCCTGAGCACGCTGATACCCCATATGTTTGGGTAAACCCCTGTTTGGGCACACGGGAGAGCTTTGAAGGGAAGGAGCACTGTTTTACTTTTTCAACGCAGAATTGGCTGGAATTGAGATCGGACGCCATATCGCATTTGGAGAGCCCCTGATGTGCCTAAACAGTGGAACCCCCCAATTCTAACTGAAACCCTAACCCAAACACACTCCTAACCCTAATCCCAACACTAACCATAACCCTAACCACACCCCTAGCTTGAACATGACCCTAATCCCAACCACACCCCTAACCCCAACACACCCCTAACCCCAACACACCCCTAACCCTAATCCCAACCCTAACCACACCCCTAACTCCAGCACACCCCTAACCCTAATTCCAACCCTAACCACACCCCTAACCCTAATCCCAACCATAAATGTAATCCAAACCCTAACTGTAGCCCCAACCCTAACTTTAGCCCCAACCCTAACCCTAACTTTAGCTCCAAACCTAACCCTAACTTTAGCCCCAACCCTAACTGTAGCCCCAACCCTAACTGCAGGGAGGTTTGTTGTCGCCTGCTCTGAGCAGGCGCTTGCAAGCCACCTCCCTGCAGTACCCGGAAGGAGCCCCGGGGCCATTTTGGATCCGGAGCCTGCAGGGAGGAGGACGTAGGAGACCCTCTGAACAACACGATCACATCGCGTTGTTCCCAGGGTCTCAGGGAAGCACGCAGGGATACCCCTCCCTGCGCTATGCTTCCCTATGCCGCCAGAATGCTGCAATCATGTTTGATCGCGGTGTTCTGGGGTTAAAATGCCAGGAGCGGTCTGTGACCACTCCTGGCACATAGTGCCGGATGTCAGCTGTAATAATTAGCTGACACCCAGCGGCGATCGGCCACGCTCCCGTGAGCGCGGCCAATCGCCTATGACATACTATCCCATCCCAGGAAATTAAGTCCCAGGTCACCTCGACGGGATAGTACATCATATGGGATTAAGGGGTTAACAGAAGCATACAGTCTAGATCACGCAAAGTCATTATTGCCCTCTACTCCTCTATGGTCAGACCTCACCTGGAATACTGTGTCCCGTTTTGGACACAACATTTTAAAAAAAGACATCAACAAACTGGAGCAAGTTCAGAGAAGAGCGACCAGAATGGAATGGTGATCGGTCTGCAAACCTTGTCCTATGAGGAACGGTTACAGGATTTGTGAATGTTTAGCTTGCAAAAAAGAAGACTGAGATGAGACTTAATAGCTGTCTACAAATATCTCAAGGGCTGTAACATTGTAGAATGATCATCTTTATTCTCATTTGCACAAGGAAAGACTAGAAGCAATGGGATGTAACTGAATGGGAGGAGACACAGATTAGATATTAGAAAAAATGTTTTGACAGGGTGATCAATGAGTGGAACAGGCTGCCACAAGAGGTGGTGAGTTCTCCTTCCATGGAAGTTTTCCAACAGAGGCTGGACAGACATCTGTCTGCGATGATTTAGTGAATCCTGCTTTGAGCAGGGGGTTGGACCAGAGGACCCAGGAGGTCCCTTCCAACTCTATCATTCTATGATTCTATGAACCTGTTCATATATCTATATCGTACTTTATGAATACAATTGGTTGGTTACCTCAATTATATACTTATGCCATATATACTCGTGTATAAGCCGAGTTTTTCAGCACATCCTATAGGTGTGGAGAGAGGTGAATATTCATTCCCTTAACCCTTTTCTGCCATCAGACGTACTATTCTGTCCATTTGACCTGGGACTTAATTCCCATGGATGGAAAAGTACATCTAAGGCGATCAGCAGCGCTCACGGATGGAGCGCTGCTGAATGCGGCCAGCTGTCAGCTGATGCTCACAGCTGATACCCAGCACTTCAACCACCGGATCACTGCGATCAAACAACTTTTGGGGTCCAATTTCCCCGGATACCCTTGGGAAAATAAAAAATTGGGGGCTAAAAATCATTTGTGTGGAAAAAAAGTTTTTTATTTTCATGGCTCTACATTATAAACTTTAATGAAGCAATTGGTGGTTCAAAGTCCTCACCACACATCTAGATAAGTTCCTTGGGTGGTCTATTTTCCAAAATGGTGTCACTTGTGGGGGGTTTTCACTGTTTAGGCACATCAGGGGCTCTCCGAATGTGACATGGCGTCCGATCTTAATTCCAGCCAATTTTACTTTGAAAAAGTCAAACGGCGCTCCTTCCCTTCCGAGCTCTGCCATGCTCCCAAACAGTGGTTTACCCCCACATATTGGGTATCAGCATACTCAGGACAAATTGCACAACAACGTTTGGGGTCCAATTTCTCCTGTTATCCTTCATAAAATACAATAAATTGGATCTGAAATAAATCATTTGTGAAAAAAGTTAAATCTTCATTTTTTTAAACATTCCAAAAATTCATATGCAGCACCTGAAGGGTTAATAAACTTGCTGAATGTGTTTTTGAGCACCTTGAGTGGTGCAGTTTTTAGAATGGTGTCACTTTTGCGCATTTTCTATCATATAGACCCCTCAAAGTGACTTCAAATGTGATGTGGTCCCTAAAAAAAATGGTGTTGTAAAAATGAGAAATTAAAGAGCATGAACCGCACATCCCAAAATCATACGTTGATCTAAAGCCGCTTGGCAAAAATTTAAATACTGAACATGAGGTTTTCAGTTTAACATTCTGATCAGACTGTATGAAGCCCACTGCCCCTTCACGGCAAACCTCGTAGTGGGTCCTAACGCCCTAACGGAGCGGAGCCGTGCGGCGACCACCGCCGCAGCGGCCATGCACCAGCAGGGCGGACGGCCTGTTACCCCACAGCACCCATGCTGCGAGACTGAGCCCCCAAGACTCCAGACCGCGCCGCCCCACCAGCACAAAGCCACAGCAACAATGGCCGCCACACAGCACCAGCACCAAAGTGCAAAGGGCAGTGGGCTTCATACAGTCTGATCAGAATGTTAAACTGAAAACCTCATGTTCAGTATTTAAATTTTTGCCTAGCGGCTTTAGATCAACGTATGATTTTGGGATGTGCGGTTCATGCTCTTTTTTTTCTTTTTGCACATAGCATGTACTTGTCTCTTTTTTTGGACCAGCACTCCTCCCATTTGGCTCAGGTGATTTTAATTAGCAGGAGACTGCAAAGTAAGGGGTCTAGCCCATTTTGGCTCTCACTGAAGAGCTGGAGGAAGGTGAGTTGAAATGCTCCCTTCATTTTGGTGCTGGTGCTGTGTGGCGGCCATTGTTGCTGTGGCTTTGTGCTGGTGGGGCGGCGTGGTCTGGAGTCTTGGGGACTCAGTCTCGCAGCATGGGTGCTGTGGGGCAACAGGCCGTCCGCCCTGCTGGTGCATGGCCGCTGCGGCGGTGGTCGCCGCACGGCTCCGCTCCGTTAGAGCGTTAGGACCCACTACGAGGTTTGCCGTGAAGGGGCAGTGGGCTTCATACAGTCTGATCAGAATGTTAAACTGAAAACCTCATGTTCAGTATTTAAATTTTTGCCTAGCGGCTTTAGATCAACGTATGATTTTGGGATGTGCGGTTCATGCTCTTTTTTTTCTTTTTGCACATAGCAAAAATGAGAAATTGCTGGTCAACTTTTATCCCTTATAACTTCCTAACAATAAAAAATTTTGGTTCCAAAATTGTGATGATGTAAAGTAGACATGTGGGAAATGTTACTTATTAAGTATTTTGTGTAACATATCTGTGATTTAAGAGAATGAATTTAAAGTTGGAAAATTGTGAAATTTTCACCAAATTTCTGTTTTTTTCACAAATAAATGCAAGTCATATCAAAGACATTTTACCACTATCATGAGAAAACAATGTCAGAATCAGGGCCGGACTGGGACTAAAATTCAGCCCTGGCATTTGAAGTCACACAGGCCCACTTGTCGCATGGTGACTGTATAATATCTTTGTACACTTGTAGGCTACAAGAAGTGAGGGGAGTGTAACACGACTATATAACATATAATTACAGCTGTATCCAGCATTACAGCTCAGTCCCCATAGAATGTAATACAGCACAGCCCCCATAGACTATAATACAGCACAGCCCCCATAGACTATAATACAGCACAGCCCCCATAGAATGTAATGCAGCCAGCCCCCATAGAATGTAATACAGCACAGCCCCCATAGAATGTAATACAGCACAGCCCCTATAGAATGTAATACAGCACAGCCCCCATAGACTATAATACAGCACAGCCCCATAGAATGTAATACAGCACAGCCCCCATAGAATGTAATACAGCACAGCCCCCATAGAATGTAATACAGCACAGCCCCCATAGAATGTAATACAGCACAGCCCCCATAGAATGTAATACAGCACAGCCCCCATAGAATGTAATGCAGGCAGACACCATACAATATAATGCAGCACAGCCCCCATAGAAAGTAATGCAGGCAGGCAGCCCCCATAGAAAGTAATGCAGGCAGGCAGCCCCCATAGAAAGTAATGCAGGCAGGCAGCCCCCATAGAAAGTAATGCAGGCAGGCAGCCCCCATAGAAAGTAATGCAGGCAGGCAGCCCCCATAGAAAGTAATGCAGGCAGGCAGCCCCCATAGAAAGTAATGCAGGCAGGCAGCCCCCATAGAAAGTAATGCAGGCAGGCAGCCCCCATAGAAAGTAATGCAGGCAGGCAGCCCCCATAGAAAGTAATGCAGGCAGGCAGCCCCCATAGAATGTAATGCAGGCAGGCAGCCCCCATAGAATGTAATGCAGGCAGGCAGCCCCCATAGAAAGTAATGCAGGCAGGCAGCCCCCATAGAAAGTAATGCAGGCAGGCAGCCCCCATAGAAAGTAATGCAGGCAGGCAGCCCCCATAGAAAGTAATGCAGGCAGGCAGCCCCCATAGAAAGTAATGCAGGCAGGCAGCCCCCATAGAAAGTAATGCAGGCAGGCAGCCCCCATAGAAAGTAATGCAGGCAGGCAGCCCCCATAGAACGTAATGCAGGCAGGCAGCCCCCATAGAATGTAATGCAGGCAGGCAGCCCCCATAGAATGTAATGCAGGCAGGCAGCCCCCATAGAAAGTAATGCAGGCAGGCAGCCCCCATAGAAAGTAATGCAGGCAGGCAGCCCCCATAGAAAGTAATGCAGGCAGGCAGCCCCCATAGAAAGTAATGCAGGCAGGCAGCCCCCATAGAAAGTAATGCAGTGAGGCAGCCCCCATAGAAAGTAATGCAGGCAGGCAGCCCCCATAGAAAGTAATGCAGGCAGGCAGCCCCCATAGAAAGTAATGCAGGCAGGCAGCCCCCATAGAAAGTAATGCAGGCAGGCAGCCCCCATAGAAAGTAATGCAGGCAGGCAGCCCCCATAGAATGTAATGCAGGCAGGCAGCCCCCAGAGAATGTAATGCAGGCAGGCAGCCCCCATAGAAAGTAATGCAGGCAGGCAGCCCCCATAGAAAGTAATGCAGGCAGGCAGCCCCCATAGAAAGTAATGCAGGCAGGCAGCCCCCATAGAAAGTAATGCAGGCAGGCAGCCCCCATAGAAAGTAATGCAGGCAGCCCCCCCCCCCAATAGCTCCACAATCCAGTCATCACTCATTGATAAAAAACAAACAAACACACTACTCACCTCTCTCCTCGTGTCCCGCGCTGCTCCTGGCTCCAGCCTCAGCAGTCGCAGTCTGCCCGCCCGGTCACACAGCAGGTATGACGTCATCGCGCACCCGCAGTGTCAGCGGCAGGCAGAACGGGGAATGATGGGAGAGGAAGCGTCAGCAGACGCTCTCTTCTCCATCATTGCATTCAACTGTACCGGCGTCTATGACGCCGGTATAGTTGAATGCGGGGCCGGGAGTGTGCCGCGACAGCGTGGGGAGTGTGCCGACAGCGGCACATTCGAGCGGCTCACTACTGCCATCGGCCCTTCTGGCATTTGCCAGAACTGCCCTATGGCCAGTCCGGCCCTGGTCAGAATCACCTGGATCCATGGTAGTATTCCAGAGTTATTACCTCATAAAGGGACAGTGGTCAGAATTGGCCTGGTCATTAACATGCAAACTACCCTTAATGAGCGTGATCGCTTGGCCGCAAGAGCTGCTGGCACCAGAACCAAATGCTGCGAGGGCGCACAGGAAAAGTAATTAGGATTTTTTTTTTTTTTTTATGCTTTTCTCATGATGGCCACGTATGCAAGGATAGGGATGAGGAACCATGTATACAAGGATGAGGATAAGGAGCCACGCATGCAAGGATAGGAATAAGGAGCTATGCATGCAAGGATGGGAATAAGGAACCATGCATACAAGTATGGGGATAAGGAGCCATGCATACAAGGATGGGAATAAGGAGCCATAGAGACACATACATACAGAAGATCGACTCTCCAGATCGCACCTCACCACCTGTGCACTTGACCCGATCTCATCCCACTTCAATCCAAACCTCTCCACAGTCTTCATCCCAACCCTAACCCATCTCTTCAACCTATAACTAACAACTGGTGTTTTCCCCTCAAAATTTAAACATACCTCAATCACACCTATCCTCAAAAAGCCCTCTCTTGACCCATCCTCTGTATCTAGCTATCGCCCTATATCACTTCTCCCCTATGCCTCAAAATAACTGGAACAACACGTCCATCTTGAACTGTCTTCCCATCTCTCTTCCTGCTCCCTCTGCAACGGCTTACAATCTGGCTTCCGGTCACACCACTCCACTGAAACTGCCTTAACTAAGGTCACCAATGACCTATTTACCGCCAAGAGCAAGCAACACTACTCTGTCCTCCTCCTCCTGGACCTGTCCTCTGCCTTTGACACTTTGGACCATTCCCTATTATTACAGACTTTCTCATCCCTTGGCATCACAGACTTGGCCCTATCCTGGATCTTGTCATACCTATCAGACTGGACATTCAGCGTCTCCCACTCACACACCACCTCCTCACCTCGCCCTCTATCTGTCGGAGTCCCGAAAGGTTCAGTCCTAGGGCCCTGCTCTTCTCCATTTACACCTTTGGCCTGGGACAGCTCATAGAATCTCACGGTTTTCAGTATCACCTCTATGCTGATGACACACAGATCTACATCTCTGGACCAGATATCACCACCCTACTAACCAGAATCCCTCAACGTCTGTCAGCTATTTCATCCTTCTTCTCCGCTATATTTCTAAAACTTAACATGGACAAAACAGAATTCATCATCTTTCCCCAATCTCACTCGACCCCCCCAACAAACCTATCCATTACAGTAAACTGCTGCCCACTCTCCCCAGTCCCTCAAGCTTGCTGCCTCGGGGTAATCCTTGACACTGATCTTTCCTTCAAACCACATATCCAAGCCCTTTCCACTTTCTGCCGCCTTCAACTCAAAAATATTTCACGGATCCGTACATTCCTAAACCAAGGATCTGCAAAAACCCTAGTCCAGGCCCTCATCATCTCCCGCTTTGACTACTACAACCTCCTGTGTTGTGGATTCTGTTTGTGGGCTCCCTCTGGTGGTTACTGCTGGTACTGGGTGACTTTGGTGGGTTGCGGCCTTTGGTTTCCACCTGTCCATCAGTGGCTGGGTGTTTCCTATTTTACCTGGCCTTTCTGTCATTTCCCTTGCCGGCTATCAATGTGTTCAGATGTGCTCTGTTTGGTTCCTGCTACCTGCTCCCAGATCTTTCAGGATAAGCTAAGTGCTGATTTTCAGTTGTTTGGTTTTTGGTCCAGCTTGCTTAGAATGTCTCTATGCTAGCTGGTTGCTCTAGTGGACTGAGGTTCTCCCCATGTGCCATGAGTTGGCACATGGGTTCTTGTAATCTCAGGATGGTATTTTTGATTAGGGTTTTTTGGTGTTTTCTGATGACTAGGAGTCTCATGTTCTACAGGTCAGGAAGGTGTTTCAGGTTTTGCAGGCCAATTCTCTGTTTGTGAAGGGCTCAAAGTGTCTCTTCGGAGTCCAGAAGATTTCTTTTCTGGGGTACATTTTTTCTCCTTCTACTATTGAGATGGATCCCGTTAAAGTTCAGGCTATTTGTGACTGGACACAGCCTACATCTGTTAAGAGCCTTCAGAAGTTCTTGGGGTTTGCTAATTTTTATCGTCGGTTCATTGCTAATTTTTCCAGTATTGTTAAACCTTTGACTGATTTGACTAAAAAGGGTGCTGATGTTGCTGATTGGTCTCCTGCGGCCATGGAGGCCTTTCGGGAACTTAAGCGCCGGTTTTCTTCTGCTCCTGTGTTGTGCCAGCCTGATGTTTCGCTTCCTTTTCAGGTGGAGGTTGATGCTTCCGAGATTGGAGCGGGGGCGGTTTTGTCACAGAGAAGTTCTAATGGCTCGGTGATGAAGCCATGTGCTTTCTTCTCTAGAAAATTCTCGCCCGCCGAGCGCAATTATGATGTGGGCAATCGGGAGCTTTTGGCCATGAAGTGGGCATTTGAGGAGTGGCGTCATTGGCTTGAGGGTGCTAAACATCACGTGGTGGTCTTGACTGATCACAAGAATCTCATTTACCTTGAGTCTGCCAGGCGTTTGAATCCTAGACAGGCTCGTTGGTCGTTATTTTTTTCTCGTTTCAATTTCGTGGTTTCATACCTGCCAGGTTCAAAGAATGTGAAGGCGGATGCTCTTTCCAGGAGTTTTGTGCCTGACTCTCCTGGAGACACTGGGCCTGCTGGTATCCTTAGGGATGGGGTAATATTGTCCGCCGTATCCCCAGACTTGCGACGCGCATTGCAGGAGTTTCAGGTGGATAAACCGGATCGATGTCCACCAGAAAGACTGTTTGTTCCGGATGATTGGACCAGTAGAGTCATCTCCGAGGTCCATTCTTCTGTGTTGGCTGGTCATCCTGGAATATTTGGTACAAGAGACTTGGTGGCCAGGTCTTTTTGGTGGCCTTCCTTGTCTAGGGATGTGCGTACCTTTGTGCAGTCTTGTGAAGTGTGTGCTCGAGCTAAGCCTTGCTGTTCACGGGCTAGTGGGTTGTTGTTATCATTGCCCATCCCGAAGAGGCCTTGGACGCACATTTCCATGGATTTTATTTCTGATCTCCCGGTTTCACAGAAAATGTCCGTTATCTGGGTTGTGTGTGACCGTTTTTCTAAGATGGTTCATTTGGTGCCCTTGCCTAAGTTGCCCTCCTCCTCTGAGTTGGTTCCTTTGTTTTTTCAGAACGTGGTTCGTTTGCATGGGATTCCGGAGAACATCGTTTCTGACAGGGGATCCCAGTTTGTGTCTAGATTTTGGCGGACGTTTTGTGCCAAGATGGGCATTGATTTGTCTTTCTCGTCTGCATTCCATCCTCAGACGAATGGCCAGACGGAGCGAACTAATCAGACCTTGGAAACTTATTTGAGGTGTTTTGTTTCGGCTGATCAGGATGACTGGGTTGCTTTTTTGCCACTGGCCGAATTTGCTCTTAATAATCGGGCTAGTTCTGCCACGTTGGTCTCTCCTTTTTTTTGTAATTCGGGGTTTCATCCTCGTTTTTCCTCTGGTCAGGGGGAATCTTCGGATTGTCCTGGAGTGAACGTGGTGGTGGACAGGCTACATCAGATTTGGAATCAGGTGGTGGACAATTTGAAGTTATCTCAGGAGAAGACTCAGCAGTTTGCTAATCGCCGTCGCCGCGTGGGTCCCCGACTTCTTGTTGGGGACTTGGTGTGGTTGTCTTCTCGTTTTGTCCCTATGAAGGTCTCTTCTCCTAAGTTCAAGCCTCGGTTCATCGGTCCTTATAGGATCTCGGAGATTCTTAACCCTGTATCTTTCCGTTTGTATCTCCCAGCATCGTTCGCTATTCATAATGTGTTCCATCGGTCGTTGTTGCGGAGGTATGAGGTGCCCGTTGTTCCTTCGGTCGAGCCTCCCGCTCCGGTGCTGGTGGAGGGAGAATTGGAGTATGTTGTTGAAAAGATCTTGGATTCTCGTGTTTCCAGACGCAAACTCCAGTATTTGGTTAAGTGGAAGGGTTATGGTCAGGAGGATAATTCCTGGGTGGTCGCCTCCGATGTTCATGTGACTGATTTGGTCCGCGCCTTCCATAGAGCTCACCCTGATCGCCCTGGGGGTTCTCGTGAGGGTTCGGTGACCCCTCCTCAAGGGGGGGGTACTGTTGTGGATTCTGTTTGTGGGCTCCCTCTGGTGGTTACTGCTGGTACTGGGTGACTTTGGTGGGTTGCGGCCTTTGGTTTCCACCTGTCCATCAGTGGCTGGGTGTTTCCTATTTTACCTGGCCTTTCTGTCATTTCCCTTGCCGGCTATCAATGTGTTCAGATGTGCACTGTTTGGTTCCTGCTACCTGCTCCCAGATCTTTCAGGATAAGCTAAGTGCTGATTTTCAGTTGTTTGGTTTTTAGTCCAGCTTGCTTAGAATGTCTCTATGCTAGCTGGTTGCTCTAGTGGACTGAGGTTCTCCCCATGTGCCATGAGTTGGCACATGGGTTCTTGTAATCTCAGGATGGTATTTTTGATTAGGGTTTTTTGCTGACCGCTCAGTCCCCTTTTGTATCATTCTGCTTTCTAGTTTTCAGCGGGCCTCTATTTGCTAAAGCTATATACATCATCTCTATGTGTGTGCCTTCCTCTTATTTCACCGTCAATACATGTGGGGGGCAACTATAACTTTGGGGTTAATTCCTCTGGAGGCAAGTGAGGTCTTTGTTTTCTCTGCAGTACTAGTTAGCTCTTAGGCTGGTGCGTGGCGTCTAGAACCAACGTAGGCACGCTCCCTGGCTATCTCTAGTTGCGTTTGTCAGGCGTAGGGCAGCGGTCAGCCCAGGTTCCATCACCCTAGAGCTCGTCCGATATTTGTTATACTTCGCTTGTCCTGTGCTATCCCTCGCCATTGGGGATTCATGACACTCCTGCTCTGTGGCCTCCCCTCGAACACTCTCACCCCCCTCCAATCTATTCTAAACTCTGCTGCCCAACTAATACACCTGTCCCCCCACTATTCCCCAGCCTCTCCCCTCTGTCAATCCCTTCACTGGCTCCCCATTGCCCAGAGACTTTAGTACAAAACCCTAACCATGACATACAAAGCCATCCACAACCTGTCTCCTCCATACATCTGTGACCTCGTCTCCCGGTACTTACCTGCACGCAACCCCCGATCCTCACAAGATCTCCTTCTCTACTCCCCTCTACCTACAACTGCATACAAGATTTCTCTTGCACATCACCCTTACTCTGGAACTCTTTACCACAACATATCAGACTCTCGCCTACCATCGAAACCTTCAAAAAGAACCTGAAGACCTACCTCTTCCGACAAGTCTACAACCTGCAGTAACCACCGATTGACCAAACCGCTGCACAACCAGCTCTACCCTCACCTATTTTATCCTCACCCATCTCTTGTAGATTGTGAGTGCTCACAGACAGGGTCCTCTCTCCTACTGTACCAGTCATGACTTGTATTGTTTAAGATTAATGTACTTGTTTTTATTATGTATACCCCTCCTCACATGTAAAGCGCCATGGAATAAATGGCACCATAATAATAAATAATAATAATAATAATACAGACAAGGATGGGAATAAGAAGCCATGCAGACAAGGATGGGAATAAGCAGCCATGCAGACAAGGATGGGAATAATGAGCCATGCAGACAAGGATGGGGATGAGGAGGCCGTGCATACCAGGATGGGGATGAGGGGACAATGCATACCCGACTTATACTTGAGTCAATAAGTTTTCCCAGTTTTTTGTGGCAAAATTAGGTAAAAAAGAAGAGTATGTCCAGCTTCACCGAATTCGTAAAAAAGAGTTTTCTTTATTCACAAACTTTAAGCATAGAGGATACAGACTTCAGCACGAACCATATGGGTAAGAATCTCACCGCATTTCTGGAGACTAAGCTCCCTTAATCATGACATGATGTCATGATTAAGGGAGTTTAGTCTCCAGAAACGCGTTGAGATTCTTACCCATATGGTTCGTGCTGAAGTCTGTATCCTCTATGCTTAAAGTTTGTGAATAAAGAAAACTCTTTTTTACGAATTCGGTGAAGCTGGACATTCTCTTCTTTTTTGGATTCTATATGCCTGGACACAGCGGGTCCGTGCTCCCGAAGATTGGTTTATGCATCACGGGTGAGCTGGTTTATATTCCTTTTTTCTAGGCAAAATTAGGTGCCTCAACTTATACTCGGGTAGGCTTACACACGAGTATATATGGTATATATAAAGTATTTCCATACTTTTCTATTTTTCGTCTGGTCGAGATGTTGTTTAACAGTACTTGTGTATTGATATTTATTCGCACTGACGAGGGCCAACAGCCCGAAACACCGTGTCTGCGAATTGAGATACTGATTTGGCTTTTATCCTAAGTCATATTGCACGACTCGTTAAAGGGTTGATTGTGACTTGTAGGATCGCTACTTCCAACAGGTGGTGCTATAGAGTTAAGTCCTCTTTTCCTCAGAAGAGGCAATTTGCATATTTATATTTATTATAATTTTTGTGCGTGCAAAAAGTTTTATACATGAGTTCAAGCACCCGCTTGCTTTTGCTGCCACCTTTTACAATTTTGTCTCAATATAATTTGTGTTTTATCTCTACACAATTTTTTTTTACCTTAAGTCGGTTATTTCCTCCCTATGGACCTACCTTTCCATAAGCAGGTTCAGCCATAAAGAATCCCCATTGCTGTCGGAGGCGGATGAGTTTCCCCTGTGTGTCCTTGCTGGCGACTAGGACGAAACAGTGATCCATGAGGCCGACAATCCTAAGTTGGGAGAATCTTGGGGGAATTTTGGGACTGCTCAAGTGAACAACCTGACAATAAAAAGGGCATTTGATAATGTTACTGTTCTAAATAGGGTTGCTCAAGAGCTGGCGGCTGACACCAGATTTCCAGTAAATGAGGACTTGCTATACTGTGGTACTAAACTGAGGTGGGAGGTAATAGATCAACTGTTAATACCAGGGTCCTATAGGTGTGGGGTGTCAGACCTGGTGCATTCTCATATCTTGGGTGGGTATCTGGGCATAGACAAAACTCAAGATTGGGTCTTTCAGTGCTTCTACTAGCCTGTGTGTAATCGAGAGATTAACTATTGCCAGTCCTGCCTGACCGGTCAGCTAACTATTCCAGTCTCTCCTGTCACGAACACCTCATCGGACTCACCATGTAAGCCTGTGCGCATGTCCAGGGATGTGCTGGGGGGTGCTTGTGGATTCCTACAGTGCTGTGTGGCTGCGGCTGTGAGTGAGCCATTGGTGAGCATGACCTGGGGCACGTGACCACCGGGGAAGTGGCTGGAGGCAAATTCATGCCCCGAACCCCCGAGGACAATATCGCAGGCCGGCAGAGATGAGAAAAATGTCAGGCAAGCCGAGGTCAGACCAGAGGACCGCACGGTAACTGGAGGGAAAGACAAATAGCATAGTAAGAAGCGAGCTGGGGTCAGAAGCGCGAGAGAGCAACGTGGTATCAGAGGGACAAACTAGCGGAAAGTTAGGGGACGTAATCGAGGTCAAACCAGGAGAGACACAGGAGGTACAGGATCAAAAAATAGATATCAAACGGGAAACAGACCGGGTCATGCACAAGCTAGCATACAGGAGCAGGCAGTACACACAGATAAACGAGGTCAGTTGCTCAGCCGAGTACGGAAGCATCACTGACGAGGATCTCGACACAGGCGGGTACATATAGTCCACCCTAATTCAAAGTGAGGCCACACAGAATTAACCTTAAGAGGATGGACAACGGAATCCCGTCCATGACCATGAAAGTACCCCCCTCTTAATGGGGAGCCAGTGGACCCCCAGGCTTCTCAAAATGTCTGCCATGAAATGCCCAAACCAGACGATCAGCAAGTACAGATTGGGCCGGGACCCATGACTGATCCTCAGGACCATACCCCCTCCAGTGTACCAAATACTGCAAGGTACGGTGCACACACCGGGAATCAATAATGCGTCCCATCTTGTATTCCATGAGAACCAATACTGGGGGAAAAGCGGACCCTGAAGCCACCTCAACAGTACCCAAAGGTTTCAAAAGGGACTTGTGGAAAACGTTGGAAATTTTAAAAGAAGCCAGGAGACATAACTTACAGGCCACCGGGTTAATAATTTCCACAATTTCATACATTCCAATTAATTTTGGACCTAGGTTGGCAGAGGAAATTTTTAGCTTTAAATTGCTGGTGGACAACCATACCTTCTCACCTACCTGGAAAGTAGGACCTGACACCCTTTTCCTATCTGCAAAAAGCTTGTATCTCTCCTGAGCCCTGGTGATGTTTTGATGAACCTCAGCCCACAGAACCTTCAAACGCTGCACAGAACCTTCAGCCCCAGGACAAGTAGAATCCAAGCGTGAAAACTCCAGAAAAAGGTGGATTAAATCCATAGTTGACCAGGAAGGGGGACATACCAGTGGTCTGACTAACAGAACTATTGAAAGCAAATTCAGCCAAAGGAAAAGCATCACACCAGTCCTCTTGCCTGGTAGAGCCCAAACACTGCAAAATCTGCTCCAGGAACTGATTAATACGTTCGGTCTGCCCATTAGACGCAGAGTGATGAGCAGAAGAAAAGGACAAAGAAACCCCCAATTTTTTGCAGAACGCCCTCCAAAACTTGGCCACAAATTGCACACCTCTCTCAGACACCACATTCACAGGCACCCCATGCAGATGCACCACATGTTGCAGTTGCACAAACAGCCTGGACAAGGTTTCCACTGAGGGTAACGCGAACAAGGGTACAAAATGAGCTTGTTTAGAAAATCTGTCCACCACCACCCACATCATGGTGTTGCCCCTGGAAGGAAGGAGAATGGAGATAAAATTCATGGACAGATGGGTCCATGGTCTGTCTGGAACTGGCAAAGGCACCAATTCCCCAGCCGGCCGGCCATGAGAACTCTTGGAATAGGTACAAACCCCACATGCAGACATACATTTTTTAATAACAGTTATCAGGGAAGGCTCCCAAAAAACCCTTGCGATGGCCTCCCAAGTGGCCAAAATCCCCGGATGAGCACACAACACAGATTTGTGGAACTCCCAGAGGAGTCTAAGACAAAAATATTCAGGGACAAACAATTTATCATCTGGCTTAGAATTAGAAGCAAGAGACTGGGCCTCAAAAATCTCTCATTCCAACTCAGATGAGATATCGGCCACAACCACCCCGGGTTGAAGAATGGAGGATGGAGGCTCGGGAGGAGACACTGGATCAAAGCTTCGGGATAATGCATCAGCTTTAACATTTTTAGATCCAGGGCGAAAGGTAATGGAGGATTGAAACCGAGAAAAAAAAGCGACCACCGGGCTTGCCTGGGAGTCAATCTTTGCACTCGATGTAGGCTATATTCTTATGATCGGTAACCACAGTGATAGGGTGGGCCACCCCCACCAAAAAATGCCTCCATTCTTCAAACGCCAATTTGACCCCAAGCAGTTCTCTATTGCTCACATCATAGTTTCTCTCTGCTGATGATAACTTTTTGGAAAAGAAGGCACATGGTTTGAGATTGGTCAAAGTGGCGGGTCCCTGAGACAAAAGCACTCCCACCCCCACCTTGGAAGCGTCTACCTCCTCAATAAAAGGTTTAGATGGATCCGGCTGCAACAATACTGGGGTGGTCATAAAACACCTTTTCAACGTCAAAAAAGATTCCATGGCAGATGTAGGCCAATTTTTAACATCCGCACCCTTTAGTGTGAGGTCAGTAAGAGGCTTAACCACCTGTGAAAAACCCTTGATGAATTTTCGATAGTAGTTTGCGAATCGCAAAACGTGTTGCAACCCTTTCAAGATTCTGGGTTGAACCCAATCAACAATAGCCTTCATCTTCTTGGGATCCATGGAAAACCACTCACTAGAAACAATCAATCCCAAAAATGACAACTCCTGTACAAAAAATGAAAATGTTTTCAATTTTGCAAAAAGTTGTTTTTTCCTGAGTCTCTGAAGGACAGTACACAGATGTTGCAAATGGGTTAGACTATCTGAGGAGTAAGCCAAGATGTCATTGAGGTAAATAAACACAAAACGACCGATCAGGTCTGAAAACACCACATTAATAAAGTTTTGAAAAATGGCCGGGGCATTAGTCAGCCCGAAGGGCATAACTAGGTTTTCAAAAAGCCCCTCAGACGTGAGAAACACAGTCTTCTACTCATCCCCTTCTCGAACCCTTATCTAATTATTGGCTCCCTGTAAATCTAATTTTGAAAACCATTTAGCCTCGGAAAATTGGTTACATAAATCAGGAATAAGAGGGAGTGGGTATGTGTTTCTCACAGTAATTTTGTTGAGTTCCCGAACGTCGAGGCAAGGACGCAAACCACCATCTTTTTTTTAACAAAGAAAAAAACAGCTGCCACAGGAGAAACCGAGGGGCGGATATGCCCCTTATGAAGACTCTCCGTAATATACTCCTTCATGGCCAGGCGTTCAGGACCAGACATTAAATAAACGTGCTTTGGACAAATTAGCCCCAGGAATTAACTCGATGGCACAATCAAAAGATCAATGTGGCGGTAAAACCTCAGCCTCGCTTTCAGAAAACACGTCTTCAAACTCCTTCAGGTACTCCAGAATACCTTCCAGACCGACAGATGACACAGATTCAGAGCTCAAGGTTTTAGACAAGTACGCAGATTGCAACATAGAATGGTACAGTTTGACCCCCATTGGATAATTTCCCCGGTTTCCCAATTGATAACCAGGTTATAACATTGCAATCAAGGCATTCCCAAGACCAACCCAGCAGGTAGTTTATCCAAAACAGAGCAACTTATGTTTTCAACATGTGCAGGGCCCACCTTAAGTAAGAAGACCTCCGAGACAAAGAGGATCTCCTTTTTGGTGAGAGGAGAGGAATCAATGGCCACAACTTTAATCGGAGTCTCCAGCCTAACTGTCCCTATCTTGCAGTGAGTCACCAAATGAGAGTCAATCAAATTGATGGTAGAGCCACAATCAACAAAGGCAGTGGTAAGGGATAGACAACCGTCTACCTTCAGCTCCACCTAAAGTAGAACTTTAGAAAATGAGGAAAATTGTACCTGAGGGTCTGGGTAACTTCCTCGACTGTTACCCAGACCTAGACGTTTCCCGACATTTTAGCCGATGAAAGATAGGAAGGACAGTCTTTTATTCAGTGTCCTGACACTCCGCAATAAAAACACAGTTGATTATCCCTACGGCGTTTCCTTCCCTTCTCCTTGAACAAAATAGCCCCCACCTCCATAGGTTCAGCAGTTAATGATGTATCACTTTTACTGGGATACAAAGAAGTTTCCAGCTGCATCACACCTCTGGCACGAAGCCTATGGTCCATGAGGATAGCCTGTGTCATAGCGTCCTCAAGGGAGTGCGGTGGGGGATGTAATGCCAATGCATCATTCAGGTGCTCGGACAGACCTCTGCGGAACAAACCCCTGAGAGCAGCATCGTTCCAGGATACCTCAGCAGCCCAATGCCTGAATGCTGAATAAAACCACTCGGCTGAGTGCTTCCCCTGCACCACACTCATAACCATGTCCTCAGCCAGACACGATCAGGCTCATCATAAATATGCCGAGAGCCTCAAAAAATCCATCCACTGACATTCTTTCAGGGGCCGTGGGAGAGAGAGAAAGCCCAAGCCTGCGGAGCCTCCCTTAACAAAGAAACTATGACTCATGCCCTCTGACTCTCTTTTCCCGAAGAACGGGATCTTAACAAAAAAAACAGCTTACACCTCTCTCCGAAAGCTCTAAACTACTTTTTGTCCCCAGAGAAGGTGTCGGGCAGCTTAACCAGGGGTTCATGTCTGGGGATGTGCTGGGAGTGCTCGTGGATTCCTACCGTGTCATGTGGCAGCAGTGGTAAGTGAGCCGTAGGTGAGCAGGACCTGCGGCACGTGACCACCAGAGAAGTGGCTGGAGGCGAAGTCACACCCCAAGCCCCCGAGGACTTTAGCACGGGCCAGAAGAGACAAGAGAAGTGTCAGGCAAGCCAAGGTCAGACCAGAGGATGGCATGGTAACTGGAGGGAAAGCCAAATAGCGTAGTAAGAAGCAAGCCGGGGTCAGAAGCCAGAAAGAGCAACGTGGTATCAGAGGGACAAACTAGCGGAAAGTCAGGGGACATAGTCGAGGTCAAACCAGGAGAGACACAGGAGGTACAGGATCAGAAGACAGATATCAAACGGGAAACAGACCGGGTCATACACAAGCAAGCATATAGGAATAGGCAGTACACACAGATAAACGGGGTCAGTTGCTCAGCCAAGTATGGAAGTATCGCTGACGAGGATCTCATATAGTACATATAGTTCAATCTAAGTCAAAGGGAGGCGACACAGAATTAACCCTAAGAGGAAGGACAACCGAATCCCGTCCATGACCATAACATCTCACTTCCATAGTCCCCTAGTGCTATTACCCATTATAGAGGTCCTATTTGACCGAATCGCCATGGATATTGTCGACACCTGTATATCCTGATGGTCTCATTGACTACGCAATGGAACTCAGAGGCAGTACCACTGAGAAACTCCTCAACCAGGAGTATAACCTAAGAGCTAGTTCATAATTTTTCACGGACGGGCCTGCTGAATGAGAGCCTGATGGATCAAGGAACTTATTTCATGTCCAGAGTGATGAGTGACTTGTGTAAGGCTCTCAAGATTACACAACTCACTACATCAGTGTACTATCCGCAGATGGACAGCTTGGTGAAAAGGTTCAGCAAAACCTTGAAGTCCATGCTTAAGAAGGTCATGGAGAAGGATGGCTGAGACTGGGATTGCCTACTCCTGTATCTGCTGTTTTCTATTAGGGAAGTTACATATGCCTCTACGGGGTTCTCACATTTCAAGCTGTTATACAGCCTGCACCTTTGGGGACTTCTGGATATTGCGACAGAGACATGGAATGCAGAGGTAACACCCCACTAGAGTATCATCGAGCATGTGGTCCAAATGCTGGAAAGGATTGCACAAGTGATGATGATTTTGAGAGAGCCTCCATCAGGTACAAGAGGCCCAGGCAAGAATCTACAATCGGTCGTCAAAACTGAGATCGTTTAGCCCTGGATATCGGGTGTAAGTGCGGATTCCCACTGTTGAAAGTACATTTCTGGCTCAGTGGCAGGGGTAATGCGAAGTGTTCAAAAAGCTTGGCAACATCAACTACAAGGTCCACTAGCCAGGTAAGAGAAAACCCTACCAGGTGTAAAGGGTCAGTCTGCCTAAGCAGTGGCGAGACAGGGAACCAGTGGAATCTACGTGCCTGGAGGCCACTCTCAAAGCCAAAGTCGAGGATGTCACAGTGGCAGAGACACTATCATCGGCTCAGAAGCAACAGTGCCGAGAACTACTTCAATGGAACCGATACCTGTTTTCAGACTTGCCAGAATGCATGCAGGTCTTTGAGCATTAAATCCTGACAGAAAAGCATGTGTGGGTAAACTTAAAGCCATATCAAATTCTCGAAGCCTGCCAAGAGGTTATTTTGAAGGAGGTGAAGAGAATTTGAGCCTGGGCATCATTGAGAAGTTAAAGAACAGCTGGTTGAGACCCATTGTCCTTGTGCCGAAGAATGTGGAGAATGGCACTTTATTATAGGAAGCTGAACGAGGTGTCCAAGTTCGATGCGTATCCAATGCCCTGGATCAATAAACTCAATGAGAGGCTGGGGTCAGCCAAATACATCACCACGCTTGACCTAACGAAAGTGTACTGGCACATTCTCCTGTCCCAAAGTGCCAAGGATAAGATGACCTTCTCTACACCTGACAATTACTTCCAATACACCAAATTTTGGGGGGGAGTCCAAGCCACCTTCCAGAGTGCCATAGACTAGATCCTAGGCCATCACAGGAAGTACACTGCAGATTACCTAGGTGATATTGTGATCTTCATCTGATTGGGGAAGTCATCTGCAGAAAGCCAAGGCAGTACTGGATGCAATAAGGATGGTAGGGTTTACCATAAATCCAAAGAAGTGTGCTTTGAAGAAGAAGGAGGCAAAATACTTAGGCTCTATTTTTGGGAGGGGTGAAATAAAGCTGCAAGTGAACAAAGTAAAGGCAATCCAAAATTGGCCGCAACCAGTCTCCAAGAAACAGGTAAGTGTGGTGGGAGTGAATGAATTTTTGTGGTTTAAGACTGTGGAGAGAGCGTGAGAGCTGTTCATAGGAGTGGGTAGGAGATTGCGGCTGTTAGGAGTCAAGTTCCTGCAGCTGCAAAGGGGGAATTTCGAGCCATGTCCGCTGCAGTCTCCCATTCTTCTCCAGCCTCAGCGGAGCCTGCTCAGCAGAGACATCGGTCCCAGCGCCTAGCCAGGGCAGATACTGCACGTTTGGTTACTACTGCCCTTCCAGGTTCAGCCATTATAACTAGTGTTGTTCGGCGGCGAGCAGGCGCTCCTGGGACTAAGTCCTGCTTTTCCCCTCCTGAGCATGCCCAGGGGAAGACCTCTCTTTGGAGGTCAGGGGTCACACGCTCAGGTCCTGTAGCAGCTCCTATTGGTCCACTAGGAAGGTCCTGAACTGCTACAACTATAAAAGGTTTGCATGGCCGCACGGCCATGCGCTAGTATCATTTGTGTTTGGCAGTTGCCAGTGGATACTCTGTCACACAGTGTGTAAGTGGTGTGAGTCTGTTTAGCCTTGGGGCTGTACACTCAGGCAGGCAGCTAGCGTCAGTGGGGGCAATTAGCCTTGGCTTAGCATCTGGTTCCTTCATGTGTGTGGTTAGCACAGAAGAGTTCCATAGCAAGCACAACTTTTAGTTAGGGTTTTAGTCCCTGTGTACAGCGCGACTCTGTGAGGCAACAGAGCTCGCTTTCATTTCACACGGGGTGAAGTTTAACCCACATGTGAGCTCAGTGTCCATCTGCCATTACTTGCAGCAGGTATCTCTGCACGGTGGACCCCGGGCTGCGAACACACCTCGTATCTATCACCCTTTTACTTGGATTACTTGAAGATCTGCCTGTGTTTAGAGAGACTGTACATTACAGTACCCATGGCATCATTGCTCCAACTGAAGAAATACAGAGCTGTTTCATTGACCATCACTGAACCCTCAAAGACATTTAGAGAATCCAGGTTGGAACAATCAAGTCACCTGGCCTTGTACATCAATGGACTGTCAGATTCCTAAGCTTGTCATTATCTCCTTTCAGTGAGTGCCCGACAAAAGTGGGGTGCCACTGCTGAGGGTAGTCAGCCCTGGAAGCCCCAAAGTTGCAGCTGCTCTAATCCCGGGGAGTCTGCGGAAGGGTGAAACTCTGTAATGTGCAAAATCTTGGGTTTTTGCTGGGACTGTTCTATACATTATTGTTTGTTGGTGGTTCAATAAATTATTGCCACCTGGTTTTACCCTGACCCTGTATTATCTGAGTATTATTATGCCCACAGTGAAAGAAGAGTAGGATTATCTCTCATCCTTGAGGTCTCAAGCCAGCGGATGAGAGCACCCACTGACCCCCGTGTCTTCGTAGCATGCACTTCATAAATATCCCCAGCTGATAGCTGGGAGGCATCTGATATATAAGGCACCTTCCCCTATAGGGAGGTGCCTGTTCAACATCTAGGACTGTAATATCAAGCTTGTCTTTAAGATGCTAAGTCTGTTGTCATGTCCTGTCTGTATTCGAACCCTCCCTGGGCCTGTCTGTCCTAGGCCTGAACTCTGAACTTGTATCTTGTATCTGATCTTGCCTAAACCTGCTTCCTCTGGGGCTGTCTGGCCAGGGCCTGAAACCTGAACCTGTTGTGTCTGAATCAAGATATATCCCTGAACCTGTTGTGTCTAACTCAGTACCTATCTCTACACCTGTTGTTGTGTCTGAATCAGGACCTATCACTGAACCTGTTCTGTCTAAATCAGTATATATCTCTAGAACTGTTGTGTCTGAAGCAAGATATATCCCTGAACTTGCTGTGTCTGAATCAGTACCTGTAGCTAAACTTGTCGTACCTGAATGAACACCTATATTCTGAACCTGCCATGTCTGAATCAGTAACTATGTCTATCCTGCTGTGTCTGAATCAGTACCTATTGCTAAGCCTGCAGTGTCTGAAAAGTACTTATCTCTAAACCTGCTGAATCAGTATTAAATCTATTGTATCTGAATCATTACCTACTTCCAAACCTACTGTGTCTGAATCAGTTCCAACCTTCTATCCTGTGTGTCTAAGTACCAATAACCTTCAACCTTTTTCTGAGCTCCCACTGTCTTACCCTGAACCTTTCCCTGTTCCGCTGTAGTCTGAACTTGGACCTGACTGAGCTTGTCTGCACCTGCTGTTCTGTGCCTATCCGCACCTGCTGTTCCCTACCAGTTCGCCTCTGCGGTTTCTTGCCTGTCCACACCTGCGGTTCCGTACCAGTCCGCACATGTGGTTCTGTACCAGTCTGCACCAGCGGTTCCTTGCCTGTCCGCACCTGCAGTTCACTGTCTGCTTCGGCTGTCCCCTGGCTATCCATATCTGGGGTTCTTTGCCTGTCCACACCTGCGGTTTCCTGCCTGTCCACACCATCGGTTCCTTGCCTTTCCTTACCTGCAGTTCCTTGCCTGTCCACACCTGCAATTCCCCACCTATCCACACCTGCATTTCCTTGCCGATCCACAACTGCGGTTCCTTGCCGGTCCACACCTGCGGCTTCTTGCCAGTCCACACCCGCGGTTCCTTGCTTGTTTGTAACTGAGGTTCCTTGTCTCTCCAAACCTGCAGTTCCATGCCTGTCTGCTCTTGCAGTTACATACCTGTTTGATCCTGTAGCTCCCTGCCTGTCCGCTCCTGCTGTTCCCTATCTGTCCGCACCTGTGGTTCCCTTTCTGTTGCACCTGCGGGTTCCCTGACAGTCAACACCTGCAGCTCTGTACCTGTCTTCCCCTGCGCTTCCATACCTGTTCGCATCTTTGGTTCCATACCAGTTCACACTTGCAGTTCCCTGTCTATCTACACCTGCTTCCTTTTTTGTTCGCACCTGTGGTTCTGTACATCTCCTGGCAGTGACCTAGTTCATCCTGAAGCTGTTCCTGCCCTTCCTGTCAGAACTGCATCTTATTCGTTCTGCTGTACCTGGTGCTGAACCTGTCCTGCCTATACCTGCCTGTACCTGTCAGTGCCTGCAGTGTCTTTATGTCTAATAGCCATACAGCATCCATTCCCCCTGTTAACCGGATACTGTCCAATCGGTCACTCTGGCTCTGAGCCCGCGTACCTCCTTGGGGATCAGCTGCCGTGTGTCTGAGGTCTGTCCTGGAGTATCACCTGCGGTCCATCTGGAGCCAAATGTAACCACACCCTCAGGAGCTTTACCAAAGAGTCATGTGTTTGCCTAGTCACACCTCTCCAGGCTTTCCTTGATCAACTGCACAGTGGATCCATGATCCATGCGTGAGCATTACAAGCTAGAAAAAAAATTATACAAATGCACAGGATAAATGCATTTTACAGTACAAATGAATTGGAAATAAGATTAAAATGCCTTACCTGTCAACTGCCCTGTCCAGCTGCCATGTTTGACTACCCTGGCATTTTGATAGAATCTGCATAAGTGACCCCTGCACAAAGTGCCTTCCCTTTAGATAGATCTAAATACATAGGGATATTTGTGCTTAAATCTAGCACTAATTTAACTCCTTAATCAATTACCTTAAAGAGTAGTTGTTGTTTTATTTTTTTCATAAATCAATAGTACATGTGAAAATAAGAAATGTTGTACTATATCTTATCAGAGGAATCTGCTTTTTTCTCAGTCATTATCAAAATTCTCAATTTGGAGGTAAAATCTGTATCCAATGAAGACAGACTTTCCCAATACTAAGATAGAAGATAACGGTTACTACTGATGAAGCTCTCTGTAGATAGAAGGGGAGGATGATGAAGGACCTCTGTATCTAGCTCATCACTTTTCCCATATACAGTAAAGACCAAAAGTTTGGACACACCTTCTCATTTAAAGATTTTTCTGTATTTTCATGACTATGAAAATTGTACATTCACACTGAAGGCATCAAAACTATGAACTGACACATGTGGAATTATATACTTAACAAAAAAGTGTGAAACAACTGAAATTATGTCTTATATTCTAGGTTCTTCAAAGTAGCCACCTTTTGCTTTGATAACTGCTTTGCACACTCTGGGTTCCCACCGTGAAACATGGAGGAGGAGGTGTGATGGTGTGGGGGTGCTTTGCTGGTGACACTGTTGGGGATATATTCAAAATTGAAGGCATACTGAACAAGCATGGCTACCACAGCATCTTGCAGCAGCATGCTATTCCATCCGGTTTGCGTTTAGTTGGACCATCATTTATTTTTCAACAGGACAATGACCCCAAACACACCTCCAGGCTGTGTAAGGGCTATTTGACCAAGAAGAAGAGTGATGGGGTGCTACGCCAGATGACCTGGCCTCCAGAATCACCAGACCTGAACCCAATTGAGATGGTTTGGGGTGAGCTGGACCGCAGAGTGAAGGGAAAGGGCCAACAAGTGCTAAGCATCTCTGGGAACTCCTTCAAGATTGTTGAAAGACCATTCCCAGTGACTACCTCTTGAAGCTCATCAAGAGAATGCCAAGAGTGTGCAAAGCAGTCATCAAAGCAAAAGGTGGCCACTTTGAAGAACCTAGAATATAAGACATAATTTCAGTTGTTTCACATGTTTTTGTTAAGTATATAATTCCACATGTGTTAATTGATAGTTTTGATGCCTTCAGTGTGAATGCACAATTTTCATAGTCATGAAAATACAGAAAAATCTTTAAATGAGAAGGTGTGTCCAAACTTTTGGTCTGTACTGTACATAGACGTGTATCAATAACAATTGTAGTAGACACTTCCTGTCTCTGTAATGGGAAAGTCTGATTTCACCGAATACAGATTTTTACCTCATAATTGACACTTTTGTTAATGAACGATCAACTCTGGCAGTAAAAGAAGCAGATTTCTCTGATAAAATTTATTGCACAATTTTATATTTTCATGTGTACTATTGATTCATGAAGTAAAAATTAAAATGACGATTACTCTTTAAGACAGCAGGAGACAATGGAATGCAGAGACAAACAAGCAAACTAGCAGACCTGAGCCCTAACATGTGACCAAAAGAAGTTTTTGATTACCTATGGGATATCAATACATTCGGGAGAAATGTGTGCAGTAAATTTTAGGGTCTATTTTCTCCCATTACTCTTTGCAAAAATGAAAAATTTGAGACTAAAGGAATATTTTAGTGGGAAAATGTCACTTTTCATTTTTCCATTTTGCTTTGAGTCTTTACGTGTGTAGGATCTGAATGGGTTAATAAACGTCCTGAGAGCAGTTTAGAATAAAATGAGGAATGTGTTTTTTAAAATGGCATCAATATGCAACTTTTCCAATATATAGGGCCCACAAATCACTTCAAAACTGTATAGTTCTGTAAAAAATAAGATTTGTAAATTTTAAATAAAAATACATTGCTGCTATATTTTAGCTTTTCTAACAAACTAAAAGGACTTTTAAAATGATGCTGATATAAACTAGACATATAGGAAATGTTATGTATTAACTATTTTGTTAACTATTAACTATTTTCTGTGGTATGACTATCTGGTTTAAGGGTATAAGCATTGAAAGTTTGAACATTTTCAGCAGATTTCAGATATTTTCATAAAAAAACAAAAGCATATAAACCTAAATTTATAGCTAACATAAAGTACGTATTAAAAAAAAAAGTTTTAGAATCATTGGGATACGTTGAAGCATTTCAGAGTTAGTACCATATAAATTTGAAAAACGGGGATTGATCATTATGAAAATACTGTCTTAGTCTTTAAGTGTTAAAGGGTATATTCACATGTAGGAGATGTTACTGTGATTGAAAAATCAGTTATTTTCAGCAAAGATCGGACATGCTTTGTGTGACATGGGTATGGATTCCTGCACTCACCCTACAGATGAGTGGGACAGTCACAGAAATTTCAACTATTCTATCACTTGTTTCAGATCTGTGAGTCTGGAATACATAAAGTTGTGGAAGTAAAACATGGTATCATGGTGACAATTTAAAGACCTGCAGTACAAGAAGAACAATTTTATGGATTTCAATTTCATTGTCACTGAACCGTGGCATCCTGATAACAGTTAATCCAATTAAGAAGAGATAGTTGCTCATTTACGAAAGCAAATTGCATTTACAGGCCAGACAAAGGGCAATGGTTTCAGTGTAATTTTACTCTTCAGTGCAAACTAAAAAAACCTGCAAATCTATTTTATGGCACTTATTCCTATACAAATATAGTAAACATTTCCAAAACTATCTCCAATTTCCAGCATCCAGAATTAAAGTATTTAATATCTTATCAAAGTGAGCAACAATTCAGAAATGTACAGACTTGTGGTCAACTTAGGGTACTGTCACACAGTGGCACTTTGATCGCTACGACGGTACGATCTGTGACGTTCCAGCGATATCCATACGATATCGCTGTGTCTGACACGCAGCAGCGATCAGGGACCCTGCTGAGAATCGTACGTCGTAGCAGATCGTTTGGAACTTTCTTTCGTCGCTGGATCTCCCGCTGTCATCGCTGGATCGTTGTGTGTGACAGCGATCCAGCGATGTGTTCGCTTGTAACCAGGGTAAACATAGGGTTACTAAGCGCAGGGCCGCGCTTAGTAACCCGATGTTTACCCTGGTTACCAGCGTAAAAGTAAAAAAAAAAAAAAACGTACATTCTCACATTCCGGTGTCCTTGCCGTCTGCTTCCCGCTCTGACTGACTCCCGGCCGTAAGGCAGTACAGAGCACAGCGGTGACGTCACCGCTGTGATCTGCTTTCACTTTACGGCGGCACTCAGTCTGAGCGGGAAGCAGACGGCAAGGGACCTGGAGGACACCGGAATGTGAGTATGTATGGTTTGTTTTTTACTTTTACGCTGGTAACCAGGGTAAACATCGGGTTACTAAGCGCGGCCCTGCGCTTAGTAACCCGATGTTTACCCTGGTTACCCGGGGCCTTCGGCATCGTTGGTCGCTGGAGAGCGGTCTGTGTGACAGCTCTCCAGCGACCACACAATGACTTTCCAACGATCACGGCCAGGTCGTATCGCTGGTCGTGATCGTTGGAAAGTTGCAGAGTGTGACAGTACCCTTAGAAGATATTATGGAGTTAACATCCTATTGAAAAACATGCTGTTTCAAGGTCATGCCCTCTACTATTTACTACTATCGTTTTTTCATGACATATTGTACTTCATGTTAGTGGTAACATTTCTTTGATATTACTTGCGATTATGAAAAAAAATGGAAATATGGTGAAAATTCTTAAAATTTTGCAATTTTCAAATTTTCAATTTTTATGCCCTTAAATCAGAGAGATATGTCACACAAAATAGCTAATAAATAACATTTCCCACATGGCTACTTTACATCAGCACAATTTTGGAAACAACATTTTTTTTCTGTTAGGAAGTTATAAGGGTTAAAAGTTGACCAGCGGTTTCTCATTTTTACATCAAAATTTACAAAACCTTTTTTTTAGGGACCATCTCCCATTTAAAGACACTTTGAGGGGTGTACATGACAGAAAATACCCAAACTTGACACCATTCTAAAAACTACAACCATCAAGGTGCTCAAAACCTAATTCAAGAAGTTTATTAACCTTTTACGTCCTTCACAGGAACTGAAAAAATGTGGAAGGAAAAAATGAACATTTAACTTTTTTTGCAAACATTTTACTTCAGAACCAATTTTTTTATTTTTACAAGTGTAAAAAGAGAAAATGAACAACAAAATTTGTTGTGCAATTTCTCCTGAATAAGATGATACCCCATATGTGGGAGTAAACTACTGTTTGGGAGCACGGCAGGGCTTGGAAGAGAAGGAGCACCGTTTGACTTTTTCAATGCAGAATTGGCTGGAATTGAGATCGGACGCCATGTCACGTTTGGAGAGCCTCTGATGTGCCTAAACAGTGGAAACCGCCCACAAGTGACACCATTTTGGAAACTAGACCCATTAAATAACTTATCTAGATGTGTGGTGAGCACTTGAACCCCCAAGTGCTTCACAGAAATTTATAACATAGAGCCGTGAAAATAAAATATCCTTTTTTTTTCCTCAAAAATTATTTTTTTAGCTCACAATTTGCTATTTTCTCGAGGGTAACAGGGGAAATTGGACTCCAAAATTTGTTGTCCAGTTTGTCCTGAGTACGCTGATACCCCATATGTGGGGGGCACCACTGTTTGGGCACACATCGGGGCTCGGAAAGGGAGTAGTGATGTTTTAAAATGCAGACTTTGATGGAATGGTCTGCGGGTGTCATGTTGCATTTGCAGAGCTCCTGATGAAACTAAACAGTAGAAACCCCCCACAAGTGACCCCATTTTGGAAACTAGACCCCCCAAAGAGCGTATCTAGATGAGTGGTGAGCACTAAGAACCCCCAAGTGCTTCACAGAAGTTTATAATGTAGAGCCATGAAAATAAAAAAATCATATTTTTTCCACAAAAATGATATTTTCACCCCAAAATTTTTACTTCCACAAGGGTAACAGGAGAAATTGGACCCCAAGTTTTGTTGACCAATTAGTCCTGAGTACGCTGATGCCCCATATGTGGGGGTAAACCACTGTTTGGGCGCACGGCAGAGCTCAGAAGGGAGGGAGCACCATTTGACTTTTTGAGCGCAAAATTGGCTGTCGCGTTTGAAGACCCCCTGATGTACCTAAACAGTGGAAACTCCCCAATTCTAGCTCCAACCCTAACCCCAACACACCCCTAACCCTAATTCCAAACTGATCCACAATCCTAATCACAACCCTAACCATAACTCTAAGCACAACCCTAACCCCAAAACAACCCTAACTGTTGTGAATTTGGATTCTGGGCTCCCCCGGTGGCTACTGGTGGAATTGAACTTGTGACATCATCTTCCCTGTTCACCTGTTCTGATTAGATCTGGGTGTCGCTATATAACCTGGCTTCTCTGTTAGATGCTTGCCGGTCAACAATGTTATCAGAAGCCTCTCTGTGCTTGTTCCTGCTCCCAGACATCTACTAGATAAGTTGGACATTCGTCCATGTTTTGTTTTTGTATTTTGGTTCCAGTTCACAGCTGCAGTTTCGTTACTGTGTCTGGAAAGCTCTTGTTGATCAGGAATTGCCACTCTGGTATTATGAGTTAATGCCAGAGTCCTAAAGTAATTTCTGGATGTGTTTTGTTAGGGTTTTCTACTGACCATGAAAGTATGCTTTCTGTCTTCTGCTATCTAGAAAGCGGACCTCAAATTTGCTAAAACTATTTTCCTGCTGCGTTTGTTGTTTCATCTCATATCACCGCCAATATATGTGGGGGGCTTCTGTCTCCTTTGGGGCATTTCTCTAGAGGTGAGTCAGGTCTTATATTTCCCTCTGCTAGCATTATTTAGTTCTCCGGCCGGCGCTGGGCATATAGGGATAAAAAGTAGGACATGCTACCTGGCTACTTCTAGATGATGCGGTAGGTTTAGTTCATGGTCAGTACAGTTACATCTTCCAAGAGCTTGTTCCTATAGAGGCTTATGCTAGTTCTCTGGCCATGGAGATCATGACAGTTTGACCGGCCCACTAAAGGGTTAAAATCCTTGGCTGAGAAAGGAGAGAAATAAGAAGTCTGCTGAGAGTTTTTTTTTTTTTTTTCTCTGTGCTCTTAATTGGATCACTTGCCAGTCTGTCTATGCTGCAGTCTTTCTTTTTTTTCTCTCTCCTTCTAATCTTTGAATGGCTCTATGTTCACCTGTCTATAATGGATCTACAGAGTGTAACTGCAGGTTTGAATAATCTCGCCACGAAAGTACAAAGTTTGCAAGATTTTGTTGTTCATGCTCCGGTATCAGAGCCGAGAATTCCTTTGCCGGAATTCTTCTCAGGGAATAGATCTAGCTTTCAGAATTTTAGAAATAATTGTAAGTTATTTTTGTCCCTGAAATCTCGTTCTGCTGGAGACCCTGCACAGCAGGTTGGGATTGTGATTTCCTTGCTCCGCGGCGACCCTCAGGATTGGGCTTTTGCATTGGCACCAGGGGATCCTGCGTTGCGCAATGTGGATGCGTTTTTTCTGGCCTTGGGCTTGCTTTATGAGGAACCTCATTTGGAACTTCAGGCAGAAAAAACTTTGATGTCCCTATCGCAGGGGCAAGATGAAGCTGAAATTTACTGCCAAAGATTCCGTAAATGGTCTGTGCTTACTCAGTGGAATGAGTGTGCCTTGGCGGCTACTTTCAGAGAGGGTCTTTCTGATGCCATTAAGGATGTTATGGTGGGGTTCCCTGTGCCTGCAAGTCTGAATGAGTCCATGACGATGGCCATTCAGATCGATAGGCGTCTGCGGGAGCGCAAACCAGTGCACCATCTGGCGGTGTCCACTGAGAAGACGCCAGAAAACATGCAGTGTGATAGAATTCTGTCCAGAAGCGAGCGGCAGAATTTTAGACGGAAAAATGGGTTGTGTTTCTATTGTGGGGATTCTACTCATGTTATATCAGCATGCTCTAAGCGTACTAAAAAGCTTGATAAATCCGTTCCCATTGGCACTTTACAGTCTAAATTTATTTTGTCTGTGACCCTGATTTGCTCTTTGTCATCTATTACTACGGACGCCTATATCGACTCTGGCGCCGCTTTGAGTCTTATGGATTGGTCCTTTGCCAATCGTTGTGGGTATGATTTAGAGCCTTTGGAGACTCTTATTCCTCTGAAGGGGATTGACTCCACCCCATTGGCTAATAATAAACCACAATACTGGACACAAGTGACTATGTGTATTAATCCGGATCACCAGGAGACTATTCGTTTTCTGGTGCTGTATAATCTACATGATGATTTGGTGCTAGGATTGCCATGGCTGCAGTCTCACAACCCAGTCCTTGACTGGAGAGCTATGTCTGTGTTGAGCTGGGGATGTAAGGGGACTCATGGGGACGTACCTTTGGTGTCCATTTCATCATCTATTCCCTCTGAAATCCCTGAGTTCCTGTCTGATTATCGTGACGTCTTTGAAGAACCCAAGCTGGGTTCGCTACCTCCGCACCGTGAGTGCGATTGTGCTATAGATTTAATTCCGGGTAGTAAATACCCAAAGGGTCGTTTATTTAATCTGTCTGTGCCTGAACATACTGCTATGCGAGAATATATAAAGGAGTCCTTGGAAAAGGGACATATTCGTCCATCGTCATCTCCCTTAGGAGCCGGTTTTTTCTTTGTGTCAAAAAAAGACGGCTCTTTGAGACCATGTATTGATTATCGGCTTTTGAATAAAATCACGGTTAAATATCAATACCCATTGCCGTTGCTGACTGATTTGTTTGCTCGCATAAAGGGGGCCAAGTGGTTCTCTAAGATTGATCTCCGTGGGGCGTATAATTTGGTGCGGATCAGGCAGGGGGATGAGTGGAAAACCGCATTTAATACGCTCGAGGGCCACTTTGAGTATTTGGTGATGCCTTTTGGTCTTTCTAATGCCCCTTCAGTCTTCCAGTCCTTTATGCATGATATTTTCCGCGATTTTTTGGATAAATTTATGATAGTGTATCTGGATGATATTCTGATTTTTTCGGATGATTGGGACTCTCATGTCCGGCAAGTTAAGAGGGTTTTTCAGGTTTTGCGGTCTAATTCTCTGTGTGTCAAGGGTTCTAAGTGCGTTTTTGGGGTTCAGAGAATTTCCTTTTTGGGATATATTTTTTCTCCCTCTTCCATTGAGATGGATCCTGTCAAGGTTCAAGCTATTTGTGATTGGACGCAGCCCTCTTCTCTTAAAAGTCTTCAGAAATTTTTGGGCTTTGCCAACTTTTATCGTCGATTTATTTCTGGTTTTTCGGATGTCGTTAAGCCATTGACCGATTTGACTAGACAGGGTGCTGATGTTGCTAATTGGTCCCCTGATGCTGTGGAGGCCTTTCAGGAGCTTAAGCGCCGTTTTTCTTCTGCCCCTGTGTTGCGTCAGCCTGATGTGACTCTTCCTTTTCAGGTTGAGGTCGACGCTTCTGAGATCGGGGCTGGGGCAGTGTTGTCGCAGAAAAGTTCTGACTGCGCCGTGATGAGGCCTTGTGCCTTCTTTTCCCGTAAATTTTCGCCCGCTGAGCGGAATTATGATGTTGGGAATCGGGAGCTTTTGGCCATGAAGTGGGCGTTTGAGGAGTGGCGCCATTGGCTCGAGGGGGCCAGACATCAGGTGGTGGTATTGACTGACCACAAAAATTTGATCTATCTTGAGACCGCCAGGCGCCTGAATCCTAGACAGGCGCGCTGGTCATTATTTTTCTCTCGGTTTAATTTTGTGGTATCGTACCTACCGGGTTCTAAGAATGTTAAGGCGGATGCCCTTTCTAGGAGTTTTGAGCCTGATTCACCCGGCAACTCTGACCCCACAGGTATTCTTAAGGAGGGAGTTATCTTGTCAGCCGTTTCTCCAGACCTGCGGCGGGCCTTGCAGGAGTTTCAGGCGGATAGACCGGATCGTTGTCCGCCTGATAGGTTGTTTGTTCCTGATGATTGGACCAGTAGAGTCATCTCTGAGGTACATTCTTCTGCATTGGCAGGTCATCCTGGAATTTTTGGTACCAGGGATTTGGTGGCAAGATCCTTCTGGTGGCCTTCCCTGTCACGAGATGTGCGAGGCTTTGTGCAGTCTTGTGACGTTTGTGCTCGGGCCAAGCCTTGTTGTTCTCGGGCTAGTGGATTATTGTTGCCCTTGCCTATTCCTAAGAGGCCTTGGACACACATCTCGATGGATTTTATTTCAGATCTGCCTGTTTCTCAGAAGATGTCTGTCATCTGGGTGGTGTGTGACCGTTTTTCTAAGATGGTCCATTTGGTTCCCCTGCCCAAATTGCCTTCTTCTTCCGAGTTGGTGCCCCTGTTTTTTCAAAATGTTGTTCGTTTGCATGGTATTCCTGAGAATATCGTTTCTGACAGAGGAACCCAATTTGTGTCTAGATTTTGGCGGGCATTCTGTGCTAGGATGGGCATAGATTTGTCTTTTTCGTCTGCTTTTCACCCTCAGACTAATGGCCAGACCGAGCGGACTAATCAGACCCTGGAGACATATCTGAGGTGTTTTGTGTCTGCTGACCAGGATGATTGGGTTGCTTTTTTGCCATTGGCGGAGTTCGCCCTCAATAATCGGGCCAGCTCTGCCACTTTGGTGTCCCCGTTTTTCTGTAATTCGGGGTTCCACCCTCGATTTTCCTCCGGTCAGATGGAATCCTCGGATTGTCCTGGAGTGGATGCGGTGGTGGAGAGATTGCATCATATCTGGGGGCAGGTGATGGACAATTTAAAGTTGTCCCAGGAGAAGACTCAGCTTTTTGCCAACCGTCACCGTCGTGTTGGTCCTCGGCTTTGTGTTGGAGATTTGGTGTGGTTGTCTTCTCGTTTTGTCCCTATGAGGGTCTCATCTCCTAAGTTTAAGCCTCGGTTCATCGGTCCGTATAAAATATTGGAGATTCTTAACCCTGTTTCCTTCCGTTTGGACCTCCCTGCATCCTTTTCTATTCATAACGTTTTTCATCGGTCGTTATTGCGCAGGTATGAGGCACCGGTTGTGCCTTCCGTTGAGCCTCCTGCTCCGGTGTTGGTTGAGGGTGAGTTGGAGTACGTTGTGGAAAAAATCCTAGACTCCCGTGTTTCCAGACGGAGACTCCAGTATCTGGTCAAGTGGAAGGGATACGGCCAGGAGGATAATTCTTGGGTCACTGCATCTGATGTTCATGCCTCTGATCTGGTTCGTGCCTTTCATAGGGCCCATCCTGATCGCCCTGGTGGTTCTGGTGAGGGTTCGGTGCCCCCTCCTTGAGGGGGGGGTACTGTTGTGAATTTGGATTCTGGGCTCCCCCGGTGGCTACTGGTGGAATTGAACTTGTGACATCATCTTCCCTGTTCACCTGTTCTGATTAGATCTGGGTGTCGCTATATAACCTGGCTTCTCTGTTAGATGCTTGCCGGTCAACAATGTTATCAGAAGCCTCTCTGTGCTTGTTCCTGCTCCCAGACATCTACTAGATAAGTTGGACATTCGTCCATGTTTTGTTTTTGTATTTTGGTTCCAGTTCACAGCTGCAGTTTCGTTACTGTGTCTGGAAAGCTCTTGTTGATCAGGAATTGCCACTCTGGTATTATGAGTTAATGCCAGAGTCCTAAAGTAATTTCTGGATGTGTTTTGTTAGGGTTTTCTACTGACCATGAAAGTATGCTTTCTGTCTTCTGCTATCTAGAAAGCGGACCTCAAATTTGCTAAAACTATTTTCCTGCTGCGTTTGTTGTTTCATCTCATATCACCGCCAATATATGTGGGGGGCTTCTGTCTCCTTTGGGGCATTTCTCTAGAGGTGAGTCAGGTCTTATATTTCCCTCTGCTAGCATTATTTAGTTCTCCGGCCGGCGCTGGGCATATAGGGATAAAAAGTAGGACATGCTACCTGGCTACTTCTAGATGATGCGGTAGGTTTAGTTCATGGTCAGTACAGTTACATCTTCCAAGAGCTTGTTCCTATAGAGGCTTATGCTAGTTCTCTGGCCATGGAGATCATGACACCTAACCCTAATCCCAACCCTAACCATAACCCTAATCAAAACCCTAAGCCCAACACATCCCTAATCATAATTTCAACACTAACATCAAACCTAACCCTAATCCCAACCCTAAACCCAATACACCCCTAACCCTAATCCCAACCTTAACCCTGATCCCAACCCTAACCCTAATGCCAACCCTAACCCTAATACCAACCCTAATCCCAATACCAACCCTAATCCCAACTCTAACCCTAACTTTAGCCCCAACCCTAACTTTAGCCTCAACCCTAACCCTAACTTTATCACCAACCCTAACCCTAGCCCTAACTTTAGCCCCAACCCTAACACTAATTGGAAAATGGAAATACATTTTTTTGATTTTTTTGTTTTTCCTAACTAAGGGGGTGATAAAGGGGGGTTATTTATTATTTTTTCTATTTTGATCACTGTGATAGGATCTCACAGTGACCAAAATAAAACAGGAGGAAGAATCTTCCTCTGCCGGCAGATCATGGCGGTGTCAGCATTCCGGGTTTTCTAAGTCAGCTTGTGAATGATTTTGCCCTTTGTTAAGATGGAGTTTTCTGTTTTTGTCTGCCCTACTTCCTGTTCATTTGTTTAAAACCTGGGTCAGGTGTCAGCCTCTTTGCTGAAGTATTCTGATTCTGTTCTCCTTCAGCTCAGCTGCTGGTTCTGAGTGTGTCTCTACCTCTGGCTCTGGACATTTCCTGCATTTGTAAGCTACACTCTCTAGGTTATCATTAGTCTGCTGACTTGGAACTTAACCCTCGGTTCACTCCTTCTGGTAAGTACTGTGTTTTTGGAACTTTGTTTCAGGACTTGTTTCAGGACTGTGTGTTGCTACTTAATCCTTCATTTACTCCCCCCGGTGGCAGCTGTTGGAAACAACACCAGTATAATACTTTAATGTGAACCTGTTTCTGAACTTACTCGTGTTTATGCCACATTTGGGATCAACTTGTGAACTAGTTTCTGGACTTACCCGTGTTCATGCTACACCTGGGATGAACTTGTAAACTTGTTCTGGACTTCCCTGTGTTTACTTCATACCTGGATTTGACTCTTTCTGTGCCGACAGTGTTTGGATCTGCACCACGTCACCTATCACATTCACCTTGCTGAGGACTCTGCCTTAAGAACTACGTCGATTTACTGTATATATTTCAAGGACTTGTTTCATTCTAGGACACTGTGGGTTATCAGTATATTGTTTTGGGTGTTATTGCTGTTGTACAAATACACTATTTGCACTAAAGAAACCCGTCTCTGTCTGTTCATTGCCCCATGCTATCAGAATCCTTGAGTTCCTACAATAGTATTACAGGATACTCCAGCCTAAAAAAAAAGGATTCTGCTGGGGCAATGACAGAGACACAGGTAGACAAGATGTTTACTATGATTAACTCCTTGCAACAGGAGGTGGCGGCTATACAAAATAAGATTAGAGACATGTACTCCCGGGCTAACCACAATGTGCAGGTGTTTGGTCAGGCTCTCCAAGATTTACGTACCTTGGTAGAAGCTCAGGTTACACCACCTGTTCAGCATACACCACCCACCAGTATGCCTAAATTGCCTCCTTTCCGGTTTAATGGTGACCGAAGTCAATTCCGCGGGTTTGTTAATCAATGCATATTATTTTTTTATGTACATGCCTCCTGCTATCAGTCAGATAGATCTAAGGTACTATGTATTATTATGTTGTTTACTTCACGGGCACTGGCTTGGGCAAATCCTCTGGTTGAAAGTCGTGATGTCCGTCTAAATGATTTGGATGATTTTCTGGCAGCTATGGCGCAAATGTTTGATGATCCCAACCGCCGTGCCTCCGCTGAAAAATCCTTGCTTTCCTTACGCCAGGGGAAACGTTCAGTCATAGAGTATATTACTGAATTTAAGAGGTTAGTAGTGGATACCAACTGGGATAATAATGCTTTTTTACCAATTTTTAGGAAAGGATTGTCCAGTACAATCAAAGATGAGCTAGGTCGCTCAGAGTCTCCACAGGAGTTTGAGTTATTTTTACAACACTGTGTGCATATTGATATCCGCCTAACTGAACGCAGACAAGAGAAATGGGCGGCTTCAAATCGCATCACTAATTTTACTCTTCCGTCTAGGGAAACTACCAGCAAGAACCCGCGGGAAGCTGAGGAGGTGCCTATGCAGGTGGACTCACTACAAAAACGTGAGAGTAACGAACGCCGTGAATATCGGTTTCGTGAGCGCTTATGTTTTTACTGTGGTCAATCGGATCATTTCCTCATTAATTGTCCTAAATGTCCCAGGCGACCTAACAAAGTGTTGGCGGCAGTAGGGGACTATGACAATACGGACACTGAGTCAGAAGTTTCGGAGACAAGTTTACATATAGATGCTGTGGTTCCCCTAACAGTGATGCTGACTTCCCCTAAAGATCAAGGGGAGAAATACTCACATTGTTCTCTTCCTATTCAGATTCTGTGGGAGGGACAGTGGATACCGAGTTCTGCTATGATAGACTCTGGAGCAGGTGGAAATTTCATGGATTCTTTTGCCAGGGAACATGGTATTAAGACACGACTAAGAGCCTCACCAGTCACCATGGAAACTGTGGATGGTTCTCCATTAGTTTCTGGACCAGTAGACCGGGAGACGGTGCTTCTGAAGTGTAAGATGGAACCAGACCATCAGGAGACACTTTCCTTTATGTTAATATCTTCTCATTTTCCTGTAATTTTAGGAATTCCCTGGTTGCGATCACAGAATCCAAACATCAATTGGGAAACCAAGGAGATATCCTTCCTTCCGAAGTGTAGCCCTACCATCAGTCCACAGGTAATGGCTCCAGTTACCCAGAATTTGGAGGAAACGAAACAGGCAGACCAACTCCCTCCACATAGACCACGGGATCTAAACAAGGTAACCGTTCGTAACAGGTACCCATTGCCTTTAATTCCTGAATTGTTGGAGAGAGTTCGCCAAGCTAAAATATTTACCAAATTAGATCTTCGCGGGGCATATAATTTACTCCGTATACGTCCCGGAGACGAATGGAAGACAGCTTTCAGATGTCGGTATGGACATTTTGAATATTTAGTGATGCTATTCGGACTCTGTAACGCTCCTGCTGCTTTCCAACACTTAGCCAACGATATCTTCAGGGATTTACCGGATCATTATGTAGTAATTTACCTGGATGACATCTTGATTTTCTCTGATTCACTACAGGATAATCAGGAACATGTCAAGACCGTGCTCAGACGTTTGAGAGATAATCATTTGTACATCAAACTCGAAAAGTGTGAATTTCATTGCTCCAAGATTCAATTTATAGGCTAAGTTATTTCTCCTCAGGGATTGAACATGGAGTCCAGCAAGATCCAGGCGATCATGGATTGGCCGGTACCAGGAAACATCAAAGAGGTACAACGATTCATTGGTTTTGCTAACTTTTATAGACGTTTTATCCGGAATTTTTCCAGAAATTGTCCATCCCATCACTCTCCTCACTAAGAAGGGGAAGAAGTTTGTATGGTCTTCGCAAGCCCAGGAAGCCTTTGATCGCCTCAAGGTTTGTTTTACCACGGCTCCGATATTGACGCACCCGGATTCTGCACTGCCTTTTGTCGTGGAGGTGGATGCTTCTGACTGTGCACTGGGAGCAATCCTCTCACAACGAACCGGAGACAAAGGTTTGTTGCACCCGTGTGCCTTCTTTTCTCGCAGGTTATCATCTGCTGAACTGAACTATGATATTGCAGATAAGGAACTTTTGGCAATCATTTCCGCCTTTAAGGAATGGAGACACCATTTGCAGGGAGCAACTCAACAGGTACTGGTTAAAAAGAGTACCAGCTGTAAAATATTATCCAATCATTCAGATTACTCATGCATAGTTTATATAAATAGGAGAACCAAGGAGTTTTACTGAACATATAATTTATTAAATCCAAGGAAAATAACAAATTTACATAGTAAAAATGGATAATACATAATGCAAAGTGCAAACAAAGGTGAACTACCCAGGTGAGTATAACATGACCTATGGGCCACACAGAGAATCAAGACAAAACCTGCTTGTACACAATCGTAATAACATTCCAATGTCTCAGTGTGATTGGACCTTACACCTATCCTACATGTTTTCCTGGTAGGCCACTAATCACTACATTACAATCGTATTAACTACATTAGCAAATGTTCATATAAAGATTTAATCATAATATTTACCCATGTGGTGCTTGTCAGATTCCTGTGTGGGCCTCAGTCTCCCCAACGCGCGTTTCGCGTGCTATCAATAGCCTCGCTTCCTCCCTGAGGAAGCGAGGCTATTGATAGCACGCGAAACGCGCGTTGGGGAGACTGAGGCCCACACAGGAATCTGACAAGCACCACATGGGTAAATATTATGATTAAATCTTTATATGAACATTTGCTAATGTAGTTAATACGATTGTAATGTAGTGATTAGTGGCCTACCAGGAAAACATGTAGGATAGGTGTAAGGTCCAATCACACTGAGACATTGGAATGTTATTACGATTGTGTACAAGCAGGTTTTGTCTTGATTCTCTGTGTGGCCCATAGGTCATGTTATACTCACCTGGGTAGTTCACCTTTGTTTGCACTTTGCATTATGTATTATCCATTTTTACTATGTAAATTTGTTATTTTCCTTGGATTTAATAAATTATATGTTCAGTAAAACTCCTTGGTTCTCCTATTTATATCAACAGGTACTGGTGCTCACAGATCACCGTAATTTGGAATTCCTTAAGTCCACCAGATGTCTTTCTCCTCGACAAGCTAGGTGGAGTTTGTTCTTGAACCAGTTTGATTTTATCTTCTCGTACTGCCCAGGTTCACGTAATGGGAAAGCTGATGCACTATCCCAAATCCACACGATGGACTCCGTGCCTGGGACCCCGTCTAAGACCATCTTGTCCAATGCCAATTTCATAGGAGTGCTCCAGGACCGGGACTTGTGGGAAGAGATCAAGCTGGCCTATGATGGTGATGTATTTGTTGCTGCCCTACCTGACAATGTGAATCTTGTCTTTCAGAATGGTGTATGGCTTAGAGAGCGCTGTATTTATGTCCCTGAGGCTGTGAGACTTCGAATTCTCAAATTGGTCCATGACTCCGTATTGGCTGGTCATCGGGGGGTACAGAAGACGCAGGAATTTTTAAGTCGATTTTTCTGGTGGCCTACCTGCTTGAAGGATGTGAATGACTATGTCCGCTCTTGTGAGGTTTGTGCCCGGTACAAAGTTCCTCGTGTTTCACCTACTGGCCTTCTTAAGCCACTACTCATACCATCTCGCACTTGGGGGTCTATTTCAATGGACTTTATTGTGGAGTTACCCACCTCTGGTGGTAAAAATACTATTTTGGTGGTAGTGGACCGTTTAACGAAGGCTGCTCATTTCATTCCTTGCACCGGTCTTCCCTCAGCTACAGAGACAGTGGATCTGGTTATCCAGAATGTTTTCCGGCTGCATGGGGTACCAGATGAGATCATCTCTGACCGGGGAATACAATTTACCTCTAGGTTTTGGAAAGGATTTTGTTCTGTGCTCCACATTAATATTTGCTTGTCTTCTGCATACCACCCTCAGACCAACGGGCAGACTGAACGGACCAATCAAACCTTGGAGCAATATCTACGCTGTTACGTCAGTCATTTGCAGGATGATTGGCTAAAGCTACTTCCACTAGCAGAATTTTCGTATAACAACTCACAGAGCAGTTCCACAAAGGTAACGCCTTTTTTCGCCAATCTGGGATATCATCCAAATATTTTGCCTAGGTCTCCGGTTGCTACTTCGGTACCGGCAGTTCAAGACAGAGTGGCGGTGTTGCAACGTAATCTTGAAGTTTTGAAATACTCCCTGACCGCAGCACAGGAGCGTTACAAGAAGTCGGCCGATAGATTCCGGAAACCGGCACTCATGTATAAGGTAGGAGACTCAGTTTGGTTGTCCACCAAGAATCTAAAATTGGGTGTTCCTTCGCAGAAACTGGGACAGAAGTTCATCGGTCCATTCAAGATCACCGGGATTGTGAGCTCTGTTGCTTGTCGGCTGAAGCTGCCACGAACTCTAAAGGTACACCCAGTATTTCATGTTTTTTTATTAAAACCGGTCTCTCTTAACACATTTCAGGGACGTATCGTACCTCCTTCTCCACCAGGGTTGGTTGATGGCGAAGAACAATTTGTGGTACAGGACATTATCGATTCAAGACTTCATAGGAACCGGCTTCAGTATCTAGTTAGATGGCAGGGTTACTCTCCTGAAAACAATTCTTGGGAACCAGTAAGTAACATCAATGCTCCCCTGAAGGTTGCTCAGTTTCATCGTAGATACCCAGACAAGCCTGGTCCAGGTTCGTCCTGAGGCCGTTTCTAGGGGGGGAGTAATGTCTGTATTCCGGGTTTTCTAAGTCACCTTGTGAATGATTTTGCCCTTTGTTAAGATGGAGTTTGCTGTTTTTGTCTGCCCTACTTCCTATTCATTTGTTTAAAACCCGGGTCAGGTGTCAGCCTCTTTGCTGGAGTATTCTGATTCTGTTCTCCTTCAGCTCAGCTGCTGGTTCTGAGTGTGTCTCTACCTCTTGCTCTGGACATTTCCTGCATTTGTAAGCTACACTCTCTAGGTTATCATTAGTCTGCTGACTTGGAACATAACCCTCGGTTCACTCCTTCTGGTAAGAACTGTGTTTTTGGAACTTTGTTTCAGGACTTGTTTCGGGACTGTGTGTTGCTACTTAATCCTTCATTTACTCCCCCCGGTGGGAGCTGTTGAAAACAACACCAGTATAATACTTTAATGTGAACCTGTTTCTGAACTTACCCGTGTTTATGCACATTTGGGATCAACTTATGAACTAGTTTCTGGACTTACCCATGTTCATGCTACACCTGGGATGAACTTGTGGACTTGTTCTGGACTTCCCTGTGTTTACTTCATACCTGGATTTGACTCTTTCTGTGCCGACAGTGTTTGGATCTGCACCACGTCACCTATCACATTCACCTTGCTGAGGACTCTGCCTTAAGAACTGCGTCGATTTACTGTATATATTTCAAGGACTCGTTTCATTCTAGGACACTGTGGGTTATCAGTATATTGTTTTGGGTGTTATTGCTGTTGTACAAATACACTATTTGCACTAAAGAAACCCGTCTCTGTCTGTTCATTGCCCCATGCTATCAGAATCCTTGAGTTCCTACAATAGTATTACAGGCGGGCGCACTGTGCATGCCCGCCATTTCCTTACCGGAGGAAGAAGCCGGTGGCCAGGAGGGGACGCAGGAAGACCCAGGGACACCGGTAAGTATAACAGGGTCCTCGATCCCCCTGTTTCTCTGTCCTCTGATGTGCGATCACATCAGAAGACAGAGAATGACAGACATCGCTTTTTTTGCGGTCACTGAATTACCGGCCCCTGAAACTGACCTCGATCATGTTCTTTGGGGTCTCGGCTACCCCCGGCAGCCGAGACTAGTGTTGAGCGATACCATCCGATACTTAAAAGTATCGGTATCGGATAGTATCGGCCGATACCCGAAAAGTATCGGATATCGCCGATACCGATACCCGATACCAATACAAGTCAATGGGACACCAAGTATCGGAAGGTATCCTGATGGTTCCCAGGGTCTGAAGGAGAGGAAACTCCCCTTCAGGCCCTGGGATCCATATTAATGTGTAAAATATAGAATAAAAATAAAAAATATTGATATACTCACCCTCTGACGCGCCCTGGTTGTAACCGCCAGCCTCCGTTCATAAGAATGAGCGCTTGAAAGTCCTTAGATGACGTCGCGGCCTGTGATTGGTCGCGGAGCGGTCACCTGACCGCAACGCGACCAATCACAAGCCGCGACGTCATCTAAGGTCTTTCAAGCGCTTGAAAGACCTTAGATGACATCACGGCTTGTGATTGGTCGCGTTGCGGTCACGTGACCACTCCGCGACCAATCACAGGCCGCGACGTCATCTAAGGACTTTCAAGCGCTCATTCTTATGAACGGAGGCTGGCGGTTACATCGGTAAGGTCCAGGCTGCGTCGGAGAGGTGAGTATATCAATATTTTTTATTTTTATTCTTTATTTTACACATTAATATCGATCCCGATACCGATTCCCGATACCACAAAAGTATCGGATCTCGGTATCGGAATTCTGATACAGCAAATATCGGCCGATACCCGATACTTGCGGTATCGGAATGCTCAACACTAGCCGAGACCCCAAAGATGTGTCGGGCGGCGGCTGGCGGGCGCACTATGCATGCGCCCGCCATTTTTTTCCTGGAAGAAGATGGTGGCGCCCATCAGGAGCCACGAGGAGCACCTGGGGACACGGGTAAGTATCGGAGACCCCATTTCTCTGTCCTCTGATGTGCGATCACACCAGAGGACAGAGAAATTAAATGGGAAATTGTGTTGTTTTTTTCTGGCAGCCGGTAAACGGTTAATTACCGGCAATCGCAACCCGGGGGTCGATAAAAACTGACCCGAATCATGTTCTCTGGGGTCTCGGCTACCCCCGGCAACTGAGACCCCAGAGAAAATCTGACTCTGGAGGGCGCTATACACTTTTACTACAGTTACCCTTAACTTCCGCCGTTAAAAGGCATATCGGCGGTCGTTAAGGGGTTAAAGGATTGTGAGATGAGCTGCCAGTGCATCGGGCAGCTGAGAAGACATAAAAACAAGGAGTTGCAAAATAGCTCAGTTAAAGTGTGCTATAAAGGATTGTATATTTAAGAAAAAAAATTTCCATTCCTAACCAAATAAAAGGTAAAATTTAAAGGTCACTGTATGGCCAGGTTGAGAAAAGCAAATAACAGGTGAATAAATGCAATCTGACAGTTTCATAGATTTCTATCAAGCTGTCAGGTTAGGTCTGTTGACCCATGGTCATTCCAAGTCTTAGGTACCTTCACACTAAACAACTTTCCAACGAGAATGACAACGATCCGTGACGTTGCAGCGTCCTGGATAGCGATCTCGTTGAGTTTGACACGCAGCAGCGATCTGGATCCTGCTGTGATATCGCTGGTCGGAGCTAGAAGTCCAGAACTTTATTTGGTCGCTAGATCGGCGTGTATCGTCATGTTTGACAGCAAAAGCAACGATGTCAGCAATGTTTTTACATGGAGCGTGAACGATAAGTAAGTCGCCGTTACATCACTGGATCGCTCCTGCATCGTTCTGGAGTTGCTGTGTTTGACGTCTCTACAGTGACCTAACAGCGATGCTCCAGCGATCTAGTTTAGGTCGGATCGTTGTCTATATCGCTGGAGCGTTGCTTAGTGTAACAGTACCTTTACATCTGTAATACTGGCATGTGCCCATAGAAGGGTCATTTAAAACTGGTCATACCAGTATTTTGGAAAATGTACTGCATAATCCAAAACAAGCAATGAACCCGCAGAGAGAAAAAATCTAATAGAATATAGGAAGATTTTCCAATATACTGCAACCTTTTGATTTCCAAATACTGCTATGAAATACTGAATATAGTACTTTAATGCGGCTAAGTGTGATTTTTTTTTTGTTAGTGGCATTTTTCGCACTTTTTGAGTACCTAGTGTTTAAATCATATTTTTATGTTAAATGTATTTTTAAAAATTTTTTGAACATTTTTGTTAACCTCTTGCCAACATAATATAATAATACATAACAATTCAGGTCAACATGGATAAAACAGTTTCAAGAGCGGAGCCTGCACCATACCAAAAATATGCTAACAGTTTTAACCAGCTGACTTATCTGATATTTTCCTATGACAACAGCTGCAATTAAAGGAGATCTGTCTCAGGTTTGACTGATATTCGATACAGCCACCACCTTTCAGGCCTGATATAAAGCATTCTATAATGGTGTACAGTATATATGCCCCAACCCAATCTGCAAGATAAGAAAAAGACCTTTTATTATACTCACCTGAGGGGCAGTCTGGTCCAAGGGGTGTCGTTAGTCCTGGTCCTGCAGCTCCCTTCTTCTTGCATTGCCATCCTCCTTCTTGCTTTGTGTGCAGGGCCGGACTGGCCATCGGGCAGTTCTGGCAAATGCCAGAAGGGCCGGTGGCAGTAGTGGGCCTCTAGTGCCGACTCACCCTCCCCCCACCAGTGCCACCGCATTCAAAACTATATCAGCGTCTATGACGCCGGTACAGTTGAATGCAATGATGGAGGAGAGAGTGACTGCTGACTCCCCCTCTCCCATCATTCCCCGCTCTGCCTCTGACACTGAGGGTGTGTGCGCACTCACTGTGTCCCAGGCAGTGCAGCGGCAGCCACCGAGACAGGGGCAGGGAGCAATGCGGGCACAAGGAGAGGTGAGGAGTGTGTTGTCGGGGGGAGATGCGGGCTGCGCTGTATACTACTATGTGGGCTGTGCTATATACTACTATGTGGGCTGTGCTATATACTACTATGTGGGCTGTGCTATGTACTACTATGTGGGCTGTGCTATATACTACTATGTGGGCTGTGCTGTATACTACTGTGTGGGCTGTGCTGTATACTACTGTGTGGGCTGTGCTGTATACTACTGTGTGGGCTGTGCTGTATACTACTATGTGGGCAGTGCTGTATACTATTGTGTGGGCTGTGCTGTATACTACTGTGTGGGCAGTGCTATATACTACTATGTGGGCTGTGCTGTATACTACTGTGGGCAGTGCTGTTTACTACTGTGTGGGCAGTGCTGTATACTACTGTGTGAGCAGTGCTGTATACTACTGTGTGGGCTGTGCTATATACTACTATGTGGGCTGTGCTATATACTACTATGTGGGCTGTGCTATATACTACTATGTGGGCTGTGCTGTATACTACTATGTGGGCTGTGCTATATACTACTGTGTGGGCTGTGCTGTATAGTACTACGTGGGCTGTGCTGTATAGTGCTACATGGGCTGTGCTGTATACTGCTACGTGTGCTGTTCTGTATACTGCTACGTGGGCTGTGCTGTATACAAATACATGGGCTGTGCTGTGTACTACTGTGTGGGCTGTGCTGTATACTACTGTGTGGGCTGTGCTGTATACTACTGTGTGGGCTGTGATGTATACTACTCTGTGGGCTGTGCTGTGTACTACTACGTGGGCTGTGTTATCTGCTATGCGGGTTGTGCTATATACTATGCGGGTTGTGCTATATACTATGTGGGTTGTGCTATATACTATGCGGGCTTTGTATATATACTATGCGGGTTGTGCTATATACTGTTATGATCCTTAGTGGTTGAGGATCACAAATTACTCCAGCTAAGTAACAAACATAGGACAAGCTCTAGGGAGGTGGCAAACTGGACTGACCGCAAATCTGAACCTATCCAAACACACTAGAAGTAGCCGGTGAACGTGCCTAAAAATCCTAGACGTCTCGAGCCAGCGTGAGGAACTAACTACCCCTAGAGAGAAAGAAAGACCTCTCTTGCCTCCAGAGAAATAATCCCCAAAGATATAGAAGCCCCCAACAGATAATAACGGTGAGGTAAGAGGAAGGCACATACACAGGGGTGAAAGCAGATTCAGCAAAAGAGGCCCACTAATACTAGATAGCAGAAAATAGAAAAGGGAATCTATGCGGTCAGTAAAAAACCCTTACAAAAATATCCAAAAAAACGGTGTGGAGGGAGAAACTCAGTCCCCTAGAGCAACCAGCAAGCGAGGAAATCACATTTTAGCGAGCTGGACTAAAAACATAATGAACACTGATAATCAAAAAATGATCAAACAAAAACTTAGCTTGTCTTGGAGAGACTGGGAGCAAGGTAGACACAAGGAATCTGAAGAGCACTGAATACATTGATAGCAGGCAAGGAACTGAGTCTCCGGGTGAGCTAAATAGGAAACCAACCAAGGATAACGAACCAGCTGATGCAGCCAACATGCAGAAAGACAACACCACACAGTACCGCTTGTGACCACTAGAGGGAGCCCAAAAATAGAATTCACAACAGTACCCCCCCTTGAGGAGGGGTCACCGAACCCTCATCAAGACCCCCAGGGCGATCAGGATGAGCCTCGTGGAAGGCACGAACCAAATCGGCCGCATGAACATCAGAGGCGACAACCCAGGAATTATCCTCCTGACCATAGCCCTTCCACTTAACCAAATACTGAAGCCTCCGTCTAGAGATACGAGAATCCAAAATCTTCTCCACCACGTACTCCAATTCGCCCTCGACCAGCACCGGAGCAGGAGGCTCAACAGAAGGAACCACAGGTACCACATACCTCCGCAACAAAGACCTATGGAACACATTATGAATGGCAAACGATGCTGGGAGATCCAAACGAAAAGACACCGGGTTAAGGATTTCCAAGATCTTATAAGGACCGATGAAGCGAGGCTTGAATTTAGGAGAGGAGACCTTCATAGGAACATACCGAGAAGACAGCCACACCAAATCCCCAACACGAAGTCGGGGACCCACACCGCGGCGGCGGTTGGCAAAGCGCTGAGCCTTCTCCTGTGACAACCTCAAATTGTCCACCACATGGTTCCAAATCTGCTGCAACCTATCCACCACAGAATCCACTCCAGGACAGTCAGAAGGCTCAACCTGACCCGAGGAAAAACAAGGATGGAAACCAGAATTGCCGAAAAAAGGCGAAACCAAAGTAGCAGAACTAGCCCGATTATTAAAGGCAAACTCGGCCAATGGCAAAAAAGTCACCCAATCATCCTGATCAGCAGAAACAAAACATCTCAAATAAGTTTCCAACGTCTGATTAGTTCGCTCGGTTTGGCCATTAGTCTGAGGATGGAAGGCCGACGAAAAAGACAAATCAATGCCCATCTTAGCACAAAAAGTCCGCCAAAACCTGGACACAAACTGGGATCCTCTATCAGACACAATATTTTCAGGAATGCCGTGCAAGCGAACCACATTCTGAAAAAATAGAGGAACCAAATCGGAGGAAGTAGGCAACTTAGGCAAGGGCACCAAATGGACCATCTTGGAAAAACGATCACACACCACCCAGATGACAGACATTTTCTGAGATACTGGAAGATCCGAAATAAAATCCATGGAAATGTGCATCCAAGGCCTTTTCGGAACAGGCAAACGCAAAAGCAACCCGCTGGCACGAGAACAGCAAGGCTTAGCCCGAGCACAAATCCCACAAGACTGCACAAAGGAACGCACATCCCGCGACAAGGAAGGCCACCAAAATGACCTAGCCACCAAATCTCTGGTACCAAAAATCCCAGGATGACCCCCCAACACCGAAGAATGAACCTCGGAAATAACTCTGCTGGTCCATCTATCCGGGACAAACAGTCTCTCTGGTGGACAACGGTCAGGTCTATCCGCCTGAAATTTCTGCAGCACTCGTCGCAAATCTGGGGAAATGGCAGACAAAATCACTCCCTCTCTGAGAATACCAGCCGGCTCAGAAACTCCCGGAGAGTCAGGCACAAAACTCCTAGAAAGTGCATCAGCTTTCATGTTCTTCGAACCAGGCAGGTATGAGACCACGAAGTTGAAACGGGAGAAAAACAACGACCAACGAGCCTGTCTAGGATTCAGGCGCTTGGCAGATTCAAGGTAAATCAGATTTTTGTGATCAGTCAAGACCACCACACGATGTTTAGCTCCTTCGAGCCAATGTCGCCACTCCTCAAATGCCCACTTCATAGCCAACAACTCCCGATTACCAACATCATAATTCCGCTCGGCAGGCGAAAACTTTCTTGAAAAGAAAGCACATGGCTTCATCACAGAGCCATCAGAGCTTCTCTGCGACAAAACAGCCCCTGCTCCAATCTCAGAAGCATCAACCTCGACCTGAAAGGGGAGAGAGACATCTGGCTGACATAAGACTGGAGCTGAAGAAAACTGGTGCTTCAGCTCCCAAAAGGCCTCCACGGCCGCAGGAGACCAATTAGTCACATCAGAACCCTTCTTGGTCAAATCCGTCAAAGGTTTAACCACACTAGAAAAATTAGCGATGAAACGACGGTAAAAATTAGCAAAACCCAAGAACTTCTGAAGACTCTTAACAGACGTGGGCTGAGTCCGGTCATGAATAGCCTGGACCTTGACTGGGTCCATCTCCACAGTAGAAGGAGAAAAAATAAAACCCAAAAAGGAGACCTTCTGTACTCCGAAGAGGCATTTTGAGCCCTTCACAAATAAAGCATTAGCACGCAGGACCTGAAACACCATCCTGACCTTCTTCACATGGGACTCCCAATCATCAGAAAAGACCAAAATGTCATCCAGATAAACAATCATAAATTTATCCAGATATTCTCGGAAGATGTCATGCATGAAGGACTGAAACACAGAAGGAGCATTAGAGAGTCCAAAAGGCATCACTAAGTACTCAAAATGGCCTTCGGGCGTATTAAATGCTGTTTTCCATTCATCTCCCTGCTTAATGCGCACAAGGTTATACGCACCACGGAGATCTATCTTGGTGAACCAACTGGCACCTTTAATCCGAGCAAACAAATCAGACAATAGTGGCAAAGGATACTGAAATTTGCCTGTGATTTTATTCAGAAGACGATAATCTATACAAGGTCTCAAAGAACCGTCCTTCTTGGCCACAAAAAAAAATCCTGCACCAAGAGGGGAAGAGGATGGGCGAATATGTCCCTTCTCCAAAGACTCCTTTATATAACTCCGCATCGCGGCATGCTCTGGTATAGACAAATTAAAAAGTCGTCCCTTAGGGAATTTACTACCAGGAATTAAATTTATAGCACAGTCACAATCCCTATGAGGAGGCAGGGCACAGGACATGGGCTCATCAAATACAGCCTGGTAGTCAGACAAAAACTCAGGGACCTCAGAAGGAGTGGAAGAAGCAATAGACACCAACGGAGTATCGCCATGAATTCCCTGACAACCCCAACTTGACACAGACATAGCTTTCCAATCTAAAACTGGATTATGAGCTTGCAGCCATGGCAGACCCAAAACGACAACATCATGCAAATTATGCAGAACAAGAAAGCGAATCACCTCCTGATGTACGGGAGTCATGCACATGGTCATTTGCGTCCAATACTGAGGCTTATTCTCAGCCAATGGCGTAGCATCAATTCCCCTCAGAGGAATAGGAAATTCCAAAGGCTCCAGGACAAAACCACAGCGCCTGGCAAACGACAAATCCATCAGATTCAGGGCAGCACCCGAATCCACAAAAGCCATAACCGGGTAGGACGACAAAGAACAAATCAAAGTAACAGACAAAATAAATTTAGGCTGTATAGTACCAATGGTGACAGGTTTAGCGATTTTTTTTAAGCGTTTAGAGCATGCTGAGATAACATGACTAGAATCACCACAGTAAAAGCACAACCCATTTTGACGTCTATGACTTTGTCGCTCAATTCTGGTCAGAGTTCGGTCACATTGCATAGACTCAGGTCTCTGTTCGGAAAATACCGCCAAAGGATGAGCAGATTTGCGCTCCCGCAAACGCCGATCAATCTGAATGGCTAAAGCCATAGAATCACTCAGACTTGCAGGGGTGGGAAACCCCACCATAACATTCTTAACGGCCTCAGAAAGACCTTCCCTGAAATTTGCAGCCAGGGCACACTCATTCCATTGAGTAAGCACCGACCATTTCCGAAATTTTTGACAATACACCTCTGCTTCATCCTGAACCTGAGAGATAGCCAGCAACGCTTTTTCTGCCTGATTCTCAAGATTAGGCTCCTCATAAAGCAGTCCAAGAGCCAGAAAAAATGCATCTATATTAAGCAATGCAGGATCTCCTGGCGCCAGAGAGAAAGCCCAATCTTGAGGGTCGCCACGCAACAAGGAGATAACAATTTTAACTTGCTGAGCGGAATCACCAGAGGAACGAGGTCTCAGAGATAGAAATAACTTACAATTATTCTTAAAATTTAGAAACCTAGATCTATCTCCAGAAAACAACTCAGGAATGGGTATCTTTGGTTCTGACATAGGGCTATGAATAACAAAATCCTGAATACTTTGCACCCGTGCAGTAAGATGATCCACACTAGAAGTCAGAGTCTGAACATTCATGTCTGCAGCTGAGCTCAAAACCACCCAGAGTTCAAGGGAATGAAAGAAGCTAAACAGACTGCAGCAAAGGAAAAGCGGGAGGAAAAAAAAAAAAAAATGTACTCAGGTCTTCTTTTTATCCCACTTCTGCGATGCATTAAACACTTTTTGGCCTGCTATACTGTTATGATCCTTAGTGGTTGAGGATCACAAATTACTCCAGTTAAGTAACAAACATAGGACAAGCTCTAGGGAGGTGGCAAACTGGACTGACCGCAAATCTGAACCTATCCAAACACACTAGAAGTAGCCGGTGAACGTGCCTAAAAATCTTAAACGTCTCGAGCCAGCCTGAGGAACTAACTACCCCTAGAGAGAAAGAAAGACCTCTCTTGCCTCCAGAGAAATAATCCCCAAAGATATAGAAGCCCCCAACAGATAATAACGGTGAGGTAAGAGGAAGGCACATACACAGGGGTGAAAGCAGATTCAGCAAAAGAGGCCCACTAATACTAGATAGCAGAAAATAGAAAAGGGAATCTATGCGGTCAGTAAAAAACCCTTAGGCTGGTTTCACACTTGCGTTTTTATCTGCATGCGTTTTTTAAAAAAACGCATGTGTGAAAAAACGCATGTAAACGCGGTAAAACGCATGCGTTTTTTAGATGCATGCGTTTTTATAGAAAAACACAAGAAAACACAAGAAAACACAAGAAAACACAAGAAAACCCTAACCCTAACCCTACCCCTAACCCTAACCCTAAACGTGACTGAAATACGTGGCACTGAAATACGTGGCACTGAAATACGTGGCACTGAAATACGTGCAACTGAAATACTTGGTACTTAAATACGTGGCACTTAAATACGTGGCACGTGGCACTTAAATATGTGGCACGTGGCACTTAAATACGTGGCACTTAAATACGTGGCACTTAAATACGTGGCACTTAAATACGTGGAACGTGGCACTTAAATATGTGGCACGTGGCACTTAAATACGTGGCACGTGGCACTTAAATACGTGGCACGTGGCATACGTGGCACTGAAATACGTGATACGTGGCACTTAAATACGTGGCAATGTGACTGTCAGAAAATGTTCATTAAACGGTTAGGGGTGAGGTTAGGGGTAGAGTTAGGGTTAGGGTTTGGATCCCTTTATCACCTTGATGGTGGTGGGTGGCTTTTCAGTGTGTTTTATGTTTTTTTTCTATAAAAACGCATGCGTTTTTAGCGCAAACAAACGCATGTGCTTAAAAACGCATGCGTTTACATAGACAGCAATGCATTTTTTTGCCGCGAAAAAACGCATGCGTTTTTTCGCGGCAAAAAAACGCGCAAGAAAATACTGCAGGTAGCATTTTTGAAAATGAACGCATGCAGACAAAAAACGCATGCGTTTGAAAACGCGACCAAACGCAAATGCAAAAAAAAGCATGCGTTTTCAATGTTAAATATAGGGGGAAAAAACGCATGCGTTTTTTGTGCAAAAAACGCTGCAGACAAAAACGCAAGTGTGAAACCAGCCTTAGGCTACGTTCACATTTGCGGTCAGCGCCGCAGCGTCGGGCGCCGCAGCGGCGCCGCATGCGTCATGCGCCCCTATATTTAACATGGGGGCGCATGGACATGCGTTGTGCTGCGTTTTGCGCCGCATGGCCGCAAGCGTTGGACGCAAGAAACGCTTCAAGTTGCATTTTTTTTGCGTCCAACTTTCGGCCAAAAAAGAACGCATGCGGCGCAAAACGCAGCGTTTTAGCGTGCGTTTTGCCGCGTTTTCGTTTGCGTTATGCGCTGCGGCGCCGACGCTGCGGCGCACAACGCAAATGTGAACGTAGCCTTACAAAAATATCCACTCTGAGATTTCAAGAACCCCCACACCAACTAACGGTGTGGGGGGAGAAACTCAGTCCCCTAGAGCAACCAGTAAGCGAGGAAATCACATTTTAGCGAGCTGGACTAAAAACATAATGAACACTGATAATCAAAAAATGATCAAACAAAAACTTAGCTTGTCTTGGAGAGACTGGGAGCAAGGTAGACACAAGGAATCTGAAGAGCACTGAATACATTGATAGCAGGCAAGGAACTGAGTCTCCAGGTGAGCTAAATAGGAAAACAACCAAGGATAACGAACCAGCTGATGCAGCCAACCTGCAGAAAGACAACACTACACAGTACCGCTTGTGACCACTAGAGGGAGCCCAAAAATAGAATTCACAACAATATACTATGCGAGCTTTACTATATACTATGGGGTGTATATTATATTCTGTGGGGGAGGGCATGCTATATACTATGTGGCTGTGTTATATACTATTGTAGGGGTATATTATATTCTATGGGGGAGGCTGTGTTATATACTATGGGGGCTGCATTATGTTCTATGGTTGCTACATTATATATTATGGGGAGGTGGGCTGTATTATATTCAATGGGGGGCTGTATTAGATTTTATGAGGGATGATTGCATCATACTCTTTGATGGGGCTGCATTATATTCTGTGGGTAGGTGGGCTTATATTCTATTCAGGGCTACATTATATTATATGGGGGCTGTATTATATTTATATTCTTTGTGGGGTGATTGCATCATACTCTATGAGGGAGCTGCATTATATTCTATGTGGTGGCTGCATTATACTCTGGGGTGGCTGCATTATATTCTGTAGGGTTGTGGCTGCATTATACTATATGTGGGCTGCATTATACTGTATTTAGGACTATGGGGAATACGTTATACTATATGAAGAACTATGGGGTGCATTATACTATGGGAAGTGAATTGTACTAAATAGATGACTATGGCGGTGCATTATACTATATGGGGCACTATGAGGAGTGTATTATGCTATATGGAGGACTGAGCAGTGTATTTTAATATATGGAGGACTGAGCAGTGTATTTTATTATATGTTGGACTATAGGGAGTGTATTATACTATATGGAGGATGTGGCGCACATTATAATATATGGAGGACTATGGGGTATATTTTACTAAACAAGTAAAATGCTGCATATTCAGATTGTTTTTGCTGAAACAAAAATCATTGTTCTCAGCAGCACATCGCCGGTGTAAACTGTAGATGTGCTGCTGATAACATGATACTGTATGGTGATCTGTTAGTGATCTATTAGTGATCGTTCTGTCCCATCATTATTCCTCAGCTGGTGGAGAGAGGCCGGGAAACAAGCGTTGAACAACTTCAGTATTGTCGATCAAACTCATTTAACGGCCTGAGATCAGCGTATGTAAATACAACCGAAATGCTTCTGTGTGATGTGCAATATGTTAGCATTTGGGGCCTCATTTTAAACTTTGCCTAGGGCCCCACTTTGCCTAAAACCAGCCCTGCCTACAAGTGTACAAAGATATTATACAGTCACCATGTGACAAGTGGGCCTGTGTAACTTCAAATGCCAGGGCTGAATTTTAGTCCCAGTCTGGCCCTGTTTGTGTGGATATCGCGTCCCTATGCTATCCACACATTGTCCTCCTCATTGCACTATTACACAGATGTACTTCTCTGCCTTGACCAGGCATACTTCTCTGCCAAATAGGTTATGATTGCTTCCAGGGTTCTGGTGAAGGTCCCTGTAAGTGCCTTATTAATCCTCCTGAGAAGTTCAGAATCAGGCAGAGCTTCATAAGAGAACCACAATTATATCATTATCTATGGCAACGCCATGATTTTGCAGTACAAAGTATAAGGGTATGTGCACACATGAGGATTTCTTGCAGAAATTTTCCTGACAAAAACCGGACATTTCTGCCAAAAATCTGCATGCGTTTTTTTTGCGTTTTTGACGCGTTTTTGCGTTTTTTGCGGAAAATCCACAAAATTAATGAACATGCTGCTTTTTTTTACTGCGATGCGTTTTTTCGCGGAAAAAAAAACGTATCATGTGCACGCCCCCGGAAGAAGCCAGGGCGAAACGCGCGTCGGGGCGCTGGGAAGGAGATGTGGGAGGACGCACACTATCTACTTCTTTATTTGGTGAGCACTTATGTATACTTTTCCTCTCTCCATGTCCCACAGATCTGGCTGTTACCTTAGATATATGGAGAGTAGGTAGGTACGGGGATTTTAGTCTACCTATGTACTTGGGACCTTTTATTATTCCAGGAATGGATGCGGTTTGCACCTAGATGTGTATTGGCCCATATAGTATTATAGGTGGTCAGGTGCTTTAACCATATACATACCCACCTGTCTTGGAGGACATTTTTGTTATGTGCTTCCCATGTTCTTCCCATAGGGTATTACCCAGAGGATATGCTGTAGCTTTTTTAAGATATACGTTATTTTCTTTGATTTATTTTGTCATGTTATTTTCAATAAATTGATTTGAATTTTATCTGTGGTAGGCTTCTTTTTAGATGACAGTGATTCTGCTGCCATCTAGTGGTTGTTTCATATGAGGATTTCTTGCAGAAATTTTCCTGACAAAAACCGGACATTTCTGCCAAAAATCTGCATGCGTTTTTTTTGCGTTTTTGACTCGTTTTTTGACGCGTTTTTGCGTTTTTTGCGGAAAATCCGCAAAATTAATGAACAAGCTGCTTTTTTTACTGCGATGCGTTTTTTCGCGGAAAAAAACGCATCATGTGCACAAAAATTGCAGAATGCATTCTAAATGATAGGATGCATAATGTATGCATTTTTAATGAGTTTTTATAGCATTTTTATTGCGAAAAAACGCAAAAAAAAAAAACGCAAAAAAACTGAACGTGTGCACATACCCTTAGGGTATGTGTCCACGTTCAGGATTGCATCAGGATTTGGTCAGGATTTTTCATCAGTATTTGTAAGCCAAAACCAGGAGTGGGTGATAAATGCAAAAGTGTGGAGCATATGTTTCTATTATACTTTTCCTCTAATTGTTCCACTCCTGGTTTTGGCTTACAAATACTGATGAAAAATCCTGACCAAATCCTGATGCAATCCTGAACGTGGACACATACCCTTAATGATAAAAAATTATAAAAAATAAGTTTTGAAAAATATTTAAAAATATAATAATATGTATAAGTTTGAACGAGAAAATAAAACATGTTTGGTAACGCTGCATCCATAAAAGTCTCGTCTAGCACATAAGATACCAATTTCATTTACACATTATAAAACAGAGGATCAATCATTCACAGTAGGTGATGTGACAGATCCCCTAGTTCACTATTATATTCCTCTATTGAACGATCTTAAGTTAATCAGGTGAGAATTATTACCCAATACCACTCACAATGGCACCATATGAGAAAAAGTACTTCTGGTATCAAGTCCTTCTTGTTTCTCAATAGGTGATGCGTGCCATGTAGTGGATATATTGCATGCTCCAATACAGAGCATGCAACTTACTTCACTAACTCAACAGGTAATATTACATACACAAATATTTTATTTATTTTTCTCATTTATACAATGCCATTAATTCCACAGCGCTTTACAGACATTATCGGTGCTATCCACATATGGATTCACAATCTAGATTCGCTATTAGTATATTTTTGAAGTGTGGGAAGAAACCAGAGAACCCGGAGGAAACCCACGCTAACGTGAGGAGAACAAACAAACTTCTTGCAAATGTCGTCCTTGTTGGGATTTGATCCCAGGACCCCAGGGCGAGTACACATAACATTGAGTTCAACGCATGCTGTGATGTATTCCATGGTTTTTCCCCTGTCCAAAAGTCTACATAGACCTCATTTGATGGGAACTTACAGTTCTTGAACATGTTTGTGTTATCTCTGCAGCTACAAATTAGACTAATATTGATTCCTTTAAACCTATTCCAAGACACTTTAAAACTCATCACCAATGTGACTCAGCACTGTTACGTGCATGTGGTACTAACGGTATCCTTACAGGCATTTGTGGAAACAATATCACTCGAAAACCCTTCCAATGTGAGAGTAAATTAATCTGGACTCTGGACACTTTGCAACCCTTGGGACTTATAGGGAATCTGTTACCACATTAATTAATATTAATATGGTCATACAGGTTATAGAATGCTGGAAAAAGGCCTACCTGTGTGCCTCATATCAGATGTCACAGACCTGTTAGTTATTCTTTGAGAAGCCCTCCTGCTCTGCACTCATTACCTATATTAATTGTACCAGTTTGAACTCATTACCGGTAAAAAAACACACCTGTCCACATACTCAATCACCTCTCCACCATGGCCAAGACCAAAGAGCTGTCTAAGGACACAAGGGCCAAAATTGTAGACCTGCACAAGGCTGGGATAGGTTACAGGACAATAGGCAAGCAGGTTGATGAGAAGGTAGCAACTTTTAGTACAATTATTAGAGAATGGAAGAAACACAAGATGACTGTCAATCGTCCTCGGTCTGGGGCTCCATGCAAGACCTCATCTCCTGGCGTCAGGATGATTCTAAGAAAGGTCAGGAATCAATCCAGAACTACATAGAAGGATCTAGTCAATGACCTGTAGAGAGCTGGGACCACAGTCTCAAACATTACTGTTAGTAGCACACTACACCGTTAAAATTCTGCAGCGCACGCAAGGTCCCCCTGCTCATGCTAGCACATGTCCAGGCCGATTTGAAGACCATTTGAATGATCCAGAGGAGGCACGGGAGAAGGTCATGTGGTCAGATGAGGCCAAAATAGAACTTTTTGGTATCAATTGCACTCATCATGTTTGGAGGAAGAAGAAGAGCACTGTCCCAAACAAGAAGCATAGTGGGGGAAACGTCATACTTTCTGCAATGGGGACAGGACGACTGCACTGCATTGAAGGGAGAATGGATGGGGTCTTGTAACATGAGATTTTGGGCAACAACCTCCTTCCCTTAGTAAAAGTATTGAAAACGGGTTGTGGCTGGGTCTTCCAGCATGACAATGACCCAAAACACACAGCCAGGGCAACTAAGGAGTGGCTCCATAAGACACATTTCAAGGTAATTGACTGGCCTAGCAAGTCTCCAGACCTAAGCCCAATAGAAAATCTTTGGAGGGAGCTCAGTGACAACCCAGAAACCTAAAAGATCTGCTGTAGTGTGTGCAAATGTGGTCAAGAACTACAGAAAAATCTGACCTCTATCATTGCAAACAAAGGTTTCTATACATAATATTAAGTTCTGCTTTTCCATTGTATCGAATACTTATTTCATGCAATAAAATGCAAATTAAGTATGAAAAATTATACAATGCGATTTTTCGGGATTTTTTTAACCCCTTTGTTTTTTGCTTCCCTTCTTCCTAGAGCTATAACTTTTTTATTTTTCTGTCAATATGGCCATGTGATTGCTTGTTTTTTGCTGAACAAGTTGTACTATTGAATAGCACTATTGGTTTGACCATAGCATGTACTCAAAAATGGGAAACAAATTCCAAGATTGGTGAAATTGCAAAAAAAAGTGCAATTCCACACTATTTTTTGGGATTTGCTTTTTACTATGTTCACCAAATGCTAAAACTGACCTGCCATTATGATTCTCCAGGTTATTATGAGTTGATAGGCACCAAATATGTTCATGTCTAGGTTCTTTTTTATTGGTGGTGGTGAAAAAAAATCCAAAGTTTGTTAAAAAAAATTGCGCCATTTTCCAAGACCCATAGCGTCTCCATTTTTCATGATCTCGGATTGGGTGAGGGCTTATTTTTTACGTGCCGAGATGACATTTTTATTGATACCATTTTGGTGTAGATATGATCTTTTGATTGCCTGTGCATTTTAATGCAATGTTGTGGTGAGCAAAAATACGTAATCCTGGTGTTTTGTCTTTTTTTCTCACTACGCCGTTTGGCGATCAGGTTAATCCTTTTTTTATTGATAGATCGGGCGATTCTGAACACAGTGATACCAAATATTTTTTTTTATTGTTTTTGTTTTGAATGGGGAGAAAGGGGGGTGGTTTAAACATTTATTATTTTTTTTAATATTTATAAAAACATTTTTTTTTTACTTTTGGCATGCTTAGATAGTCTCCATGGGAGACTAGAAGATGCCATAAGTTGATCGTCTCTGCTACATACAGGCGATGATCAGATCACCTGTATGTAGCAGAATTACTCACTTGTTATGAGGACTGACCACAAGGCGGCGCTCACAGCAAGCTGGCAGTGACAACCATAGAAGTCTCCAGGAGACCTCTGGTTGTCATGCCAACCCATCAATGACCCAGAATCACGTGTCAGAAGTCACCGATGGGCGGATTTCTGGCCCAATGGCCAGAAGCATGCATTAAATGTCCCTATCAGTTTTTGACAGTGGCATTTAACTGGTTAATAGCCGCGGGTGAATCGCGATTCCACCCGTGGCTATTCTGGGCACATGTCAGCTGTTCAAAACATGCTTTGGGTGTTGTTCATGGATAGCACTCATACATGAAATAGTGAATGGGGCATTTGCATGTCCATAATTTCTTGTACACCAAATGCTCCTTGCAAAATCATGGAGATATGTCTGATATTGATCCAAGTGTTGGAACTATATCGGCAATGCAAATCTATGGGTCATCCAAATGCTGTCCATTCCTCACTGACTTTTAGGTAGGAAAAGATAGGGAACATTGTTTGGGGGTTTCTCCTTTCAGAAAGGCTGATTAAACTTTGAACAAGTTCTGATGGTAAAAGCTAACACACTGATTGTTACTCCTAATGGTGGCGCATGTGGATTTGTAGACCCACTGTACCACAGGGCCACGCCTAACCAAGAAGGGGTGTAACTATGCAGCTACCTTGATGTTCACTGGAGTCTTTGGTGGTGAAGTCAGGCTTGTGTGTAAGATAGCTGCCAGGTACCACTACTGGGCACAACCCGGTACTGCAGCTGCCCAGGGGTCAGGTACACTGACACTGATTAAGGGCTTAGTTCAGACACGCCGGTCAAGAAAACTGAATCAGTGGTAAGCCACCCCTGGACCGGGTGATAGTGTTCATGCACTGGGACCAGGGAACTTTGGGAACAGGATTAGCCACACCTGGACCCCAGGGAACAAAGTTCAAACACTGGCAGCTCCGGAACCTGAGAACGAGGTTCAGGCACTAGCCACTCAGTGATCATGGACCAGGTTAAAGCACTGGCTGCTCTGGGACCAGAGGATGAAGTTCAGACACAGGCAGTTCTGGGACCAAGGGGATAATGTTCATTAACTGGCCGCTCCGGGACTAGGGGACAAGGTTCAGGCACTAGCAGCACCGGGACCATTGGACAAGGTTCAGGTGCTGTCCACACTGGGACCAGGGGACTACGAATACAGGACTGGACCCAGGGATACAGGTTCAGGTTCTAGCCACACTGGAACCAGGGTACCTCGCAACTCACTATTAGCACACCTTATTAACTAATGATTCAATATGTTGCTTGGTGACTCCTTAGGGGAGAGGGAGTATTTTATACAAGCTGCCTCCCAACTATTGCCTGGGAGCCATCTTGCAGGTGCACTAAATTATACTAAATGCCTCTCAGTAACAAGCTATAAGGGTATGTGACACGTTGCGGATTCTCTGCAGATCCGCAGCGTTTTTTGCAGTGCAGAAACGCTGCAGATCCGTAATTGATATACAGTACAATGTAAATCAATGAGAAAAAAAAATGCTGTGCACACGTTGCGGAAAATCCGCTGCGGAAACGCTGCAGTTTAAAAGAAGTAGCATGTCACTTCTTTTTTGTGAATCTGCAGCGTTTTTGTACCCATTCCATTCTAGAAAACCGCAGGGGTAAAAAACGCAGCAAATCCGCAAGAAAACCACAGCAAAAACGCACACAAAAACGCTGCGGAACCGCACAAAAAACCGCAGGTGTGTTTTCTGCCAGGAGAGGCAGAATCCGCACCAGAAATTCCTAAGCCTAATCCGCAACGTGTGCACATAGCCTAAGAACGGGGAAGCATGCGCACGCCCATGATAGGCACTCCGCAGTCCCCGCAGTGCGCACACAGGACCAGGGGCATGTTGGGGACCGCACTGAGGGCCGGGGCATGGATTAAGCAGGCGTCCCTGAATAGAGGGAGAAGGGGACACCATGCAGGGGTGCCGGTAGCAAGGCTATACTGACAAAGCTCTGATGACACTCTGATCAACCAATTTTCTCATATGAGAAAATCACTGACGTCTGAATGATATTAAATATTGATATTATATTAAAACAAAGAGTAAAAATGCAAAAGAGATCTAATATCTATGTTTAGATACTTTATGCATTGCAGATCTGTCAGTAAATATAGGCTATCCTGAATGAAATATAGTATCAAGTGTGAAATGCTGAGCTCAGGAATGTATAGTCTTATACTTTCCTAATCAGCATTCCTATATGAAAAGTTACTTAAATGCTGTCAGTACTCATATAGAAAACCTTTGACTCTTGCTACCCATGCAATGATTTACAGTTGTTCCTGCATACACAGGCACAAAGGCTCATTCCCCCAACTGTGCATTGTATTCCATCCATTTAAAAGGGAAGAATTGCAGTAGAAGGCATGGCTACCTCATAGGGATAATTAATTATTTACACAGTCATTTACCTGTGTAAACAGGAAAGGAGAAAAAACACTGCTGACCCTTCATTGCAATATTTCGTTGGATTTCCAGGTTGTACAGAGTAGCTTCATTCTAGTAATAGGTCAAGTCCTGCAGGTGGGCAGACATTTATCGTCTATGTTGTGAATGAGTGAGAAATGAAATTTTTAGAAAACTCTTTTATTGCAAAGGTATTTGCACACTGTGCCTTTTTCAGGTGGTCAAACCTGTCAAGTTTTTCAATGGGAAGATACATCAAGAAATGCCAGAATTTTTATCTGAAGTGTCTTCTTTTAATGCTATTTTTTTACATTTTCTGAGCACTTTTTTTTACATTTTTGACTGCTCGCAATGTCTTTCAAGTGTTCTTGTGTTGTCTTTTTTACTGACAGTTTCGAGACATTTTCTTAACTCCATTCAACAATGAACAAACTGATAGAATTTTTTCAAACAAAACTACTAGCAAAACAGTCAGAGCGTAGAGCATCTTCAAAGCGAAAAACACCTGTAGAATTGCCTGCTCACTTCTTTTAACCACTTGGCATCTTTAGAAGCTTAAAGAGGTTAAAAGACACTTGTAAGACCGAGAATATGAACAGCAAGTTGTTTTTACATAGAAATGCATTTGTTCTTTCTTTTGAGCATTTTGCAAATGCTTTTTCAGGTGTTTTTTGGGCCTCATTCATGCGTTCATTTTTCACATATGAGTTCTATCCATGTTTTTCACGATAACACTAATACCTGTGTTAGCTTATGGGATTATTCACATGTCCATTATTATTCGCAGTCCGAGAAGTCAGTGGAAAACTGAGGAGACATGTCCAGTTTTGATCCAAGTGTCAAAATCGGCAGTGCAAGTGTATGGGTCAGTGAAAAGATTGGACAGCACTCGGATTCTGCCCGAGCACTGTCCAATTTTCACAGATCGCTAGATAGGAAAAGAAAAGAGATTTTTTTTCAGATCAAAAAAAACCTGATGACACTCGGACCAAACTCTAATGACACTAGGATAAAGCTCTGATTGAAAAAAAATAGTCAATTTTTTTCACACTTGAGAAAAACGGACGTCTGAATGAGGCATTAGGATCCTAGACAATCACCTTAAAGGGAACCTGTCACCCGCAAAATGGAAGTTGAGCTAAGCCCATCAGGGGCTTATCTACAGCATTCTGTAATGCTGCAGATAAGCCCCCCCGATGTAAACTGAAAGATGAGAAAAAGAGGTTACATTATACTCACCTGGGGGGGCTGTCTGATCCGATGGGCATCGCTGTCCGGTCCGAGGCCTCCCATCTTCTTACATTCACGTCCTCTTCTTGCCTTCATGCCGCAGCTCTGGCGCAGGCATACTTTGTCTGCCCTGTTGAGGGCAGAGCAAAGTACTGCAGTGCGCAGGTGCCGGGAAAGGTCAGAGAGGCCCGGTGCCTGCGCACTGCAGAATTTTGCTCTGCCTCAACAGGACAAACAAAGTACGCCTGTGCCGGAGCCGCAGCCTGAAGACAAGAAGAGGACGTCATCTGATGAAGATAGGAGGCGCCAGACTGGACCGCGACACCCATCAGACCGGACGGCAGCAGGACCGCCCCTGGGTGAGTATAATCTAACCTCTTTTTCTCATCTTTTAGGATACATCGGTGGGTTTATCTACAGCATTCCAGAATGCAGTAGATAAGCCCCTGATGCTGGTGGGCTTAGCGCACCTTCCATTTTGGGGGTGACAGGTTCCCTTTAAACAGGTTTTCTAAATCATGCAACTGTGATATTATGAAAAAATAGGTTTTATTTTATTGTGTTCATTACAAATTGCACACTATTTGTTTTACTACGGGATTATTTCAGAATTGTATTTATGTGAAATAAAATAATAATAATAACAATGATAAAAAATACTTTATGGTGCAATATCACATGCAGGGTTACTTCAATAGTTGGTCCAGGAGTGGCCCAAAAGATTCCTTTGGTCCATATTAAAGGACCAATTCTATTAAAGACCTGTGATACTTTATGCCACTGATTTCTTCATGATATAGATGTGATATATATCCATGAAGACCAAGCCTACATGAAAGATTTAAACACTTGGGCCTAAAGAAAACGTGTAAGTATAAAGTTTGAACTGTGCTTTACACCCAAAGCCAACACTGACTGTCCCCATCTTAAGACTTTCACAAAAACATGGACATTTTGGTTAATGAAAAAAGAATTGAAGTCATTGTAAACAGCCCAGTTTAAGGATATAAAGATTATCAAAGTCGTTCACCAATTAAAATACAGATGGGAAAATCTACACCAAAATTAATTTATTAAAGTCTTGAGAGAAAACGCTTGGAAGATTTGCTTTTTGATGTTCCTCTGGACTAATTTAAGCAGAGACTTTGATAAACGACAATTTCATATCCTTATAGCCTTATACTGGGTCTGTTCTTATGTTAACTGAAAATATATCTGATTGAGTTTATGGTAGAAACTAGAAAAAAAAAAAGAATTAAGATTCCAGAAGCACATTAAACATTTCAAACAAGGCGTCTTAAGAGGAAACGAAGAGCGACTATGATAACACATATCATAGGAAAGAAATATATCTTGGTACCGTGTTAGCCAGTAGATAGAAAAATGTTTAGAATTGAGACCAGACACATATCACATCATTTATGTTTTATAAAAATAAAAGGACACCTGTAACTTTAAGTCCTTGAGTTTTTGACTGTTATCAAGATGTTAATATTTCCACTGGTTGTTTCTAAGTTTCAATTGTCAGTGAAAAAACTGACATCTAATATGGCCTCCGTTACAGCTAAGACTGTGAGGACACTATATACACACATTACTGAAATGTGGGTTTCTGTAGACTTAAACCACAATCATCACGTCCCCAAAAAAGCTGCACCAGGAAACATATGTATCTCATTGTGTAGAACATTTTGCAATGTGGTAGAAAGGCAGATATGCATCATCTTCATTTCTGTGCTTAGATCTTGTTGGAAATCCCTAATTAAAGGAAACCTGTCACCCCGTTTTTTCATATGAGATAAAAATACTGTTAAATAGGGCCTGAGCTGTGCGTTACAATAGTGTATTTTGTGGACCCTGATTCCCCACCTATGCTGCCGAAATACGTTACCAAAGTAGCCGTTTTTGCCTGTCAATCAGGCTGGTCTGGTCAGATGGGCGTGGTGACATCGCTGTTTCTTCCCCCAGATCTTGCTTATTTTTCCGTTGGTGGTGTAGTGGTTTCAAATCAAAATGACAACCCAAAACATGCAAATGACCCTGATCAAAAGTTCACATACCCCATTTCTTAATACCATGTGTTGCCCCCTCTAATATCAATGACAGCTTGAAGTCTTTTGTGGTAGTTGTGGATGAGGTTCTTTATTTTCTCATATGGTAAAACTGCCCACTTTTCTTGCCAAAAAGTCTCCAGGTCCTGTAAATTTCTGGGCTGTCTAGCATGAACTGCGCGCTTGAGATCTCCCCAGAGAGGCCCAATAATCTTGAGGTCAGGAGACTGAGATGGCCACTCCAGAACCTTCACTTTATAGCCAATTACAGGTCAACTTGGCCTTGTGTTTTGGATTGTTGTCATGTTGGAACAGCCAAGTACGTCCCATGCGCAGATTCCAGGCTGAAGATTGCAAATTTGCCTCCAGTATTTGACGATAACGTGCTGCATTCATCTTTCCTACATCTTTGACCTAGTTTCCTGTGCCTTTGTAGCTCACACATACCCAAAACATCAGTGATCCACCTCCGTGCTTTACAGTATGAATGGTATTCCTTTCATTATAGGCCTTGTTGACCTCTCTCCAAATGTAACATTTATGCTTGTGGACCAAAAGTTCACTTTTGGTCTCATCACTCCAAATTACCTTGCTCCAGAAGTTTTGAGGCTTATCTCTGTGCTGTTTTGTGTACTGCAGGCTAGATACTTTGTGGCATTTGTGCGGTAATGGCTTTTTTCTGGCGACTCAGCCATGCAGTCCATTTTTCTTCAAGTGCCTCCTTATTGTGCATCTTGAAACAGTCACACCGTTAGTTTTCAGAGAGTCCAGTATTTCAGCTGATGTTATTTGTGGGTTTTTCTTTGCATCCCGAACAATTTTCCTGGCAGTTGTGGATGACATTTTTTTGGTCTACATGACCATGGTTTTGTTTTTACAGAGCCCCTGATTTTCCATTTGTTAATCACAGTTTGAATGCTGCTGACTGACATTATCATTTCCTTGGATATCTTTTTGTATCCCCTTCCTGTGTTATGCAGTTCAACTACCTTCTCCCGTAGATCTATTGACAATTCTTTTGCTTTCCCCATGACTCACAATTTAGAAACATCAGTGGCTGAATGAAAGATGCAAGAGTCTGTCTGGATCCCAAAACCTCACTCAGCTTTTGTGCACACACACTGATTACAAGCAAACATGTCACAGGTGAGCATGTTATCTTTAGTAGCCATTCAACTTCTGTGCATGTTATCAGGCCAAAATCACCAGGGTGTGTGAACTTTTGAACAGGGTCATTTAGATGTTTTGGGTTGTCATTATGATTTTTTTAAAAAGAGAAAACACAGTAGTTGACAACTAAAGAAATTAAAGATACCTTACAATCTATCCCGAATGGGAAAGCTGCGGGCCCTGACGGGTTTCCGAAAATCTATTACAAAAAATTTTCTAATCTTCTAATTCCCCACATCTGTTAGCCAGCTTGATTACATGTGGGGATTCCCTAGCAACCAGGCAAACCCTACATGTACTTATGCTGGCTAACAGATGTAAATCATTCAGCTGCGGCAATAAAAACTACATTTCCGAGGACTAAAAAATACTCGGAGGACACCCGAGCATGCTCGGGAAATCTCGAGTAACGAGTATATTCTCCCATCACTGATGTTGACGTTTAATGTAAAGCGAATACCTCGTACTGACATTATCACTTGCATTCGACATGTTACTTCTTCGGTACTATATTGAAACAGTTATCTGTTCAAATGCTTACTGTTAACTTAAAAAAAAATGTTAAATAAAGAATTGTTAAAAGAAAAAAACAGTAGTTTGATAATAAATGGCTTCACTCAACCACTAACCATGAGTGGAGAAAAGGTTTTGGTGTTGTCATTCATATTCTCTGAAAAAAGGCCAAGAACGCATAAATTCTGCTGGGGTATGTAAACTTTTGAGCACAACTTAATATTCTCCTTGCAGCCACTCACTTCTAGTCACTGTGGCACCGTAGGGGCTTCAAACATCACCGTTCACTATACAGTGAGCACTTTATTATCATCATTCCCCTGGCACATGGATTAACAGCCTGCTCTGCATATAAACGCTGCAAAACAGGCTGTCACTGAAGGAGCAGGGGAAGTAATTATAGTGTGTGTACTGTATAGTGAGAAGTGACTGTAAAAGCTCCTTATAACTAGAAATGAGCGAACATCATCAGCTCCCTCCTTTATCGGCAAGCTATACCGAAGAAGATGCATCTGGATACCTGGAGCGCTCCCGATAATCAGGTGTTCGGCACCGCAGCTGCATGTGTAGCGCCCCCACCGCCGCAGGGCCGAGGGGTGACCCGGTACCGGGCCTCTGAGTCTCTGCTCTGGGGTTGTCACGGCGGCTAGGCCCCGGTCCGTGACCCTGCCGTGGGGCGCACAGTCTTATAATACGTGTAGATGACAGTGGTGGTGGTGCGGTGCAGTAAATAACGAGGACACCAGGTTGCAGTCTCTTTACCTCTTTACTGAAGATCTCTGGGTCCTCAGTCCGGAATACGGTTCACCAGGCTGCGCAAGTCCGGCCGGTCCGATGGCACCTCCAGAGCTCTCTTCACAGGTGGAAATCGGTGCCTTCCTTCTAGCGCTATGTGTTGCGGTCCTCCCCTGCTGTGCTTACGGAAAGTCCCCACAACCGTTGTATCTGTTTCTTAAGTTCCCTCACAACTCGATTAAATGATGTTCTTCTAATCCTCCGTCCCTCCCTGTTGTTCTGGTTGGGACGGCACCCGTTTGACGGGTAGGCTCGGAGCTCTTCCGGGACCCTAGAGTCGCCCCTCTCCACAAGGTGCCCCCCAAGACTTCATAGGTGATTTGTGTGAGACAGCCCGCCTTAGACTGACTGTCCTGCCGCTGTTTAGAGTATTGCTTGAAGCTGAATGTTATGATACTCCCTCGGCGTTCCGGCCACCGGTAGTGCGCCTCAGTAGGGTGTTGCTCCGGTCTTACAGCACGACCCCTACTGGTATTCTCCTATTGCTTGATCTCGTTTCTCACTCAGCACAATCTATCTCGCTTCTAGTCCTTTCTTGGGCCCCGCCGCTTCCCGGAGCTGGCGCGGACCCGTTACGTTCTTTCCAATGCCAAGCCTCTGTCAGGATCCCACCCCTGACAGAGACCCTGCTGTCTCTTCCTCCACAACACCCTCTGCCACCAGGTGTTGCTTCGTCCAATCCAGTCAGCTTTTTGATCTAACTTCCTGCCTGACCCCCAGTTTACCCACTATGGTGGGGAGTGGCCTAATGAATAGCACCCTTAGCTCCCCCCAGAGGCCCAGCTGTGAAATGTATTGGTGTCTGTGATACCTGATCAGATGAACTCCTTCAGTGCCATCGGACGCACCGTAGCTCCCCATAGTGGTGGAGCCACAGTACTGCAACGACCAGGACTCTGGGGCGCTGCACATGTGTCGTGGCTGTGTGACAGTCACAACACACAGGCTCTCCATGCATGTGTTGTGACTGTCAAGCAGCCGCAACACATGCAACTGCAGTGCCGAACAGCTGATTATCGGGAGCGCTCCAGGTGTTTGGGTTCCCGATGCAGCTTCTTCGGTAAGCGCTATAGCTTGCCGAATAAGGAGGAAGGCGATAATGTTCTCTTATCTCTACTTATAATGCCCCGTTGACTAGAATTCATCATCTAAAGTTCATCATTTGTATATAAACAGAATAAGTTTACTTTAAAAATAAATACCATTGGATGAATTATGTTGCAAGGTATTAATGTTAATACAATGAGAACAGGCAATGCAGAACCAAAAAATTAATGAGGTCCGGACTAGTGAATGGACAGTCAATGACTACTAACTAGATTATCAGTGTAAGGCTACTTTCACACATCGGATTTTCACCATCAGGCTCAATCCGGCTAAATAAAAAAAAAACCGGATCCGGCGAATGTTGCCGCCGGATCCGTTTTTTCCCCATAGACTTGTATTAGTGCCGGATGACATTGCGTTTTGTCCGGTTTTGGCTGGATCCGGCAAATCTGCCGTTTCCGGTTTCTGGAAAAAACGTCCATAGCAACGATTTTTGTCTTCGCGAAAGAGCCAGAAGCGCCGGATCCGGTGCTTCCAGCTGTTTGCTAGAATGGAAGCCTATGGGAGCTGGAAGGTGCCGGTTCTGGAAAATGACGGATTCTGGCTCCAGATTCCGTTTTTTTAAACTGAGCATGCTCCAAATTTTTTTTTAACCAATTATCTGGATATGATAGTCGGATCCGTCGAAAAAACTGATCCGTCGCATCAGTTTTTCACAATCTGCGCCGGATCCGTTTTTTCCAACATTCGCCGGATTGCGCCTGATGCAAAAAACCTGATGTGTGAAAGTAGGCTAAGAAAGTGAGTGACTCATACAATATAAATGCACAGTAGTGAAGCTTGTGTGAAATGATGCCAGAAACTATAGGGGTAGGAATGTAAGAAACCAACCTAAGCACCAAAAAATGGATGACTGGTTGCACTGAAGGAAGGGAGAGACTAGATGATTAGAGACATGTGATGTGTGGGTACACAGCAAAACAATACAAAAGTCCCAGGGGCCAGAGCAGAAGGTGAGTAATCGCCAGTCTTTTACCAAGTTGCATGTGAAGTGACACCTGCATTGGCTTACAGCCAAACCCTAGAGTGTGACTAGAGACTTATAACTCTCATTGATGGTGGACTTGACAACAGGTGCGGAGCCTTCTCACAGAACAAGGATTTCTGGTTGTCCTGATTAACGGTATGGAGCTATGCAATTGTGAGTAGCAGGCAAAGAGGCATTGTTAACGAAATGAAGCTACCCAAATACGTGAGCAGCAAGCAAGGGGGCCTAAGTGATGGTACAGAGCTACCCGATTGTTTGAGCAGCAGGCAGGGAGGCCTTGCTGATGGTGTGAAATTGCCCGAGCGTGAGGGTGAGAGAGACCAGGGAAGTAGTCATGGCCCTCAATGGTGACTGCTTCAGCGCACCCTGGCCCTCTGTCACATGCATACAATGTCCCAGCGGTAGCTGCTATCCTGTCCATCTGGATCCTCTCTGATGCACTGGGGGTTTCTTTCTTTAGTTTCCAGATAAAGAGAGACAGAGTCAAGTTCCAACTTGAAACAAATGATTTTACTTAGCTTCTTTCTCAGCTCCTCCTATTCACATTTAGGTAGAGCACAAGTTACTTCACAAGACATGACATTTTCTGTCCCTGTGCTGTCCTTCTCTTCTTTAGGAATACCTCTGGGTCACACCGTTGTCCCCAATACCACAGCATTTGGTCTGACCAGTCTGGCTAACTCTAGGAGTTCCCGGTCTGTTTCACCCCAGACACGCAGGCGTCTTCCTAAGTAGCTGACCGCCATCATGACACAGTTGTCCTGTATTGCTCTGCATCACGGGCAAACATTACTCTTAGGTTCTGGACAAGCTAGGCTCCTTTGCTTGTAGAATGTTACATGGCTCAACTGCCCTGCAGGGGCTCTAAGGTCCTTCTGAACAAAAGCAGGAAGCTCTCTATATGCAGTTGGCCCCTCCTAACTAGTTTCTACTGTGCCCCCCTCTAGTGGGCTAATCTAGATCCTACAACTCACTGAATCCTATACTTTCCCTACAATCAAAGGAACATATACAGTATACATTACATTATAGCAGCATTAAAGGCATTATACGACTTCACAATATATAGATATATATCAGACATACTTAACAGAACATATAGTATTTGCCAAGCATACGAGCAGTGCCAGCACTTTCAGGGACACAGAAGCAGGTGTAAAGCTAGCAGGGTGTAAACTGTCCTCTGTACCCCGTTACATGAGCATCAGACACAGAGGTCTAACTAACAGTAGGGGACCACCCGATGACGTGAGCAGCAGGCACTGAGGTGTGATCAATGGTACGGAGCCATCTAATCATGTCTCAAAGGACATTCATGCAATGTTCCTACTATTCAAATCATCTGCCCTTGACTCGGACTATATTTGATTTCAGAGTATTAAAGGGTAGCTCCTGCTTGCTGTCAGTGACATAACATTTACTGATACTGATACCAGATCCCCGACGATGCTGAAGTGAGAAGAGCCAAAATACCTCTTTAAGAAGCAATAATTAGTCAAAAGCTTTCTTACAGACCCTCATCCACTGACGAGGGGCAGTACCCTGAAACACAGTGTCTGCAAATTGAGATTCTGATTTTGGCATTTATCCTGAGTCATGTGACAATGCTCGTTAAAGGGTTGACATTGACTTTTAGGATTGCTACTTCCATTAGGTGGCAGTCCTCTTCCTCTGTGAAGAGACAATTTACAGACCCTCAAAAAGACAAAATCAGAGCAAAATGTTTCAACAAGCAGCCTAGGCTGCTTTCACACATCAGTTTTTTGCCATCAGTCACAATCCGGTGAATTGTGTTTTTTTCTCATAGACTTGTATTAGCGACGGATGGCCTCATGTTTCATCTGTCGAAAATTGTTTTTCTGGCAGCCGGAGAAAATGGACATGGTAACTGTAGTGAAACCTCCACCAGGTGGAGCTGGTGAGAGAAGAGCGGTTAAACACTAAGCGTAGCAACACAGAGCAACAGCACAGGTCTCACAGGTAATGAGAGAGAGGTCAGGCGAACCGAGTCAGCAACGATCAGGAACAGAAGTATAAGAAGGAGCAGCAATACACATAGTTAAAAAACTAAGCCAAGGGTCAAAGAGCCAAACATGAACGCGGGGTCCAAAAATGTGAGACGGAAGATGTGGTCGAGGTACAAGCCAGAGAATTAAAAAGCCAGACAGAGAATGTAGCAGCAGAGACGGATACCAAGAGACGGGGTCAGAGATAAGCCGGGGTCGTACACGTGAATACAAGTCAAAGGCAGGAGGATCACCAAGGTACAAGGGTCAGAGGTTCTAAACTGGAAGATTGAGCTATCACTAACACTGGTCAGCAGGCTGTCACTGACTGAAATAGTCCAGCTAGCTCCAGAACGATGCAGAGGAGATTAACTACTGCATGACCAGTCCCAAGAGAGGACAGCAGAAAATAAACTCTGGACTGGACCATGACAGTAACGTTTTTTGTGTCCGTCGAAAAAACGGACAGTGACTGATCTGTCGCCATCCGTTTTTTGCTAGAATGGAACCATATGGCTACGGATCTGTCAAATGACGGAATCCGGCGACGGATTCCGTTTTTTTAACTGAGCATGCTCCAATTTTTTTAGGATCCAATTAGCTGGTTCAGCTAGTCGGATCCGTCAAAAAAATTAATCTGTCACATCAGTTTTTCACAATCTGCGACAGATCCGTTTTTTTCAACATTCGACGGATTGTGACTGATGGCAAAAAGCTGATGTGTGAAAGCAGCCTAAAAGACACCTCTAGAAAAACACTAACAGGTTATATGGGTTATGTCCTATCCTATACGGGGACAGAGAGAGAACATCTGTGAGGACCTTATATGAAGCCATAGGCAGTAAGGGACTACAACACCACGGCGCTAGAAGAAGGCTTTAATCTTCACCTGGATAAGGGGACTCCCAACTTGCCTTCAAGCAGCCCGGACCCTGCCTGCCCTGTGATCTGGTGCCCTGGACTGTGGCTGCCTCAAGTCTTCAGTAAACAAGGTAAAGAGACTGCAAACCTGTGTCCTCGTTCTTTACTGCGACATTCACCATCTTCCATCTACACATTGGGAGCCTTGTGGATATACTTCACCTGTGGGAAGTTATACCATCTAGCTGCCATAACATCACCCACCCCAGAGGGCCCCTTAAAGCAGCGTCGGTCCCCACTGACCGAATACCACAGGTGGCGTCACGACTGGGCTTTATGTGTTACTGTGTCTCAGGTGTGTGTGGTGTACAGGTAACTTGCAGTTCAGCTGTCCTGCCGGTTTCTGATGTAAGTCTTAGAGTCCCTTACAACCTTGGTGGTTCGGCTACTGGTTATCTGCGCTTTGCCAGGGAGACAGTCTGCTCGCTGCTGTCCTCCCCCTGGTGTCACTCTCCTGTGCTTTGCTCTCTTGCGCTTTGCTCTCTTGCACGCTCACTGAACAATATTCAGCTTTCTGTATGCCTCTTCCCAGGAGCTGTAGTACTTCAGACTACACGGCCCCTTCAGACACCCCATGTCGGTTTGCTCCCTTCTGTCTCTCTCACAATCTGACCTCTCTTTCCCTCCAAACCACAATATATATCTGCATATGCAAGGGAGTCACCTAGGAATAGAATCAAAAGCTCCCCCTTGTGGCCTGGAGTGTGAACATGTGTGTTTGGTGATTACCTGATAAGAGATATCCTTCATCGCTTCCAAACGTAACATCACTCTCCCCGTGAGGAAAGCAATGCTACTGTGACGACCAGGACCCTGGGGCGCCACACTTGCAAAGCAACAGGTGATGTGTAACACCCCAGGTAACCGGTTGTTACAGTGGCATTGCTTTCCTCACGGGGAGAGTGATGTCATGCTTGGAAGTGAGGAAGGATCCCTTCATAAGGTAACCAGCACATGCAACACTGTTCTGACTCCAGACCAGAAGGGGGAGCTTTGAACCCGGTTTCAAGGGGAGCTTCCCTAGTTAATATGTACTCTTGCCTGGGGGAGGAGTTAGTTAGTCTGTCAGAGGGACAGAGCAGAGAGGAAGCAGACAGAGAGAGGAGTGGATAGTCTGAGAGATGAAAGCTGGGGCTGTGCAGCCACGTGTTGCTGCAGCTCATGGAAGGAAAGAGCAGCAGAGCAATCTGTAGGAGACTGAATGGGGAAGAGAAGCGCAGGACAAATAAAGAGCTGGAGGGAAGCTACGACTGAGCTTTCTCCACGCTGAAGCACAGAATTCCAGTAACTGGAAGTCAGAGGTTGTGGGGGTAACTCTATGCCCCACAGCAGAAACCGGCGGACAGTAGATTGCAGGTCGCCTGTCCACCATTAACACCCGAAGGCACAGTAACAGATAGTGCCTGGAGTCATCCTGGGAGACCCTGTAAATAAGGCTTGAGTTACCTGCCATGTGGGTAGTGTCCTACCAGCAAGGGGGACAGAGAGAACGTGAGGACCTTGTGTGAGGCCTAAGGCAGCAAGGAACTACAACACAGTGCAGAAGGGAAGACTTCCAACCCCACCTGGCTAGGGGGATTCCTGAGTCGCTTCCAAGCCGGCCGGACAGTACCAGTACCTGTGATCCGGTGCCCTGGACTGTGGCTGCCTTACACCAGTAAAAAGGTAAAGAGACTGCAACCTTGTGTCCTCTGTTTCTTACTACGCCATCTTTATCTATTAAAGTGGGAGCCCTGGGGATCCAGCTTCACCTGTGGGAAGTTATACCATCCTTGCTGCAGCGCCATCACTCCCCAGAGGACCCCTTTAAGCAGCGTCGGTCACCTCTGACCAAATACCACAGGTGGCGTCACGAACATTTCTTATTCTAAAACCCCTTTTAAAGACCTTTCGTTTAATTTGGACGCCCAGGGCCACGGCCCGGGTCGCTGCCACCGTGACCACCCCTTTAATGATTACCAGACCCGGTACCAAGTACCCCTAGGCCCTGGCAGGGGCCCTCCAGATGCTTATGGAGTCATGACGTTGCATAGCTATGCTTGTCAGAATATAGTACAGCAAGTGCGTTGACCTCAGGTGTCATCACTCACTGCCCATTACATTCATGAAGGTAAACGCAGCGCAGATTCTTTGATGGGGTCCCACTTTAAATTTTGAACAATGCCACACACAATTTATCAGCTATCGATCCCAATCGTGTAGTTAGGTTTTGCAATATTCTTGGTGAGGTGATTTAAATGGCTGTTTCTATTCCAACTGAGAAACCAGTGAGTTTCTGTTCGGAATAAGAAGTGAAGCTTTACCCAGTGGCTGCATGAAGGATGCTGAGGAATATACAATCTTATTTAATACATCGCCAGATGTAATACAATGTATTAATGGATTGCTCTTGTTAATCATTGGGTTGCACATGCGGTAATTCATGAAGTCTGAATTTTAGTTTTTTCTAGGTGCTTAGAATTTCATTGCAGAACTTTTCACAATATTAATCTTGTGACAAAGTCACTAGCAAAGTACCGGAGGGGAGATCTGTATCACTGCTGTTGTTTGCTTCAGTGATATGAACCAAGGAAAACGCTCCAGCACACTAAGTGCTGACAGGGGTTAATCGACCATGTTTAGGTCTAGGTTGAGTGAACAGCTGTAGACTGGGTGGAGTTCAGAGGGTAAGTACACAGCCTTGTGGCCCATTCAGTGTTGGGCGTGCCTGGAGGGACAAACTACAAAGCTGTGTTTTCATGATAAGAAAAGCTGAACTTCTTTCCTGTATCCCTGAGCGGGCAAATCCCCCAGCAGCATGGACTGTGCCATAAGTTATGTTTTTATTTTCCGTTAGGCCAGAAAGGCCATGTTTGTTTTGCCAATGCTAGTGGTTTATGCAGTACCTTTAATAAACCAGTGGAAGATTTAAAGAAACAGTATTCCTGTGTCTACCTCTACGTTCAGCCGTGTGAGCCAATCTACCACAACCTATATATTTGTATAAATGTTGTATTTTTGTACTTCTACAGTGTTTAAAATACAAATTGTATGAATGTAGGAAAACACGTCTGTACAGTCCATACACTTTTGAATGGACCTTCAGTAAATGCTAAGCATTGTCTTGGGAAAGGGTTAAGTGTCTGACCAGGTTGTAGGATCTATGGCAGTTTGATTAAAAAGCTGACAAGAAAAGCAGCTGCTGCTGGTATTAATGTGTTCTGAGAGAGCAGATGGCCTGCCTATTTATCAATAACTGCCGCACTTTCATTTGGAGACAAAATGCAAGGTAAAGTTTTCCCTGTTGCACTCATGTAGGTTAGTGCATCACTTTGCATTTGTGTGTTGCTGCACCGCCATCTAGTGGCCCCATTGCCAATTGTCTGATGTATTTTCGGTTTCTATTATATGGAATTGATTAAATAAATGTATTTCTTCTATTGTTTTAAGGCCATGTTCACACGTTTAGTATTTGGTCAGTATTTTACATCAAAATTTGTAAGCCAAAACCAGTAGTGGGTGAAAAATGCAGACATGATGCATGTGTTTCTATTATACTTTTCCTCTGATTATTTCACTCCTAATTTCGGCTTAGGCCCCCTTCCCATATCCACTTAAAAAACATGGGTGAGACGGCCTGTTTTTACTATCTGTGTGGTTATCTTTTGGCCATCCGTGTGAACGTGTGTAACATTCGTGTGACATCTATGTGTACGAATGTACCATCCGTGTGACACATGCTGGAATAGCATGCAAAACAGAAATGATAGATAGATAGATAGATAGATAGATAGATAGATAGATAGATAGATAGATAGATAGATAGATAGATAGATAGATAGATTCCCAGCCTAACAATACCAGCCTGCAGCCTCTCCAGAAGTGGCGCATCACATACTGTAAGATGCACCAATTCTGGCACTTTGCCTCAGCTCTTCCCAATTACCCTGGTGCTTTGGCAATCGAGGTAACGGCATGGGGTTCATGTTAGCTATGAATTGTCCAAAATCACAGCTCTTTAACACAAAAATCTTTCATTTCTATTCTGTATTCTCTCTCAGTACCCATCACACGGATGTCAAACTTATGTAATCCTGTGTGAACATGTGCGGTACGTGTTGTCATCCGTGCTGCCTGAAAAAAACGGACAGGTCTACGTGTAGTTCACACAGACACATCATCCATGTGAAAACACGGACATGTGCGCAACCCCATAGATTGTAATGGGTGTGCGTGTGTATGTGTCTCTGGTATTTGTGAAAACAGATTCCACATGTACCATGTGAAGGGAGACTTAAATAAAACAGAAAATAGTGACCAAACACTGGGCACATGAACGTGGCCCAATACTCATTCTCTTTTTATTTCTGTTTAATTTGTTCATCCAAATATTTACTACTGATAGCAATAAGTGTATAAAATGATGGCTTATATCGAAGAAATGTAACTATGTGATATTGGAAATTTATGTAAACCGTGATGCTGTAAATGCCCAATATTAAAGGTAATTCATAACACCTGAAACAATGGTACAAAAAAATAACTGACTTAAAAAGGGTAGATTCACACAATGCATACTTGGCAGGCCCGGATTTAGGGGGGGACCAAGGGGCCCGGGCCGTGGGCCTCCCACCAATATAGGAATAAATATCTCAAAACATGTAAAATACACGTCTCTTTGCTGTGAAACGTTTCAAATGATAAGGAACATTTAACAAAAGAGAAACTATTGAAAGTGTAGGGACCTGGCTACGGTCCTTCATCTCAGTGGCTAGCGCAGAGCGGCAGAGTCATGGCACCTGACCTGCGTCAGCATCCACTGACCCTCCCTGTACCTAATGCTTAGCTCATGGCATGCGGCAGCCTTCTCCGATCCCAACAGAAGCTTCTAGGCCCTACCTATTCAGCTATATGATCACTCCCTCGGATTAGATCAGATGAGAGTTTGTTCAGCTACCTTCGAGGAAGGAGGCGGAGCCACAAAGTCGGTGCGAGAAGAGGATTCTCCTCCGCGGAGTGCGGCAGGACTTTACTCTGGATCTTCAGTCACTGAAGATCCAGAGGTAAAATGGTTCAGTCTTCACAATGTCGCGGTGGGTATGATCTCTGTCTGTGTATGTCTGTCTGTTTATCTTTCTTGCAGCTCCTGTCCTACACAGTACCATACTGTATATACAAGTTCACACTATATCCTGCATTACAGTGTGTCTGTGTATACTGTGTGTATATAGTGTGGACCTGTTTACAGTATAGTGCTGTGTATACACTTTATACAGCCCCTCAGCCTCTATTCTATATACAGCCAGCACAGCAACAGCCTCTGATATATACAGCCCGGCAGCAGCCCCTCATATATATACAGCCCAGCAGTGTGAAGCAGACGGACTGTTAAGACAAATGAATCAGCTTGAAATTGGTATTCACACCACCTTCTGGAAAGATATCCTGCAAAGAACAGATGCTACTAGTAAGAATCTACAACACTCAAAACTCGATCTAAACACTGCTGTGGCGTCACTGACCAGCTTAAAAAACTATGTCGCATCAAAGAGTGACTCCTTCAAAATTTATGAGAAGCAAGGCGAAGAGCTGTCTGCTTCATCTGAGTATGTTTAGACGATAACTCGACACAGGTGCCGAAACGTGTGTCTCATTCCACTGGATTGTGGCCATACGGAAGATGTATAACTCAGCCCTTCTGAAAAATACAGAACAGAAACTTTCTTGACTATCATTGATCAGTTTATCGCTTCTCTTGACCAACGTCTAATTTAGCTTTATTAGGCATCTGAAAGAACTGCTTAAGGCCACAAGCAGGACAACTCGTCAGGTCTTATTCAGATGACTTGGACATTACGTTTATCGATGAACTGTGTCAGTTTGTAACATTTGCCAATTTATTCACAGATGAGGAGCCAAAAAATATCAGCACTGAACTTTTCATGTACAAGCTTATCATGGGAAAGGGTGTGCAGGACATTTCCCAAATATTGAGATAGCTCTAAGGATATATCTAATTTTGATGGTAACAAACTGCAGTGGTGAGCGTTCCTTCTCAAAACTCAAATTAGTTGAAAACCGGTTAAGGACATCCATGAAGCAGGAACGACTTGTAAATTTCGCTATCATGAGCATCAAATTGGATTTTAGTGACATCATTAGTGATTTTGCAGCACAAAAATCAAGGAAAGATTGTAAAAACTGAATGATTTTACCTGAATTACTCTGCGTAACTGATTTTTGTAAATAAACTTGTGTTTGTTTCATTTTCTGTTTTTGCATTACATATTACAACACCTTGAAAAATGGGCCTCCCTCCAAAATGGGCCCCGGGCCACCCACCTCTTAAATCCAGCCCTGATACTTGGTGCAGATTTTACGCACTTTAGCATTTTACAGTTAGAATGGATATGTTTTAACTTGACAGTGTTGTCAATTACTAGACAATCCTTAATTAATGGCCACAATGTGTGACATAAATTAAAAAAAATCTATACTTACCTCCTGACCTGCTCCCGCTCCTCACTCTCAGCTCTGCGTCCTCTGACAGTTTCCTGCTCTACTCTTCACATTTTTGTCTGCGCAGAACAAAAAACTGTTCTTCTGTTCAGAGAAAAATGTGAAATCTGCAACCAAATAGCGGTAACTGATTGTCTGCAGAGGTCTCTTGATATTGTTTATCCAGTAGACAAGCAGGGAGCACACAGTGCTGAGCACAGATGAGTAAAACCGGTCGGGGAAGCAAGTATAGATTTTTTTTCAATTATGCAGCACCCATTAAACAATGAATATGCGGTTGCACAGCAATGGACAACATTTCCACTTTTTCCGCATTCTGAGGGTGAGGGGGTGTGGGGTTATGCAGAATTCTGAATTCTCTCAGAAATTGAGGTTGTTTTTTCTTTTTCCTTTTTTTCAATTTAAAGCATGTTAATTTCAGTTTGGGAAATGTAGCATTTTGATGCAGATTTTAGTTACTCCAATGAGGACCCTAAATCCACAAATTAAATCACTGGACCAGCATTGTTTTGTTGCTTTTTTTAATGTGACAAAAATGTGTGAATTGGAGATAAAAAAAATATGCTCAGATTTTAGATGCAAAAACGTTGCCGATTTCATTCTTGAAATGTGTTCCGAAAATCTGCACCACATCTGCGATGTGTGAACCTGGCCTTACTCAGTTTGTTATTTGGTTAAATGGGAAACACAGCAGTTTTTTATGCACCTATTTGAGTCAAAGCCAGAAGTGAATTTAAAGGGAATCTGTCAGTAGGATCAACCCTCCTAAGCCGTCTATATGGGCATGTAGGTCATGGGAAAATGAATAAAATGATACCTTGATATCAGCCATCAGATGTCTTACTCCAGAAATGATCATGTTTTTCTTAAATATATCCCTGATAATTTTTTGCGTTGGATGAATTCTGACCAGCAAGACACTCTGTAGACTGTGATGGCACAACCATGGAACAAATGAATCCCATGCTATCAGCCCGGGCACGGTGAATCAAACTTCATTATCCATCGAATACTTCTATTGGCAGTTCACACCTTCTGTTGTTCTTATTTTACCAATCAAGAGGCAAAGAAAGAAACAATTTTGCACCTAGGAAGGTTGTGGTACTTTCCACATACAGTTCTGGCAAAAACTAAGAGACCACCACATCAAAACCCTGTCATGGGCAGCCCAATCTCCAGACCTGAACCCCATTTAAAACCTCTGGAATGTAATCAAGAGGATGATGGATAGTCACAAGTCAGCAAACAAAGAAGAACTGCTTAAATTTTTGCTCCAGGAGCAGTGTGAAAGACTGGTGGAAAGCATGCCAAGACGCATGAAAGCGGTGATTAAAAATCATGGTTATTCCACAAAATATTAATTTCTGAACTCTTCCTGAGTTAAAACATTAGTATTGTTGTTTCTAAATGATTATGAACTTGTTTTCTTTTCATTATTTGAGGTCTGAAAGCACTGGTGTGAGTTTATTATTTTGACCATTTCTCCTTTTCAGAAAAAAAAATACAAAATTTAAATTCGGAAACATGTTGTCAGAAGTTTATAGAATAAAAGAGCAATTTACATTTATAGATAAAATCGTCCTTTGTTCTCAATTTTCTTAGAATATGTATGGGCGCCCTCAGCCTTTATAAAACACTATCTTGCACTTAATAGTAACACAGAATTTTACAGCAAATTGCATTGTATGAAATTTGCCGCCATTAGAAATTATGCTGAAATACATGAATGAAGCCTAATATTCAATCTCAGCAACAAGCTTTCAGAAATAAAGTTTGGAAACAGACCGAGAAGTTACATCTATGGCACATTTTGTTCTCAGTCAAAGCATAAAAACACACTAGTGATTAGATAGAGCACATTAGATGTTAAGATTCCTAAATGTTGCATCATTTGGAGTTGGCAACTGGCCTGGTCTTGACTGTATTGTGTATTAGCACAGAAAACAGCTGTCTTTCTAATTAAATTGAGTAATGAGCCATTATGAACAAAATATGTACAAAAATTAGTGGGGGACAGTAATTTGAGAGGAGGTAGAGGGGTCAGCAGGTGAGAGCAATTTGGTACAGATAGCTGCACATGCAAAGCAGTTGAAAAAGCTTCTGCACCCAATCAGTGCCATAAGGGTATGTTCACACTGGGCAGATACACTGCAGATTTTAAATCCAGATTCAAAGATAGAAATATTGAGCATATAACAGTAGCACAAATGTAGACGACATTTTAGCAATCTCATCTACACCCTGCAAAAAAAAAAGTGTATGGAAATTGACATGCAGCAATCTATGTTTCACATATTACCCATTGAGTTCAATACGGAAGTCAAAATCTGTAGCAAATCCCTTGTGCTGCAGGTTACGTGCAGATTCCAACAACTCCTGAAATAAAAAAAAACCTTAAAAAAAATCCATTCTACACTCATCTAGCCTGGCGCTTCCACAGAAACCCTGCCTTGGTCCTTCTCCAGTCTTTGTATAACCTGGTCTTCTGTGATGATGTCTTGTCTCATATGACCGTACAACCGGTCAAAGACCACAAGTGTCTCGTTATTGGGACAACATTGCCAAAGGAGGTAAGTATAGTGTTTGGGTTTTTACTCTTTCAACAGCAGAAAATCCAAATGTACACCAAAATCTACATGATTTGTTGCAGATTTGCAGTTGTGGATGTCTTTATGGCTCCTGAAAGATTTTCGGTGAACATTTCCTGCAACATCAATATCAGACCAATGGGATACCCTGACTGATCAGCTGAAATCTGTTGCTGCAGAGGCCAGATGTAAGCAATAGCATTTTAATAGTGATAAACAGCAGTACTTGGCATGGCCACTAGGCAACGTAAAGGGTTGATGAGTTCTTCCCTTCTCTTTGCTTATATCCATCTTTTGCCAGGGTGGATTTCAGCTAATCAGTGGGAGTGCTGGGTATACAACTCCTACTCATCTCCTACTAATGATATTTAATCCCATCAAACCCTTTTAAAGAATCTTCTGTTAACGTGCTGATGCCAGATATCTTTAGAGATCTTAAAGACTGCATGCTTTAATGACTCAGGCTGTCATCAAACCGGTTAAAATAAATGAGGTTCATTTTATGCGGTTTTATGACACCCTGAGTCCTTCTACTCACATAGGTAAGAGGCACCTTTTCCAACCGTGCATATATCCTCTTGCATGTCCACTTAGCTTGGGATAAACATAAGATAGGAGTTGGTCTTGTCTGTGTCCTTTCTTTACAAGCACATTTTCCGCGGATTTAATATTACTATTATGTTGGACTGACTTATGGCTGCCAATTGTATGCTTGTCTTTATCTTTTTCATACACTATTTACTAAGCAATGTTTAACCCCTTTACCCCAAGGGTGGTTTGCACGTTAATGACAAGGTAAATTTGTACAATTCTGACCACTTTCCCTTTATGACAGGGGTGGGGAATCTTTTTTCTGCCAAGGGCCATTTAGATATTTATACCATCCTTCGGGGACCGTACAAACTCCACCCACAAAGTACATCCTGACTCTAGCACTGATTTGAGGATGTAATCTTTCATTGCATGCCCTTGAATGTTCAGTAGTGAACACTGTGTGTGTGTGCTCACAGAGCAAGAAGAAATTAATGAGCTGGTTGTAATCAAAATACACCTCCCTGCCCAAGAATGCGGTCCATGAGAATCTGCTCAGGGGCCTGATAAAAGGTCATCAAGGGCCGTAAATGGCCCTGGGGCCTGAGGTTCCCTACCCCTGCTTTATGAGGTAATAACTCTAGAATGCTTCAATGGATCCCGGTGATTCTGAGGTTTTTTTTTTTATGACATATTGTAATTCATGATAGTGGTAAGATTTTTTTTTACATGACTTGCGTTTATTTGTGAAAAAATGGAAATTTGGCAAAAATTTTGAAAATTTCGCAATTTTCCAACTTTGAATTTTCATGCCCTTAAATCACAGAGATACTGTATGTCACACAAAATACTTAATAAGTAACATTTCCCACATGTCTACTTTACATCAGCACAATTTTGGAACCAACGTTTTTTTTCGTTAGGAAGTTATAAGGGTTAAAAGTTGACCAACGATTTCTCATTTTTACACCACCATTTTTTTAAGGACCGCATCACATTTGAAGTCACTTTGAGGGGTCTATATGATAGAAGATACCCAAAAGTGACACCATTCTAAAAACTGCACCCCTCAGGCTGTGTTTCCACAGTCAGTAGTCGGCAGCACATGTCAGCTGCATTCCAAAGCACTGCCGGCTTTTGAGCGTAGGTGATTCCGTATGTGTTCATTGAACTGTGCGCATTCACCGCGTCCAATACATGGTACGGGTGAGATTTAGCTTGTGGAGACTTGCATCTCCACAAGATAAATTGACATGCTGCGGTCTGGAAAGACGCGCTGCATGTTCCGTCTCCATGGGTGATCTGCGGGCGTCTGTGCACGCATAGAGGGCATGGGATTTCTTAAAATCCCATCCACTATGCTGCAACATCTGGATGCTGCGGGTTGCAAGCTGCGGATGTACGCAGTGTCCAACCCACATTACTTACTGACCATTTGAACATACCCTCAAGGTGCTCAAAACCACATTCAAGAAGTTTATTAACCTTTCAGGTGCTTCACAAAAAATAACTTCAGATCAATTTTTTTTTTATTTTGACAAAGGTAACCGGAAAATATGGACCCCAAAATTTGTTGTGTCATTTTTCCAGAGAATGACGTTACCACATATGAGGGAGAAAACCACTGTTTGGGCACACGGCAGAGCTCGGAAGAGAAGGAGCACCATTTGACTTTTTGAATGCAAAATTTGCTTGAACAATTGGTGGACGCCATGTCGCATTTGGAGAGCCTCTGATGTGCCTAAACAGTGAAAATCCCCCACAAGTAACACCATTTTGGAAACTAGACCCCTCAGGGAACTGATCTAGATGTGTGGTGAGCACATTGAACCCTCAGATGCTTCACAGAAGCTTATAACTTTGAGCCGTAAATATAAAAAAATATCAAATTTTCCCCACAAATATGTTTTTCATAAGGGTAACAGGAGAAATTGCACCATACAATTTGTTGTGCAATTTCTCCTGAGTACGCCGATACCCCATATGAGAGAGAAAACCACTGTTTGGGCGCGCGACAGACCTTGGAAGGGAAGGAGCACCATTTGACTTTGTGAATGTAAAATTTCCTGGAATCATTAGCGGATGTCATGTCCCATTTGGAGAGTCCCTGATGTGCCTAAACAGTGTAAATCTCCTACAAATGAACCCATTTTGGAAACTAGACCCATCAAGGAATGTACTGTATTTAGGTGCATGGGGAGCACCTTCAACTCCCAGGTGTTTCACAGAATTTTATAACGTTGAGCCGTGAAAATAATAAAATCACATTTTCCTCCCAAAAATGTTATTTTAGCCCCAAATATTGCTTTTTCATAAGGGTAAGAGAAATTGCACATGCAATTTGTTGTGCAATTTCTCCTGAGTACGCCCTTACCCCATATGTGGGGTAATACTACTTTTGAGCCACAGTGCAAGTCTCAGAAGGGAAGAGGCGCCGTATTGGAGTTCAGCTTTTGCTGGAATGGTTTGAAGGTGCCATGTCTCTGAGGTGCCAGAACACCAGAAACCCCCATAAGTGACCCCATTTTACAAACTACACTTCCCAATGAATTCATCTAGGGGTGTATTGATCATATTGACACCATGGGTGTGTCACAGAATGTTATACCATTGGGCAGTGAAGACAAAATAACTAAATTTTTACCACCAAATTTTAGTTTTAGCCCTAGATTTTACATTGCCACACAAGAAGTGGGTAAATACGGTGCCAAAATTTGTCCCACAATTTGTACTGAACATGGCAATACCCAATATGTGGCTGTACAGTACTACTTAGCCATACGGAGAGACTCAGGAGGAACGGAGAGCTATTTGCCTCCTGGACCACAGATGTTCCTAGAACAGTTTGCAAACTCCATATTCAGAGCCCCTAATTAATAGACGAGCAGAATCCCCTCTCAAGTGACCCCCTTTTGGAAATTATACCCCTTGGGGAATTTATTGATAGGTGTAGTGACAATTTTGACTCCAAGGGTATTTTCCAGAAACAAGCAGTAAATTAATGTTGCCAATTAAAAATTGAAAACTGCCGTTGTAGTGATCAGTACGCTGTAGTGACCAGTACATTGCGGTCACCAGTACGTTATGCCCAACCTGTACTTCTGGAGGCATGCACCTGTAAGTTAGGCAGGCTCTCATCGCTTCAGAAATGCCAAAAGTGGGCTCAATATTTGGTTTAAGTACACTGTGGGGCTCAGAAGGGAGGGGTCATTTGGATTTGGGAGTGCAGAATTTGCTGAATTTCTTTTGACGGCTGAGGAGCCATTTTGCTTTTCCAGAGCCTTTGTACTACCAGTAACGTGGAAGCCCCCTATATTTCCACTAACAGATGACAGACCTGAGTGAGGGCTTGCTTTTTTTTGTGGATTGAGTTGAAGCTTTTATTGGGAGCATTTTACATAACGTTTGGGATCACATTTATCCGTCACTCTATGCCGAGCACTTACTATGTGGTTTCCATATAAATCTCTGCGTGACGTAATTCAGATGAAACCCCAAGGGATCTATTTACTATAATGAGGCAGCAGAGTTACTCTGGACTCCACCTGGCCTCTGTTCAGCGGTGTCCTTCTTTGCAGAAGTTCACAAAGCTGGCCAACGGCACTTTTTTGCAATCCTAAAAAGACAGACAGCGCCGTATCACAGGTCAGACGGCGTCCGCAGTGCTTCGATCTGCCTCACTATAGGGAATCTTCAGAGATTTAAACTGAAACCCCGAAGTAAGCGCTCAGCACAGAGGGCAGGATAAATGTGCGTCGAGCCTTACAGTGAACTTTGGGAGGCATGAAAAAATCAACAGCATGTGAAGAGTGGGTTCTATTTAATTTTTATGCTTTTCATCGTGCGTTATAAGTGATTAGGGGACTTTATTCTTCAGGTCGGTGATTACTGAGATACCAGATTTATATTGGGTATTTAGGTTTGGCAGCTGTCACACACTAAAAGATGCTTTTTATTGCAAAAAATAGCTGTTGCATCACCACATTTTGAGAGCTATAATTTTTCCATATTGTGGCTCACAGTCATGTGAGGTCTTGTTTTTTACGGACGAGTTGATGTTTTTATTGGTACCATTTTTGGACACATGACATTTTGACATTTTTTTATTTCTATTCCGATTTTTAGGAGGCAGAATAAACAAAAACCAGCAATTCAGGATTTTTTTTTTGGGGGGGGAGGTTATGCCGTTCTGTGTGTGATAAAATTGGTAAGGCAGTTTTATTCTTTGGGTCAGTACGATTACAGCGATACCTCATTTAGATAGGTTTTTTTATGTTTTGGCCCTTTCATACAATAAAAACTATTTTATACAAAAAATAACTATTTTTGCATCACTTTATTCTGAGAGCTATAACTTTTTTATTTTTCCGATAATGTAGCAGTATTGCAGCTTGTTTTTTGCAGGACAATATGACGTTTTCACCGGTACCATATTTATTTATATCCATCTTTTTGATCCCATTTGATTCCACTTTTTATTCGGCAGTATGAGGATAAAACATTGTTTTTTTTCCTTTTTTTATGGTGTTCACTTAAAGGGGTTAACTAGTTTGACAGTTTTATTCATCGGTTTGATGCAGATGCGGCGATACTAAATATATATACTTTTATTTTATTTTTTTTTCAAATATTTATTTAGAGATACAATATCATTTGATTTTTTATTATTATTTTAAAATTTTACATTTATCTAACTTTTTTACTTTGTCCCACTATGGGACAATTATTTTTTGCAGGCTGATCGTTTCTACAGCATGGAGATGCAGCAGCATCCCCATGCTGCAGAAACTGTCAGCTCTGCACTGACAAACTTGCTCATCATTCACTGGGCATAATCAGCAAGTTTTCTATGTCTGGTGACCCAGATGTCGTCATGACGACATCTGGTCAGCATGGCAACAATCAGGACCTCGCCTCACACAGTGTGTTTCTCCAAAACAAAGTCAGAGGGGCTGTCAACCCTCTGCCGGCTCCTGGAATGCTCCCATCTCATTCAATCGCAGCATTTGGGGGGTTAAAGTGCCGGGAGCAGTCCGTGACCACTCCAAGCACTTAGTGCTGGGTGTCAGCTGTCAGAATCACGCAGAAATAATAATCAGTCCCTGGTCAAATGCAGCCAGGGCACATGGATGGATTATTACGTCTAATGTCAGAAAGGGATTAATATGTGATTTACTTATTAAAAACTTTTTAATCTAAAATCTGTTATACTCCGCATTTCTCCTCCTTTCACATGGTTGCTTGGAGTGGGTTTCCTCTCATTGTGGTTTCTCATACCACATTGTGGTGTTGTGTTCTATACACAATATGTTACTAGGCTATGTGTTTTAGGTATTTATTTGTGTAACTGTAGAAAACATCATTCATATTTTCCAATGGAAAAAATTCATCTCATGTCCAGGACAGAGCACATTACAAGTTTATTTGACACTTAGAGGCTCGGTTGCTTCCAGAAGATGACACAGGTCATTTCTTTTCTAATGACTCCACACATAGTGTAGCATTAAAATCTTAGCTGTCAATATCAACTGGAAGTATGTGAAGATTATCGCTTGTCTTTTCTCCTCCCAATGGTAAAGGAAGTGTCCACTTTATTCATTGGGGAGGCTTTAATCTCAGTCTGGTAACAAGGAGGCTGTGGGGCTGGTGAAGTGCTCAGTCTATAGTCATCGGTTCCTGGAATTTAGAACTTTTGACACGAGCGGTTTTATTGAGGTCCTGTTGTTAGCTGTTACTGGCATTAGACTTGGAGCAGATGGTAAAGTCACAAGGGCATGGGCTTATTTTCGTCTTCACTTAATAACTGATCGTTTTTTGGCACTCAAAGAATGTTCTATAAATACCTGTATGCTATAATTACCAAATTGTGCATTCATCAAGGGTGTCTCTATCTTCAGCCTGATTATAGTGGTGTTATGGGAAAATAGGAATTCAGTTATTAGGGAGCAGATGAAAATAACACAGTGGAAATCATAGAAATGATGGGCAAAAACTGATGTATTTTATTAGATACATAAAATTACAAAAACAGTCACATTGCTAATAATTTGTATGGTATATCACATGGGACATGAATGGGAAAACTTTGGTATTGGTTAATGTTGGTTGTTAAACGATATGTGGTAAATTGGCTTTTATTATAGATTCCTGTTCTGTCCACGTAGCTTAGACTTGTTTAGGGGTTATACTTCTGGGGGACAATACCAACCATTGTAATCTGATTATATACTTTATCAGAGATATGTTCCTGACCACTATGTGTACTACCATTAAAATATGACTCTTGACTTACAATTTAATATATAATCCACCCACTTTGTCCACAGTCTTCACCCCTTCTACAGTATCTCTTCCTTATTCTCTGAAATCTTGAACTCTTCCCATCCATTGACCCCATTATTTCTTATCTTCTGACTTTTCATACCGCCGTCCAGTGTCAGACTGATGTGGCAAAGTGCAGCCAGTGACATTTATTCTTCGGGCCCATTGTTCAGCTACATGCAATAATAATCTGACCCAAGTACACAAATTCACTTTTGCATCTATGTTATATTAATATGGCTAGCATGTTTAATGAATGATTAGATGATACCTTTTTCGCACTCCTACACATGGGCCTACTGGAGGATTCTCTGGTTCCCCTGTGGGAATTCCCCGTCAATTCTCAACAAGCTAGTACAGAACCTAAGTATAATATAATTGTACCCTCCGGGTACTTGAAAATGTTATAGTTGGCTACCATTAGTGTTCTTACTATTAGTTTATTGAGACTACCAGAAAAGAGATGAGAAATATTCGATATTTGAATAGAAGCCCAGTATTTCTTTTTTCTGTCATATATTCACCTTAATAATCAAAATGAACTTGATTATTACACATTTTTTAAATATTTTTAATTGTGTGATTTATTTTTGTTCAATGTATCTACATCATATATGAGACTCCTCATGGCTATTAAGCAGATGTGACTGTAATGGAAACTATTCGGGGGCAATGTCGGGCATATGTGGCAGAGCTAGTGCACCTTTTATTGCACTCAAGCAGCTCGACATTCAGGAACAGCTGGAGTGCTGTATAATACAAGGTGTTTCATTCCCCTTGTGTAAACATTTGATTTTACTAATATATCGATGTCAATTAACCTACATTGACGTGTAATATATTTATACAATCCAACAAAAATAATAATAAATAAATAACAGAAAACATACAAGTAAATAATTGTAATGGGAATTGTATCTATAGTTTTGCAAATTCAAGTGTAAAATTTAGTATAAATGCTTCCTAGACTAGGCACTTATCAGACTTGGGTAAATGCATTTATATTTCCCTATATTTATTTATTTAGTGTTCGCTGCTTCTGTTGCTTTTTACTTTATATTTGTAACCATTTTGAACTTCTTTTTTTTATTATAGAAAGTTACTTTTTCCCTGCAGTTCCAATTTTTTTTAAATAAAAACATATGAATAGCTAGGGGTCAAACTAACAAGAACTTGCCTTGTTTTCTATTTCTTTGTTGTTGTGAGCTCACACTTTTTTATTGACACAAATACTGTTTTTTGGTGTTTGACTTAGGTTAACAATTTATTATTTTAATTGTTTATCAGATACAGACTTAGAGTGATCAAGGACCATTAGCTTTAGTTATGATTTGAGGTAACATAATAGCCCCTTAATCACTGTAGCTACGATTTGGGGTAATATAATGGTCTCTTATCAGTCACTATAGCTTGATTTGTGGTAAAAAAAACAAAAAACGTTCATTTATTGACCAATGGACAGTTAGTTATTAATTACCAGTACTAGGACTATGTTTTGTTTCCATATTGTATAAAGACTATAAAAAAAGCTTGTCAAGTAATATATTTATGTATTTTTAGTTTTATGATTAGTTGAAGAAATTAACAAAAAAAAGCAAAAAAAAAAAATATTTTAATAAAGGGCAAGATATTTAAATAAATGAGGAATCCTAAAGCTTAAATGGGATGCAAACTATTCATTGAAATTTCTTAAGTGATCATTTCTGTGTGTTGCTTATGAAGTACGTGGAGGATAGACATCAGAAAATTTCCATAATTCATAGTCCATTACACATTGTGAAGGCAAGAAATTTTACAGGGCAGTAACATTTCAAATACTTCAAGTATTAGTATGTATGTTTTTAAAGAGATCATGGACAATAAAGTAAAAATGTAATTTGTCGATTGAGTCAATACCACTTGAAAAGTTTTAAAGCCCACTCTATATTTGCCATAGAGTAACGAGTTTACCAATTCTCATATGTTTGACTTAATCAAGTGTAGACTCCTCAGCACCACAAAACTCAGTCAACTATGTAAGTTAGGATTAGTTGAGACCTAGGTGATACTTCTCCATGTCCAGAGCTAAACGAACAACTTGGCAAAAACCTTTAACATCCAGATAGTACTGGCAGTGAGCCCTGTTTCTCACTAAAGAAAAATCATTTCAAGTGCTCAGAGGTGGATGTGATTACTATGTCAATCATTACGTCGTGTTCCACAGCTTTCAGTTTGTCAGCTCTTTGTTCTTCTTTCTTCATATCTCTTGCAGAAAGTCTACAGGAAAAAGTCCCACTTTTCGTCCAGTCAAGACTTTGATGTAACCATTTACTTCTTCTCCTTTCTGTACCACAATCTAGATCAAGGACACAACAGGTTAATTACTAAACAAGATTACACTGGAAAATACTTTTTAAAGGGAACCTGTCAGCAGGATTGTGCTCAGTAACCTACAGACAGCGTCAAGTTGGCGCCATTACACTGATTAAAATGATACCTTTGTTGTTGATCGGATAATTGCATGGACATTATACATGCGATAATGCTACACCATCGGGGCCGCCGCCTGCCTGTTGAATGTGAATTTTTTTTTCAAAATATATAATATCCAGTATGTAAAATAGAGGGCATGTCACTGAGGGATCAGTGACCTGTCATAAGCCATACAGATGAGCGCCACATGAAGACACCCCGAAGCACGAGCATATCATTAACTGAAAATAAAGATTAAACAACAACCACAAGACAGCTTTCGTCAACCAAGGTATCATTTTAATCAGTATAACGACGCCAACCTGACAGTGTCTGTAGGTTACCCAGCACAATCCTGATGACAGGTCCCTTTAACATTGCCAGCCCTAAAATAAAGATGTATAGGATTAAGAAAAAAAAACAAACATTATATATTTACTTCTAGAAACAGTGCTATAGTTCATAGTCTGAATCTTCTATTGCAGCTCATCTCTAATGAAGTAAATACTAGCTCTGAATAGGCCAAGGACACAAGTGGACCTGCTCTTGTGCAACCCTTTCCCTAGCCTAATTCTTTGTAAATCAATTAATAATTGACAATTAAAACCACAACAGTTGTACAGACAGCACACATTAGGACATAATATGAGATTATGTTTGCTTTGCAGAGTAATAAAAGGTTGTGGCATTTAGGAACATTCATTTGATACCCTATACACATTTGTTACTAACCATCGAATGTGGCTGTAGAAAAAGAGAAAACTGATACCACCACAATAAACTGACCAAAAAAAATTAAATAAACAGTATAAATAAAAGTATAAAAGACTGCACACTTTTTTACCTGGTCTTTCTTGAGTGTGATCTGTCCAATTTCTCTATTTCCCACAAAGGATCGGGTTACCTTGTATACTCTCTCACCAGCTCGGACACGAATGATGAAATTAGCTGGAAAGTAGCCAGCTTTCTCACCAATTTTACCCTAAAGTTAGAAAATAAATCAAACTAAAATTACTTCAGGCTAAAATGTAAACACTATGCAGGGTCTTATTCTTAGAAAAAACAGTGCTATGTCGCCGATGTCTTACTCAACTGCTCCAGTGCTGGGCTGTTTGTCCCTCTGGCTGGTTGGCTCCCTCTGATCCCGTAATGCATCAAATTACCATGGTAACCTGGCCTACACCTCTTATGCTACAGTAAGGTCTTATAGGCTGGATCGGGTGGTGATGCACCGTCTTAGTATTCAAGTAGTCTGGCATGCTTGGCTCTACCATTCCCCTGGGCTCTGTTACTCAGTTCTACTAAACTTTTCTGGATTTGCTTATACAGTGTTCCGCCTGCCAAATCCAGCTCTGCTGTACCATTAGGCTTGGCTATTTCAATTGTGTCTCCTTACAAACCCAGTTGTGCTATTCCTCTGGACTCTGCAACCCACGAGTGTGCTTTCTGACATACTCAGCTCTGCCATACTTCTGAACTCTGCTACAAAAGATTGGGTTATAGCATTGGTGTAGCACTGCATACTATTCACGGTTTTATTTCCTTGCACAGCAACAGTGCAGGAAACTGAAGTCAGATCCATTCAAGAGCTGGGTGGTCTAGATTGCTGCTGTGGATGTAAAAATTGAAAAAGGACACATTTTCATTTTCAGGATAGGTGGTATTCCATAGATTGTGTCCTATTTCCTTACTATCAATTGATAAGATAGGAAAAGACCTTTAAGTAGATGAATAACATATCTGTCTTTAATAAATGGATGCACATACCCTCCACCACTCTTCATTGGAGTCATCAATGACAGTGATTCTATCTCCAGCCCTGTAATTAAAAATAATGTATCGTGAATATATTTCACTTTATATGAGCAGACATTGACACTATTATATACAGTATAAATGTCTGCATATTATTAGTTCCATGTATGTTCTTCAGTTTGTCAGTGATAAATCTTTGATTTGAAGAACTATCAAACTTAATACTTACTGGAAATCTAGGTCATCCTTCTCCAAGGCTTTGAAACGGTAAAGAGCAACAAAATAGTGAGATTGCATGAAGCCAGGTTGTGCCTTCTTATTCTGATATGGGAAAAATATGAGATATTGTACAAATCAATGTCACGAATCAGTGGAATTTCAGTAACTAAGATAGGCTCATTCATACATTGCAAAAGATATAAAATAACTAAGGCAGCGGGAAAGGTAATCTGGAGAATATACTGTTTGCAGACTCTACAAGTACAGAACACATCTCCTACTGATCAGAGAAATTACATAAACATTTCTTGTGGGTTAGGCAGCTATAGGAGGCTTGAGAACAACTAGGAGGATCAAAAACCGGAGCAAAATTACAGTTATCGTGCTATGTAGGAATTGGCATTCACATTGTTTTTAATTTCCCTTCTTCCAAGAGCCATAACTTTTTGTATTTCTCCATCCATGTGAGGGTGTCACAAGTGTGTCACATCCTCCTGGGAGATTTGGGGTTAGGCGATCTTTACATACTGAGAATCGCAGGTCTTCCATTTAGTCTGTGTGTTTTGTTTCTCATATTAAATGGACTTCGTTTCCTTTGGTGCAGAAGAGGTTAACGACTCTTTCTATGCTGGTTAGAGACATGCAGCTCCATTTCACAGCTGCTCCTGATCTGCTAATTTTCTCCCTCTATAAAACCTGGCCAGACCTTCTCATCCCTGCCTGTAAAAGTTTACTTCCTGGCTTACTGGAGTTGGTGTGCTGAAGTTGGAGTTCGTACTTGCTGTTGGAGATTGTCGCATGCTGTTTTTGGGTGTATGCTTTCTCCATTATCCTATTCCCATTTAGTTTGTAAATTCCTATACTTCCCTTTATTCTTCTCTATCCTTGGTGAGTGTTTTTGTATGTAAGTTTCTTTTTGTTATTCTTGTTTGTCTTACGTGTTTATACACTAACAAATCTGTCCCAGGCCTCCTGATGGAGGTGGAAGGGACAGCTTAGGACATTAACAGGAGCACAGTAAGGTTGGAGACTCAGGCTTCAGTTACGGTCCCAAATCCAGTTACAATTTGAGGCCCCTATTCCTTACCGAAGAACATCATAGCATGACATTGGGCTTGTATTTTTGAGTTGAAGTTTTCAATGACACCATTCATTTTAACACTCAAGGTACAGGAAAATGGGGAAAAATCCAAATGAAGTGAAATAGTGCAAAAAAGCCATTCTGCACTTTTTAGTTAGATTATGTTTTAATGGTGTTGATACTGCAGTAAAAATAACCTGGCAATATGATATGCCCGGTTAGAATGATTGCTGTGATAGCGAACATATTTTTTTTATTCATGTAATGGAAAAAAATCAAATTTGCTTGTGCTGCTTTGCTCCGTGGCTCACAATGATTTCATTATTGGGTGATGGAGCTTTGTAAAGGTTTCCTGTTGCATTTTGTGTAGTGCTGCAGCAACCAAAAAAATGCAACTCAGTAGTTTAAATTTTTTTCTTGTTACGCTGTTTACCAATAGGCTTAATTAATTGTGGACTTTGATAAATTGGACTTTGTGTACATGGAGAGAACATATATGCTTCGGCTTTTTTTTATTCCTTTATTTTAATGGAGTAAAAGAGGGGTGATTAACATTTTTATATTTTATATTTTTGAATTTCTTTTTCTATTTTTAGAAACATTTTACGTTATTTTTTCAGTCTCAGGGGACTTGAACTGCTATATACTGCAATAGAAAAGTCATAGTCTCCTATGAATGCCAGCCACAGGTTGGTATTCATAGGGGTCTTCAGTAGGAGCTGAGGAGCTGCCATGACAATCCATTGGCACGTGAGGTGAGGACAATAGTTGCTTGGAATGGTGCGCCCCCAATTATTGACCAGAGCATTTATTGATTGACCTGCTACTGGTAAAGGCATATGATGGCTAAACAACACAGCAATCATCTGCCAGCAATAATGCAGGCTTTGATCAAGCTTGAAAGACCTGGCCCCAACATATGATGTAATAGTACATTATATGTCAGAAAGGGGTTAAAACAAAAACTGGTTGAACTTGTCATTGTTTCCTGGTATTTTACTATTATGAAGGTGCACAGCATTTCTTCATTTGTTAAATGGGCAAGTTTGTTAAAAAAACTCCAACAAAACTATGAGACTGGTTGTAAAAAAAAAGTTTTCCGAGTGAATCACGTTCCCATTTAATGCACAATTCCTGAACTGCAGTAGTTTTAAGCTGCATGGCAGTCATGTTTGTGCTGCCCCATCAGGCATTCCCCTTATTATTGGCATCTACCTCTTTCATTGTCTAATATTTAACATTTTGATGACCAGGTTCAACCTCGTATTGTCCTATACAATAACAATAAATGCTTGTTTTATACTCAGTGTTATATTTAGCAGACTTTGATCATGTCTTAGAAGAAGGTGGCACATTTTGAAAAACAGTCATTTACCTTTGCATCTTGTGCGTTTTTATCTCCTTTTTTGTCACCATCAGGAGAATCTAGGATTAAACAAGACAGCAATGGTGGGAATGACACTTGTGCAGCATATTTCTTTTTGAGACCTGAAAGCTCTTTTCAGAAACAATTAAAACACGTGTCTTGCAATTATGATTACTCATTTATAATTGGAGCTCATTATCTCCCTGGAGAGGATAAAAAGCTGAATTGACCTTCTGTGGAATCATAAGTCTGACCTTCACGTCAAAAGAAGATATTACTGAGAGCAACTATTACTGGCTAAACTGTTCCTTTTACACATAACTCTCTGTGGGTTGTAAGGTGCGCTGTAGATATTAACACTCATGAAAAAAATGTTTTCAACACAATTGGAGACTAATAGGATATGGTAAATCCACAATCTCTGAATCTGTTATTAGTTGTACACCATCAAAGATCATGAGAGAAGGCACTAACCTTCCTGCTTCCCTTCCTCTTGTTTTGGGGGCTCTGGTTCTTCATCAATCATAGCAGCAGGCTGGGGGGGTAGAAGCAACACAGTCATGTATACACAGGAAGATAAAACAAGGGCAATTTTAATCAGAATATTTTCTTTATATTCCTACACTTCATAGCGTTTAGCAGCACAATTATCATATCAGTGCGGGGCTCATTTTCCAGTCAAGCGCTGTACTCATTTGCACAGGAATGAAAGTCGGCAAAAAGACCTTGGAAAAGTTTGAACTTCATTTCTCCTAGAGAGTTAGTGAATAAAATGCAGATAAAACAAAAAATCTCCACATGGTGTTGACACAGTGAAAACTGATCAAAATAGGGCACAGGAAAGAGATAATGGCAAAATTCATTATATACTGAGGCTGTTGAAGAACCAAAATACAGTATATCTAAGCAGGAATGGAAACCAGGATGTATGTGCTCGAGGAAGTGAGCCAACAAGCCACTCTACTTTGGCCCAGCATTTAGTTATGTCAACAGTCTCTTTCAGAGTACAGAATATTGATCCACAAAAGGGCTGAATTTGCCAATCATATAGCATATTAAGTGCAATGCTGAAGAAATTTAACATTTTATATTATGTTATACAGGAGCCTCTCACAAAATTAGAATATCATCAAAAAGTTATTTTATTTCAGTTCTTCAGTACAAAAAGTGAAACTCATATATAGAGTCATTACAAACAGAGTGATCTATTTCAAGTTTTTATTTCTGTTTATGTTGATGATCATGGCTTATGTGGCGCCCCTGGGGTCGAGTCGCCACAAAGTACTGCACCTCATCCAGAGGTGTGGTATTCCACTCTCAGGTAAGGAGGGGGCACTTCACAGAACCCTAATACCAGCATCCAACACTAGACACTTCAGTCAGAGCACCTGGTCATACCCTTAGGGAGGATGGCCTCATCCCAGGCTGGAGGGGGGCATATAGGTAGAGGGTGTGGGTGGAGACAAGGAGTCTGTAGGGAGAAGGAGAGAAGAGCAGACGTGAGAGAGAGGGAAGCAGAAAGATCAAGACAGACAGAAAGAAGTTCCCAAAGAGAGGGAACTGAAGGAAAGTGAAGCTAAAGAAAGAAGAGAAGGAAGGGGTCCTAGAGGCACGGGTAGTGAGAAGTCCACCCATGAGGCTCGCATTCACGCTAACCATAGTCAAGTGGAGGGACCAGGTCGCAGTCAGGGGACAGGCCCCATTCTAGTAGAAAAACTAAGGACTCAGCTAGATAACCGGAGGTTGTGGCTTTTGCAAGAAGCACAGCCACATCTGCACACATTCACTGAAAAGGCAGCCATATAGGATCCAGGGGGACTTAAAGCTCACCGCCCGACAAAATCAGAGGCTGCTGGCTTGGGACAGTGTGTGGCAGGCGCAGTGCAGGAGAAGAGAAGCCAGTGCACTTACAGCCAATGAAAACTAAAAAGTCATTATTTCAGTAAATTAGAATACTTAACAAAAAACACCTGCAAAGGCTTCCTAAGCACTTAAAAAGGTCCCTTAGTCTGTTTCAGCAGGCTCCACAATCATGGGGAAGACTGCTGACTTTACAGATATTCAGAAGGCAGGTATTGACACACTCTACAAGGATGGTAAGCCACAAAAGGTCATTGTTAAAGAAGCTGGCTGTTCACAGAGCGCTGTATCCAAGCATTTTAATGGAAAGTTGAGTAGAAGGATAAAGTGTGGTAGTAAAAGGTGATCAAGCAACTGGTATAACTGCAGCCTTGAAAGGATTGTTAAGAAAAGGCCATTCAAAAATTTGAAGGAGATTCACAAAAAGCGGACTGCTGCTGGAGTGATTGCTTCAAGAGCCACCACACACAGACGTATCCATGACACGGGCTACAAGTGTCGCATTCCTTGTGTCAAGCCACTCATGACCAATAGACAATGCCAGAAGCGTCTTGTCTGGGCTAAGGATAAAAAGAACTGGACTGTTGCTCAGTGGTCTAAAGTGTTGCTTTCAGCTTAAAGTAAATGTTGCATTTCATTTGAAAATAAAGTCATCACAGCCGTCTACCAGGAAATTATAGAGCACTTCATGCTTCCCTCTGCTGACAAGCTTTTTGCAAATGGAAATTTAATTCTCCAGCAGGACTTGGCACCTGTCCACACTGCAAAACATACCAATTCCTGGTTTATAAACAACAGTATCACTGTGCATGATAGGCCAGAAAAGTTGCCTGACCTTAACCCCATAGAGAATCTATGGTGTAATGTCAAGTGGAAGATGAGACACCAGACCCAACAATGCAGACGAGCTGAAGGCTGCTATCAAAGCAAATTGGGCTTCCATAACATCTCAGCAGTGCCATAGGCTGATCGCCTACATACCACGCCGCATTGATACAGTATTTGATGCAAAAGGATCACTGACCATGTATTGAGTGCATTTACTGAACATATATTTCAGTAGGCCAACATTTCGGATTTTAAAGGTAACCTGTCACCCCGTTTTTTCAGTATGAGATAAAAATACCATTAAATAGGGCCTGAGCTGTGCTGTACAATAGTGTATTTTGTTCGCATATGCCGAGTTCGCATATCGGCTTCAGGAAAATGGCCGCCGCGATCTCCATCTGCGCACGCGTGGCATCCCGCGGCCATTTTCCTGAAGCCCCGGGCAGCAGAGCGCTCCATCTGCGCACGCGCGGCCTCAGGAAGATGACCGCCGCCAGCGATAAAGCGGTGAATAGCGCAGAACACGCTCTTTTTCTTCAGCTGTGCAGTGCATTCCGCTGTTGGGCATGCGCAAACCACTATGCCACCAACGGAAAGATAAGCAAGATCTGGGGGAGAAGAAGCGATTTCACCACGCCCATTTGACCAGACCACCTTGATTGAGAGGCGAAAACGGCGACTTTGGTAAGGTATTTCGGCAGCATAGGTGGGGAATCAGGGTACACAAAATACACTATTGTCCAGAACAGCTCAGGCCCTATTTAATGGTATTTTTATCTCATACTGAAAAAACGGGGTGACAGGTTCCCTTTAAAATCATTTTTCAAGCTGGTGTTATAAAGTATTCTAATTTACTGAGAAATTTACTTTTGTGTTTTCATTAGCTGTAAGCCATAATCATCAACGTTAAGGCCCCTTTCACACATCAGTTTTTTGCTGTCAGTCACAATCCGGCGAATTTTGAAAAAAACAGATCTGGCAAAAGTTGCCGCCGGATACTTTTTTTCTCATAGACTTGTATTAGTGATGGATGGCCTCACATTTCATCCGTCATTCACCGGATCCGTCGAAAATTGTCGGTCCGGGGGCCGGAGAAAACGGACATAGTAATGTTTTTTGTGTCCGTTGAAAAAAACGGACAGCGACGGATTCTGTTCTTTTAAACTGAGCATGCTCCGATTTTTTTTAGGATACAATTAGCCGGATCAGCTAATTTTTTCAAAATTCAACGGATTGTGACTGATGGCAAAAAAATGATGTGTGACAGCAGTCTAACAGAAATAAACACTTGAAATAGATCACTCTGTTTGAAATGACTCTATATAATATGTGAGTTTCACTTTTTGTATTGAACAACTGAAATAAGTTAACTTTTTGATGATATTCTAATTTTGTGAGAAGCTTCTGTATGTACTATACATACATTAACACACGCCTTAACATTGAAATACACACGCCTCAACACACAGATACAGTGGGGCAAATAGATATTTGATACACTGCCAATTTTACACGTTTTCCCACCTACAAAGAATGGAGAGGTCTGTAATTTTTATTGTAGGTACATTTTAACAGTGAGAGGCAGAATCTTAATAAAATCCAGAAAATCACATTGTATGATTTTTGCATAATTAATTTGCATTTTAATGCATCAAATAAGTATTTGATACAATAGAAACACAGAACTTAATATTTGGTACAGGAACCTTTGTTTCCAATTAGAGGTCAGACGTTTCCTGCAGTTCTTGGCCAAGTTTGCACACACTGCAGTAGGGATTTTGGCCCACTCCTCCATACAGATCTTTGAGGTTTCAGGGTTATCATTATTATTATTATTAGACATTTTTATAGCGCCATTTATTCCTTGGCACTTTACATGTGAAAAGGGGGCAAATATAGACAAATACAATAAACATGAGCAAAAACAAGGCACTAACAGGTACAGAAGGAGAGAGGACCCTGCACGTGAGGGCTCACAGTCTACAGGGGAAGGGTGAGGATACACTAGGTGAGGGTAGAGCTGGTTGAGCGGCGGTTCAGTAGGTTGAGGATCACTGCAGGCTGTAGGCTTGTTGGAATAGGTGAGTATTCAGGTTCTTTTTGCAGGTTTCCATTTTAGGCGAGAGTCTGATGTGTTGGGGTAGAGAGTTCCAGAGTATGGGGGAAACACGGGATTAGTCTTGGATGCAGTTGTGGGAAGAAGAGATAAGAGGGGAGTAGAGAAGGAGATCTTGTTAGCATCGAAGGTTGCATGTAGGTAAGTACTGGGAGACCATGTCACAAATGTATGGAGGAGACAGGTTGTGGATGGCTTTGTATGTCATAGTAAGGGTTTTGAACTGGAGTCTCTGGACGATAGGAAGCCAGTGAAGGACTTGGCATAGGGGAGAGGCTGGGGAATAGTGGGAAGACAGGTAGATTAGTCGGGCAGCAGAGTGTAGGATGGATTGGAGCGGTGCCAGCGTGCTAGAGCCCTGGGAGGCCAGAGAGTAGGAGGTTGCAGTAGTCAAGGCAAGAGATGATAAGGATGTGCACTAGTGTTTTTGTGGTTTCGCGGTGAAGGAATGCGCAGATCCAGGAAATATTTTTGAGTTTGAGACAGCAGGAGGAGGCAAGGGCTTGAATATGTGGTTTGAAAGAGAGGGCAGAGTCGATGATCACCCAGAGGCACGGCGTGTAGGACTGGGGAAAGTGAGCAGCCATTGACATTGATGGATAGGTCTGATGGAGGGGTAGAGTGAGATGGGGGAAAGATGATGGGCAACATTGAGTTTCAGCTCCCTGCAAAGATTTTCTATTGGGTTCAGGTCTGAAGACTGGGTAGGTCACTCCAGGACCTTGAAATGCTTCTTATGGAGCCCACTCCTTAGTTGCCTTGGCCATATGTTTTGGGTCATTGTGATGCTGAAAGACCCAGCCATGACCCATCTTCAATGCACTTACTGAGGGAAAGAGGTTGTTGGCCAAAGTCTTGTGATACATGACCCCATCGATCCTCCCTTCAATACAGTGCAGTCTTCCTGTCCCCTTTGCAGAACAGCACACCAAAAGTATGAGGTTTACCCCACCATGCTTCATGGTTGGGACGGTGTTCTTGGGGTTGTACTTATCCTTCTTTTTCCTTCAAATAAGATGAGTGGAGTAGATACCAACAAGTTCTATTTTGGCCTCATCTGACAGCATGACCTTCTCCCATACCTCCTCTGGATCATCCAGATGGTCATTGGCGGACTTCAAACAGGCTTGGATGTGCTGGTGTGAGCAGGGGGACCTTGCGTGACCTGCAGAATTTTAATCCATGATGGTGTAGTAAGCTACTAATGGTTATGTTTGAAACTGTGGTCTTAGCTCTCTTCAGGCCATTGACCAGGTCCTCCCGTATAGTTCTGGGATGATTCCTGACCTTTCTCAGACTAATTCTTATCCCACAATGTGAGATCTTGCATGGAGCCCCAGACTGAGGAAGATTGACAGTCATCTTGTGTTTTTTCCATTTTCTAATTATTGTGTCAACAATTGTTGCCTTCTCACCAAGTTGCTTGCCTATTGTCTGGCAGCCCATCTCAGCATTGTGCAGGTCTACAATTTTTTACCCGGTTGTCCTTAGACAGCTCTTCGGTCTTGGCCACGGCGGAGAGGTTGGAGTATGAATGACTGTGTGGACAGGTGTCTTTTTACAAGTAACGAGTTCAAATAGGTGCAATTAATACAGGTATTGAGTGTAGAGTAGGAGGGCTTCTTAATGAAAAACTAACAGGTCTGTGAGAGCCAGAATTCTTGCTGGTTGGAGCGTGACTGACTGAGTCTATGGACAGTTGTCTTTTATACAGGTAACAAGTTCAAACAGGAGCCAGAATTCTTGCTTGTTGGTAGGTGATGAAATACTTATTTAATGCAATAAAATGCAGTTTAATTATTTAAAACTCATACAATGTGATTTTCTAGTTTTTGTTTTTAGATTCTGTCTCTCACAGTTGAAGCGTACCTACAATAAAAATTATAACCTCTCCAATTCTTTGTAGGTGGGAAAACTAGCAAAATCATCAGTGCATAAAATACTTCTTTTCCCCACTGTACACAGCTCAACATTGAAATAACAAAACCAAAAAGGAAAAGTCATGAAATTACGGATTTCACAGGATCGATAGACATGTTACTGATCTGCTTTTGATGAATAAATGGAAACTAGATTTTCAACACGTCGATTTATCCAGTATTGAGTGTGAGCGCCATGTGCAGACATACAGGCATTTACACGCCTTGGCTGCTATCAAGGAGACTAATAATAGTTGTCTGAGGAATGTTCTGCCACTCTGAATGTACTTGCAATTACCGACCAAATTATGTCCCAGATGTGCTCAATATGAGACAAGTATACTACAAGCCATAATAGCATGTTTAGGCCATGAAGGCTGCTCATAGTAGCACAAGCAACATGCGATCTGGTGTTGTTGTGTTGAAAAACAACTCCTGGGACACTTTGGGAATATGGATGTACCACTGGTTCTAATTGATTCATTTTGCACTGCAAATTAAATTGGTAGTCACATACCAAGTTTAAGGCATCAGTATCTGCATAAGTTATAAGTAGACGTTAGTACAACAATGGGCTACAAGCCAGACGTCCAGTTGCAAGTATTCCATTTACCTCACCACGGTTCTCACAAGCAATCATGGTGCAAAGCAAGACAGTTGTGGAGGCTGGAATGGAGGTCTATACTCTTCAGTAATGAGTACCGCTTTTGCCTTGGACACAATTATAATTAAAGATTGGTCAGTAGACCACATGGGCAATACCATGAAGAGGCCTTAACGAAGGAACATCACTCTGGTCCAACTCCACTCCGGTCGCGATTATTGTGCGAGGTGGCATAATGTATGGTAACCCTACCCCTCTAGTTATCTTCATTCCAGGTACACTAAGGGTATGTTTCCACGTTCAGGAAACACTGCGTGTTTGACGCTGCGTAGATCCACAGCGTCAAACACGCAGCGTCCAGATGTTACAGCATAGTGGAGGGGATTTTATGAAATCCTGTCTCCACTATGCGTGGTAACACGCATCCGGCGGCCCTGCGATTCCGGACATGTGGCGTGTCTTTTTAGATAGCAGCATGTCCGTTTACCTTGCGGCGACGCTGCGCCGCCGCAAGGTAAAACACAGGGCCCTATGTGTGGTGTGCGATGATGCCGGATGTGTGCAATGAACACATCCGGCATCATCGCGTCTAAAGAAGGGGGCGGAGCGGGCTTGCCACTCCGTCCACACCGCCGGCCATCCTGAACGTGGACACGTACCCTAGCAGCTCGATGTCATACTTATTCACTTATGGATTTCATTAACATGTTTATCGATCCTGTGATTTCCATAATTCCATGACTTTTCTTTCTTGGTATTGCAATTTCAATGTTGAGGAGTGTGAGTGAGTGTATATGTGTGTGTTTGTCAGGGTAGAATTTACTTGTCTATGGCACTGCAGTAGATGAGTACTGCAGTGTTTGAAACCAGCAACTAAAGTAAAATATATCCATGTCCCACGGTGGGCCTAAGGGCTCTCCCACACTGGCGCTGATTCTCTCATGTGAAAGAATAGGGCCAATTATGCTAATAACACTTGGCTCAAACTCTGTAAGGGTATGTGTCCACATTCAGGATTGCATCAGGATTTGGTCAGGATTTTATGCAGGTAAAATCCTGACCAAATCTGCACCTGAGGTCACTGGCAGGTCACCTGCGTTGTTCTTGCACGTTTTGCTCATTGTAAGGACATGCTGCATTCTTAAAAGACGCGCCGCATGTCCGTTTTCGTGGGTCTGCCGCATGCATCTTTTAATGCATAGTGGAGATGGGAATTCATGAAATCCCCTCCACTATGCTGTAACATCTGGACGCTGCGTGTTTGACGCTGTGGCTCAATGCAGTTTCCTGAACGTGGACACATACCCTCAGAGTTTGACTTGAGTGTCATCTGAGTGTGCTCCGATTCTCTCGCATGAGAAAATTGCATCACAGGTGTGGATAGGATGGAGAACGTAATTTTTCTGTCTTCTCCATTGTCTCTGTGCGCATGCATTGGACTGCACTCAGATGACATCTATATGCAGTACGATGTTTTAGGCGCACCCATACTACTACTTTACAATTTATATGCAAAAGTTTCTTACATTTTTCTTGTCATCTTGCCCTTTTTTTCTTTCTTTATTTGCCATGATGACTCCAGTCCTTAAAGTATCAAATACAGGATCTGTGCGATTGGCAGCAGCTGTTATAGAGAAGGTGATACAGGTATACTGGAGATTCTCATGACTTGAGACATGACTACACAAATGCCTACAAGCCTTATACATTTTACAAGGTAGGACTCATTAAACGAACATATATTCGGTCCAAGTGCTTTCTGTGAGCTCCACAAACCGACTACAGAGCATATCTATATATATAAGAGGCATCGCGATTACTCGCTAATCCCGCCCCCTGCACAGTAGCTCCGCCCCACCACATCAATACAAACAATCCCGCCCCCCACCACATTACCACACACAATAACAACCCCCCACTACAATACCACACACAATCCCACCCCCCTCACCCCATTACCACACAATTCCGCCCCCACCACATCACCACAGATAATCCCGCCCCCACCACATTACCACACATAATCCCGCCCCCCCCACCACATCACCACACATAATCCTGCCCCCACCACATCACCACACATAATCTCACCCCCACCACATCACCACAGATAATCCCGCCCCCACCACATTACCATACATAATCCCGCCCCCCACCACCACACATAATCCTGCCCCCCCACCACATCACCACAGATAATCCCGCCCCCCACCACATCACCACACATAATCCCGCCCCCCACTACATCACCACATATAATCCCGCCCCCCCACCATATCACCACACACAATCCCGCCCCCCCACCACATCACCACACATAATCCCGCCCCCCACCACATCACCACACATAATCCCGCCCCTCCACCACATCACCACACATAATCCCGCCCCCCACCACATCACCACAGATAATCCCGCCCCCACCACATTACCATACATAATCCCGCCCCCCACCACCACACATAATCCTGCCCCCCACCACATCACCACAGATAATCCCGCCCCCCACCACATCACCACACATAATCCCGCCCCCCACTACATCACCACATATAATCCCGCCCCCCCACCACATCACCACACATAATCCCGCCCCCCAACACATCACCACACATAATCCCGCCCCCCCACATCACCACACACAATCACGCCCCCCACCACATCAGCACACATAATCCCTCCCCCCACCACATCACCACACATAATCCCGCCCCCCACCACATCACCACACATAATCCCGCCCCTCCACCACATCACCACACATAATCCCGCCCCCCAACACATCACCACACATAATCCCGCCCCCACCCCATTTCCACACATAAGCCCGCCCCCCCACCACATCACCACACATAATTCCGCCCCCCCAACACATCACCACACATAATCCCGACCCCCCACCACATCACACATAATCCCGCCCCCCATCACATCACCACACATAATCCCGCCCCCCCACACATAAGCCCGCCCCCCACCCCATTACCACACATAATACCGCCCCCCCCACCACATCACCACAAATAATCCCACCCCCCCAACACATCACCACACATAATCCCGCCCCCCACATCACACATAATCCCACCCCCATCACATCACCACACATAATCCCGCCCCCCACCATATCACCACACAGAATCCCGCCACCCCACATTACCACAGATAATCCCGCCCCCACCACATTACCACACATAATCCGGCCCCCCACCACGTTACCACACATAATCCTGCCCCCCACCACGTTACCACAGATAATCCCACCCCCACCACATTACCACACATAATCCCGCCCCTCCACCACATCACCACACATAATCCCGCCCCCCCACATCACCACACATAATCCCGCCCCCCACCACATCACCACACATAATCCCTCCCCCCACCACATCACCACACATAATCCCTCCCCCACCACATCACCACACATAATCCCTCCCCCCACCACATCACCACACATAATCCCGCCCCCCACTACATCAGCACACATAATCCCGCCCCCCACCACATCACCACACATAATCCCGCCCCCCACCACATCACCACATAATCCCGCCCCCACTACATCAGCACACATAATCCCGCCCCCCACCACATCACCACACAGAATCCCGCCCCCCACCACATTACCACACATAATCCCTCCCCACATTACCACACGAGGCTCTGTCCCCGCACATTACCACACAAGGCTCCTGAGCGTGCCGAGCGTTAGCTGGCTGGAAACTGCTAGTAGATCCATACAGCCAGTGAGCCACGAAACATGGCCAATTTTCCACGTGAACCAATCACAGCATGCATTATTCTGGTTTGTTTTATGAACCAAAATGATGCACGCAATGTAAAGGCAGCTCTGGCACCCGCGCATAATGCAAACAAGCATATGGAGCTGCAAATAAAGCATTTCACATCCACAATTTGCGGACATGGCTCGCCCAATTTTCAATATGAATGTCTGAAACGAGCCTTATGCAAGGTTCGGACAGTGGAGTTTTGTGGTCCATATACAGACCCCAATACTCGGGCTGACAGCGGGCCTCCTGACCAGAACTTGCAGCCTCATGCTGTGAGACTATATATGTTTGGATGAGGAGACCTGTAATCATTCAGGGCATTGCTGACCTTGTAAGATCATGAAATACACCCATCTGAGCCTAATTCCTCAATCAGATGTTCATGTTTTGGATAAGAAAAAAAAATATGTACGTGAAAAATGGATGTCTGAATGAGGTCTTAGAGAAAAAAACCTGTACAGTTAGGCTAGCCAGCTGCACCAAAACTGCTCTATTCCTACAAAGGAACTGTGATGTTGAAAATGGCATCTGATCTGCAGGCAGGATGTTAAGGAGCAGGATGATCAGAATGATGGACAGTTTTGTGGGAAAAGATTCAGTTTAATTTGTATTTCATTAATTTAAATCCCTGGAGTTTGTAAGTATGAGCCAAGTGGGCAGTCATACTAACAAGTGACAATTTTCCCTGTATATCTGTGTGCAGAGATAGCTGTCAATCACTAAGTAGGACCGCCCGCTGGACTCAGAAAGACACCAGGGATTTCAATTAATAAAATACAAATTATAATAAAAATTATACTGAGCCTTTTTCAACAAAACCTGTATATCATTCTACTTAGCTTTTCCTTTTCTATACCCTACTCACAGATCGGACTGCATGTGAAATGTTGCAGATTCCCTTTGACCTCTTCTCGACATCTACATGCATGGCACATGTATGGTGGGGGTGTATGTAGTGGGCTCAGGAATTGAGCCTGCACCATATTCCTCACCATATTCCGGCAGATGCCGACTTTGATGACTACCTATAACAGCAGCAATCAGGTCATTGCAATTAACTCCTTAAATGCCACTGTCTCTGGTTGTGGTATGCCGAAGGATGCCTATTCTGGGTATCCTTCTTCATATTGCATGATGTAATCATGGTGGTACCGATGGGTTGTCATGATTTTATATACTATAAGGCGAAAAAGTTTTTAAATGTAGTATATAAAAACCCATAAAAAATTAAATCACCCCACTTTTACCCCCATATAAAATAAAGACAGTAAAGGGAAACTATCACATCATTTGTCAATACTAAACTACCCCAATGTCTTATTAGTGATGAAATCTGCAACACTAACATGATGTCCTCAAATTAAACGTCCCAGTATTCATGTCAAAAAACTCTTTTTATCATTAGGTAATTGCAGAGTGGATCTGGTCTTTCAGTCATATGGGTGGTGCTTTCGATCGTCTTCATAATGGTCACGCCAAACGTAGTCTGATTGATGGCCTGAACCGCTTACGCAGTGACAACCAGCTCCTCGAGCATGCACAGTGACAAACAGCTCCCTGAGCATGCGCACCAAGCTCCTCGAGCATGCGCAGTGAGAAACAGCTCCCCGAGCATGCGCACCAAGCTCCTCGAGCATGCGCAGTGACAAACAGCTCCCCGAGCATGCGCACCGAGTCTATATCCCCAGCTTCATTTCCGATCTGCGCATGCTCTGAAGTTGCTGTGAGTCAGTGGCTATTTGACATTTATATTGTGAGTATGCACACCGACACCGAAAGCAGCTACGGAAAGGAACTCACTGGTTTCATGCATAGCTGTGTAAACACATTTTTGTGAGCAATTTTTTTTTCTCTGCTGAGCACAAACTTGATTTTAGCTAAAAGAAAGAGCTGCACCTAACATTCTCATATATGAACTGTCCCTAAAATAAGATGAATTATACAATTTTATTTTAGAATCATTTCCTGGTTTGAGTTGGATTTTTTCAAACCATACTGTGTTTTAAAACCACACAGAACATTAACCACCCAGCTATAGAAGACACCACAAGGCTATTAATATTATTTGTTTTATAGTATTATATAGACACTGTACAGCATTGTCATTAGCTTACTAAATGCATGGAACAGGGATTTGATGCATGGTAGAATTTTTTGAGCACTATATGGTTTTACTGTGCAGCATTGTTATTTAGGCCCAGTGAACTCCATTTTTTGCAGCTTATAGTGGTAAAACTCTTAAAGGGAAACTGTCAGCAGGGGTTTTTAGATTCCAACGAATGATGATTATTTCCATACCTCATACAGGTGCTTCTCACAAAATTAGAAAATCATCAAAAAGTTAATTTATTTCAGTTCTTCAATGCAAAAAGTGAAACTCATATATAGAGTAATTACAAACAGAGTGATCTATTTCAAGTGTTTATTTCTGCTAATGTTGATGATTATGGCTTACAGCCAATGAAAACCCAAAAGTCATTTTCTCAGTAAATTAGAATACTTTATTACACCAGCTTGGAAAATGAATTTAAAATCAGAAATGTTGGCCTACTGAAATGAATGTTCAGTAAATGCACTCAATACTTGGTCGGGGCTCCTTTTGCATCAATTACTGCATCAATGCGGCGTGGCATGGAGGCGATCAGCCTGTGGCACTGCTGAGGTGTTATGGAAGCCCAGGTTATAGCAGCCTTCAGCTCATCTGCAGTGTTGGGTCTGGGGTCTCTTATCTTCCTCTTGACAATACCCAATAGATTTTCTATGGGGTTAAGGTCAGGCGAGTTTGCTGGTCAATCAGGCACAGTGATACTGTTATTTTTAAACCAGGTATTGGTACTTTTGGCAGTGTGGACAGGTGCCAAGTCCTACTGAAAAAAGAAACTTCCACCTCCAAAAAGCTTCCAGAGTCCTCCAGACTCTGGGACCTTGATTCTAAATTAAATATAAATGTAATACAAAAGTTACTTTCATCTGAAAACGACACCTTGGACCACTGAGCAACAGTCCAGTTCTTTTTCTCCTTGGCCCAGGTAAGACTCTTCTGGTCAGTGACTGCCTTCTGGACATCTGTCAAGTCAGCAGTCTTCCCCATATTGTGGAGCCTACTGAAACAGACTAAGGCTACTTTTACACTTGCCATTGTTTTGCGACTCGTTTTTGCGGCCACAATAGATTTACGGCCGTGAAAATCAATGGGGCCGCAAAAACAACGGAAGTTTGTTTTTGCGGAGCACCATGACTTAGTGACATAGTAACATAGTAACTTAGTTAGCAATGCCAAAAAAAGACATTTGTCCATCCAGTTCAGCCTACATTCCATCGGAATAAATCCCCAGACCTACGTCCTTCTAAAGAACCTAATAATTGTATGATACAATATTGTTCTGCTCCAGGAAGACATCCAGGCCTCTCTTGAACCCCTCGACTGAGTTCGCCATCACCACCTCCTCAGGCAAGCAATTCCAGATTCTCACTGCCCTAACAGTAAAGAATCCTCTTCTATGTTGGTGGAAAAACCTTCTCTCCTCCAGACGCAAAGAATGCCCCCTTGTGCCCTTCACCTTCCTTGGTATAAACAGATCCTCAGCGAGATATTTGTATTGTCCCCTTATATATGGTTATTAGATCGCCCCTCAGTCGTCTTTTTTTCTAGACTAAATAATCCTAATTTCGCTAATCTATCTGGGTATTGTAGTTCTCCCATCCCCTTTATTAATTTTTTTGCCCTCCTTTGTACTTTCTCTAGTTCCATTATATCCTTTCTGAGCACCGGTGCCCAAAACTGGACACAGTACTCCATGTGCGGTCTAACTAGGGATTTGTACAGAGGCAGTATAATGCTCTCATCATGTGTATCCAGACCTCTTTTAATGCACCCCATGATCCTGTTTGCCTTGGCAGCTGCTGACTGGCACTGGCTGCTCCAGGTAAGTTTATCATTAACTCATTAAAACTTCTGGCTTTGCGGAATGCCATTTTTTTTCCAATACTATTTCCATAGTATTGGAAACCTGAAAAACGGCAATCCGCAAGATTTTTGCCATCTGTTATTGTGGCAGACCATGAAAATTGTGGCAATACAGCCCGCAAAAAAGGCCCGCAATAACGGGCCGCAAAAAACACAGCAAGTGTAAAAGTAGCCTAAGGGACCTTTTAAAAAATGCTTAGGAAGCCTTTGCAGGTGTTTTTTGTTAATTATTCTAACTTACTGAGATAATGACTTTTGGGTTTTCATTGGCTGTAAGCCATAATCATCAACATTAACAGAATTAAAACACCTGAAATAGATCACTGTGTTTGTAATCACTCTATATAATATATAAGTTTCACTTTTTGTATTGAAGAACTGAAATAAATTAACTTTTTGATGATACTCTAATTTTGTGAGAAACACCTATATATTCGATTGGCATTATTTCTATACATTCATATTAAATATGCATGTCTCCGTTGTCTTGTAATCTATTGGCAAATTCTTATGCAAATAAGCTCACAAGTGCAGGGGTTTGGCCTTTTCTTACAGCTATCTGGCCTCTCTCCCTCTTTCTCCTCCCAGCACCGACCTCCTGCCAGTGATTGACAAGTCATCCCTGCCGGCATCTTATGCAGACACCATCATTCTTGGGGGAGGGGCGTGGCCACGAACGTCCTGATGACAGACAATCCATCTGCGCATGTTATTCTCCTGGAAATTATGTCACCTGTGCAAGATGTCAGTCTCTGTGATGTGCTCTTCTTCCTAAGATCTCGCACAGGCGCTGTCATACCTGAACTTGAACGCGAACCCAGACCCCATTTAAATGAATGGAGGGTCTGAACATCCCGGCGTTTACCATGCTGTTATCTATCTGACAGCGCGAGAAACAGCGTCTCTGATCTGTGGTAAGTTCTGGTCACAGCGCTTACAGATGACAGCGTGAGAGCCAGCAGCAGTGACCGGCAGTAAAAAGGTTGCCTCTGGTCACAGGCGTTTACTGATGAGAGTACTACACTCATCATATGCCTGGTCTCTCTGCTTGTAAATAGTGATGGGCGAACCCATGGATGTTCAGGTCCGATGGGGTCGGTCGAACAGTTAAAAGTTTGAATCGCGTACCAGAGCAGTACCCGAACCTGGACCCCATTCACATGAATGGGGGGCCCGAACAACCAGTGTTTGCCACGCTGTCATGTGCAAGACAGCGCAGTAAACACTGCCTCTGATCGGCGGTAAGATCGTTACTACTGGTCAGAGTGCCGCGGCTCCCGCTCCCACAGATGTGACCGAAGACAAAAAGTTTACCTCCGATCACAGGCATCGGCTAATGGGACTACTACTCCTATCAGCCTTCGCCTGCTGTCACAAATAACAGCGAGAGCCCGCACCTGCACTCTAAATAAATATATATTTTTTAAAACACAGCGTGGGTTTCCCTGTATTTTTGATATCCAGACAGTCAAAACTGACAGCTGGGGGCTGCAACCTTCAGCTGTCAGCATAAGCAAGGCTGTTTATCAAGAATAGAACAGTTCCCACACGTTTTGTAAATTATTTAAATAAATATTTTAAAATAATTTAAAAAACATCATGGGGTCCCCCCCATTTTTATAGCTAAAACAGACAGCTGGTGGCTGGCATTCTCAGGCTGGTAAAGAGCCCCCACAGACTAAAAATAGCAGCCCTCAGCCACCCCAGAAAAGGCACATCTATTAGATGCGCCAATTCTGGCACTTTGCCCAACTCTTCCCACTTGCCCTGTTGCGGTGTCAAGTGGGGTTTATATTTGTGGGGTTGATGTCACCTTTGTATTGTCCAGTGACATCAAGCCCACGAGGTAGTAATGGAGAAGCGTCTATAAGACACCTATCCATTACTAACCCTATAGACATATTGTAAATAAAAACACAGCCAGAATATAGTCCTTTATTTGAAATTAAAAACACACTTTACATTTTTATTTAAAAATAACAAACACAGTTATACTCACCTAACGCCCATGCTACTGAAGCCATGATCTCCTGTAAAACAATAAAAATAAAAAACAATCCTGTCCCTCAACTGTCCGTTGTTCTGTTCCACCTCATAGTCCATGTCTGGGATAAATAGTTTTCAACCTAGATGGTGCCCAGAAGCAACCATCCAGGCATTCATCCTGGTTTTTCCTGGTTTTGGATTACGAATACTGATGTAAAATACTGACCATATACTGAATATGTGAACGTGGCCTAATGGGTTCAGTTACCATCTATGGAAATCACAGAAGAACATACATGTGAACCGCTGATGTGTGAAGCCACTGCGGTCTTTTAACTGCACAACTGTGCAGCTGTTATGATCGCAAGGGATCAGTGAATGTAATTCTTTATTTTTCTTTTTTCAAGCCTTTTAAAATACATTTTTTAGCCGCTGGACAATCCCTTTTAATCTTTGAGAACAGTATTAAGGGTTTTTATACAGCAGTTATTCACTGGCTGCAATTAAAAAAAGCATAATTCCTCAGAAGCATGAAGGTGTTGCTGTCAGCCGTCACCACAATATCTGAATTCACTTACAACAAGCCACAGGACATTTTGTCACCCAAACACTAAACAGAATGTACTAATTAATAAAACAATTACATGGAAGCACAGAAATAACTCACTTCTACTAACACTCATGTGAACAATTAGAAGAAATCTTTAGCAAAGCCTCTTCCAGTCCCTCCAATTATGTATAACCTCTTTTATGTGCTAAAGCAAACTCATCTGATTAATTTAAGGACTCTTTCCGATGAGCGTATTGCATGGACATGTAGTGTACACGGTAAGAGTGGACAGCATTCTGACCAATATCATTCAATTGGGCAGTTCACATGATTGTTTTTTCACATGAACCAAGGGCCGATGTGAAAAAAATTGGAGAATGCATTATTCTCTTCTGTACTTGGGCTGAGACTCGCCTATACAAGTTTATAAGTGGCATAAAAGAAATCGAATCGCATACAGATCATCCAAATTGTATCCGATTTTTACAGATACATTGCCATAGGAAACTGTATTTGATCAGGTACATTTTATACAGTTAATGTATAATTACGAATGTCACACAGACGTAAAATATGGGCAAACAGATGGCACACGAAAGTAAGAAATGGACATAAGGATGACAATACAGATGAAAAGAAAATTTTTACATACACTAGTCTGAACACGGACTAATATGTATTTGTGAAACCTAGATAATAGAATATTAATATATACTTACCTTGTAATGTCTTCACATCCTGTTCCGTCCAGATGTGTCCGGATCCCAGAATTCCAAGCGGCGGAAGTTCACCAACCTCCATATTGGGACACCCAAGTGATGGGTGTCTCAATATGGAAACTGCTGGTGGTACCAGCCTCTTGCGCCAGCAGAACACCGTCACACCATACACACACTGTATACGCCGTATGCACCGCACACACGCAAACACACACTGTATATGCCGTACGCACCACACACACACACACACACACACACACACACACACACACACACACACACACACTGTATACACCGTACGTACAACCAGCGGAACACCATCACGAACACACCGCCACCGGGATCAGCCGAATGATTCACTGACCGCTGCTATCTTAGTACAGGAGGAGCGCATGCGCAGTTTTAATGTGACTGACGCTATCTGTCTGCACAAAGATGGCGGTGGTCTGTTTTACTGTGCCTGCGCGAATTCTGCGCAGGCACAGTGAATCGTTCGGCTGATCCCGGCGACAGATGCGCAACGTGTCTACAGGCAGAGGAAGACGGTCACATTAAAGGGGTTTTCCCACGAACAAAAGTTAATTTTAAAAATTGTATGTGCCTGACCGTGTACAGAGCATAACACATCTCCTGGGCAGGGGAGGAAGCAAAAGACAATACTGACCAGTGAGAGTGAGAGGGAGCCGCTGTGGAACATGGGTGACCACTGCCACGCCGATATAGTTGTGACCCGTTGACTCTGGGAGCAAGTGTGCCAACAACTTGTAGAGAACTGGGAGGACCTCGATGTTCGGGCCCAGAATCAAGCACGTAAGTATAGACAGTGCAGTTATGTAGCTGGATGTAATGTATTGTATACAAACCAATTTGTGCTTTCACTTTTCAGGCGAGAGAATTGTCAAGCGGTGTCGGTCAATCAGGGATCGCTTCAAGAAGGAGTTCAAAAAAGAGATGCGGGCCCCGAGTGGATCTGGAGGACACAGGAGCAAATATATATATGCTAGAGCCCTGTCGTTCCTCCAGTCAACGATGGTGAGCCGAAGGTAAATATTACCCACTCCATTTCATAACAAATCTTTACATGTCTAACATTTTTTTTGTGGTTTCAGCCAGGGCCATGCAATATCAATATATTAACTATATATTTTTTCTCTTTGTTCCACAGCACCGTCAGCAGCACTCTTGAGTCTGCAGAGTTGAACCCTTCTGGGGCGATCCCTCAGGATTCCGCCACCGAGGGACACTTCGACAGTCCTGGCCCATCTGCATCTTCCCAGCCTTCACTCACATCTGGTCCCTCGGTCCCATCCACCAGCGCTGGAGCATCCTGGCCGGCTGCGTTGCATGAATATGCTGGTGAGGATATAGCTTTTCCTGTACCCTACCCCTCTGATGCTGCCACCTCTAGTACAGCTGTGGGTTCTGGGCAGCAGCGCCAGAGGGGTCAGGTACAGAGCTATGCGCCCGAGTTCTTGCATCTGAATGCATCCTTCCAGAACTGTCTGAAACTTTTGTCAGAGCCATTGGCCGCAGGTTTTAGTTTGATCAAAAAAAGTCTTCTTGAGTTGCACACACTTCTGCAACGGATGCATTCAGATGCAAGTAAATCACCGAACCACACATTTTTCCAGTCGGTACTCGAGTGTATGGATAAGCTATCTCCTGATCAGCAGATGCAAGTAATGCAATCGTGCCAGCCTGCTCTAGCGCAGGTTACCTCCCAAACCACTCCACCTGCGCCCCCTCCCACACCTGCCCCCCTCCAGCCACTACCAGCATCCTGCCCCGTGCCAGCATCCTTCCCTGTACCAACATCCAGCCCCATACCGGTTCCCACCAACATCATCCGCACCTCCACTCCCTGCCCACTACCACCAGTCTCCTTCACTCATCATGCCCCAAACACAACCCTCTTCTCCAGCCACCACCTCTTCTGCCTCCCAAGACATCCACTCCACCCCTCCAAATTCCCAATTCTACTCCCGGCTTCATGACCACCCGTTCTATTTCTTTCTCTACCCCTTCACCTGTTTTACCTACTGTTCCTTTCCCACCACCATCACATTCCTTTCTCCACACTCCCAATGTTGAAGTGTCCCAATCTGACAGCCCCTCCAGCATTATCTCCACTCCACACTATTTAAACGTATACATTTTTTTTGGTTTCATTAATTAGTTTTAGTTAATAAAAGTTTATTGGTTATAAATGTTGTCTTTCATTTATTTATAAGGTTAAATACGTTGGGTAAAACAAAGTTAAATACTGCGGGTAAAGGTAAAATACTTTGGGTAAAACCAAAACAGGTACACAATTTGGGTAAAATAAGGTAAAATACATAAGGTAAAATACTTTGGGTAAAACCCAAACAGGTACACAACTTTGGTAACATAAGGTAAAATACTTTTGGTTACAAGGTCCAAGACAAATTTTTCAAACTCTCTCATCCTGCCAGTCTACGCTTTCTTCAGGTGAAATAAAGTATTCTGCAAATTTGTCCCTCATTCTGGAAATAGCCACATAACTTCTATACGTAATGTTCCGATAATCAGCCAAGGTGTTTTTTTCAGAGTGGTCTTCAATGGAAATATGTTCCTTGCATATCACAAAACTGTGCAGGACTACACAAGCTTTCACCACCTCGTCAACAGTGTCAGTCTTCAAGTTGATAGCGGTCAATAAAACTCGCCATTTGGCTGTCAGAATCCCAAAAGCGCACTCCACCATTCTCCGTGCTCGTGTGAGGCGGTAATTAAAAATTCTTTTAGTTTGCAACAATCCAATAATGGAGTAGGATTTCAGTAGGTGTTCCAATAGTTGGAACACTTCATCCCCAACACAAAACAAATGGCATTGGTGGCCCAGAGGTTTGAGTCAGTGGTCTTGGGGGGGAATTGGAAGGTGTTTCCATACAGATGACGCCCCATTGCAGACAATTTGAAAACTTGGGAATCATTGGAGCGGCCAAATGCCTCTATATCCACTGCTATAAATTTGTATTCTGCATCGGCCATTGCCATCAGCACGATGGAGAAATATTTTTTATAGTTAAAATATTCCGAACCAGATCCAGCCGGTTTTACGATGCAGATATGTTTCCCATCCATTGCACCCGAGCAATTGGGAAACTGACAAACTTGGTGGAATTTATCTGCTATTTCCAACCAACTCTCCATTGTGGAATGTGGTATAAATTCTCCGTGCAAAGTGTCCCACAATGCACGGCAGGTGTGCTTCACAATTCCCGATATGGTGGAAATTCCAAGCCGAAATTGAAAATGTAGTGACAAAAGGGATTCTCCAGTTGCAGGAATCTGTGAATTAAAGCAAGGCAAAAATTATTACAAAATACCATCAATAACATTAGTTATAAGTCAGCTTCAACAGTAGGAGATACAATAAAAATAAATCATAAAAACTACCAGCAACAACATTAAAGTTGTAAGTGTGCCTTAACAGGAGGAGATACAATAAAAATGGCTTACCAAAGAGTGACCATCAGACGCTCCGCCGGTGAAATGGAGAATCGGCAATACGTGTCACTCCTTCGGAAGAGATGTCCAATTCGGTCCACCAATAGATTGAAGTTCTCCGCTTTCATCAGCATATATGAAAAAATTTCTCGGGGTCTCCTCGTAGCTCCAGGTACAGTGCAGAAAACACCCCACGAGTCATTCTCTGTGCAGTGATGGGGTGGATCCACAAATGCCGTTGGCGCAGACGCATGATGCGCTGCTGTCTCTCTCGCTCCTTCTCCAGAACAATAGCTTTCAAATGATTCAGCTCCACAATAAAATCCACGTTGATCTTCAGAATATTCGCAATAACTTCTTCTATCTTGCTCTCCAACCTGCTCCTCTACAACCTGTCAAAGACGGGCTGTAGAAACATTGTATATATAGGTTTTCAGTAGCCAATCACATTTTGGAGCCTCCCAGGGGCGTTTTTAAAAACCGGATCAGTCAAAAAAATGGATAAAAAAACAGAAGAAACGGATGTAAAACTAATGAAACGGATTCGGTTTTTCGGCGGTTCCGCTAGTCGGATCTGGCGGAAAACCGGATCCATTTCATCAGTTTTTCACATTTTACTCCAGATCCGTCAATCCGGCGCCACGCTGGAATCGGCAAGACGGCAAAAACCTGATGTGTGAAAGTAGCCTAACTGTTAGTGTTTGCTACAATTTTTACAAAAAATAAGGCAATTAACTGTTTCTATTTAAAATTAAATAGAAAACGTCTCTATGGACATACTATACCTCAATAGTACAGTTGTTCCTAAATATCATTCTATTCCATGCCAGTGTGCATGCAGTATCCAGCTCCAGAATATCCAAAGTATCACAATCATTTATAGTGTACTGGTGCCACCTCGTGGTCATGACTGAAAGAGCATCTAAACAGTTTGAAAACCATGAGGTTTTCTTTTTTTAGGGTATGTGCACATAATAATAGTGCTAATAATAATTTTATTTCTATAGCGTCAACATATTCTGCAGCACTTGACATTTTAGAGGGGACTTGTACAGAGAATGGACATTACAGCATAACAATAAACACATAGATCAAAACAGATACCAAGAGGAGTGAGGGCCCTGCTCGCAACTTACAATCAATGAGGAAAAGGGGAGACCCGAGAGGTGGATGGTAACAATTGCTTTCATTGTTTGGACCAGCCATAGTGTAAGGCTCGGGTGTTCATGTAAAGCTGCATGAACCAGTTAAAAGCCTAAGTATGTAACAGTACAAATACAGAGGCTATTAACTGCATAAAGTGTATGAGAACATGATGCGAGGAACCTGGTTATGGTAAAAATTTTGAATGGGCAACACAGGGATAGTTAAGTTAATGTACTGAGACGGTAGGCCAGTCTGAAGGTGCGTTTTTAGGCCATGCTTAAAACTGTGTGGCTTGGGGATTAATCGTATTAAGCTGAGTAGTTTTAGAATTGGCGCAGCACATGAAAAATCTTGGAGACGGGAGTGGGAGGTTCTGATTATTGAGGATGTTCAGGTCATTAGCAGAGCGGAGGGCACGGGTAGGGTGGTAGACTGAGACCAGGGAGGAGATGTAGGGTGGTGCTGAGCCATGGAGTGCTTTGTGGATGAGGGTAGTAGTTTTGTACTGGATTCTGGAGTGGATGGGTAGCCAGTGTAATGACTGGCACAGGGTAGAGGCATTGGTGTAACGATTGGTGAGGAATATAATCCTGGCTGCAGCATTCAACAAAGATTGGAGAAGGGAGAGTTTGGTATGAGGGAGACCGATTAGTAGAGAGTTACAATAGTCCAGACGACAATGAATAAGAAAAGCAGTGAGCGTTTCTGCAGAGTAATAAAGGGTAACATTCTAGGAATGTTTTTGAGGTGAAGATAAAAAGAGCAAGCTAGTGATTGGATGTGGGGGCGAATGAAAACTCTGAATAAAGTATGACCCCAAGACAGCGGGCGTGTTGCTGGGGAGTAATGGTAGAACCACAGACTGAAATGGCAATGTCGGGCATGGGTAGGTTAGTACAGGGAGGAAGCACAAGGTGTTCAGTTTTTTGATAGGTTCAGTTTCAGATAGAGGGAGGACATGATGTTGGAGACAGCGGTAAAACAATCACTGGTGTTTTCTAAAAAGGCAGGTATGATGTCAGGAGAGGAGGTGTATAATTGGGTGTCATCAGCATAGAGATGGTACCCGAAACCATATTCTGATTGTTTGTCCAATAGGGGCAGTATACAAGGAGAAGAGGAGGGGGCCCAGGACTGATCCTTGAGGAACCCCATCAGCATACCTCCCAACTTTCAAGGAAGGGAAAGAGGGACAAAGTCAGCGCGCCGTGGCAAATTTTAGGCCACACCCATTTCACAACTAGCCACGCCCCAACCACACCCATTTAGCACTTCTGATCACAATGTTTCGTTAACAATAATTATGAACAAAAAAAATATGGCCACACACGACGCTCCATATTGTACAATGGCCACACACGACGCTCCATAGTGTACAATGGCCACACACAACGCTCCATACTGTACAGTGGCCACACACGACGCTCCATACTGTACAATGGCCACACACAACGCTCCATACTGTATAATGGCCACACAAGACGCTCCATACTGTACAATGGCCACACACAACGCTCCATACTGTATAATGGCCACACACGACGCTCCATACTGTACAATGGCCACACATGACGCTCCATACTGTACAGTGGCCACACACAACGCTCCATACTGTATAATGGCCACACAAGACGCTCCAAACTGTACAATGGCCACACACAACGCTCCATACTGTATAATGGCCACACACGACGCTCCATACTGTACAATGGCCACACAAGACGCTCCATACTGTACAATGGCCATTGGCCACACAACGCTCCATAGTGTACAATGGCCACACACGACGCTCCATACTGTACAATGGCCACACACGACGCTCCATACTGTACAATGGCCACACACGACACTCCATACTGTACAATGGCCATTGGCCACAAGACGCTCCATAGTGTACAATGGCCACACACGACGCTCCATAGTGTACAATGGCCATTGGCCACACGACGCTTCATAGTGTACAATGGCCACACATGATGCTGCGTACAGTATACTTGCCCCACGTGATGGTCCATACAGTATAATGGCGCCACATGATGCTCTGTACAGTATAATGGCCCCACACGATGCTGGGTATAGTATAATGGCCACACATAATGCTGGGTGCAGTATAATGGCCACACATGGTTACCCCACCCCCATCATTGCCTTCTGCATCACTACACACAGACACCTTTCACCGTGCTCCCTCGCAGCAGCTGGCAGCTTCCACTCCCACGGCGCTGAATGGTGTCATCCAGCTGTGCCGCTGACTGCTCACGTCGCTGCAGTTGTGATACGCCACTGATAAAGACCTCCGTGTCTCCTGTGCCAGTCAGTGTCAGAGCGAGGAGCAATATCTGCTCCGATCTGACAGCCAGAGTCCGCTCCGTACACCTTGTACACATGCGACTCCGCTCCATACACCTTGTACATACACGACTCTGCTCCATACACCTTGCACATGCGGCTCTGCTCCGTACACACATGGCTCCACTCCGTACACCTCATACACACATGGCTCCTCCCCATACACCTTGTACACACACGGCTCCACTCCATACACTTCGTACACACAGCTCCGCTCCATACACCTCGTACACACACGTCTCCGCTTCGTACACCTCATACACACACGGCTCCTCTCCATACATCTCATACACACACGGCTCCTCTCCGTACACCTCGTACACACACGGCTCCTCTCCGTACACCTCGTACACACATGGCTCTGCTCCATACACGTCGTACACACATGACTGCGCTCCATACACCTTGCACATGCGGCTCCGCTCCGTACACCTCGTACACACACAGCTCCGCTCCGTACACCTCATACACACACGACTGCGCTCCATACACCTTGTACATGCGGCTCCGCTCCATACATCTCGTACACACACGACTGCGCTCCATACACCTAGCACATGTGGCTCCGCTCCGTACACCTCATACACACATGGCTCCACTCCGTACACCTCGCACACACGGCTCCACTCTGTACACCTCGTACACACACGGCTCCGCTCCGTACACATTGCACACGCTGCTCTGCTCCATACACCTCGTACACACACGGCTCCACTCCGTACACACACACGGCTCTGCTCCATACACCTTATACATACACGGCTCTGCTCCGTACACCTTGTACACACACACGGCTCTGCTCCATACACCTTGCACATGCGGCTCCGCTACGTACACCTCATATACACACGGCTCCTCCCCATACACCTCGTACACACGGCTCCACTCCGTACACTCCGTACACACACACGGCTCTGCTCCATACACCTTATACACACACGGCTCCGCTCCGTACACCTCGTACACACACACGGCTCCGCTCCATACACATTGCACACGCTGCTCCGATCCACACATCTTGTACACACACGGCTCTGCTACATCCACACTGTAAACACCTCCTGACCTCACACATGCTTACCTTCCAGCGTCATGACAACCAGCAGAGTCCTGTACACGGAGGTCCTCCCGATCATGTGACCCCCTGACTCCTCCCATCCTGTGACTTCATCACAGGTCCTGAGCCTGTGCGCACAGAGCAGCCAATATGCTGCAGTTCTCTAGTCTGCGGGCGGGTGCAGGGGCAGGGGCTCAGGGACTGACCGGGTGATATACACACCTCCCAACCAGTGCAGGACAACTAATGTCCCTCCCGGGATCCCGGGGCTGACTGTCAAAATCAGGACAGTCCCGCGGGATCCGGGACGGTTGGGAGGTGTCATCAGTAAGGGGAAGATGAGAGGAGGGGGAACCAGCAAAAGATTCAGTGAAGAAGCGGTCAGAGAGATGGGAGAAGAACCAAGAGAGAACGTTGCCCTTGAGGCCAATGGAGCAGAGCATAGTGAGAAGGAGCTGATGATCTACAGTGTCAAATGCTGCAGAGAGATCCAGCAGAATTAGCATAGAGGAGTGACCATTAGATTTAGCTGGTAGTAGATCATTAGAGACTTTAGTGAGGTAATTTCAGTAGAGTTTACATCACATCTTTCCAGACAGGTGAATCCACTGGGTTGTTCAAGAGGAAGACTCATCAGTAGTGTTGAGCATTCCGATACCGCAAGTATCGGGTATCGGCCGATACTTGCGGTATCGGAATTCCGATACCGGGATTCCGATACTTGCCGCGTATCGGATACCGGAATCGGAAGTTCCCAGATTCAAAATTCCGAAATTCAGCCAATGAGAATGATTCCAAGTGTGGGCACATCCTGTTTAGCATGGAGGGCATGAAACTACTGGCAAGGCTGTGATTGGCTGCTGAAATGATGTCATGATGCAGTTTAAAAGTCGCTGGCGCCATTTTGCGATCACTCTGCTGTGAATTCAGTTAGTGACAGGACGCTGTTTGCTGACTGAGGGACAGTTTAGAGATAGCGATTTGCTTCTTTGTGCTTTCCAAAGGCTAATTTAGCAACCGCTGTGTTCACCTACTATTCACCTTGCTTTTGCCTTGTAGCGCTGTTTTCACAGCGATCTGCAAGGTCTGTGTGTGTGTGTGTGTGTGAGTGCAGCCCACTCTCTAGTCTGAGTGCAGCCACATAGGCCATCCATAGCTGGTTGTATTCAGTTCAGGGAGGGTGGTTCATTGCCTCATACTGTTCTTTTTTTTTTTTTTTTTTTTTTTTCAAGTAGTGTAGTCTGCTGCTAATTTATTCAAAAAAATCCTATTAGTGTCTTTCCACCCGTCTCCAGCTAATTTGTGGAAAAACACTACATAGGATAAAGTAGAGGAGGGTTTTTGGGCCTTGCAGCGCCGTTTACGGCTGTCTGCACGGTCTCCGTGTGACTGCAGCTCGCCCTGTAGTCTGTGAGCAGCCGTAGCCTGGTTGTCTCCAGCTCAGGGTTGTTCACTGCGTCATACCGCCAAATCAATTTTAATTTTTTTTCAAGTAGTGTAGTCTGCTGCTAATTAATTTAAAAAAATCCTATTAGTGTCTTTCCACCCGTCTCCAGCTAATTTGTGGAAAAACACTACATAGGATAAAGTAGAGGAGGGTTTTTGGGCCTTGCAGCGCCGTTTACGGCTGTCTGCACGGTCTCCGTGTGACTGCAGCTCGCCCTGTAGTCTGTGAGCAGCCGTAGCCTGGTTGTCTCCAGCTCAGGGTTGTTCACTGCGTCATACCGCCAAATCAATTTTAATTTTTTTTCAAGTAGTGTAGTCTGCTGCTAATTAATTTAAAAAAATCCTATTAGTGTCTTTCCACCCGTCTCCAGCTAATTTGTGGAAAAACACTACATAGGATAACGTAGAGGAGGGTTTTTGGGCCTTGCAGCGCCGTTTACGTCTGTCTGCACGGTCTCTGTGTGACTGCAGCTCTATCTGTTGTCAGTTCAGCCCCCAAAAAAGAAATAAATAATAAAGTTCACCAAACACACCAGTTACACCACTTTACATTTCTGTAGGCCACATTAGCTCATATTAAAGTCTAGTCCACACTTTAGAAAATTAGTGTTTCTTATACCTGTTAGGAGGAGTTGCTCAGGAATAAGCACACAAATCCGTTAGTACTTTTCTGCTTATCTTTATCAGTCAACCAAGATGAAGAAGGCAGTGAGTAAGGCACGTGGGCGTGGGCGTGGGCGCGGAGCAGGGAGGGGACGTGGGGATTCTGTGCCTGCTGCGGGCACCGGTGACTCATCAGCACCCACTTTCACCAGGCAACAGTCGTTCATGCGCAGCTTTGTGTCAGAGCGCCGTACACCGCTGCTGCGTCAAGACCAAATTGAAGCTGTTGTCGGATGGATGGCAGCTAATGCATCAACTTCCATTAGTGCCACATCCTCTCAGACACAGAGCACTGGAGAGCAGCCATCTGTCTCTTCACCACCTGCCAAATTGCCCAGGCAGACAGAGAGCCCAGGACAGGAGCCGTCTCTACTTCTGTTCTCTGAATCTCTTGGCTTGGAAACAGGGGGCCAGCCAAGCAGCATTGGAGAAATGGAAGAAGAGGCAGGGTGCAGTGATGCCCAACAGCTTTTTCTGTCTTCCTCTGAAGAGGCGGGTGGGCCAGTGGCTCCGGTCACCACATCGCAGGCCGCATCAGCTGATGATGACACTCAGGTGCCACTTACTGGTGCGTGCTCTGCTGCTGAGACTACCCAGGAGGAGCAGTTGGGGGCAGAGGGTAGTGTAGATGATGATGTCCTCGACCCATCTTGGCGTGAGGGACAGGAAGGTGGTGGGAGCAGCTCTGAGGAAGAGATTCCCCGTACGGCCCAAAGAGGGAGAGGGAAGGGGAAGACTGCGGATCCTGCAGCCTCCGCTTTGGCACCCGTTAGGAGCATGTCTCTTCCAAAAGCCAAAAAGGGCGCTCCCAAGACTTGCAGTGCCTGGTCCTTTTTTGACACAGTTGCAGATGACATTTGCTATGTCAGATGCAACGTGTGTCATCAAAAAGTCAAAAGAGGGAAAAATGTCAGCAACCTCAATACCTCCAACATGTGGAAACATGTGCGCAACAGGCACCCGGCGGAGTTAGAAAAACACACTGAAGAGGTAGGCCAACCAACAGCGGCAGCTACCACCTCTTCAGCTCGTGTTGCCTCTTCCTCTAGCTCACACGCAGCTGGTTCGGCTTCCTCCCAGGATCGCCGTGGAAGAACCTCTGGCCCTGTTGTCCAGAGACCCGCTGTAATTCCACCCGCAGCGCCACTTTCCCAGTCATCCACACACTCCCAGCCCAGTCTACAGCCATCGGTAGTACAGGCATGGGAGAAAAGGCGGCCTTTCTCGTCAAACCACCCACGAGCACAGGCTCTGACTGCAGGCATTGCCAAACTTCTGTCACTGGAAATGCTGTCATTCAGGCTGGTGGAGACTGACAGCTTCCGTGACTTGATGTCATTGGCAGTCCCACAGTACAATGTGCCCAGCCGCTTTTACTTCAGCAGGCAAGCCGTCCCTGCCCTGCACAAGCATGTGGAGGGACACATAAAACACGCGCTACTGAACGCCGTCAGTAGCAAGGTCCACCTCACCACCGATGCGTGGACCAGTCAACATGGACAGGGGCGATACCTTTCCCTCACTGCCCATTGGGTTAATGTTGTTGAGCCAGGTACAGACCGTGCGAGTGGCGCAGGACGTGTCCTGCCCACTCCAAGGATTGCAGGAATCCATTCTGTACGCATTGACTCCTCCTCTTACACCAGTTCCTCAGAATCATCGCTGCAGGAGCCGTCACAGTCCACCTCCACATGGACCCGTGATGAACGTGTACCTGTTACAACCGACATGAGCACAGCCGTGGCCAAACGTCAACAGGCCGTCTTGAAATTAATTTTTTTGGGGAATCGTAGCCACACAGCGCAGGAGCTCTGGAATGCCATCAAGCAGGAGAGCGATGTGTGGTTTGTGCCAGCGAATCTCCAGCCAGGCATGGTAGTGTGTGATAATGGCCGAAATCTGGTGGCAGCTCTGGGCCTCGGCAACCTCACTCACATCCCATGTCTGGCACATGTGCTCAATTTGGTCGTGCAGAGCTTTTTGAGGGACTATCCGGATCTTGATGCACTGCTGCATAAGGTCCGACTAGAGTGTGCTCACTTGCGGCGTTCCAGCACGGCAAAAGCGCGCATTGCGGCTCTGCAGCGCCGACACCGCCTGCCGGAACATCGCATCATATGTGACCTACCTACCAGGTGGAATTCCACGTTACATATGTTGGAGCGGTTGTGTGAGCAGCAGCAAGCTGTAATGGAGTACCAGCTGCTTCAGGCGCAAAAAAGTCGCAGTCAGCGCCGTACAGACTTCACAACCACAGAGTGGGCCACTATGAATGACGTCTGCCAGGTTTTGCGTCCCTTTGATTATTCCACGCGGATGGCGAGTGCAGATGATGCACTAGTCAGCATGACTGTCCCCCTTATCTGCCTGCTTGAAAAATCACTGCAAGCGCTAAGGGATGATGTTGTGGAAGAGGTGGAGGATGAGGATTCACCATTTCCATCATCTTCTGGACAGTCAGCGCCACGTGGTTCCTCACAAACGCGTAGGCAGGGGACAGTTTGTGAGGAGGATGAGGAGGAGTCAATGGAGGAGGAAGACGTCCGTCCAGAGGAGGGAGTTACCAAATTGTCCAGTACTCAGTGTGTACAGCGAGGGTGGGGTGATGACGAGCAGGCAGAGATCACGCCTCCAGCAGGGGACAGCGTTTCTTGGGCAGTTGGCAGTCTGCAGCACATGGTGGATTACATGCTGCAGTGCCTGAGAAACGACCGCCGCATCGCCCACATTCTCAACATGTCTGATTATTGGGTGTTCACCCTCCTCGATCCTCGCTACCGGGACAACGTAGAAAGCCTCATCACACCGTTGAACCGGGAGCGAAAAATGCGGGAGTACCAAGACACACTGGTCAATTCCATCATCTTCTCCATTCCAACTGAGAGAAGTGCTGCTAGTGCATTACAAAGCAGCTCAGTGCGTCCAGGCAGTGGAGGAGGCTCTGCACAAAGAGGGAGCAGAAGCAGTGCCTCTGCCCAAGGCAAGACCAGTATGGCCCAACTGTGGCACAGTTTTCTGTGCCCCCACAAAAGTCTACACCATCACAGACGGCTCCAGTCAGCAGGAGGCAACGGTTCCGTCAGATGGTGACAGACTACATGTCTTGCCCTCTTGCTGTACTCCCAGACGGCTCTTCCCCTTTCAAGTTTTGGGTCTCAAAGCTGGATACATGGCCAGTAGTGTTGAGCGATACTTTCCGATATCGGAAAGTATCGGTATCGGAAAGTATCGGCCGATACCGTCAAAATATCGGATCCAATCCGATACCGATACCCGATCCCAATGCAAGTCAATGGGACGAAAATATCGGAATTAAAATAAACCCTTTATAAACTTGTAGGTTCATTCTACATGAAGGAAAACAACTAAGAATAATGTAGGATGTATTGGGGGACGTGGCGGAGATATTAAAGGGACAGAGGTTTAGCCCAATGTAATAGAATAGCAGGATTTTTATTTTTTTTTTATGAAGTTCGGCGTTAGAAAGAATTTGACTATGTTATTTTTTTTTTTTTTTTTATGTCAGATATTGATGTTTCACTACTTCCACGCCCTTCACCTTCTTTTTTACTTCTCCCACGCTTTCTTCTTAATTATCCTCATCATCAGCTTCTTTGACATCAACTTCTTCACCTTATTCATCTTCTTCTTCATCTTCTACCTATTATTTTTTGGGTTACATTGTTCATATTCTTTTTATTTTACTATTATCTTCATCATATTCAACTTCTTCATCATATTCTTATTTGTGACAGGCATTCCCGTAGTTGTTATCTATAAAAGTTTGAAGATTACACCTTCCGTTCTGCCTGTCACAAACCAGTTACATTTGTCCGCGTTCAGTTTGGCCTGCAGCATCAGGCTTTATCCAGGGGCACCACGAGGAGGAACGGACTCACCCCCATACACTGCTTAGTCTTCTTCTGCTTATAATTTACATAATATTTTTTTGCTCTGATATTTTGTGTTATGCTTAATGTCCTTCTGCTCTTTGTTCTGCAGCCTCTTGTTCTTCTGCTTCTCGGTCTTCCAGGTCGTCGTCGTCTCCAGGGTCGTCGTCTCCGGGGTCGTCGTCATCGGGGTGGTCTCCGGGGTCGTCGTCATCGGGGTGGTCTTCAGGGTCATCGTCTCCAGGGTCGTCGTCATCACGGTGGTTGTCGTCTCTGGTGTCGTCGTCATCTTAGGGGTGTTCTTCCGGGTCATCGTGTTTAGTCTCTTGAACTTGGAAATGTAGCAGAAGGTACAAGAAGGCTGAGAAAATGCCGAGAACCAGCTGATGGAACTGGAACTCGGATGGCTACCCGAAGGTCCAAGAGCCAATGGAACTACCGAGGACCAGCTGACGTTACTGGAACCCGGTTACTAAGCAGGAGGTACCCGTGCCTGAAAGCACTACCAAGGACCACCTGACGTTGGTGGAACTCGGATACCCAGAGGGAGGCACCTAAGCCAAAGGCTCTGCCCGGAACCAGCTGACGGTACTGGAACCAGGATGGGGAGCAGAAGGTACAAGAGCAAAAGACACTGCCGAGAACCAGCTGACGGTGCTGGAACCCGGATGGGTAGCCGAAGGTCCAAGAGCCAATGGAACTACCGAGGACCAGCTGACGTTACTGGAACCCGGTTACTAAGCAGGAGGTACCCGTGCCTGAAAGCACTACCAAGGACCACCTGACGTTGGTGGAACTCGGATACCCAGAGGGAGGCACCTAAGCCAAAGGCTCTGCCCGGAACCAGCTGACGGTACTGGAACCAGGATGTGGAGCAGAAGGTACAAGAGCAAGTGTCTGCGTGGCTTTTGCAGGACACGTTGCTGGCTGCACAGCAGGGGAACAGCTGGCGGTGCTGGACCCCACTGACACATTGGCGAGGTGTTTGGCTCTGTGCAGCCAGCACTTCCGGACAGCAACGAGCGGTGTTGTAGCCCGGGCTCTGCAGGGGGAGCAGAGTGTAGGCCGAAGCCTACTTGAACCAATTTCAAAGGTAACCTTTAACCCCCCCTCAGGGGTTAGAAAGTAGAAGAGCCACAGCTTATGCAGCAGTAGTGCTGCACAAGTCAAAGGTTGCTCTTTTAATTTTGCTCCTTGCACACGCTGAATGAAACACGTATAACATTTAGCCCTTTATACAGTCAAACTGTGTTGGAGGCGCGAGTTCCCTTTGTAATGAGACGCAGCACAGATGTCAAGAATCCCACCTTGGTGCTGGGTGCAGCCTCCTGAGCGTTGTTATTTGCTGTACAGGAGTCTGCGCTGTCGTGTTATCCCCTGGCCTAGCGCCGTTAGCGCTGCCCATCTTCTGGCATCATGTAATGTCGGCCGGTGCGGTTCGCGATGCCCATGCATCCCAGCCCCGCAGTGTCTTAACATTGTTAAAACACTGCGGGGCTGAGATTCAGGGCCTGGCGCAGCACATATGTTCGCCTCTCACACTCGGGTCCTTACACCCGCTTCAGACTGTGCGGCGTCATCTGATCCCTTATCGCATGCCACGGCCATGAAGCCGCACAGTCCGAAGAAGGCGGAAGGAGAGGAGGGACAGGCGAACTGATGCACTGATCCTGCCCATCAATCACACCCTCGCAGTCCCAATAAATAAGACACCGAGGGGCGTTGTGTGGGTCAGGGCGGCCGCAGAGGCGCAGGCAGCCAAACCATGATGCCAGAAGACGGGCAGCGCTACCAAGGGGGTTGCAGCGTGTCATTACAAAGGAAAGTCACACCACCGGGACGGTTAAATGGTCACACAGAGGACACATTGCAGACGTGTTTTCAGTTCCACATGTGCGAGGAGAATACGTTTCTGAGCCACCTTGCACACATGCAGCATTACCGCTGTACAAGGTGGCTGGATAACGTAAAAACGCCTGGGGGAGGGGGGACAGGTTCCCTTCAATTTCAGTTCTTGTGTCTGCGTGGCTTTTGCAGGACACGTTGCCGGCTGCACAGCAGGGGAACAGCTGGCGGTGCTGGACCCCACTGACACATTGGCTGGTGTTTTTCTCTGTGCAGCTAGCACATCTGGGCAAAAACTGGCGGTGTGTTAGAGCCCAGGGACAGCAGGAGGAGGAGCAGGAGGAGGAGGAGCAGGGGGAGGGGAGTGTAGGCCGAAGCCTGCACAGGCGGCAGCTTTGGGTGTGTTGTGTCTGCGTGGCTTTTGCAGGACACGTTGCCGGCTACACAGCAGGGGAACAGCTGGCGGTGCTGGACCCCACTGACACATTGGCGAGGTGTTTGGCTCTGTGCAGCCAGCACTTCCGGACAGCAACTAGCGTTGTTGGAGCCCGGGCTCTGCAGGTGGAGCAGAGTGTAGGCCGAAGCCTAATTGAACCGATTTCAAAAGTCACCTTTAACCCCCCCTCAGGGGTTACAAAGTAGAAGAGCCACAGCTTATGCAGCAGCAGTGCTGCGCAAGTCAAAGGTTGCTCTTGTAATTTTTCTCCTTGCACACGCTGAATGGAACACGTATAACATTCAGCCCTTTAGACAGTCAAACTGTGTAATGGAGGCGAGAGTTCCCTTTGTAATGAGACGCAGCACAGGTGTCAAGAATCCCACCTTGGTGCTGGGTGCAGCCTCCCGAGCGTTGTTATTTGCTGTACAGGAGTCTGCGCTGTCGTGTTATCCCCTGGCCTAGCGCCGTTAGCGCTGCCCATCTTCTGGCATCATGTAATGTCGGCCGGTGCGGTTCGCGATGCCCATGCATCCCAGCCCCGCAGTGTCTTAACATTGTTAAAACACTGCGGGGCTGGGATTCAGGGCCTGGCGCAGCACATATGTTCGCCTCTCACACTCGGGTCCTTACACCCGCTTCAGACTGTGCGGCGTCATCTGATCCCTTATCGCATGCCACGGCCATGAAGCCGCACAGTCCGAAGAAGGCGGAAGGAGAGGAGGGACAGGCGAACTGATGCACTGATCCTGCCCATCAATCACACCCTCGCAGTCCCAATAAATAAGACACCGAGGGGCGTTGTGTGGGTCAGGGCGGCCGCAGAGGCGCAGGCAGCCAAACCATGATGCCAGAAGACGGGCAGCGCTACCAAGGGGGTTGCAGCGTGTCATTACAAAGGAAAGTCACACCACCGGGACGGTTAAATGGTCACACAGAGGACACATTGCAGACGTGTTTTCAGTTCCACATGTGCGAGGAGAATACGTTTCTGAGCCACCTTGCACACATGCAGCATTACCGCTGTACAAGGTGGCTGGATAACGTAAAAACGCCTGGGGGAGGGGGGACAGGTTCCCTTCAATTTCAGTTCTTGTGTCTGCGTGGCTTTTGCAGGACACGTTGCCGGCTGCACAGCAGGGGAACAGCTGGCGGTGCTGGACCCCACTGACACATTGGCTGGTGTTTTTCTCTGTGCAGCTAGCACATCTGGGCAAAAACTGGCGGTGTGTTAGAGCCCAGGGACAGCAGGAGGAGGAGCAGGAGGAGGAGGAGCAGGGGGAGGGGAGTGTAGGCCGAAGCCTGCACAGGCGGCAGCTTTGGGTGTGTTGTGTCTGCGTGGCTTTTGCAGGACACGTTGCCGGCTACACAGCAGGGGAACAGCTGGCGGTGCTGGACCCCACTGACACATTGGCGAGGTGTTTGGCTCTGTGCAGCCAGCACTTCCGGACAGCAACTAGCGTTGTTGGAGCCCGGGCTCTGCAGGTGGAGCAGAGTGTAGGCCGAAGCCTAATTGAACCGATTTCAAAAGTCACCTTTAACCCCCCCTCAGGGGTTACAAAGTAGAAGAGCCACAGCTTATGCAGCAGCAGTGCTGCGCAAGTCAAAGGTTGCTCTTGTAATTTTTCTCCTTGCACACGCTGAATGGAACACGTATAACATTCAGCCCTTTAGACAGTCAAACTGTGTAATGGAGGCGAGAGTTCCCTTTGTAATGAGACGCAGCACAGGTGTCAAGAATCCCACCTTGGTGCTGGGTGCAGCCTCCCGAGCGTTGTTATTTGCTGTACAGGAGTCTGCGCTGTCGTGTTATCCCCTGGCCTAGCGCCGTTAGCGCTGCCCATCTTCTGGCATCATGTAATGTCGGCCGGTGCGGTTCGCGATGCCCATGCATCCCAGCCCCGCAGTGTCTTAACATTGTTAAAACACTGCGGGGCTGGGATTCAGGGCCTGGCGCAGCACATATGTTCGCCTCTCACACTCGGGTCCTTACACCCGCTTCAGACTGTGCGGCGTCATCTGATCCCTTATCGCATGCCACGGCCATGAAGCCGCACAGTCCGAAGAAGGCGGAAGGAGAGGAGGGACAGGCGAACTGATGCACTGATCCTGCCCATCAATCACACCCTCGCAGTCCCAATAAATAAGACACCGAGGGGCGTTGTGTGGGTCAGGGCGGCCGCAGAGGCGCAGGCAGCCAAACCATGATGCCAGAAGACGGGCAGCGCTACCAAGGGGGTTGCAGCGTGTCATTACAAAGGAAAGTCACACCACCGGGACGGTTAAATGGTCACACAGAGGACACATTGCAGACGTGTTTTCAGTTCCACATGTGCGAGGAGAATACGTTTCTGAGCCACCTTGCACACATGCAGCATTACCGCTGTACAAGGTGGCTGGATAACGTAAAAACGCCTGGGGGAGGGGGGACAGGTTCCCTTCAATTTCAGTTCTTGTGTCTGCGTGGCTTTTGCAGGACACGTTGCCGGCTGCACAGCAGGGGAACAGCTGGCGGTGCTGGACCCCACTGACACATTGGCTGGTGTTTTTCTCTGTGCAGCTAGCACATCTGGGCAAAAACTGGCGGTGTGTTAGAGCCCAGGGACAGCAGGAGGAGGAGCAGGAGGAGGAGGAGCAGGGGGAGGGGAGTGTAGGCCGAAGCCTGCACAGGCGGCAGCTTTGGGTGTGTTGTGTCTGCGTGGCTTTTGCAGGACACGTTGCCGGCTACACAGCAGGGGAACAGCTGGCGGTGCTGGACCCCACTGACACATTGGCGAGGTGTTTGGCTCTGTGCAGCCAGCACTTCCGGACAGCAACTAGCGTTGTTGGAGCCCGGGCTCTGCAGGTGGAGCAGAGTGTAGGCCGAAGCCTAATTGAACCGATTTCAAAAGTCACCTTTAACCCCCCCTCAGGGGTTACAAAGTAGAAGAGCCACAGCTTATGCAGCAGCAGTGCTGCGCAAGTCAAAGGTTGCTCTTGTAATTTTTCTCCTTGCACACGCTGAATGGAACACGTATAACATTCAGCCCTTTAGACAGTCAAACTGTGTAATGGAGGCGAGAGTTCCCTTTGTAATGAGACGCAGCACAGGTGTCAAGAATCCCACCTTGGTGCTGGGTGCAGCCTCCCGAGCGTTGTTATTTGCTGTACAGGAGTCTGCGCTGTCGTGTTATCCCCTGGCCTAGCGCCGTTAGCGCTGCCCATCTTCTGGCATCATGTAATGTCGGCCGGTGCGGTTCGCGATGCCCATGCATCCCAGCCCCGCAGTGTCTTAACATTGTTAAAACACTGCGGGGCTGGGATTCAGGGCCTGGCGCAGCACATATGTTCGCCTCTCACACTCGGGTCCTTACACCCGCTTCAGACTGTGCGGCGTCATCTGATCCCTTATCGCATGCCACGGCCATGAAGCCGCACAGTCCGAAGAAGGCGGAAGGAGAGGAGGGACAGGCGAACTGATGCACTGATCCTGCCCATCAATCACACCCTCGCAGTCCCAATAAATAAGACACCGAGGGGCGTTGTGTGGGTCAGGGCGGCCGCAGAGGCGCAGGCAGCCAAACCATGATGCCAGAAGACGGGCAGCGCTACCAAGGGGGTTGCAGCGTGTCATTACAAAGGAAAGTCACACCACCGGGACGGTTAAATGGTCACACAGAGGACACATTGCAGACGTGTTTTCAGTTCCACATGTGCGAGGAGAATACGTTTCTGAGCCACCTTGCACACATGCAGCATTACCGCTGTACAAGGTGGCTGGATAACGTAAAAACGCCTGGGGGAGGGGGGACAGGTTCCCTTCAATTTCAGTTCTTGTGTCTGCGTGGCTTTTGCAGGACACGTTGCCGGCTGCACAGCAGGGGAACAGCTGGCGGTGCTGGACCCCACTGACACATTGGCTGGTGTTTTTCTCTGTGCAGCTAGCACATCTGGGCAAAAACTGGCGGTGTGTTAGAGCCCAGGGACAGCAGGAGGAGGAGCAGGAGGAGGAGGAGCAGGGGGAGGGGAGTGTAGGCCGAAGCCTGCACAGGCGGCAGCTTTGGGTGTGTTGTGTCTGCGTGGCTTTTGCAGGACACGTTGCCGGCTACACAGCAGGGGAACAGCTGGCGGTGCTGGACCCCACTGACACATTGGCGAGGTGTTTGGCTCTGTGCAGCCAGCACTTCCGGACAGCAACTAGCGTTGTTGGAGCCCGGGCTCTGCAGGTGGAGCAGAGTGTAGGCCGAAGCCTAATTGAACCGATTTCAAAAGTCACCTTTAACCCCCCCTCAGGGGTTACAAAGTAGAAGAGCCACAGCTTATGCAGCAGCAGTGCTGCGCAAGTCAAAGGTTGCTCTTGTAATTTTTCTCCTTGCACACGCTGAATGGAACACGTATAACATTCAGCCCTTTAGACAGTCAAACTGTGTAATGGAGGCGAGAGTTCCCTTTGTAATGAGACGCAGCACAGGTGTCAAGAATCCCACCTTGGTGCTGGGTGCAGCCTCCCGAGCGTTGTTATTTGCTGTACAGGAGTCTGCGCTGTCGTGTTATCCCCTGGCCTAGCGCCGTTAGCGCTGCCCATCTTCTGGCATCATGTAATGTCGGCCGGTGCGGTTCGCGATGCCCATGCATCCCAGCCCCGCAGTGTCTTAACATTGTTAAAACACTGCGGGGCTGGGATTCAGGGCCTGGCGCAGCACATATGTTCGCCTCTCACACTCGGGTCCTTACACCCGCTTCAGACTGTGCGGCGTCATCTGATCCCTTATCGCATGCCACGGCCATGAAGCCGCACAGTCCGAAGAAGGCGGAAGGAGAGGAGGGACAGGCGAACTGATGCACTGATCCTGCCCATCAATCACACCCTCGCAGTCCCAATAAATAAGACACCGAGGGGCGTTGTGTGGGTCAGGGCGGCCGCAGAGGCGCAGGCAGCCAAACCATGATGCCAGAAGACGGGCAGCGCTACCAAGGGGGTTGCAGCGTGTCATTACAAAGGAAAGTCACACCACCGGGACGGTTAAATGGTCACACAGAGGACACATTGCAGACGTGTTTTCAGTTCCACATGTGCGAGGAGAATACGTTTCTGAGCCACCTTGCACACATGCAGCATTACCGCTGTACAAGGTGGCTGGATAACGTAAAAACGCCTGGGGGAGGGGGGACAGGTTCCCTTCAATTTCAGTTCTTGTGTCTGCGTGGCTTTTGCAGGACACGTTGCCGGCTGCACAGCAGGGGAACAGCTGGCGGTGCTGGACCCCACTGACACATTGGCTGGTGTTTTTCTCTGTGCAGCTAGCACATCTGGGCAAAAACTGGCGGTGTGTTAGAGCCCAGGGACAGCAGGAGGAGGAGCAGGAGGAGGAGGAGCAGGGGGAGGGGAGTGTAGGCCGAAGCCTGCACAGGCGGCAGCTTTGGGTGTGTTGTGTCTGCGTGGCTTTTGCAGGACACGTTGCCGGCTACACAGCAGGGGAACAGCTGGCGGTGCTGGACCCCACTGACACATTGGCGAGGTGTTTGGCTCTGTGCAGCCAGCACTTCCGGACAGCAACTAGCGTTGTTGGAGCCCGGGCTCTGCAGGTGGAGCAGAGTGTAGGCCGAAGCCTAATTGAACCGATTTCAAAAGTCACCTTTAACCCCCCCTCAGGGGTTACAAAGTAGAAGAGCCACAGCTTATGCAGCAGCAGTGCTGCGCAAGTCAAAGGTTGCTCTTGTAATTTTTCTCCTTGCACACGCTGAATGGAACACGTATAACATTCAGCCCTTTAGACAGTCAAACTGTGTAATGGAGGCGAGAGTTCCCTTTGTAATGAGACGCAGCACAGGTGTCAAGAATCCCACCTTGGTGCTGGGTGCAGCCTCCCGAGCGTTGTTATTTGCTGTACAGGAGTCTGCGCTGTCGTGTTATCCCCTGGCCTAGCGCCGTTAGCGCTGCCCATCTTCTGGCATCATGTAATGTCGGCCGGTGCGGTTCGCGATGCCCATGCATCCCAGCCCCGCAGTGTCTTAACATTGTTAAAACACTGCGGGGCTGGGATTCAGGGCCTGGCGCAGCACATATGTTCGCCTCTCACACTCGGGTCCTTACACCCGCTTCAGACTGTGCGGCGTCATCTGATCCCTTATCGCATGCCACGGCCATGAAGCCGCACAGTCCGAAGAAGGCGGAAGGAGAGGAGGGACAGGCGAACTGATGCACTGATCCTGCCCATCAATCACACCCTCGCAGTCCCAATAAATAAGACACCGAGGGGCGTTGTGTGGGTCAGGGCGGCCGCAGAGGCGCAGGCAGCCAAACCATGATGCCAGAAGACGGGCAGCGCTACCAAGGGGGTTGCAGCGTGTCATTACAAAGGAAAGTCACACCACCGGGACGGTTAAATGGTCACACAGAGGACACATTGCAGACGTGTTTTCAGTTCCACATGTGCGAGGAGAATACGTTTATGAGCCACCTTGCACACATGCAGCATTACCGCTGTACAAGGTGGCTGGATAACGTAAAAACGCCTGGGGGAGGGGGGACAGGTTCCCTTCAATTTCAGTTCTTGTGTCTGCGTGGCTTTTGCAGGACACGATGCCGGCTGCACAGCAGGGGAACAGCTGGCGGTGCTGAACCCCACTGACACATTGGCTGGTGTTTTTCTCTGTGCAGCTAGCAGTACCGGGCCCCAACTGGCGGTGTTGGAGCCCGGGGTCAGCAGGAGGAGGAGATGGAGCAGAGTGTAGGCCGAAGCCTGCACTGGCGGCAGCTTTTGGGTCTGTTGTGCCTGCGTGGCAGTTGCAGGACACGTTGCCGGCTGCACAGCAGGGGAACAGCTGGCGGTGCTGAACCCCACTGACACATTGGCTGGTGTTTTTCTCTGTGCAGCTAGCAGTACCGGGCCCCAACTGGCGGTGTTGGAGCCCAGGGCTCTGCAGGGGGAGCAGAGTGTAGGCCGAAGCCTAATTGAACCAATTTCAAAGGTAACCTTTAACCCCCCCTCAGGGGTTAGAAAGTAGAAGAGCCACAGCTTATGCAGCAGTAGTGCTGCACAAGTCAAAGGTTGCTCTTTTAATTTCGCTCCTTGCACACGCTGAGTGAAACACGTATAACATTTAGCCCTTTATACAGTCAAACTGTGTAATGGAGGCGAGAGTTCCCTTTGTAATGAGACGCAGCGCAGGTGTCAAGAATCCCACCTTGGTGCTGGGTGCAGCCTCCTGAGCGTTGTTATTTGCTGTACAGGAGTCTGCGCTGTCGTGTTATCCCCTGGCCTAGCGCTGTTAGCGCTGCCCATCTTCTGACCTCATTTAATGTTGGCCGGTGCGGTTCGCGATGCCCATGAATCACAGCCCCGCAGTGTATTGACATAGTTTAAACACTGCGGGGCTGGGATTCATGGCCTGGCGCAGTACATATGTTCGCCTCTCGCTTGGGTTCTTACACCCGCTTCAGACTATGTGGCGTCAGCTGATCCCTTATCGCATGCCACGGCCATGAAGCCGCACAGTCCGAAGAAGGCGGAAGGAGAGGAGGGACAGGCGAACTGATGCACTGATCCTGCCCATCAATCGCACCCTCGCAGTCCCATTAAATAAGACAACGAGGGCTGTTGTGTGGGTCAGGGCGGCCGCAGAGGCACAGCCAGCCAAACAATGATGCCAGAAGACGGGCAGCGTTACCAAGGAGCTTGTTGCGTGTGTCAATACAAAGTCAAATCACACCTGAGGGACGTTTTAATGGTCACAGAGGACACATTTTAGACGTGTTCACTTCAACATGGGCAAGGAGAATAAGTTTCTGAGCCACCTTGAACACATGCAGCATTACTGCTGTTCAAGGTAGCTGTAAAACATAGAAACACCTGGGGGAGGGGGGACAGGTTCCCTTCAATTTCAGTTCTTGTGTCTGCGTGGCGGTCGCAGGACACGTTGCCGGCTACACAGCAGGGGAACAGCTGGCGGTGCTGGACCCCACTGACACATTGGCTGGTGTTTTTCTCTGTGCAGCTAGCACATCTGGGCAAAAACTGGCGGTGTTAGAGCCCAGGGTCAGCAGGAGGAGCAGGGGGAGCGGAGTGTAGGCCGAAGCCTGCACTCGAGCAAGTTGAAAGGAAACCTTTAACCCCCCCCCCCCCCCAGGCGTTTGTAGCTGAAAGAGCCATTGTGTACAGCACTAATGCTGGAAAAGGTAAACTTAGCTCTTTTAATTATGGTCCTTGCACATGCGGAACCTAACAGTTATGAAATGTGTCCCCTCACAGCGTTAAACCGTCCGGTAGGTGGAACTTTCCTTTGTCGTGTGACGCAGCACAGCCATCATTTTTACCCCCTTGGCGCCGTGCGCCGCCTCCTCAGCGTTGTTTTAATCTGTCCCGGAGCCTGCGCTGTTAGGTTAGCCCTTGGCCATGCACACATTTTGCGCTGCCCGTCTTCTGACATCATTTGGTGTCAGGCTGGCTGCGCCTGTGCGGGTGCGCTGGCCGAGATCCCGCCTCGCAGTGTCGTCTTATGTAATCCCACCGCGGGCCTGTGATCCGTGCCCGTGCGCAGTGCATATCCTCTCCTCTCACTCCCCTCCCTACGGCTTTTTCAGACTGTGCGGTGTCACGGCCGTGGCATGCTATTAGGGACCAGCTGACATCGCACAGTCTGAAGAAGCCGTAGGGAGGGGAGTGAGAGGAGAGGATATGCACTGCGCACGGGCACGGATCACAGGCCCGCGGTGGGATTACATTAGACGACACTGCGAGGCGGGATCTCGGCCAGCGCACCCGCACAGGCGCAGCCAGCCTGACACCAAATGAGGTCAGAAGACGGGCAGCGCAACATGTGTGCATGGCCAAGGGCTAACCTAACAGCGCAGGCTCCGGGACAGATTCAAACAACGCTGAGGAGGCGGCGCACGGCGCCAAGGGGGTAAAAATGATGGCTGTGCTGCGTCACACGACAAAGGAAAGTTCCACCTACCGGACGGTTTAACGCTGTGTGGGGACACATTTCATAAGTGTTTGGTTCAGCATGTGCAAGGAGCATCACGAAAAGAGGCACTTTTTCCCTTTGCATCATTACTGCTGCACAAGGTGGCTCCTTCAGTAACAAACGCCTGGGGGGGGGGGGGGGGGTCAGGTTCCCTTACATTTAACTTGTTGTGCCTGCGTGGCGGGCGCAGTACACGTTGCCGTATACACAGCAGGGGAACAGCTGGCGGTGCTGAACCCCACTAACACATTGGCGAGGTGTTTGGCTCTGTGCGTACAGCACTTCTGGACGGCAACTAGCGGTGTTGGAGCCCAGGGACAGGTGGAGGAGGAGGAGGTTGGAGGAGGTTGGAGGAGGTAGGAGGGATTGCCACACACACAGCAGGGGAACAGCTGACGTTACTGAACCCCAATAACAGAGGAGGGACTGTTGACTGTGCGTACAGCACTTCTGGACGGCAACTGGCGGTGTTGGAGCCCAGGGACGGGTGGAGGAGGAGGAGGTTGGAGGAGGTAGGAGGGATTGCCACACACACAGCAGGGGAACAGCTGACGTTACTGAACCCCAATAACAGAGGAGGGACTGTTGACTGTGCGTACAGCACTTCTGGACGGCAACTGGCGGTGTTGGAGCCCAGGGACGGGTGGAGGAGGAGGAGGTTGGAGGAGGTAGGAGGGATTGCCACACACACAGCAGGGGAACAGCTGACGTTACTGAACCCCAATAACAGAGGAGGGACTGTTGACTGTGCGTACAGCACTTCTGGACGGCAACTGGCGGTGTTGGAGCCCAGGGACGGGTGGAGGAGGAGGAGGTTGGAGGAGGTAGGAGGGATTGCCACACACACAGCAGGGGAACAGCTGACGTTACTGAACCCCAATAACAGAGGAGGGACTGTTGACTGTGCGTACAGCACTTCTGGACGGCAACTGGCGGTGTTGGAGCCCAGGGACAGGTGGAGGAGGAGGAGGTTGGAGGAGGTAGGAGGGATTGCCACACACACAGCAGGGGAACAGCTGACGTTACTGAACCCCAATAACAGAGGAGGGACTGTTGACTGTGCGTACAGCACTTCTGGACGGCAACTGGCGGTGTTGGAGCCCAGGGACGGGTGGAGGAGGAGGAGGTTGGAGGAGGTAGGAGGGATTGCCACACACACAGCAGGGGAACAGCTGACGTTACTGAACCCCAATAACAGAGGAGGGACTGTTGACTGTGCGTACAGCACTTCTGGACGGCAACTGGCGGTGTTGGAGCCCAGGGACGGGTGGAGGAGGAGGAGGTTGGAGGAGGTAGGAGGGATTGCCACACACACAGCAGGGGAACAGCTGACGTTACTGAACCCCAATAACAGAGGAGGGACTGTTGACTGTGCGTACAGCACTTCTGGACGGCAACTGGCGGTGTTGGAGCCCAGGGACGGGTGGAGGAGGAGGAGGTTGGAGGAGGTAGGAGGGATTGCCACACACACAGCAGGGGAACAGCTGACGTTACTGAACCCCAATAACAGAGGAGGGACTGTTGACTGTGCGTACAGCACTTCTGGACGGCAACTGGCGGTGTTGGAGCCCAGGGACGGGTGGAGGAGGAGGAGGTTGGAGGAGGTAGGAGGGATTGCCACACACACAGCAGGGGAACAGCTGACGTTACTGAACCCCAATAACAGAGGAGGGACTGTTGACTGTGCGTACAGCACTTCTGGACGGCAACTGGCGGTGTTGGAGCCCAGGGACGGGTGGAGGAGGAGGAGGTTGGAGGAGGTAGGAGGGATTGCCACACACACAGCAGGGGAACAGCTGACGTTACTGAACCCCAATAACAGAGGAGGGACTGTTGACTGTGCGTACAGCACTTCTGGACGGCAACTGGCGGTGTTGGAGCCCAGGGACGGGTGGAGGAGGAGGAGGTTGGAGGAGGTAGGAGGGATTGCCACACACACAGCAGGGGAACAGCTGACGTTACTGAACCCCAATAACAGAGGAGGGACTGTTGACTGTGCGTACAGCACTTCTGGACGGCAACTGGCGGTGTTGGAGCCCAGGGACGGGTGGAGGAGGAGGAGGTTGGAGGAGGTAGGAGGGATTGCCACACACACAGCAGGGGAACAGCTGACGTTACTGAACCCCAATAACAGAGGAGGGACTGTTGACTGTGCGTACAGCACTTCTGGATGGCAACTGGCGGTGTTGGAGCCCAGGGACAGGTGGAGGAGGAGGAGGTTGGAGGAGGTAGGAGGGATTGCCACACACACAGCAGGGGAACAGCTGACGTTACTGAACCCCAATAACAGAGGAGGGACTGTTGACTGTGCGTACAGCACTTCTGGACGGCAACTGGCGGTGTTGGAGCCCAGGGACGGGTGGAGGAGGAGGAGGTTGGAGGAGGTAGGAGGGATTGCCACACACACAGCAGGGGAACAGCTGACGTTACTGAACCCCAATAACAGAGGAGGGACTGTTGACTGTGCGTACAGCACTTCTGGACGGCAACTGGCGGTGTTGGAGCCCAGGGACAGGTGGAGGAGGAGGAGGTTGGAGGAGGTAGGAGGGATTGCCACACACACAGCAGGGGAACAGCTGACGTTACTGAACCCCAATAACAGAGGAGGGACTGTTGACTGTGCGTACAGCACTTCTGGACGGCAACTGGCGGTGTTGGAGCCCAGGGACGGGTGGAGGAGGAGGAGGTTGGAGGAGGTAGGAGGGATTGCCACACACACAGCAGGGGAACAGCTGACGTTACTGAACCCCAATAACACAGGAGGGACTGTTGACTGTGCGTACAGCACTTCTGGACGGCAACTGGCGGTGTTGGAGCCCAGGGACGGGTGGAGGAGGAGGAGGTTGGAGGAGGTAGGAGGGATTGCCACACACACAGCAGGGGAACAGCTGACGTTACTGAACCCCAATAACAGAGGAGGGACTGTTGACTGTGCGTACAGCACTTCTGGACGGCAACTGGCGGTGTTGGAGCCCAGGGACGGGTGGAGGAGGAGGAGGTTGGAGGAGGTAGGAGGGATTGCCACACACACAGCAGGGGAACAGCTGACGTTACTGAACCCCAATAACAGAGGAGGGACTGTTGACTGTGCGTACAGCACTTCTGGACGGCAACTGGCGGTGTTGGAGCCCAGGGACGGGTGGAGGAGGAGGAGGTTGGAGGAGGTAGGAGGGATTGCCACACACACAGCAGGGGAACAGCTGACGTTACTGAACCCCAATAACAGAGGAGGGACTGTTGACTGTGCGTACAGCACTTCTGGACGGCAACTGGCGGTGTTGGAGCCCAGGGACGGGTGGAGGAGGAGGAGGTTGGAGGAGGTAGGAGGGATTGCCACACACACAGCAGGGGAACAGCTGACGTTACTGAACCCCAATAACAGAGGAGGGACTGTTGACTGTGCGTACAGCACTTCTGGACGGCAACTGGCGGTGTTGGAGCCCAGGGACGGGTGGAGGAGGAGGAGGTTGGAGGAGGTAGGAGGGATTGCCACACACACAGCAGGGGAACAGCTGACGTTACTGAACCCCAATAACAGAGGAGGGACTGTTGACTGTGCGTACAGCACTTCTGGACGGCAACTGGCGGTGTTGGAGCCCAGGGACGGGTGGAGGAGGAGGAGGTTGGAGGAGGTAGGAGGGATTGCCACACACACAGCAGGGGAACAGCTGACGTTACTGAACCCCAATAACAGAGGAGGGACTGTTGACTGTGCGTACAGCACTTCTGGACGGCAACTGGCGGTGTTGGAGCCCAGGGACAGGTGGAGGAGGAGGAGGTTGGAGGAGGTAGGAGGGATTGCCACACACACAGCAGGGGAACAGCTGACGTTACTGAACCCCAATAACAGAGGAGGGACTGTTGACTGTGCGTACAGCACTTCTGGACGGCAACTGGCGGTGTTGGAGCCCAGGGACGGGTGGAGGAGGAGGAGGTTGGAGGAGGTAGGAGGGATTGCCACACACACAGCAGGGGAACAGCTGACGTTACTGAACCCCAATAACAGAGGAGGGACTGTTGACTGTGCGTACAGCACTTCTGGACGGCAACTGGCGGTGTTGGAGCCCAGGGACAGGTGGAAAAGCAGAGGAACACAATGTAGGCCGAAGCCTGAGAAAGTCGAAAGGGAACCTTTAACCCCCCCCCAAGGCGTTTGTAGCTGAAAGAGCCAGCTTGTGCAGCACAAAAGATGCAAAAGGAAAAGGTGGCTCTTTTCATCATGCTCCTTGCAAACACAGAACTAAACACTTATAAAATGTGTCCCCTGCAACCGTAAAACCGTCCCGGAGGTGGGACTTTCCTTCGTAATGTGACGCAGCCCAGCCGTCATTCCTACCCCCCCGGCGCCGCGCACCGGCTCCTCAGCGTTGTTTTATTCCGTCAAGGAGCCTGCGCTGTTATGTTATCCCGTGGCCAGGCACACTTAGCGCTGCCCGTCTTCTGGCATCATTTGGTGTCTGGATGGCTGCGCCTGTGCGGCCGCGCTGGCAGAGAGCCCGCCTCGCAGTGTCTTCTGATTTAATCCCACTGGGGGCCTGGGATCCATGGACATGCGCAGTGCATATCTGAACCTCCACCTCTCACTCATCTCCCTATGGCTTCTTCAGACTGTGCGGTGTCACGGCCGTGGCATGCTGTTAGGGACCAGCTGACACCGAACAGTCTGAAGAAGCCATAGGGAAATGAGTGAGAGGTGGAGGTTCAGATATGCACTGCGCATGTCCATGGATCCCAGGCCCCCAGTGGGATTAAATCAGAAGACACTGCGAGGCGGGCTCTCTGCCAGCGCGGCCGCACAGGCGCAGCCATCCAGACACCAAATGATGCCAGAAGACGGGCAGCGCTAAGTGTGCCTGGCCACGGGATAACATAACAGCGCAGGCTCCAGGACGGAATAAAACAACGCTGAGGAGCCGGTGCGCGGCGCCGGGGGGGTAGGAATGACGGCTGGGCTGCGTCACATTACGAAGGAAAGTCCCACCTCCGGGACGGTTTTACGGTATCAGTGGACACATTTTATAAGTGTTAAGTTCTGCGTGTGCAAGGAGCTAAACAAAAATAGCTACCTTTTCCTTGGGCAGCATTACTGCTGCACAAGGTGGCTCTTTCAGTAACAAACGCCTTGGGGGGGGGGGGACAGATTCCCTTACATTTCAGTTGTTGTGTCAGCGTGGCGGTCGCATGACACATTGCCGGCTACACAGCTGGGGATCAGCTGACGTTACTGAAACCCAATAACACTGGGTCGTATGTTTTGACTGTGCAGACGGCACGTCTGAGCCTCAACTGGCGGTGTTGGAGCCCAGGAATTTAAGTTCAGGTGGTAGAAAGATGAACACAACAGGAGACCTGGATAACGTATACAGTGACCTAATTATTCAATCAGGAGGAGGAGTGGCAAATTCCGGCGAGATCCAGGCCTTGTTCATTTTCAGGAAAGTAAGCCGGTCAACGTTATCGGAGGATAGTCGCATGCGACGGTCAGTTAGTACACCACCTGCAGCACTAAAGACACGTTCCGATAATACACTGGCCGCAGGGCAAGACAGCACCTCCAATGCATACTGGCTTAGCTCTGGCCATGTATCCAGCTTTGAGACCCAAAACTTGAAAGGGGAAGAGCCGTCTGGGAGTACAGCAAGAGGGCAAGACATGTAGTCTGTCACCATCTGACGGAACCGTTGCCTCCTGCTGACTGGAGCCGTCTGTGATGGTGTAGACTTTTGTGGCGGGCACAGAAAACTGTGCCACAGTTCGGCCATACTGGTCTTGCCTTGGGCAGAGGCACTGCTTCTGCTCCCTCTTTGTGCAGAGCCTCCACCACGGCCTGGACGCACTGAGCTGCTTTGGAATGCACTAGCAGCACTTCTCTCAGTTGGAATGGAGAAGATGATGGAATTGACCAGTGTGTCTTGGTACTCCCGCATTTTTCGCTCCCGGTTCAACGGTGTGATGAGGCTTTCTACGTTGTCCCGGTAGCGAGGATCGAGGAGGGTGAACACCCAATAATCAGACATGTTGAGAATGTGGGCGATGCGGCGGTCGTTTCTCAGGCACTGCAGCATGTAATCCACCATGTGCTGCAGACTGCCAACTGCCCAAGAAACGCTGTCCCCTGCTGGAGGCGTGATCTCTGCCCGCTCGTCATCACCCCACCCTCGCTGTACACACTGAGTACTGGACAATTGTGTAACTCCCTCCTCTGGACGGATGTCTTCCTCCTCCATTGACTCCTCCTCATCCTCCTCACAAACGGTCCCCTGCCTACGCGTTTGTGAGGAACCACGTGGCGCTGACTGTCCAGAAGATGATGGAAATGGTGAATCCTCATCCTCCACCTCTTCCACAACATCATCCCTTAGCGCTTGCAGTGATTTTTCAAGCAGGCAGATAAGGGGGACAGTCATGCTGACTAGTGCATCATCTGCACTCGCCATCCGCGTGGAATAATCAAAGGGACGCAAAACCTGGCAGACGTCATTCATAGTGGCCCACTCTGTGGTTGTGAAGTCTGTACGGCGCTGACTGCGACTTTTTTGCGCCTGAAGCAGCTGGTACTCCATTACAGCTTGCTGCTGCTCACACAACCGCTCCAACATATGTAACGTGGAATTCCACCTGGTAGGTAGGTCACATATGATGCGATGTTCCGGCAGGCGGTGTCGGCGCTGCAGAGCCGCAATGCGCGCTTTTGCCGTGCTGGAACGCCGCAAGTGAGCACACTCTAGGCGGACCTTGTGCAGCAGTGCATCAAGATCCGGATAGTCCCTCAAAAAGCTCTGCACGACCAAATTGAGCACATGTGCCAGACATGGGATGTGAGTGAGGTTGCCGAGGCCCAGAGCTGCCACCAGATTTCGGCCATTATCACACACTACCATGCCTGGCTGGAGATTCGCTGGCACAAACCACACATCGCTCTCCTGCTTGATGGCATTCCAGAGCTCCTGCGCTGTGTGGCTACGATTCCCCAAGAAAATTAATTTCAAGACGGCCTGTTGACGTTTGGCCACGGCTGTGCTCATGTCGGTCGTAACAGGTACACGTTCATCACGGGTCCATGTGGAGGTGGACTGTGACGGCTCCTGCAGCGATGATTCTGAGGAACTGGTGTAAGAGGAGGAGTCAATGCGTACAGAATGGATTCCTGCAATCCTTGGAGTGGGCAGGACACGTCCTGCGCCACTCGCACGGTCTGTACCCGGCTCAACGACATTAACCCAATGGGCAGTGAGGGAAAGGTATCGCCCCTGTCCATGTTGACTGGTCCACGCATCGGTGGTGAGGTGGACCTTGCTACTGACGGCGTTCAGTAGCGCGTGTTTTATGTGTCCCTCCACATGCTTCTGCAGGGCAGGGACGGCTTGCCTGCTGAAGTAAAAGCGGCTGGGCACTTTGTACTGTGGGACTGCCAATGACATGAAGTCACGGAAGCTGTCAGTCTCCACCAGCCTGAATGACAGCATTTCCAGTGACAAAAGTTTGGCAATGCCTGCAGTCAGAGCCTGTGCTCGTGGGTGGTTTGACGAGAAAGGCCGCCTTTTCTCCCATGCCTGTACTACCGATGGCTGTAGACTGGGCTGGGAGTGTGTGGATGACTGGGAAAGTGGCGCTGCGGGTGGAATTACAGCGGGTCTCTGGACAACAGGGGCAGAGGTTCTTCCACGGCGATCCTGGGAGGACGCCGAACCAGCTGCGTGTGAGGTAGAGGAAGAGGCAACACGAGCTGAAGAGGTGGTAGCTGCCGCTGTTGGTTGGCCTACCTCTTCAGTGTGTTTTTCTAACTCCGCCGGGTGCCTGTTGCGCACATGTTTCCACATGTTGGAGGTATTGAGGTTGCTGACATTTTTCCCTCTTTTGACTTTTTGATGACACACGTTGCATCTGACATAGCAAATGTCATCTGCAACTGTGTCAAAAAAGGACCAGGCACTGCAAGTCTTGGGAGCGCCCTTTTTGGCTTTTGGAAGAGACATGCTCCTAACGGGTGCCAAAGCGGAGGCTGCAGGATCCGCAGTCTTCCCCCTCCCTCTCCCTCTTTGGGCCGTACGGGGAATCTCTTCCTCAGAGCTGCTCCCACCACCTTCCTGTCCCTCACGCCAAGATGGGTCGAGGACCTCATCATCTACACTACCCTCTGCCCCCAACTGCTCCTCCTGGGTAGTCTCAGCAGCAGAGCACGCACCAGTAAGTGGCACCTGAGTGTCATCATCAGCTGATGCGGCCTGCGATGTGGTGACCGGAGCCACTGGCCCACCCGCCTCTTCAGAGGAAGACAGAAAAAGCTGTTGGGCATCACTGCACCCTGCCTCTTCTTCCATTTCTCCAATGCTGCTTGGCTGGCCCCCTGTTTCCAAGCCAAGAGATTCAGAGAACAGAAGTAGAGACGGCTCCTGTCCTGGGCTCTCTGTCTGCCTGGGCAATTTGGCAGGTGGTGAAGAGACAGATGGCTGCTCTCCAGTGCTCTGTGTCTGAGAGGATGTGGCACTAATGGAAGTTGATGCATTAGCTGCCATCCATCCGACAACAGCTTCAATTTGTTCTTCACGCAGCAGCGGTGTACGGCGCTCGGACACAAAGCTTCGCATGAACGACTGTTGCCTGGTGAAAGTGGGTGCTGATGAGTCACCGGTGCCCGCAGCAGGCACAGAATCCCCACGTCCCCTCCCTGCTCCGCGACGGCTCCCACGCCCCCGTGCCTTACTCACTGCCTTCTTCATCTTGGTTGACTGATAAAGATAAGCAGAAAAGTACTAACGGCTTTGTGTGCTTATTCCTGAGCAACTCCTCCTAACAGGTATAAGAAGCACTAATTATCTAAAGTGTGGACTAGACACAAATATGAGCTAATGTGGCCTACAGAAATGTAAAGTGGTGTAACTGGTGTGTTTGGTGAACTTTATTATTTATTTATTTTTTGGGGGCTGAACTGACGACAGATAGAGCTGCAGTCACACGGAGACCGTGCAGACAGACGTAAACGGCGCTACAAGGCCCAAAAACCCTCCTCTACTTTATCCTATGTAGTGTTTTTCCACAAATTAGCTGGAGACGGGTGGAAAGACACTAATAGGATTTTTTTGAATAAATTAGCAGCAGACTACACTATTTGGAAAAAAAAGAAAATTGATTTGGCGGTATGACACAGTGAAAAACCCTGAGCTGGAGACAACCAGGCTATAGCTGCTCACAGATTACAGGGCGAGCTGCAGTCACACGGAGACCGTGCAGACAGCCGTAAACGGCGCTGCAAGGCCCAAAAACCCTCCTCTACTTTATCCTATGTAGTGTTTTTCCACAAATTAGCTGGAGACGGGTGGAAAGACACTAATAGGATTTTTTTAAATTAATTAGCAGCAGACTACACTACTTTGAAAAAAAAGAAAATTGATTTGGCGGTATGACGCAGTGAAAAACCCTGAGCTGGAGACAACCAGGCTACAGCTGCTCACAGATTACAGGGCGAGCTGCAGTCACACGGAGACCGTGCAGACAGCCGTAAACGGCGCTGCAAGGCCCAAAAACCCTCCTCTACTTTATCCTATGTAGTGTTTTTCCACAAATTAGCTGGAGACGGGTGGAAAGACACTAATAGGATTTTTTTGAATAAATTAGCAGCAGACTACACTACTTGGGAAAAAAAAAAAAAAAAAGGAACAGTATGAGGCAATGAACCACCCTCCCTGAACTGAATACAACCAACTATGGATGGCCTATGTGGCTGCACTCAGACTGGAGACTGGGCTGCACTCACACACACACACACACACACAGACCCTGCAGATCGCTGTGAAAACAGCGCTACAAGGCAAAAGCAAGGTGAATAGTAGGTGAACACAGCGGTTGCTAAATTAGCCTTTGGAAAGCACAAAGAAGCAAATCGCTATCTCTAAACTGTCCCTCAGTCAGCAAACAGCGTCCTGTCACTAACTGAATTCACAGCAGAGTGATCGCAAAATGGCGCCAGCGACTTTTAAACTGCATCATGACATCATTTAAGCAGCCAATCACAGCCTTGCCAGTAGTTTCATGCCCTCCATGCTAAACAGGATGTGCCCACACTTGGAATCAATCTCATTGGCTGAATTTCTGCTTTTTGAATCTTAGAACTTCCGATTCCGGTATCCGATACGCGGCAAGTATCGGAATCCCGGTATCGGAATTCCGATACCGCAAGTATCGGCCGATACCCGATACTTGCGGTATCGGAATGCTCAACACTAATGGCCAGAGCTAAGCCAGTATGCATTGGAGGTGCTGTCTTGCCCTGCGGCCAGTGTATTATCGGAACGTGTCTTTAGTGCTGCAGGTGGTGTACTAACTGACCGTCGCATGCGACTATCCTCCGATAACGTTGACCGGCTTACTTTCCTGAAAATGAACAAGGCCTGGATCTCGCAGGAATTTGCCACTCCTCCTCCTGATTAAATAATTAGGTCACTGTATACGTTATCCAGGTCTCCTGTTGTGTTCATCTTTCTACCACCTGAACTTAAATTCCTGTGCTCCAACACCGCCAGTTGAGGCTCAGAAGTGCCGTCTGCACAGTCAAAACATACGACCCAGTGTTATTGGGTTTCAGTAACGTCAGCTGATCCCCAGCTGTGTAGCCGGCAATGTGTCATGCGACCGCCACGCTGACACAACAACTGAAATGTAAGGGAATCTGTCCCCCCCCCCCCAAGGCGTTTGTTACTGAAAGAGCCACCTTGTGCAGCAGTAATGCTGCACAAGGAAAAGGTAGCTATTTTTGTTTAGCTCCTTGCACACGCAGAACTTAACACTTATAAAATGTGTCCACTGATACCGTAAAACCGTCCCGGAGGTGGGACTTTCCTTCGTAATGTGACGCAGCACAGCCGTCATTCCTACCCCCCCGGCGCCGCGCACCGGCTCCTCAGCGTTGTTTTATTCCGTCCCGGAGCCTGCGCTGTTATGTTATCCCGTGGCCAGGCACACTTAGCGCTGCCCGTCTTCTGGCATCATTTGGTGTCAGGATGGCTGCGCCTGTGCGGCCGTGCTGGCAGAGAGCCCGCCTCGCAGTGTCTTCTGATTTAATCCCACTGGGGGCCTGGGATCCATGGACATACGCAGTGCATATCTGAACCTCCACCTCTCACTCATTTCCCTATGGCTTCTTCAGACTGTTCGGTGTCAGCTGGTCCCTAATAGCATGCCACGGCCGTGACACCGCACAGTCTTAAGAAGCCGTAGGGAGGGGAGTGAGAGGCGAGGATATGCACTGCGCATGTCCATGGATCCCAGGCCCCCAGTGGGATTAAATCAGAAGACACTGCGAGGCGGGCTCTCTGCCAGCGCGGCCGCACAGGCGCAGCCATCCTGACACCAAATGATGCCAGAAGACGGGCAGCGCTAAGTGTGCCTGGCCACGGGATAACATAACAGCGCAGGCTCCGGGACGGAATCAAACAACGCTGAGGAGCCGGTGCGCGGCGCCGGGGGGGTAGGAATGACGGCTGTGCTGCGTCACATTACGAAGGAAAGTCCCACCTCCGGGACGGTTTTACGGTTGCAGGGGACACATTTTATAAGTGTTTAGTTCTGTGTTTGCAAGGAGCATGATGAAAAGAGCCACCTTTTCCTTTTGCATCTTTTGTGCTGCACAAACTGGCTCTTTCAGCTACAAACGCCTTGGGGGGGGGGTTAAAGGTTCCCTTTCGACTTTCTCAGGCTTCGGCCTACATTGTGTTCCTCTGCTTTTCCACCTGTCCCTGGGCTCCAACACCGCCAGTTGCCGTCCAGAAGTGCTGTACGCACAGTCAACAGTCCCTCCTCTGTTATTGGGGTTCAGTAACGTCAGCTGTTCCCCTGCTGTGTGTGTGGCAATCCCTCCTACCTCCTCCAACCTCCTCCTCCTCCACCTGCCCCTGGGCTTCAACACCGCCAGTTGCCATCCAGAAGTGCTGTACGCACAGTCAACAGTCCCTCCTCTGTTATTGGGGTTCAGTAACGTCAGCTGTTCCCCTGCTGTGTGTGTGGCAATCCCTCCTACCTCCTCCAACCTCCTCCTCCTCCACCTGCCCCTGGGCTTCAACACCGCCAGTTGCCGTCCAGAAGTGCTGTACGCACAGTCAACAGTCCCTCCTCTGTTATTGGGGTTCAGTAACGTCAGCTGTTCCCCTGCTGTGTGTGTGGCAATCCCTCCTACCTCCTCCAACCTCCTCCTCCTCCACCTGTCCCTGGGCTCCAACACCGCCAGTTGCCGTCCAGAAGTGCTGTACGCACAGTCAACAGTCCCTCCTCTGTTATTGGGGTTCAGTAACGTTAGCTGTTCCCCTGCTGTGTGTGTGGCAATCCCTCCTACCTCCTCCAACCTCCTCCTCCTCCACCTGCCCCTGGGCTTCAACACCGCCAGTTGCCGTCCAGAAGTGCTGTACGCACAGTCAACAGTCCCTCCTCTGTTATTGGGGTTCAGTAACGTCAGCTGTTCCCCTGCTGTGTGTGTGGCAATCCCTCCTACCTCCTCCAACCTCCTCCTCCTCCACCTGCCCCTGGGCTTCAACACCGCCAGTTGCCGTCCAGAAGTGCTGTACGCACAGTCAACAGTCCCTCCTCTGTTATTGGGGTTCAGTAACGTCAGCTGTTCCCCTGCTGTGTGTGTGGCAATCCCTCCTACCTCCTCCAACCTCCTCCTCCTCCACCTGCCCCTGGGCTTCAACACCGCCAGTTGCCGTCCAGAAGTGCTGTACGCACAGTCAACAGTCCCTCCTCTGTTATTGGGGTTCAGTAACGTCAGCTGTTCCCCTGCTGTGTGTGTGGCAATCCCTCCTACCTCCTCCAACCTCCTCCTCCTCCACCTGCCCCTGGGCTTCAACACCGCCAGTTGCCGTCCAGAAGTGCTGTACGCACAGTCAACAGTCCCTCCTCTGTTATTGGGGTTCAGTAACGTCAGCTGTTCCCCTGCTGTGTGTGTGGCAATCCCTCCTACCTCCTCCAACCTCCTCCTCCTCCACCTGCCCCTGGGCTTCAACACCGCCAGTTGCCGTCCAGAAGTGCTGTACGCACAGTCAACAGTCCCTCCTCTGTTATTGGGGTTCAGTAACGTCAGCTGTTCCCCTGCTGTGTGTGTGGCAATCCCTCCTACCTCCTCCAACCTCCTCCTCCTCCACCTGTCCCTGGGCTCCAACACCGCCAGTTGCCGTCCAGAAGTGCTGTACGCACAGTCAACAGTCCCTCCTCTGTTATTGGGGTTCAGTAACGTCAGCTGTTCCCCTGCTGTGTGTGTGGCAATCCCTCCTACCTCCTCCAACCTCCTCCTCCTCCACCTGTCCCTGGGCTCCAACACCGCCAGTTGCCGTCCAGAAGTGCTGTACGCACAGAGCCAAACACCTCGCCAATGTGTTAGTGGGGTTCAGCACCGCCAGCTGTTCCCCTGCTGTGTATACGGCAACGTGTACTGCGACCGCCACGCAGGCACAACAAGTTAAATTTAAGGGAACCTGTCCCCCCCCCCCCCCAGGCGTTTGTTACTGAAGGAGCCACCTTGTGCAGCAGTAATGATGCAAAGGGAAAAAGTGCCTCTTTTCGTGGTGCTCCTTGCAGATGCTGAACCTAACACTTATGAAATGTGTCCCCTCACAGCGTTCAACCGTCCGGTAGGTGGAACTTTCCTTTGTCATGTGACGCAGCACAGCCGTCATTTTTACCCCCTTGTCGCCGTGCGCCGCCTCCTCAGCGTTGTTTGAATCTGTCCCGGAGCCTGCGCTGTTAGGTTACCCCTTGGCCATGCACACATTTTGCGCTGCCCGTCTTCTGACATCATTTGCTGTCAGGCTGGCTGCGCCTGTGCGGGTGCGCTGTCCGAGATTCAGCCTCGCGGTGTCGTCTAATGTAATCCCACCGCGGGCCTGGGATCCGTGTCCATGCGCAGTGCATATCCTCGCCTCTCACTCCCCTCCCTACGGCTTCTAAAGACTGTTCGGTGTCAGCTGATCCCTAATAGCATGCCACGGCCGTGACACCGCACAGTCTTAAGAAGCCGTAGGGAGGGGAGTGAGAGGCGAGGATATGCACTGCGCATGGACACGGATCCCAGGCCCGCGGTGGGATTACATTAGACGACACCGCGAGGCTGAATCTCGGACAGCGCACCCGCACAGGCGCAGCCAGCCTGACAGCAAATGATGTCAGAAGACGGGCAGCGCAAAATGTGTGCATGGCCAAGGGGTAACCTAACAGCGCAGGCTCCGGGACAGATTCAAACAACGCTGAGGAGGCGGCGCACGGCGACAAGGGGGTAAAAATGACGGCTGTGCTGCGTCACATGACAAAGGAAAGTTCCACCTACCGGACGGTTGAACGCTGTGAGGGGACACATTTCATAAGTGTTAGGTTCAGCATCTGCAAGGACCATAATTAAAAGAGCTAAGTTTACCTTTTCCAGCATTAGTGCTGTACACGATGGCTCTTCCAGCTACAAACGCCTGGGGGGGAAGTTAAAGGTTTCCTTTCAACTTGCTCCAGTGCAGGCTTCGGCCTACACTCCGCTCCCCCTGCTCCTCCTGCTGACCCTGGGCTCTAACACCGCCAGTTGGGGCCCGGTACTGCTAGCTGCACAGAGAAAAACACCTCGCCAATGTGTCAGTGGGGTTCAGCACCGCCAGCTGTTCCCCTGCTGTGCAGCCGGCAACGTGTCCTGCAACAGCCACGCAGGCACAACAGACCCAAAGCTGCCGCCAGTGCAGGCTTCGGCCTGCACTCTGCTCCCTCTCCTCCTCCTGCTGACCCCGGGCTCCAACACCGCCAGTTGGGGCCCGGTACTGCTAGCTGCACAGAGAAAAACACCTCGCCAATGTGTCAGTGGGGTTCAGCACCGCCAGCTGTTCCCCTGCTGTGCAGCCGGCATCGTGTCCTGCAAAAGCCACGCAGACACCAGAACTGAAATTGAAGGGAACCTGTCCCCCCTCCCCCAGGCGTTTGTACGTTTTTAAGGCCACCTTGTACAGCGGTAATGCTGCATGTGTGCAAGGTGGCTCATAAACGTATTCTCCTCGCACATGTGGAACGGAAAACACGTCTAAAATGTGTCCTCTGTGTGACCATTTAACCGTCCCGGTGGTGTGACTTTCCTTTGTAATGACACGCTGCAACCCCCTTGGTAGCGCTGCCCGTCTTCTGGCATCATTGTTTGGCTGCCTGCGCCTCTGCGGCCGCCCTGACCCACACAACGCCCCTCGGTGTCTTATTTCTTGGGAGTGCGAGGGTGTGTTTGATGGGCATGAGCAGTGCATCAGTTCGCCTGTCCCTCATTTCCTTCCGCCTTCTTCAGACTGTGCGGCTTCATGGCCGTGGCATGCGATAAGGGATCAGCTGACGCCACATAGTCTGAAGCAGGTGTAAGAACCCAAGCGAGAGGCGAACATATGTACTGCGCCAGGCCATGAATCCCAGCCCCGCAGTGTTTTAACTATGTCAATACACTGCGGGGCTGTGATTCATGGGCATCGCGAACCGCACCAGCCAACATTAAATGAGGTCAGAAGATGGGCAGCGCTAACAGCGCTAGGCCAGGGGATAACACGACAGCGCAGACTCCTGTACAGCAAATAACAACGCTCAGGAGGCTGCACCCAGCACCAAGGTGGGATTCTTGACATCTGTGCTGCGTCTCATTACAAAGGGAACTCGCGCCTCCAACACAGTTTGACTGTATAAAGGGCTAAATGTTATACGTGTTCCATTCAGCGTGTGCAAGGAGCCAAATTAAAAGAGCAACCTTTGACTTGTGCACCACTACTGCTGCATAAGCTGTGGCTCTTCTACTTTGTAACCCCTGAGGGGGGGTTAAAGGTTACCTTTGAAATTGGTTCGATTAGGCTTCGGCCTACACTCTGCTCCCCCTGCAGAGCCCGGGCTCCAACACCGCCAGTTGGGGCCCGGTACTGCTAGCTGCACAGAGAAAAACACCTCGCCAATGTGTCAGTGGGGTTCAGCACCGCCAGCTGTTCCCCTGCTGTGCAGCCGGCAACGTGTCCTGCAACAGCCACGCAGGCACAACAGACCCAAAGCTGCCGCCAGTGCAGGCTTCGGCCTACACTCTGCTCCCTCTCCTCCTCCTGCTGACCCCGGGCTCCAACACCGCCAGTTGGGGCCCGGTACTGCTAGCTGCACAGAGAAAAACACCTCGCCAATGTGTCAGTGGGGTTCAGCACCGCCAGCTGTTCCCCTGCTGTGCAGCCGGCATCGTGTCCTGCAAAAGCCACGCAGACACCAGAACTGAAATTGAAGGGAACCTGTCCCCCCTCCCCCAGGCGTTTGTACGTTTTTAAGGCCACCTTGTACAGCGGTAATGCTGCATGTGTGCAAGGTGGCTCATAAACGTATTCTCCTCGCACATGTGGAACGGAAAACACGTCTAAAATGTGTCCTCTGTGTGACCATTTAACCGTCCCGGTGGTGTGACTTTCCTTTGTAATGACACGCTGCAACCCCCTTGGTAGCGCTGCCCGTCTTCTGGCATCATTGTTTGGCTGCCTGCGCCTCTGCGGCCGCCCTGACCCACACAACGCCCCTCGGTGTCTTATTTCTTGGGAGTGCGAGGGTGTGTTTGATGGGCATGAGCAGTGCATCAGTTCGCCTGTCCCTCATCTCCTTCCGCCTTCTTCAGACTGTGCGGCTTCATGGCCGTGGCATGCGATAAGGGATCAGCTGACGCCACATAGTCTGAAGCAGGTGTAAGAACCCAAGCGAGAGGCGAACATATGTACTGCGCCAGGCCATGAATCCCAGCCCCGCAGTGTTTTAACTATGTCAATACACTGCGGGGCTGTGATTCATGGGCATCGCGAACCGCACCAGCCAACATTAAATGAGGTCAGAAGATGGGCAGCGCTAACAGCGCTAGGCCAGGGGATAACACGACAGCGCAGACTCCTGTACAGCAAATAACAACGCTCAGGAGGCTGCACCCAGCACCAAGGTGGGATTCTTGACATCTGTGCTGCGTCTCATTACAAAGGGAACTCGCGCCTCCAACACAGTTTGACTGTATAAAGGGCTAAATGTTATACGTGTTCCATTCAGCGTGTGCAAGGAGCCAAATTAAAAGAGCAACCTTTGACTTGTGCACCACTACTGCTGCATAAGCTGTGGCTCTTCTACTTTGTAACCCCTGAGGGGGGGTTAAAGGTTACCTTTGAAATTGGTTCGATTAGGCTTCGGCCTACACTCTGCTCCCCCTGCAGAGCCCGGGCTCCAACACCGCCAGTTGGGGCCCGGTACTGCTAGCTGCACAGAGAAAAACACCTCGCCAATGTGTCAGTGGGGTTCAGCATCGCCAGCTGTTCCCCTGCTGTGCAGCCGGCAACGTGTCCTGCAACAGCCACGCAGGCACAACAGACCCAAAGCTGCCGCCAGTGCAGGCTTCGGCCTACACTCTGCTCCCTCTCCTCCTCCTGCTGACCCCGGGCTCCAACACCGCCAGTTGGGGCCCGGTACTGCTAGCTGCACAGAGAAAAACACCTCGCCAATGTGTCAGTGGGGTTCAGCACCGCCAGCTGTTCCCCTGCTGTGCAGCCGGCATCGTGTCCTGCAAAAGCCACGCAGACACTTGCTCTTGTACCTTCTGCTCCCCATCCTGGTTCCAGTACCGTCAGCTGGTTCCGGGCAGAGCCTTTGGCTTAGGTGCCTCCCTCTGGGTATCCGAGTTCCACCAACATCAGGTGGTCCTTGGTAGTGCTTTCAGGCACGGGTACCTCCTGCTTAGTAACCGGGTTCCAGTAACGTCAGCTGGTCCTCGGTAGTTCCATTGGCTCTTGGACCTTCGGCTACCCATCCGGGTTCCAGCACCGTCAGCTGGTTCTCGGCACTGTCTTTTGCTCTTGTACCTTCTGCTCCCCATCCTGGTTCCAGTACCGTCAGCTGGTTCCGGGCAGAGCCTTTGGCTTAGGTGCCTCCCTCTGGGTATCCGAGTTCCACCAACGTCAGGTGGTCCTTGGTAGTGCTTTCAGGCACGGGTACCTCCTGCTTAGTAACCGGGTTCCAGTAACGTCAGCTGGTCCTCGGTAGTTCCATTGGCTCTTGGACCTTTGGGTAGCCATCCGAGTTCCAGTTCCATCAGCTGGTTCTCGGCATTTTCTCAGCCTTCTTGTACCTTCTGCTACATTTCCAAGTTCAAGAGACTAAACACGATGACCCGGAAGAACACCCCTAAGATGACGACGACACCAGAGACGACAACCACCGTGATGACGACGACCCTGGAGACGATGACCCTGAAGACCACCGTGATGACGACGACCCCGGAGACGACGACCCTGAAGACCACCCCGATGACGATGACCCGGGAGACGACGACCCTGGAGACGACGACGACCTGGAAGACCGAGAAGCAGAAGAACAAGAGGCTGCAGAACAAAGAGCAGAAGAACATTAAGCATAACACTAAATATCAGAGCAAAAAATATTATCTAAATTATAAGCAGAAGAAGACTAAGCAGTGTATGGGGGTGAGTCCGTTCCTCCTCGTGGTGCCCCTGGATAAAGCCTGATGCTGCAGGCCAAACTGAACGCGGACAAATGTAACTGTTTTGTGACAGGCAGAACGGAAGGTGTAATCTTCAAACTTTTATAGATAACAACTACAGGAATGCCTGTCACAAATAAGAATATGATGAAGAAGTAGAATATGATGAAGATAATAGTAAAATAAAAAGAATATGAACAATGTAACCCAAAAAATAATAGGTAGAAGATGAAGAAGAAGATGAATAAGGTGAAGAAGTTGATGTCAAAGAAGCTGATGATGAGGATAATGAAGAAGAAAGCGTGGGAGAAGAAAAAAAGAAGGTGAAGGGCGTTGAAGTAGTGAAACATCAATATGTGGCATAAAAAAAAAAAAAAAATTAACATAGTCAAATTCTTTCTAACGCCGAACGTCATCCAAAAAAAAAAAAATCCTGCTATTCTATTACATTGGGCTAAACCTCTGTGCCTTTAATGTCTCCGCCACGTCCCCCAATACATCCTACATTATTCTTAGTTGTTTTCCTTCATGTAGAATGAACCTACAAGTGTATAAAGGGTTTATTTTAATTCCGATATTTTCGTCCCATTGACTTGCATTGGGATCGGGTATCGGTATCGGATTGGATCCGATATTTTGACGGTATCGGCCGATACTTTCCGATACCGATACTTTCCGATATCGGAAAGTATCGCTCAACACTACTCATCAGCATTTTTTTTCCTGATGCATTTTTTTTGTGTTTTTTGTTTCCTGAGCTTTTTTAAAGGTTTTGGGCACTAGCAGTTTTTTGGGGCATTTTGTCCAGCATTTTTGACTGGATGAAGAAGATTGGGATCGTCGCAAGACCTCCATATTATGTATTACTACAAACAATGTGGATTATTAATAATAATAATAATAATAATAATTTTATTTATATAGCGCCAACATATTCCGCAGCGCTTTACAACTTATAGAGGGGACTTATACAGACAACAGACATTACAGCATAACAGAAATCACAGTTCAAAACAGATACCAGGAGGAATGAGGGCCCTGCTGCTCGCAAGCTTACAATCTATGAGGAAAAGGGGAGACACAAGAGGTGGATGGTAACAATTGCTTTAGTTATTTGGACCAGCCATAGTGTAAGGCTCGGGTGTTCATGTAAAGCTGCATGAACCAGTTAACTGCCTAAGTATGTAACAGTACAGACACAGAGGCTATTAACTGCATAAAGTGTATGAGAACATGATGGAGGAACGTGATTATGTTGTTGTTTTTTTATTAATAGGCCACACAGGGATAATTAGGTTAATGCGTTGAGGCGGTAGGCCAATCTGAACAAATGAGTTTTTAGTGCACGCTTAAAACTGTGGGGATTGGGGATTAATCGTATTAACCTAGGTAGTGCATTCCAAAGAATCGGCGCCGCACGTGTAAAGTCTTGGAGACGGGAGTGGGAGGTTCTGATTATTGAGGATGCTAACCTGAGGTCATTAGCAGAGCGGAGGGCACGGGTAGGTTGGTAGACTGAGACCAGAGAGGAGATGTAGGGTGGTGCTGAGCCATGGAGTGCTTTGTGGATGAGGGTAGTAGTTTTGTACTGGATTCTGGATTGGATGGGTAGCCAGTGTAATGACTGGCACAAGGTAGAGGCATCGGTGTAACGGTTGGCGAGGAATATGATCCTGGCAGCAGCATTCAGGACAGATTGGAGCGGGGAGAGTCTGGTAAAAGGTAGGCCAATTAGTAGAGAGTTACAATAGTCCAGACGAGAATGAATAAGTGAGACAGTATTATTATTGTTTTTTTAATAATATTTTTTTAATAAATGGGGAGTTTTTTTCAAATAAAGATTTTTTTGTGTGTTTTCTTCTCTTTTTACTTACTGGGTTAGTAATGAAGGTATCTGACGCTTAGCCTCAGCTCTTCCCTATTGCCTCAGTACAGTGGCAATTGACGTAATTGTTTTTGGGGTTGATGTCAGAAGCTGGGTGACACCAAGCCCAGAGGTTAGTAATGGAGAGGTGTCAGTGACACACCCCATTACTTACCTTGTAGTAAAAATAAACACACAGAAAAAATACTTTATTTGATTAAAGACTCTCCCACGCTCCCTCATTTACCCATTTATTAATTAAAAATAAATCCAAGAAGGGCCGACGTTAATCCAATAGTGAAATGTCCCATGACACCCATCGAATCCTATGGAGTCTTGTTCTGAGAAAGTTCTCAGAACAAAACTTCATAGTTTCAGTGGCAGGCACGGAAATTCTCATAATCCTGCCACTGACCGTTCTGAGAACGTCTTTTTTATTATTTCTTTTCTCACATGGTGAGCCGTACTGTCACAGCTATGCCAATACTTTGCGTGGCTGTGATGGCGTTGGAAATGCCCACCCCGGAAAACATTGTTGATTGGCTGCACTGCATCCTTTCATCAAGCTTTATTAGTCTGCCAAACCAAAACAGTAACATGGAAATACAGTAAAAAGTTCATGTTCGGGGTTCATTACCGGACACTAGGTGCCCTGTACAAATCCCGAACTTTACAGTTCGCTCATCCTTAACCCTTAATTCATAGCTCAGAATTGTTGTGGATAACTCATCTTTGTTCACATTACTAGAAAAAGAACCAATAAACTTGGTAAACTCGAACATGTTCCAAAATCTCAATCATATTTTGTAATTGTAAAGAATGTTTTGCCCCCTATTATTAATCTGGGTCTTTATCAAAACTCAGTTCTATATTAGGAGACAAGTCGCTGCTGTTTGTGTATTTATGATGCCATAGTAAAAACAATTTGATCATTATTGGATGCTGACACTTCCTTCTTTTACCTGGATTTTGCTTGGAAATTGGGATGATCCAACATTTTCTTTTTCCACTAGACCAGGGTCCCAAGAGTCTTTACATTCATCTCTAGAGGGTACCTTTGGGACTATATTGAGAGAACGCATACTGTCCGCCCTGGAAAGAGAACCCCGCCAACATCCACTGTGCCTGCTGCTCGTAATGTTTAAAGAGAACCTTTCACCAGTATGAGCATGTTATACCGGCCACATCATGGAATGACAGCCGCGGTGCTTAGTAAAATATAATTTTCTTTTATTTCTCCTCTTTGTTGCAGAGCTAATATGTTGTAAAGTTTAAGTTATAATTTATGGTATAGTTAAACCTGGTGTTACCACAATTTATCTCTGGGGGGCGTGTACTTCTTCTCCTGCATAAAGTTGGCCAATCATAAGCAGGCAGTAAGACATGAGGAAACAAGAACATGCCCTCCTCTCCTCACTGATCTCTGCAGCTGCTCTACTCTACTGCTGATCCCGGTGTCTCTTATTGTCTGCAACACTCATGTTACATCAACAGCGCTGCAGCCAATAACTGAGCTCACGGCTCTCCCTGAATTGACAGCATGAGCCACTGAGCTTACTGATTGGCTACAGTGGTATCAACGAGACAATAACAGATACAAGGAATAGAGGTAGAAACTGAACACTGGGCCATGGTAGCATGAGTAAGGCTAAGCGTATATTTTAAAAATCAAACTACTTGTTCATACAGTCATTTCTCAATTAAACAGTGAAGAGTAACAACTCACAGAAAGGCAGCAGTTCCTTCACACACGCATATTGCTGATTACTGTACAGAGGGGAACTATATGCACGACGGAACCCAGGGGGCTGGAAAAAAAAAATGAATAAAATCATAATTTATTATTATTTAGATTTCAGTTCTATATTGATAAATTTAGAGAGTGTGTAATAGATTATGTCTAGAACTACCAACATTATGATAATTGAAAGTTTTTGTAAGTAAAACTTCGGTACTCAACTATGTAGTTTGGCTTCTCAATTCCTGACAATATTCAGGATCTCTGCTTGATGAAAGTGAAGGGAATCAGTCCGGTTTACACTTGGAGGTTTTTAAAGAGGTCAAATCGCACTTTTCATTTTCACATTGGATAATAAAGATGGTGCTGCATGCTGGATGAAAACCCAGACATCCAACAGGTGTTGTATATTTCAATGGCGGACACACGGCTGGTGTTATTAGGCTGGGAAAGGGCCAATATCCATGACCCTTCCCAGCCTATTAATGTCAGCTCCCAGCTGTCTGCTTTCCCTTGGCTGATTATAAAAAATAAGGAGACCTGTGCAAGAACAATATATGGGCTCTTTGCAGGTCAATAACTCATTAAAATGCACAATACCACCTTTGGCAGCAGAAGTGGGCCCCTTACCTCTTAAGCCCATGTGCAGCTGCACAGGGTGCACCAATGATTTGTTCATCCTTGGTGCATATATCCTTTTAATAAAAATAGGACACGTGTGTGATATCTGCCAAGCGGCTAATTGTAACGTAGAAACTCCAAGAATATAACATCTCTCAACCCCAAGATGGAAATTAGTGGTGCTGGACATCACCTTTAAAACATGTCTTCATTATACATTCAACTTACACAGGTACAGGAAACAACAATACTGGCCAAGTTTACTTCTGGGGAATGGACTTTGCCCTTTTCCAAACTATTTTCCACTTGATATCTTGCCATTGATATATCTCCAAATTATACAATTTAGTCGCTCAACTACATAGGACTATTGACAAAGGGAACAGATTTAACTAATTGGAAGAAAAGCATCTCTTGGCCTTGTCTATATTATTGTTTACCTGGAACCATCTCATAATCTAGTTAATCCTCACTGGGTTTGTTTGGATAGATAGAGATACAACTCAGTGAAATTCAAATACTAGGCAGGAAAAATCATGCAATTATGGAGATCACAGGATGGATATACATGTTAATGCTATGTAAATGATGATAAAATGGAAACAACATTTTTTAAACATCTTCATCTATTCAGTATCAAGTATTCTCACCACGTACAGAAATAGCCACACTTGCACACCTGGGCTGCCATCAATTAGGTTACTAATGGTTGTCTGAGGAATGTTCTGCCATGCAGAATGCACTTTGGCACATCTGGCTCATAGCCCAATGTCTGTTTATGGCTTTTATAGATACAGTTTGACGCTTTAGGCTTTTTATATGACACCCAATTTCACTTGTAGTACAGAATGGATTAATGAGTTGAACCAATGGTACGGCCAATTCTCCAAGATGTCCCAGGAGCCATTTTTCAAAACCACAGTCCCAAGTTGCAAGTTGCCCATGCTAATGTCAACAGCCTGCATGGCCTAAATATGCTACCATGGCCTGCAGCACATCTTCAGATGTGTGTCCCATCTAGCACATGGAGCTGCCAGCAGTGGATCATGATGACTTGTATGCCCAAGAAGTGCATTCAGGGTGGCAAAACTTCCCAACCATTGATAACCTCACTGATAGCAGCCAAGCCATGTATGAGTGAGTATTTCGGCGCAAGGTGCTCATATTTGATGCAGAATACATTGTGATGTTTTGAAAGAGTTGGATATCATTAACATGTCTATCCATCCTGTGCTTTCCATAAGTCCACTTTTCCTTTTTGTCGTTGAAATTTAAATGTATAGGTGTGTATATAGGCAAGACAAAGGTTTCTGGAAAGGGAGTTAATGGGTTACCTCCTCTTTTAGACCTGGTTGAGACAACCATATTAAAATTTGGGCCAGTCAGGTTCCCAAATTATGAATCTGATTTATTCTGTGTGCCACAGCTGACTATTATTTCCATGCACTAGTGTGGTGTATAAATCGGACCAGTCTGCAATTTTTTTCTGCTATTTTTTGGTGCAATTTTTTTCACACGGACCATCAGTTTCACAATACAAACTGTATGCATTATTAAAGGGAGTCAGTTAGCACAAAATGACTGTTCTAACCAAGTGTAAGGGTGTGTTGGGGTCAAGCCATGCCCTGCAACCCTTCCTAGTAAAACAGGTGCGTTTTGCGTGTAAGATGCTTTATGATGCTAAGGCTAGAGTTAGGGAATTACAGTATAAGTGTAGCATTTAGTGAGAGTAATAGTAACGGGTAGTATAGAGTTTAGTACAGTGAGGGACACTGTAGATTAGGAGATTAAATAAGGTTAGGATAAGAATTGGTTGAGGAAATAAGGCATTTCCCAGTTAGGAGGGGTCAGAGTAGAGATAGTTGAGACATTTCCTGGATTTAGTCAGAGAGTTGGATGGAGAACAGCAAGGTTGTTTCAGAAACATGTAGCGCCCCCACCGCCGCAGGGCCGAGGGGTACCCGGTACCGGGCCTGGGTGAGCCTCTGCTCTGGGGTTGTCACGGCGGCTAGGCCCCGGTCCGTGACCCTGCCGTGGGGCGCACAGTGAATAACAGGTGTGGATGATGTAGATGGGGGGTGAGGCTGTGGTGGTGCGGTGCAGTAAATAACGAGGACACCAGGTTGCAGTCTCTTTACCTCTTTACTGAAGATCTCTGGGTCCTCAGTCCGGAATACGGTTCACCAGGCTGCGCAAGTCCGGCCGGTCCAATGGCACCTCCAGAGTTCTCCTCACAGGTGGAAATCGGTGCCTTCCTTCTAGCGCTGTGTGTTGTGGTCCTTCCCTGCTGTGCTTACGGAAAGTCCCCCACAACCGTTGTGTCTGTTTCTTAAGTTCCCTCACAACTCGATTAAATGATGTTCTTCTAATCCTCCGTCCCTCCCTGATGTTCTGGTTGGGACGGCACCCGTTTGACGGGTAGGCTCGGAGCTCTTCCGGGACCCTAGAGTCGCCCCTCTCCACAAGTTGCCCCCCAAGACTGCATAGGTGATTTTAGTTAGACAGCCCGCCTTAGACTGACTGTCCTGCCGCTGTTTAGAGTATTGCTTGAAGCTGAATGTTATAATACTCCCTCGGCGTTCCGGCCACCGGTAATGTGCCTCAGTAGGGTGTTGCTCCGGTCTTACAGCACGACCCCTACTGGTATTTCTCCTTTTGCTTGATCTCGTTTCTCACTCAGCACAATCTATCTCGCTTCTAGTCCTTCCTTGGGCACCGCCGCTACCCGGAGCAGGCGCGGTCCCGTTACGTTCGTTCAAGTTGCCAAGCCTCTGTCAGGATCCCACCCCTGACAGAGACCCTACTGTATCTTCCCCCACAACACCCTCTGCCACAAGGTGTTGCCTGGTTCCAACCCAGTCAGCTTTCTGATCTAACTTCCTGCCTGACCCCCAGTTTACCCACTATGGTGGGGAGTGGCCTAATGAATAGAACCCTTAGCTCCCCCCGGAGGCCCAGCTGTGAAATGTATTGGTGTCTGTGATACCTGATCAGGGGAACTCCTTCAGTGCCATCGGACGCACCATGGCTCCCCATAGTGGCGGAGCCACAGTACTGCAACGACCAGGACTCTGGGGCGCTGCAAACACATTTACGAAGAAGAGTCCAGCAGCTCAGGGCCTCAGGGCTGGAAGGTACACAAGTACGAAGGAACAGGAGCAGCATGAAAGCGGCAGCGACTAGGTTCAGTGGGAATTCCCAGAACGTCCGAGCCCTATGGTCTGGAAAAGATTCGGAAGAGCCATCCTTTATTTCGCCCTCAGAGGGGAAAATGGGTGGGGACACCCAGGCAAGAACTAGTCTAGCTAGCCGGGAAGCTGCGGTGCCAGATGGAACGCTACCAGAACAAAGATTGCCAGTAGAGCAAGAGACAACACATAGGAAAGGATCTATGATCAGTGGGAATTACTGTGCGATGTCTGTGACTGAACTGAACTTGCTGAGTAAAGTTCTTTTGTTAATAATGGACTTGGACTCTGTCAATCAGTGTGTGATGATATCTGGAATCGGGACGGTGCAACATGAGGAAACTCCAAACTAAAAGTTAGTGACTTGCATTGCACACAAATCACACAACAAATGGGACATTGTGTTTTCTTTGTGGGGTGTAAGGGTGTGCCGGAACAGCAGCCCCTCACCATGAATACCAACCACCCTTGCCACCTCACACAAGCACATGCTCTCAGTATACACTTGATGTGGCTAAGCAGCTCAGTGCACCTTTTCAGTAACCTGTTTTTCATTTATCTGTGCCCTCCTCTGTGTTCTGTAAAGTCAGAGCTTTCCATTAAAGGGGTTATCCAGGACTATATTAATTTCTCACTATGGGTCTAAGCACTAACAGGCAGGTAGGTTTTAGGTACCTAACAGTCCAAGCAAAAGGTAATATACTCGCACTGCTGTCCCTTGCGATCACCTATTAGCGTGCTACAATACGCTGTACCAGCTCCTATTCCCCCTACTCAGTGCATGGGCATATGGGGTGCTCAATCAAAAGAGGTAATAATGTAAAAGCAAGAGAAAAAAAGTGATCAGCACTCACCATTCCCGATGCTATAAAAAGTCTTTATTAGGACATGGACACGGACAGGGAGATCATGGTGTGCAGGGATGACAGCTGTTTCGCGCTACATGCGCTTCCACAGATCCCGATCAAATCGGGATCTGTGGAAGCGCATGTAGCGCGAAACAGCTGTCATCCCTGCACACCATGATCTCCCTGTCCGTGTCCATGTCCTAATAAAGACTTTTTATAGCATCGGGAATGGTGAGTGCTGATCACTTTTTTTCTCTTTCTTTTTTTTTTTTCTCTTGCTTTTAGGTTTTAGGTACCTTCTTGTTCTCTCTAATGCAGATCTCTGCCGGCACAGACTGTCACTGACTACTCCTGCTGGCTATTCTGAGGCTTCTGTTGACATCACGACGACAGAGCAGCGGATTCTCTTCTGCTCTATTGCTAGGGTGTGACTGCCGATGTTATGATGACTGACAGCCAGATTCCCGCTACTTAACTGCGAGAAGCCAACTGCCAATCAGCATGAAATCCACGGTCACTCCCCTTCAACAGAGCAAACCAGAACAAGGGACCTCTCTGAGCGACACCACATAGAACAGGCAGGTAGATGGCAAAAAAACGTTGTGGATTTCCTGCGGATCTGCAACGTTTTTTCCACTCAGAATCGCAAGTGATTTAAAGTACAATGTAAATCAATGGAAAAAAAAATGCTGTGCTAATGGTGTGGAAAAATCCGCACGGAAAATGCAGCAGATTCAAAAAAGGACCATGTCAATTCTTTTTGCAGATCTGCAGCGTTTCTGCACCCATTTCATAATAGAAATCCGCAGGGGTAAAAAACGTATAAAATCCGCACAGAATCTGCAGCAAATCCAAAAAAAACCCCACAAAATCCGCAAAAAAAGTGCAGATTTTGACCTGCGTTTTCTGCCAAGAAATGCAGAATCTGCACAGAAAATTCCACAGTCTAATCCGCAATGTGTGCATATAGCCTAAAAGCACACCATTTTGGTTTTTTTTCTTGCGGATGGAGTAACGCTGTAAATGTTAGCTGCCGTTCTTATACTCACCTTCTGGCGGCTTCACCTTTTACTGACGCCGTTCCCGTCCCGCAGAGGCATCTCGTGCCTGTAACTTCAGACTGAATAAGTCAGAAGCTACTTCACAGGAGCTCAATGCAAGTCTATGACAGCCAGAATGAGGCTCTCATAGAGAAGCACTGAAATGTGACCTCCGACGTGCTCTATGAAACACTGCAACTGCCAAAAGGTCACTTTTCGCCAGAGACCAACGGGACTGATGCCAGAAAACAATGATGGCGGCGGCAGGTGAGTGTGTGGGGGCAGCGGAATTACATTTAAAGCACCACTCCAGCAGTGCAATTAAAAAAAAAACGCTGGAGTGGTGCTTTAAGTAGGTGAGGGCAGAGCTCGGTGCAAAACAGGTAGACGGGAAGGTACACTGAGCTGTTTGGCCACAATAAGGCTGTTCCTGTGCTTAGTTTGAACAGTCATTATGTGTTGACAGAGTTCCTTTAAATATATAACTTGATAAGTAGAGCTGGATAAAATACTAATTTTAATATCAAGCAGGAACTGTTTCAAACATGATTATTTAGCCATTCCGACATAGATTTTCATAGAAAGTACACCAACCAGATCAGGTCAGAGAGATCTATGTAAAAATGTATGCAACTTGTATTGGAATCGGTGATGACAGATCCTCTTTCAGCTGTTTACATCAATGGAAAAGCCAAATAGTAACAACTAGATACAGTACAGACTAAAAATATCTGCTCTCTCAATGTTCACGCCTTCGTCCTCCTTCTCGTTAGAAAATATTCCACTGACTAGGTTCTATTTTTTGCTTTTACAACAAAGTAATACTTTAGAGGTTGCTTTGGAAATCATTAAAAATAAAGCTGACATTTGCTGATGTTTTTTTTCATTAGCAGAAGGTAAAGTATTTAATACAATATAACAAGACTGTGTCAAAAACTTCTAGAACTTACTATTTTGCCAAAACATTTCTGGAACTCGACATAGGACTGACAATGGTGATGAATGTTAGTCTTGCAGTTTTTACATCGCAGTCCAAATTTGTTGTTTACTGCAAGTGAAATAGAAGAAATTAATACAAAATATGTTATTATTAATGTTTTTTTCTACTTACTTTCTACAAACAGGAAGTTATCTTGCAGTCGCTAATATGGCCTACTACAACTACGCTGAACTATGCATTTCTTCTGAAATGATGGCTTCACTTTTGGAATAGGACTTTTTTAATATATTCTAGTAGCTCATCTGAGAATTTCTTGAGTAAACACATGCTCAGACAGAATTAGTCAGTGACTCCAGTGCATCTTCCATGCCAATGAGTACTGGTTGTTCGAACGTTACAATGTCTCTGCTCTCCCATTAACAAGAACCGACAGCAGCAATAGAGAACATTAAAAAATATTCCAATTGCAAGTGTTGCTATGCTGGGCAAATAGAAAAGCATCTGAAAACAATGACATTTGTGTTAGGCCTTGACCATCAAGAATGCTAGCAAAAAAAAACATTCTGTGACCACAAACAATATGCTATTTCATCAGAGCAACCAAAGCATACCTGGGCTAAAATCAGCAACAAGCCACCAGGACTCCCAGATATCTGGGTTGAGCATTCTCTACGCTTGTCAAGCTAATGGTGTGGTAGACGGGAGGCCTGCTTTGCTTCTGTTGCTGAAGGGCCTAGATACACTTGGAATCCGATCTGATCAGTGTGTTAGACTCTATACAGGTATATCATTAATAATTATACATGCATTTTACTTTTTAATTCAATACTATTATCAGCCTAAAAAGGCATGTACTTATGGATAAAATGATTTCTTTACATACATTTGTGTGAAAAATTGTTTGCTCCCTTCCTGATTTCCTATTCTTTTGCATGTATGTCACACTTTATTGTTTCAGATCACCAAACAAATTTAAATAGTAGACAAAGATAACACAAGTAAACACAAAATGCAGTTTTTAAATGAAGGACTTTTTTATTAAAGGAAAAATAAATCCAAAACTACAAGGACCGGTGTGAAAAAGTGATTGCCCGCTAAACCTAATAACTGGTCGGGCCACCCTTAGCAGCAACAACGGCAATCAAGCATTTGCGATAGTTGGCAGTGAGTCTTTTACAACGCTCTGGAGGAATTTTGTCCCACTCATCTTTGCAGAATTGCTGTAATTCAGCCACACTGAAGGATTTCCGAGCATGAACTGCATTTTTAAGGTAATGCCATAGCATCTTGATAGGATTAAGGTGAGTGCATTGACTAGGCCACACCACTTTGCATTGGATCATTGTCCTGCAGCATAATCCAAGTGGGCTTCAGCATGAGGTCACGAACACATGGCCAAACATTCTCCTTCAGGATTTTTGGTAGACAGCAGAATTCATGGTTCCATATACCTCAGCAAGTCTTTCAGGTCCTGAAGCAGCAAAATAGCCCCAGACCATCACACTACCACCACCATATTTTATGGTTGGTATGATGATCCTTTTCTGAAATGCTGTGCTATAGTGCTGTGCAATTTAATTGGGACAAAGCATTTTTTAAGTAAAATCGTAAGTTGGTTACCAGTCAGTGATTCAAACCAGTTTTAATATATTATAAATAAATCTTGGTCAACTAGCCAGTGGAAAAAGGTAATTTTCAGAATTATATGTAACAGTGCATTTTAACATTTTATTTTTTGCTTTGTCCCAATTAATTTGCACAGCACTGTACTTCTACACCAGATGTAGTGGGACATACATTTTCCAAAAAATTCAACTTTTGTCTGGTTAGTCCGCTGAGTATTCTCCCAAAAGTCTTGGGGATCATCAAGATGTTTTCTGTCAAAACTGTGAAGATACTTTATGTTCTTATTGCTCAGCAGTGGCTTTCGTCTTGGAACTCTGCCAGGCAAACCAGTCTCTTTGTTATGGTGGAGTGAGTCTTCAACTGAGTCAATGAGGACTGCAGTTCTTTTGATGTTGCTTTGGGGTCTTTTGTGACCTCTTGGATGAGTCGTCGCTGTGTTCTTGGGGCTTTTTTGGTTGGCCGGCCACTCCTAGGAAGGTTCACCACTGTTCCATGTTTTCACCATTGGTGAATAATTGCTCTCACTGTGGTTCACTGGAGCCCCAAAGCTTTAGAAACGGCTTCATAACCTTTTCCAGACTGATATATCCCAATTACTTTGTTTCTGATTTGTTCCAGAATTTATTTTTGAATCGCAGCATGATGTGCAGCTTTTGAGGACCTTTTGGTCTACTTCAGTTTGTCAGGCAGGCCCTATTTAAGTGATTTCTTGACTGAGAAGGGGTGTGGCAGTAATCTGGCCAGGATGTGGCTAGGAAATTTGAACTCAGCTTCTGAAAGATGTGACAAACCACAGTTAATGTATGTTTTAATGGAGGGACAATCACTTTTTCACACTGCGCCTTGTAGTTTTGGATTTCTTTTTCCCTTAATAATAAAGACATTCATTTAAAAACTGCATTTTGTGTTTATGTGTGTTATCTTTGTCTACTATTTAAATTTAAAAAGAATAGGAAATCAGGAAGGGGGAAAACACTTTTTCACACAACTGTAGGTTAGTTGTTTCCTTACAAAAATCATAATATATTTCATGCTGTAATCTTCATTCCTTTATACCATTTACATCAGACAAGAAAAAAAATGGCTTAATCAGCCTATATATAATATAAATTTAGTATAGAGCTTACCCATGTTTTTCGGCTGAAGGCACCCCACATACAGCCATCAGTGCCCTAATGTGTGTTTCGCTGTAACGCTTTTTCAAGGCGAGTGTGAGAAGGGGAGTGTGTTATGCTTTCTCCCCTTGAGAAAGCGAAACAGTGAAATGCACGCTGGGGCACTTGTGGCTCTATGTGGGTTATCTTCACCTCAATATGGGTAATCTCTATACTACCTTTATATTAGATATGGACTGATTAAGCCTTTTTTTCTCTTGTCTTCCAATATTATACTGCATGATATATAGCGCTTGAATAGTAACAATGTTGAAATGTCTGTCACTACTATATTGGGCCCTAAGATTGATAGTAAAAGCTTGATGAAAGATCACCTTTAACAGCAGATAGCTGCCAAAATTGTGATGGGAGGTCAAAGGACACATTGAGCATATCCAATAATAAAAATATATTACAAATATTTCTAAATTTATAAATTCTTGTATTGAAGTGAAGACAGAACTAAGTCTGCGATAGTTGAAAAACTGATCTGACATTGCCCATATGGTCTCGGCAGCTTTAGCTCCAAAACCTGGGTCAACCAGAACATGAAAAAATTCTGGGCATTGGTTAAAAAGTAAGTCATGTTAATTTTTATTTCCTAAATCAATACTACCCATGAAAATTAGAAACTTTGTAATATATCTTATTAGAGAAATTTTCTTCTGCCTCCACCTTGACTGATCTTTGTCATAATTCTCAATTCCTGAGTAAAATCTGTATTCAGTGAAGACAGATTATTACATTACAGAGATAGGAGATGGCGGATGATACTGATAAGATTTATGTAGATGGAGGGGGAGGGAGGAGAGCTGCTTTGTGCTCCTATTTAAAGGATCATTGTTTCATTCTCTTAAATAAGTCTTCCGTGACTGCCTGCCATTCCAGCAGTGTGTCCCGTGCCATAGTAAAGAGACTATGCCTTTTTTAAATTAGCTAATCTAAAAGTAAATTCAGTCAGCTATTTCCACAAGACTAGCAATGGCCAACAGACTAGAGCGGCAAGGTAAAATATACTTTTTATTGCTGATTCAGCATTTTGTGAACTAATGTGATGTTACCAGAGTAACCTACTATTCCTTTCTCCATCTTCTTTTAACTGTTCTAGTCATATAAACAACAATATTTGCTCTGTAAGGCCAGGTTCAGATGGCTGTATCAAAAAACGAGCAAATCACGTCCGCAAAATGTGCTCAACCATATTGTGGATAAGTGCAAGGGCTGCCTTTTATTGCACGTATTTTTCTGTTCTGTAAAAAGGGCCAGAATAGTGTATGCTGTGAGGACAAATGCTCATGTGGACTAGCACATTGACTTGACTACATACTGGTCTCTGTGTTTTTTTTAAGTTTAGTCTAAAACACACTCATTTGAATAACCTTTAAATGGAATCTGACTGGAGGCTTTCACCCACCTAACTCATTATATAACTCTTTCAAAGTCAAATCCAGCAATACCTTTTCATTGCCAGTCTTTTCCTCCATTACTGACAAACCAGTGTTTGCATTTATATGCAAATCGAAGGGTAAAAAAGATAGCACTCACCCAAATTCTTCAAATGTGAAAATTCTTTAATCCATGAAATGAATTATTCCAGACACGGTGCGGTACAGGCTAGGGCATAACATGAGGAGAGGGAGCGTGTGAAGACAAGACTGACGACGGCCGTTTCGCGCACAGGCGCTTCTACGGGTCCAAGTGACTCACTTGGACCCGTAGAAGTGCCTGTGCGCGAAACGGCCGTCGTCAGTCTTGTCTTCACACGCTCCCTCTCCTCATGTTATGCCCTAGCCTGTACCGCACCGTGTCTGGAATAATTCATTTCATGGATTAAAGAATTTTCACATTTGAAGAATTTGGGTGAGTGCTATCTTTTTTACCCTTCGATTTGCATTTGGATATGTTGTCTTTGATGTAACAGCACCGCCCTACCTTCAGAGTAAGCGCATTCCGCCCAGCCCCGAGGACTTACGTCCGCAGCTATGTAAATTGACAAAAAGTGCTTTCAGTGCCGGTCACCCTTTTCTCCTGGTTATTGTTTGCATTTATATGCAAAGTACTATGGTAGATCTGATGCTTCTGTCACTCCAGCTCTATTCTCCACCCAGCACTAACTCCTCATGCTTGACTGACTATTCTGTGTGACTTCAGTCAAAGGAACCATCAGTCAAGTCATAGAGGAGGCGGAGCTGTTTGGAAAATAGAGCTGGAGTGACAGAGGCTTCAGATCTACAGCATCTTTTCTATATTAATTCAAACACTGATTTCTCAGTGACGGAAGAACGGACCGGCCTTGTAAAGGTAATGCTGGACTTGTGTTTGAAAGGGCTACATGCACATTAGTAGTTTGGGAGTGAAATCCTGTTGATACATTCCCTTTAGTTGTGGATTTGAGCTTCTATCAGAAAAAAAATAAATAAATAATAATTTGGACAGGACAAAAGAGATGCATAAAATTTTGCCTAACAATATGCAGGGTGCACTTTAAAGGGGTTGTACTCTTTGATGCTAGGTTATCCTGAGGTAACCTTGTGCCCTTTGATGGAGTTATAGTAAGTGTTCAGTTTCCCTGCAGTGCCACCATAGGAGAAATAAAGCATTACACGGTTCTCATTTAAACCAGCTGTGTGCAGCGATATACTGGGTCCTCTTGCTCTGGAGACATTTTTTCTTCTTTGTTTATCCAGACTTTGAAAAATATAGGAGAGTAAGGGGCCCTCATTATTAACCTAGATTTTTTTTAATCGAGTACATGAAAATTGGTTTTCAAGACCAAACAACCCCTTTGAAATCATGCTTGTTATTTTACTGCCTCTACCAAACTTAATTAGCTGTAATATAACATTAGTGAAACTAAAATAGTCTTAAGGATGACTTACAAACAATCATTCTAGCGCACACATCACAGAACTTAGGTTTCTTCAGGTAGTGATCCTTGAATTTGTGAGGCTTGTCATTGACAGGCCGTGGAGGCTCTGGAGGTGGTTCATCTTTCTTGTCATCCTCATCGTCCTCTTCTTCTGACTCATAGATATAATAAATTATATGGCCTCCTGAGTTTTGGAGCTCACCATTTGGCTGATTGTCTGGACTTGGAGTCTCGGGTTCAGTTGTTGTTTCTTCTTTCTTCTTTTTGAACATTTCCTTTAACTGTTGTATCTGAAAGGAAAATGTAAGTAACATTTAAACATACATATTTAACCCCTTAACCCCCAAGGGTGGTTTGCACGTTAATGACCGGGCCAATTTTTACAATTCTGACCACTGTCCCTTTATGAGGTTATAACTCTGGAACGCTTCAACGGATCCTGATAATTCTGACTCCGTTTTCTCGTGACATATTGTACTTCATGATAGTGTTAAAATTTCTTTGATATTACCTGCATTTATTTGTGAAAAAAAAAGAAAGTTGCCGAAAATTTTGAAAATTTCGCAATTTTCCAAATTTGAATTTTTATGCCCTTAAATCAAAGAGATAGTCACTCAAAATACTTACTAAGTAACATTTTCCGCATGTCTACTTTACATCAGCACAAATTTTGGAACCAAAATTATTTTTTTGTTAGGCAGTTATAAGGGTTAAAAGTTTACCAGCAATTTCTCATTTTTACAACACCATTTTTTTTAGGGACCACATCACATTTGAAGTCACTTTGAGGGGTCTATATGATAGAAAATATCCAAGTGTGACACCATTCTAAAAACTGCACCCCTCAAGGTGCTCAAAACCACATTCAAGAAATTTATTAACCCTTCAGGTGTTTCACAGGAATTTTTGGAATGTTTGAAAGAAAATGAACATTTAACTATTTCACAAAAAATTTAATTCAGCTCCAATTTGTTTTATTTTACCAAGGGTAACAGGAAAAATTGCACCCCAAAAGGTGTTGTACAATTTGTCCTAAGTACGCTGATACCCCATATGTGGGGGTAAACCACTGTTTGGGCACATGGCAGACCTCGGAAGGGAAGGAGCGTTATTTGAATTTTCAATGCAAAATTGACTGAAAATTGAGATAAGACGCCATGTTGCGTTTGGAGAGCCCCTGATGTGCCTAAACATTGAAACCCCCACAAGTGACACCATTTTGGAAAGTAGACCCCCTAAGGAACTTATCTAGATGTGTTGTGAGCACTTTAACCCACCGAGTGCTTCACAGAAGTTTATAATGCAGAGCTGTAAAAATAAAAAATCATATTTTTTCGCAAAAATGATATTTCACCCCCAATTTTTTTTTTCCCAAGGGTAACAGAAGAAATTGGACCCCAAAAGTTGTTGTGCAATTTGTCTTGAGTACGCTGATACCCCATGTGTGGGGATAAACCACTGTTTGGGTGCATGGCAGAGATCGGAAGAGAAGGAGCGCCGTTTGACTTTTCAATGCAAAATTGACTGGAATTGAGATGGGACACTATGTTGCGTTTGGAAAGCTCCTGATGTGCCTAAACATTGAAACTCCCCACAAGTGACACCATTTTGGAAAGAAGACCCCCTAAAGAACTTATATAGAGATGTGTTGTGAGAACTTTGAACCTCCAAGTTTTTCACTACAGTTTATAACGCAGAGCCGTGAAAATAAAAATTCTTTTTTTCCCACAAAAATTATATTTTAGCCCCCAGTTTTATATTTTAACCCCAAAAGTTGTTGTCCAATTTGTCCTGAGTACGCTGATACCCCATATGTGGGGGGAACCACCGTTTGGGCGTATGGCAGAGCTCGGAAGGGAAGGAGCCCGGTTTGGAATGCAGACTTAGATGGAATGGTCTGCAGGCATCACATTGCGTTTGCAGATCCCCTGATGTACCTAAACAGTAGAAACCCCCACAAGTGACCCCATATTGGAAAATAGACCCCCAAAGAACTTATCTAGATGTTTTGTGAGAACTTTGAACCCCCAAGTGTTTCACTACAGTTTATAATGCAGAGCTCTGAAAATAAAAAATCAATTTTTTTCATCAAAAATTATTTTTTAGACCCCGGTTTTGTATTTTCCCAAGGGTAACAGGAGAAATTGGACCACAAAAGTTGTTTTCCAATTTGTCCTGAGTACGCTGATACCCCATATGTTGGGGTAAACCCCTGTTTGGGCACACGGGAGAGCTCGGTAGGGAGGGAGCACTGTTTTACTTTTTCAACGCAGAATTGGCTGAAATTGAGATCGGACACGTTTGGAGAGCCCCTGATGTGCCTAAACAGTGGAAACCCCCCAATTCTAACTGAAACCCTAACCCAAACACACCCCTAACCCTAATCCCAACCCTAACCATAACCCTAACCACACCCCTAACCTGAACATACCCCTAACTCTAATCCCAACCACACCCCTAACCCCAACACACCCCTAACCACACCCCTAACTCCAACACACCCCTAACTCTAATCCCAACCATAACCCTAACCACACCCCTAACCCTAATCCCAACCGTAAATGTAATCCAAACCCTAACTTTAGCCCCAACCCTAACCTTAACTTTAGCCCCAACCCTAACCCTAACTTTAGCCCCAACCCTAACTGTAGCCCCAACCTAACTGTAGCCCTAACCCTAACTTTAGGTCCAACCCTAACCCTAACTGTAGCCCCAACCCTAACCCGAACTTTAGTCCCAACCCTAACCCGAACTTTAGTCCCAACCCTAACCCTAACTTTAGCCCCAACCCTAACCCTAACTTTAGCCCTACCCCTAACCCTAACTGTAGCCCCAACCCTAACTGTAGCCTTAACCCTAACTTTAGCCCCAACCCTAACACTAACTTTAGTCCCAACCCTAACCCGAACTTTAGTCCCAACCCTATCCCTAACGTTAGCCTCAACCCTATCCCTAACTTGAGCCCCAACCCTAACTTTAGCCCCAACCCTAACCCTAACGGAAAAATGGAAATAAATACATTTTTTAATTGTATTTCTTTTCTCTAACTAAGGGGGTGAACGGGGGGTTTGATATCTTTTATAGCGGGTTTTTTAGCGGATTTTTATGATTGACAGCTGTCACACACTAAAAGACACTTTTTATTGCAAAAAAATAGTTTTTGCGTCTCCACATTTTGAGAGCTATAATTTTTTCATATTTTGGTCCACAGAGTCATCTGAGGTCTTGTTTTTTTGGGGACGAGTTGACGTTTTTATTGGTACCATTTTCAGGCACGTGACATTTTTTGATCGCTTTTTATTCCGAATGACCAAAAACCAGCTATTCATGAATACCTTTGGGGAGGGCGTTTATAATGTTCCACATTTGATAAAATTGATAAAGCAGTTTTATTCTTCGGGTCAGTATGATTACAGCGATACCTCATTTATATCTTTTTTATGTTTTGGCGCTTTTATACGATGAAAATTATTTTATATAAAAAATAATTATTTTTGCATCGCTTTATTCTGAGGACTATAACTTTTTTATTTTTTCGCTGATGATGCTGTATGGCAGCTCGTTTTTGCAGGACAAGTTGATGTTTTCAGCAGTACCATGGTTATTTATATCCATCTTTTTGATCGCGTGTTATTCCACTTTTTGTTTGGCGGTATAATATGTATTTTGCCTCTTTTTTTTTTTACGGTGTTCACTGAAGGGGTTAACTAGTGGGACAGTTTTACAGGTTGAGTCGTTACGGACGCAGCGGTACTAAATATGTACTTTTATTGCTTATTATTATTATTATTATTATTATTATTATTTAGATAAAGAAATGTATTTATTGGAACAATATTTTTTTTCTTTATTAATTTATTTATTTTTTTTACACATGGAAATATTTTTTTTTTTACTTTATAACATTGCCCCAGGGGGGACATCACAGTATAGTGTCAGATCGCTGATCTGACACTTTGCAATGCACTGTGTCAGATCAGCGATCTGACAGGTACTGCAGGGAGGCTTGCTGGCCCCTGCTCTGAGCAGGTGCTTGCAAGCCACCTCCCCGCAGCCATTTTGGATCTGGGGCCTGAAGGGGGGAAGGGGGGAGGACGTAGGAGACCCTCTGAACAATGCGATCACATCATGTTGTTCCGAGGGTCTCAGGGAAGCACGCAGGGAGCCCCCTCCCTGTGCGATGCTTCCCTATGCCGCCGGAACGCTGCGATCATGTTTGATCGCAGTGTTCCGGGGGTTAAGGTGCCAGGAGCAGTCACTTACTGCTCCTGGCACATAGTGCCGGATGTCAGCTGTAATAATCAACTGATACCCGGCGGCGATCAGCTGCGCTCCCCCCAAGAGCGCAGCCGATCTCCTATGACGTACTATCCTGTCCCTGGGAATTTAGTCCCAGGTCACCTCGACGGGATAGTATGCCATATGGGATTAAGGGGTTAGCAAGAGAGTAAATAAACTTTTTTTTTTTTTTCTATAATTTTGTCCACAGAAAATTATAAAAGTTTGCAAATCACTTTATTAGGGGATTTGTTTTCATTCCTGAAAAAAATGCATGTAAGTGACTTCCTAACCCCTGCATTTCCCCAGTCTTTTTGCTGCACTTGTATTCATTTGGAGTACTGATGCTGGCAGTGAAAGGCTCAGCAACATTGTCTCTGATAATCAGAACACTGGCAGGAGGACAATTTCCTGCTGCAGACTAGGCAAACCCGTATTGCCCCTTACATAGTATATTGTTATGGAAACATAGGATTTACTTCCATAAAACACAGTGTTCTTATTATGTCCACCTAGTGATGTATATGTATTTACAAGTCATTCCTCTACATTGAAATTGGAACAGCAATAAATTATGGAAATCACAGGAAGGATAAACATATTAATGATATGCAAGTTATGAAAAATGGAAACATTTTCAAAACATCTCAATTTATTTAGTATCAACCATTCGCACCCCATGGAGATGAGCATGCATTTACACCCCTTGCTATGCAATCAGAGTTTATTAATGGTTGCCTTAAGAATGTTCTGCCACACTGAATGCACTTGGGCATACAAATCATCATTGATAGCATGCCAATGTAAGAGACTGTATTTCTGCTGGTAGTCCTCATAATGAAAGCTGAATAAATCAAGATGTTTCAAGAATGTTGTTTATAGTTTTCATCTTTTTTATAACAGTAAAATGTATATCAATCCTGTGATATTTTTCCTCTTGGTGTCGCAATTTCAATGTTGAGATGTGAATAAAATCCATAGTGACCATTTGCCTCCAGAAGTCACATAGTTAGTAAACTGAGTCCACCTATGTGTAATTTATTCTCCCTATAACTAAAGCTGTTCTGTGAAAGGCCTCAGAGATTTGCTTGAGAACATCATGAAACAGACAGCATCAAGAAAACCGAAAAACACACCAGACAAGTCAGGGATAAAGTTGTAGAGAGAATTTAAAAGCAGAGTTAGATTATAAATAGTGATGAGCGAGCGTACTCGTTGCTCGGGTTTTCCCGAGCATGCTCGGGTGACCTCCGAGTATTTGTTAGTGTTCGGAGATTTAGTTTTCATCACCTCAGCTGAATAATTTACAGCTACTAGCCAGGCTGAGTATATATGGGAGTTGCTAGAGAATTCTCACATGTAATCAAACTGTCTAACATTTGCAAATCATCCAGCTGCTGAGAGGAAAAGGAAATCTCCGAGCAGTCATAAATACTCAGAAACCACCCGAGCATGCTCGGGAAAACCCGAGCAACGAGTACACTCGCTCACCACTAATTATAAAACAATAGCCAAAGCTTTGAACATCTCATGGAGCACTGTTCATTCCATCACGCAAAAATGGAAGGAGTATCGCACAACTGCAAATCTACCAAGTCAACCTAAACTGACATCCCAAGCATGAAGAGCGCTCACTCTGGAGGAGCTGCAGAGATCCACAGCTCAGGTGGGGCAATCTGTACATACAGGAGAACTATTAGTAATATACCCCACAAATCTGGCCTTTATTGAGTGGCAAGGAGGAAGACATTTTTTAAATTAACCATATGTTTTGTTTGCAGAAGCCATGCAGGGGACACAGCTAGAATGTGGAAGAAAGTTTTGTGGTTAGATGAAATCTAAAAAAAAGTTGAAACTTTTGGGCTAAATGCAAAATGCTATGGGTGACAGAAAACGAACACTGCACATTCCCCTGAAAACACTCCCCTTCCCCCGTCAAACATGGTGGTAGCTCCATCATTCTCTAGGGATAGTTTTCTTCAGCAAGGACAGGGAAGCTGGTCAGAGTTGGTGGGTAGATGAAGCAAATTACAGGACAATCCTGGAGGAAAACCTGGTAGAGCCTGCAAAAGACTTGAGACTGGGGAGTAGGTTCATCTTTCTCTCCCTCTACTAACCTACTTTTGCCTGACATTGCCATCTCCGTGTGCGGTTCCACCATTACTCCAAAGCAACATGCCCGCTGCCTTGGGGTCATCCTTGATTCCGAGCTTTCATTCACCCCCCACATCTGATCACTGGCTCGCTCTTCTTATCTGCATCTCAAAAACATTTCTAGAATTCGCCCTTTTCTTACTTTCGACTCTGCAAAAACTCTTACTGTTTCTCTTATTCATTCCCGTCTGGACTATTGTAACTCTCTACTAATCAGCCTCCCTCTTACCAAACTCTCCCCGCTCCAATCTGTCCTGAATGCTGCTGCCAGGATCATATTCCTCACCAACCGTTACACCGATGCCTCTACCTTGTGCCAGTCATTACACTGGCTACCCATCCACTCCAGAATCCAGTACAAAACTACTACCCTCATCCACAAAGCACTCCATGGCTCAGCACCACCCTACATCTCCTCTCTGGTCTCAGTCTACCACCCTACCCGTGCCCTCCGCTCCGCTAATGACCTCAGGTTAGCATCCTCAATAATCAGAACCTCCCACTCCCGTCTCCAAGACTTTACACGTGCTGCGCCGATTCTTTGGAATGCACTACCTAGGTTAATACGATTAATCCCCAATCCCCACAGTTTTAAGCGTGCCCTAAAAACGCATTTGTTCAGACTGGCCTACCGCCTCAACGCATTAAACTAACTATCCCTGTGTGGCCTATTAAAAATAGAAAAAAAACAAAACACATAATCAGGTTCCTTGCATCGTGTTCTCATACACTTTATGCAGTTAATAGCACTCTGTGTCTGTACTGTTACATACTTAGGCAGTGAACTGGTTCATGCAGCTTTACATGAACACCCGAGCCTTACACTATGGCTGGTCCAAATAACTAAAGCAATTGTCACCATCCACCTCTCGTGTCTCCCCTTTTCCTCATAGTTTGTAAGCTTGCGAGCAGGGCCCTCATTCCTCCTGGTATCTGTTTTGAACTGTGATTTATGTTATGCTGTAATGTCTATTGTCTGTACAAGTCCCCTCTATAAGTTGTAAAGCGCTGCGGAATATGTTGGCGCTATATAAATAAAAATTATTATTATTATTATTATTATTATTATCTTTCAACAGGACAACGACCCTAAACATACTGCCATAACTACAATGGAATGGTTTAGATCATAGCATATTCATGTGTTTGAATAGCCCAGTCACAGTCAAGACCTACAGTGGGGAAAAAAATATATTTAGTCAGAGACCAATTGTGCAAGTCCTCCCACTTAAAATGATGAGAGAGGCTTGTAATTGACATCATAGGTAGACCACAACTATGAGAGTCAAAATGAGAAAACAAATCCAGAAAATCACCTTGTCTGATTTGGCAAGATTTTTTTTGGCAAATTATGGTGGAAAATAAGTATTTGGTCATTAACAAAAGTTAATCTCAATATTTTGTTATATATCCTTTGTTGGCAATTACAGTGGTCAAATGTTTTCTGTAAGTCCCTTCGGGCTATGCCTGCTACAATGACAGTAATTGACACATTAGCCAATGATGGGACAGTAGCAGTCCCCTCATCCGGCTAATGTGTTGAGTGTAAAAAAAACACATAAACATACAACATATAACAGAACATACAACATATAACATACAACATACAACAGAACATACAACATATAACATACAACATATAACAGAACATACAATATATAATAGAACATACAATATATAACATACAACAGAACATACAACATATAACACAACATATAACAGAACATATAACATATAACATACAACATATAACAGAACATACAACATACAACATATAACAGAACATATAATTCCGTCCGTATCACTTATTCCTCACTAGAACAGTGACACAGAAAGCACACATTTTTTTGTAAATAAAACAATCTTTTTATTGAATACATACATAATAAACTTTAAAATACCAAACATATAAACCAAAGTATCTCAATGAATGGGGACCGACAGACTACTCCTCAACCTCAGCAAAAATCAAGGCGTATCATAAAGGGATAAGCTAATCAGCAAGGATCACCAGTTTCCTGCAATAGTGGAAAATCTATTGAACCGCTTAATTCATGATGACCCATATGCTGCAGCCTCTCACTAAGATAATAGTAAACTACCACCGCAATATTTGTCTATAGCGCACCAATATCCCTGTCAATATAAAGGGATCTGTACGACATCGTGAACATAATATTGCGTGACGCCCCCTGAAGAAGTTGTGGTACGAAACGCGCGTCGGGGTAAGAGGGACCGGACACTCCTCATAAAGCTATGTAAGTACGGCACTTTGTGTTTGCAATATTATGTTCACGATGTCGTACAGATCCCTTTATATTGACAGGGATATTGGTGCGCTATAGACAAATATTGCGGTGGTAGTTTACTATTATCTTAGTGAGAGGCTGCAGCATATGGGTCATCATGAATTAAGCGGTTCAATAGATTTTCCACTATTGCAGGAAACTGGTGATCCTTGCTGATTAGCTTATCCCTTTATGATACACCTTGATTTTTGCTGAGGTTGAGGAGTAGTCTGTCGGTCCCCATTCATTGAGATACTTTGGTTTATATGTTTGGTATTTTAAAGTTTATTATGTATGTATTCAATAAAAAGATTGTTTTATTTACAAAAAAATGTGTGCTTTCTGTGTCACTGTTCTAGTGAGGAATAAGTGATACGGACGGAATTATATGTAAGTGTTAGCATACACTAATATTGGATCATTGTTTGATTTGAATATAACAGAACATACAACATATTACATACAACAGAACATACAACATATAACAGAACATATAACATAACACACAACATATAACAGAACATACAACATGCAACATATAACAGAACATACAACATATAACATACAACATATAACAGAACATATAACATACATCATAAAACATACAATACATACATACAGTACATTCATACATTACATACAATACATACGTAGATATAGAGTACATACTCACCACTAATTGGCCTCCCATTCTTATAAAAAGCGTACCTTCCCATGATGCCATACCCCCGGAAGAAGGCACAGCACCGAAACGCGCGTTGGGGTGGGTGGCATCGTGGTCCTGCAGGTAATCTATTGCTACTTTTTGTTTACTCTTTGTAGGCGCATCATTTGTTCTGATATACTGGCCTGGTACCAGCGTATGTGACACACGGTGTATTGACCTATAGATTTACTGCCTGGTCCTTTGTGGCTTTTGATTTCAGTTACCTTCTGATTACTAGCGCTTATTAACTCATTGGTACTCATTTTGCCTGCTAGCGTCCACCCTGCCACCAGTTTGTGGTGTGTTCCCTGTCATTCGTTATCGTGTTTTTATGCTTTTTCTGTTACCCTTTTAATCAATAAAGATCTTTCATGATTACTTCGGTTCTTATGGTGCTTTTCTGTTTCTCCTTGGTTTTCCTATTATGCATGCACTGAACCTTTACACATCCTGGCACCCCATTAATGTTGTGGTGGGGGTGTAATGTTTGGTTTGGAACTTTTGGCTTAATAATGAATAGGCGTCTTATTGATGCCTCTCCATTATTAACCCGGCTTAATGTCACCTTACAATAGCAAGGTGTCATTAACCCCTTATCCCACCGCTAATTGGGAGTGGGAAGAGAGGGGCTAAGTGCCAGAATTGGTGCATCTCACAGATGCACCATTTCTGGGGCGGCTGCGGGCTGGTATTTGTAGCTGGGGGGCCAATATCCATGGCCCCTCTCTAGGCTATGAATATCAGCCCGCAGCTGTCTGCATAGCCTTTCTGGCTACAAAATATAGGGGGACCCCACGTAATTTTTTTGTGTGGGTCCCCCTATTTTAATAGCCAGTAAAGGCTATGCAGACAACTGCGGGCTGATATTCATAGCCTGGGAGGGTGTTATGATCCTTAGTGGTTGAGGATCACAAATTACTCCAGCTAAGTAACAAAACATAGGACAAGCTCTAGGGAGGTGGCAACTGGACTGACCGCAAATCTGAACCTATCCAAACACACTAGAGGTAGCCGGTGAACGTGCCTAAAATTCCTAGACGTCTCGAGCCAGCCTGAGGAACTAACTACCCCTAGAGAGAAAGAAAGACCTCTCTTGCCTCCAGAGAAATAATCCCCAAAGATATAGAAGCCCCCAACAGATAATAACGGTGAGGTAAGAGGAAGGCACATACACAGGGGTGAAAGCAGATTCAGCAAAAGAGGCCCACTAATTCTAGATAGCAGAAAATAGCAAAGGGGTCTATGCGGCCAGTAAAAAACCCTTACAAAATATCCACACTGAGATAACGGTGTGGGGGGAGAAAGTCAGTCCCCTAGAGCAACCAGCAAGTAAGAAATCACATTTTAGCAAGCTGGACAAAAAAACATGATGAACGCTGATAATCAGAAAATGAACAAACAAGGACTTAGCTTGTCTTGGAGAGACTGGGAGCAAGGTAGTCACAAGGAATCTGAAGAGCACTGAATACATTGATAGCAGGCAAGGAACTGAGTATCCAGGTGAGTTAAATAGGAAACCAACCAAGGATAACGAACCAGGTGATGAGGCCAACCTGCAGAAAGACAACACTACACAGTACTGCTTGTGACCACTAGAGGGAGCCCAAAAATAGAGTTCACAACAGGAGGGGCCATGGGTATTACCCCCTTCCCAGGCTACAAATATTGGCCCCCGGCCGTCGGCTTTCTCCCTCTGGCGCCGAAAATTGGCGGGAGCCCACGCTTTTTTTAGTTTTTTGTTTTTTTTTTAAATTAAACATTCATTAAGAAACATAGGCCTCGCTATTATATATCTATGGATATCTATGGATATAGGTATAGATATAACTATGGATATATCTATAGCTATAACTATGGCTATATCGATCTATAGATAGATATATCTATAGATACATAGATGTTTCTATCCATATATCTATCTGGCTACTTTCACACATCAGGTTTTTGCCATCAGGCACAATCCGTCGAGTTTTGAAAAAAATGGATCCATGTTTTTTTTTCCACCGGATCCATTTTTTCTCATAGAGTTGTATTAGCGCCGGATTGCGCCTGATGGCCTCACGTTTCATCCGGTTTTTGCCAGATCCGTCACAAAAGCTGTTTCCAGTGGATGGAGAAAACATACAGAAGAACGTTTTTTCTGTCTGGCGAAAAAGCGCGCAGCGATGGATCCAGCAAAAAACGTATGAAACTGAGATGTGACATGATGAATCTGGCCTCCGAATCCGTTTTTTCATGCATTTTTTCCATTGAAATCATGCACATTTTCCGTTGCGGATTAGGCTTAGGAATTTCTGGTGCAGATTCTGCATCTCTTGGCAGAAAACGCAGGTGCAGATTTGTTACAGGTTTTTGTGCGGTACCCCAGCGGATTTCTATAATGGAATGGTTACAAAAACGCTGCAGATCCGCAAAAAAGAAGTGACATGCTTCTGTAAATCACTTGCGGATCTGCAGCGTTTCTGCACGGCAAATAACTCTGCGGATCGCTAGGAAATCTGCAATGTGTGCACATACCCTAAATGACACATCTGCAGTTTCCTCTCAGCTTTCGCTTCCATCTCACAAACAGACAGGGTTGCAATATTGTTGCAATACAGCAGAGCTTAGAGAGAAGCACATAATGTGTTTGCAAGAAGATGAATTACATTTCTCCTGTTATTAGATACTTATCTCACACTGGAGGCAGAGTCATCTTCCCGACACCATCCTCACCATTGCCTGGAAGAGGTCATTTATATAAAGTGATAAAAGATGATTTCTCAACAAGGAATCTGATATGAGACACAAAGGTAGGACTTTTTCCAGCATTGTATAGCCTGTATGCCCATATTAAGGCTATGTGCACACGCTGCGGACTAGTGTGCGGATTTTTCCGCACTGATTTTGATAAATTTGCAGGGCAAAAACACTGCATTTTTCCTGCGGATTTATCACGGATTTACTGCGGATTTACCGCAGTTTTTGTGCGGATTCTACTGCAGTTTTACACCTGTGGTTTTCTAATATGGAGCAGGTGTAAAACCGCTGCGGAATCCGCACAAAGAATTGACATGCGGCAGAAAACAAACCGCTGCGTTTCCGCGCTTTTTTTTCCGCAGCATGTGCACAGTGGTTTTTATTTTCCATAGGTTAACATGGTACTGTACATCGCATGGAAAACTGGTGTGGATCCGCAGCGTCAAAAACGCTGCGGATCCGCAGTAAAAACCGCAACATGTGCACATGGCCTAATAGTTTACATAGGTCAGATGTGAAAAGATTCTCTTTAAGGGCGGATTTCTTGTACCAAAACATCAACTGTAACACTGTACATTCATGTACAGCGCTTCAATGTGGGAGCTGGATGCAACAGGAAATTGTGAGCACCAACACTATCAGTTTTGCTCTGCCCACTGTGAGGTAGTGACCCCTGTTACAGCTAGGGGACACTGTATGTGCTCTCCAGAATGTGCATGGAAGCGTAGTGAGGCCATGAGGGCGTACTACAGACACAGGTGTGGCTGTAATTAGAATAGTGAAGCAGTGACTGATTAAAAAGCCCTGTAGTAGTGGGGGAGGTGTGTCAGTGTGTTCTTGGAAGCAGACAGGGCAGTTGTCTGCAGAGCTCTCTCTGTGTGGAGCAACACACAGGCTAAAGGAACCAGAGAGACAGACATCTTGGGCTGTCTTATGTGTACCCGGCTGCACTCCAGAGGATAAAGAGTACAGAGACTTGTTACCGGAGTGTGGTCACCCAGGGAAACTGGACAGAGGGAAGTTCGGCCTGTGTATTGACTGCATCATATAGCCATGCATTATTAATGGACTGTATGAAGAAGCCGTATACTATATTGACTGTGTGAAGTAACACAAAAGAACGTTTTGTTTGAACTTGCTTGGGTCACTGCCATATCACTGTGTATGGACCTACTGCTGCATCACACCACATAACACTGCAATTCCTTATATAATGCTTCAGGTGGGTGGTGAATGCAGCAGTAGTGGCCTGCCACAGATTAGTGTAGCAGATGAGCCAAAACACGCCACTTAGTGTGGCGGGAGCTGTTCTCCACTACATTGCTGAGTACAGGACACAGTAGCATGAGTTTGGATAAAATTGAAATAAAAATGAATAAGACAAACTATAAGGCCGGGATCACACATATGCGAGATACGGCCGAGTCTCGCAGGTGAAATCCCTCCTCTGGCGCCGGCACTCCGGAGCGGAGCGTGCAGCCGCACAGCAACACATGGAGCTGCACGCTCTGCTCCCAAGTGCCGGCGCCAGAGGAGGGATTTCACCTGTGAGACTCGGCCGTATCTCGCGTATGTGTGATCCCAGCCTAAGGCTAATACAAGAATAAACTAGCTGCTGGCAGGGTGACCAGCTCTTTGTAATAGCCTGTCAAACCTGTGAGAATAAGTAAGATCAAACAAAGCACACTGCCGCTCTCAAATACTAAGCATAAAGTGAATATACTAACAACTAAACGCTGTACTGTAAGTAGTTCCTGAAAATTACATGAGCCTCTAAATTTTTTTTTTTCTTGGGTTTTGTCATTTTCCAGCACGATCAGACATAGCCATTAGGCCTGTTTCACACGTCAGTGGCTCCAGTACGCGAGGTGACTGTTTTCTCACGTACCGGAGACACTGACTCACGTAGACACATTAAAATCAATGTGCCTCTGCACATGTCAGCGTGTTTTCACGGACCGTGTGTCCATTTGAAAAACACGGAGACATGTCAGTGTTCGTGGGAGCGCACGGATCACACGGACCCATTAAAGTCAATGGGTCCGTGTAAAACACGTACCGCACACGGATGCTGTCCGTGTGCCATGCAGGAGACAGCGCTACAGTAAGCGCTGTCCCCCCAGCTTGTGGTGCTGAAGCCGCCATTCATCCCCCTTCTCTCCAGCAGCGTTCGCTGGAGAGAAGGAATGAAAAATCAATGTTTTTTTTTATTGTCTTTAAAATCAAGTTCCTTGTCACCTCCCCCCTCCCACCCCCTGTGCGCCCGCCCGCTGGAAATAAAATACTCACCCAGCTCCCTCGATGCTTCCTCTCAGCGCTGCAGCTTGTCCTGTATGAGCGGTCACGTGGTGCCGCTCATTAGTGATGAATATGCAGATCCACCTCCCATAGGGGTTAGGGCAGTGAGAATCTGGAATTGCTTGCCTGAGGAGGTGGTGATGGTGAACTCAGTCAAGGGGTTCAAGAGAGGCCTGGATGTCTTCCTGGAGCAGAACAATATTGTATCATACAATTATTAGGTTCTGTAGAAGGACGTAGATCTGGGGATTTATTATGATGGAATATAGGCTGAACTGGATGGACAAATGTATTTTTTCAGCCTTACTAACTATGTTACTATGTTACATTTATAAGATTATCTCAGCACAGGAACATTTTTTTAACGCATCCAGTTGTGGAATTTATTATTACACCAAGATGTATTGATTAAAATGTACTTTGATCTTGGGACAACTCCGTTAAGAATATTTTGCTAGAGGTGGGGGGATTTTAAAACAAATTTCTCCATCCCCCAAAATTAAAAGAAAAGGTAAAAAAGATAAACACACAGTTACATGCTAACTTTTTGCTTACCTATTTCAGTGTTCCATTTTGGCAGCGGTAAACCAAATAACCATGTTGTGGTCTGTTGAAGTATTTTTTTAGTCTGTGCTCCTACTTTTTGGTAATGGTTTTTATGTGGTCCTTTTAGGCTGGGGGAATTCATGTGAAATATCCAACAAATTTTTAAATAAATTACAGTAAATCGAGACAATAATCTGCGCAGGTCTGTTTTGCCACACATGTTTAAATGATCAATTTGGAGACACATACACATACAATGATTATTGCAGGCAGGCTGTTATCCTTTTTATCTGTCCCATGACCCCTGCCAGTGCCTTGCATTTCTGGTTGATGTTGTATCATTCCGGGGTTGGCTAAGTTTGTCGAAAAAGTTTAGAAATTAATTAAACGTTATCCTAGTGCCCAAATGCTATGTTAAACCCAAAAGTGGCATGGGCAACAGACGTCTTAAAAGAAAAACCTAATATCACAGATATGATAAGAATGTGTTGGCTCTAAACAGCGGCAATACCTCTGACACTGCTGGCTACAACTGTCCCGGCAATGGTTTTACCTAACGCAGATCACATTTTGCCTACTTTATTACTGGCAAGCATATTTGTGGGGAGGAAGTCGAGGGTGCAATATCATATATGACCCATCACTCATCTCAATCACAGCAGAATAATGTAGCCTCTGATAGCTGGAGTCAGTTTTCTGCTCAGTCCACCGCCTCCTCCACCATAACACTTAATGTGGTTTTCCCAAGAATAAAGTTAATTTTAATCAATTTCCACAAATGGATGTGTTTAAAAAATATATATATATATATGTTCCTGTGCGGAAATAATCTTAGAAATGTGCCCCTTCTGTGTACTGTGTAATGTCTGTGTCTGATCATGCAGGGACATGGTCTGATCATACCATATCTCCTGGTCAGGGGAGGATGTGAAAGGGTATATATGTAAATATATGTTAAAAGGGGTGCACCCCTATACTGATAATGATACAGGGTGCAAAACCTAGTCTGTAGGGCAAACTAGATACAGCGAAAGTAGTAAAAGTTTTTTGATCTTTTTATAATTTTTCGGGTGTGCATACCACCATTAGTCTAGTCTTTTCTCCTTTTCGGTGAAAGGGTTATATAGACATTACAGCCTGGGATCACAGCTGATTCTTACTTTCAGGTAAAACATTACTTAAAAACAGGCAGTGAGGCTATGTGCACACGTCAGGATTTCTAGCAGAAATTTTCCTGACAAAAACCGGACATTTCTGCCAGAAATCCGCATGCGTTTTTTTCGCGTTTGACGCGTTTTTTCCAAATGCATAGAATTGCGGGAAAAACGCAGAAAATCAGCAAAATTAATGAACATGCTGCTTTTTTTTACCGCGATGCGTTTTTTTTTTTTTCCGAGGAAAAAAAAAAAAGCACCATGTGCACAAAACATAATGATAGAAAGCATAATGCATGCATTTTTAATGAGTTTTTATAGCGAAAAAAGCGCGAAAAAACCTGAACGTGTGCACATACCCTGAAATGTTTTACCTCTGGAGCAGGTGATGTTGCAACTGTTGTTGATGTAAGATATGATCAACAGTGCCTGAAAGTTCTGGTAGTTGTTGTGGTGGCAGCATGTCCTATGTGTGGGCATCTTGTGTGTAGGAATTCTTTTCTATGTTGCTGGTGGTCTGCTCTATTGCATTGAGCAGGTTATGCTATTGTAAAATAAGCCAGGTGAATCCTGTTGTGAGATGGTGAAACAGCCAACATTGTCCATGGCCAGATATATGTACCTGGTTAAAGAGGCAGATGGTAAACCCTGTACATACATAGTGCTGCACCCAGCGTGCTTTAGATGTACATAACTGTCAGCATAAGTGTAAGCGTTGTGTCTGTTGTATATAAAGTTTAATCGCTTGCTGTCAGTAATGATATGGTACTGATTTACATGGGCTGAAACGTCGTATTCAGACACAAGAAGTTGCTGTTTCCTAAGCACAACTGAAAGACTGCAATACACGTGTTTCCTGTGCAAAGCACATACAGAAGGACAGAGGTGAGCTGTGCAAAGCACATACAGAAGGACAGAGGTGAGCTGTGCAAAGCACATACAGAAGGACAGAGGTGGAGCTACAAGCTGAGGTGGATATGAAACACTAGAATGGGAAGCGCAGCCATCTTGGGTGCAGTCCGGAGTTACTAAGGACAGAGAGATGTGCCCGAGAGAGATCCAGCGACATCCTCGAGTAGAAGCGTCTCACCAAAACGAGAGCCACGGTGGTGTGAAGCTGATTCAAATCAGCCTGTGACCAGATCCAAACCAGATGTGAGAAGACTGCAACCAGGAACGCTGATGAAAGACGGAAAAAGGCCAGGACCTAGTGTGTGAGCACTGCTGAACATCACTGAGGAGTCAAGTCACAGTCAGCAGTGTTACTGCTCGTCTAATGGAGGGGGCCCTCATCCGTCCGCATGCATCGATCGTTTGTCCTAAACAGACCAGGTTCAGTAAGATAACCAAGGCCAACTGGCCACTGTAGTGGATAACCATGCAAGAACCTTATCTTATTTTGGTGCCAAAATAATCGAGACTGAGGCAAGGCCTGTAGTGAATTAGATAGACATTGACCGTGACAGGCCACCATTACTGTCAAGATCAGCATCCGGGACCTTCTGTCTCACTGCTATGCCCCCTGTTTCTTCGTAATTAAAAGGGATGAGTGAACATACTTGGTTATACTCAGATGCTACTCAAGTATCTGGGTGCTCAGATGTACTAGGCACTTGACAAGCATTGGCTGGTGCTCGGATTTGAAGCTGAAATGGCTAATCCTGTGCTTTGCTGTTTGTATCAGATACATACTTCATTTAGTCTAGGGAAAATTGCAGTAGTTGGGAGAGTGGCAGAATACAGCCTACACCCTCCAGGCATGGTTTAGGACTTTGCAGTTCGTGGCAAAATATATAGCTGCTGCACGTGACCACATTCTTTTTTTGGAAAGTGAAAAAATTTACTATTCTGCCATCCATACAGTTTAAAGTGCTTAGTGTACTATCAAGGTGGAATATAAAATTCCATTAAAAAAAATTTCTGGATTAAATATCAGTTATCCATACAGTTTAACGTGGTTAGCGTTATATTACGGTGGTATATAAAAGTCCAAAAAAGTCACATTTTTTTCTGCATTCAATTAGACATCCATGTGGTTAGTGTTTCATTACAGCACTTTTTTTTTTTTTTTCTTTCTGTAGTCAGTTAGTCATCCATACAGTTTAACAAGGTAGTATTATATTATAGTGGCATATAAAACTGAAAAAAGTTTAAAAAAAATTTCTGGATTCAACTAGTCATCCGTAGAGTTTAACATGATTAATGTTGCATTATGGTGGTATATATATATATATATATATATATATATATATATATATATATATATATATATATATATATATATATATATATATATATATTATGTTGAAGAATGGAATATTTTCAAGGAAAAAGTTGATAAGGAGGGTGCAAAGTTGCGCAATGACCTGGAAGAGATCAAAAGGAGAAAATGGAATAGAGATCTAGAGGATTATGAAACAGGACATATATATGCATGGCAGAAAGAAAATAGCAAACCTGTCTGGAAAAAGAAAGGTGTTTTTGGGAATAACCATATAAGTAATGATAATGAGAGGCTGACTAATAATGATATTTCCTATAGACCAGGACAATGTAATGGAAGGACAATCAAGCGCAAGAGGAGAGGAGGCAAGCGCCATCACCGGTACCAAAAGAAAACCAGAGAAAAACAGAACGCAACCACAGAGACAAGTAACATCCAAGAAGAAGGATCAGAACTCGTGATTAACATTTCTAACAAGGTATTAACCCCTCCACAGGTGTCAATCCTGAGTAGAGGACTGTCTTTTGCACCTTGTGCACACACAAATTGGTTTGATTTGCAAATAGATCTAGAGAGATTTTTTAGATCTATAAAATTAAGAGTGGTTTCAGGACAAGAATATAGTAAGCAAGGTAGAAAGTGGTGAATTTAATTCTAAAAATATGGAATTGAGAAAAAAGAGTGACTTTGTACCACCTACAAATTCCACAATTATAGATGCCTTTGAGAGAGTTGTGAGAAGGGAGGTCGAGGAAATTAGAAGTGGGGTTTCAGAAAAATTTAAACATCCAAATATAACTAGAGAGGAATTCAAGGCACTGCAGGAACTGGTCCATGATGACGACATCATTATAAAACCTGCAGATAAGGGTGGTGCTGTCGTCATCATGGACAAGTCAAAATATATTGCAGAAATTAATCGGCAGTTGAGAGATGAGAGTGTATACAAAAAATTGGAGTGTGACCCTAAGTTTAAAATAAAGGGAGAAATTAACAATTGTTTACAAGAAGCTCTAAATAATAAAGTTATAGACCAAGAACTAATGGATTATCTATCTATAGAATTCCCCAAAACACCGGTACTATACATAACCCCAAAAATCCACAAATCTTTGGTCGACCCTCCGGGGTGACCAATAGTGGCAGGTGTGGATTCAATATTCAGTAGAATAGGCACCTTCCTGGATAAAATCTTCAACCCCATTGCTAAAAATTCAAAATCATACATCAAAGATACCACTGACTTTCTTTTCCTTTAAATGTTTATTTTATTTTCAAAGATAACACATAACAACACAAACATAAAATATTCCAATACAAATTATAATTACAACACACAAAAAAAATAAAAATAAATATAAAAATAAATATATATATATATATATATATATATATATATATATATATATATATATATATATATATTATAACAACTGTTTTAGGACAAATGGTAATTACTCGCTGTCCAGGTTTGCCAAATCTTTGCTACCTTTTTTCTCCTAGTGCGAGACTGAGACAACATTAATTCATATTTACAATTCACATTCAGCTTTTCGGTCAGCTCTTTTAGGGTTGGAGGAAAGGTCTCCTTCCATTTTCTAGCCAACAATATTCGAGCTGCTATCAGTATATGTGATATCAACCCTCTAATTTGTTTAGGAAATATTTCCAAACCAATGTGTAAAATCACCATTGAGGGTGTGATTTGTGCCGTTACCCCTGAAATCTCCATAATCAGCTTCAACACACTGCCCCAAAAGGATAGAAGCCTCGGGCACGAGTACCAGATATGTCTCTGGTTGCCTACTTGTCCACATCATCGCCAACATAAATGGGAGGATTGCGGATTAAATTTTGCAATTCTCTCTGGCATAGATACCATCTCATTTGAGTCTTCTTTAATTGTTCCACGTGATTTATACAGGATGACACTCTCTTAACCTCCTTTATGCTATTTCCCCATAGTTCTAATTCTAATACCTCCCCTAACTCTAGTTCCCATTTTTTCATATATGGCAGTTTAATCTCTTCAACTGGGTTAATTAAAGCTCTATAAAACACTGATATTCCTTTTATAGTTGGACCTGATGTTACTATGAGTTTTCCCATCTTTCCCTCTCCCATAGTGCCAGAATATCTCGCTTTTACAATTTTATTTAAAAAATTCCTAATTTGTAAATACTGATAAAAATATTTTCGTATTCCGGTATATTTATTGGCTAATTGATCAAAAGGGATAACTCCAGTGATTTCCATTATGTCTGCGAAAGTTTGTATACCCGCCCCTCGCCATTGTTGGAGGTTTAAATAAGGAATATGGGGCTCAATGGTATATATTGACAATGTTTCACATGGTATCCCTAGCAGCGAGGGTATTAACAATCTCCATAACCGGATTGCCGCCTGCATTGTTGGCAATAAGGGGGAGGTGGGTCCCATTTGAATTAACTCTGTCTCTAGCGCCAGACGCGTGGAACCCCGTCTAGAATAAAATTTTTCTATCTGCATCCATCTGTGGTTTCCATTCATCTGCCACCATTCTTTTAAACCCACTAATATTGAGGCTCTATGATATGCCATTAAATCCGGGACTCCCATCCCCCCTACTTCCATAGGTAGATATAGTGACGCCCTTGCTACGCGTGGTTTCTTATATGCCCATATATATTTACTAACTAGTAGTTGTAAATCATTAATATATTTTTTTGGTATATTTAGGGGGAGGGTCCTAAAATAATACAAAATCTTTGGTAAGGCTATCATTTTGAAAGCATTAATACGGGCTACCCAGGAAGTGGTAATTTTATGCATATCTTCTAATAAAATTTTAATTTGTGTATGTAGATTTGTGAAGTTTACTTTTATTATCTGATCTGTAGTTGTCAACATTATCCCTAAATAGGGAATTCCTTCTTTTAACCACTGAAATGAAAATAATTTCTTCATATCTTGTATGGACTCTATTGACATTGCCACTGGAAGAATTGATGATTTATTCAGGTTTAATTTATAAAATGATATCTCACTGAATTCCTTCAGCTCCTCTAAGACTGTCGATAAGGACTGTTTAATATTCAAACAAGAGATAATATCATCCGCATAAAGACTTATTTTATGAGCTTCCTTTCCTACCATTACCCTGAATAAATTGGAGTCAGTACGATTAGAGGGTGATGTAATTCTGGCATCATTTGATGTCACTTCACTCTATACTTCAATTGAACATAATTCAGGGATAAAAGCAGTTGAAAAAAAGCTCAATACAATTGGGGTAACTTTGGAAGGCAAAAAATTTATAATAAAATTATTGGGAATAATTTTAAGGCGGAACTATTTCTTGTTTGGAGACACCTTTTATTCACAAGAACGAGGTACAGCCATGGGGGCCAATATGGCCCCCGCATATGCGAATCTTGTTATGAGTGCCCTGGAGGAGGACATCGTCTATGTGTCCCACCACTTTCGGCATGTCCATGTATGGTGGAGATACATAGATGATGTCTTCCTCCTATGGAGTGGCACAGAAAATGAGTTGGAGAATTTCCATCAGTTTCTGAATGAGATAGATGAGACTATCAAATTTACGTTAAATTTCTCTAGGTCCAGTATACATCCCAAAATTGTATCTGTGAGACAGAATAATGGACAACTAACAACCACGTTGTTTGTCAAAGAGACTGATAAAAACAACCTCCTAACATATGATAGCCAGCATCCCCGTAGCATGGTAAGATCAATACCTCTAAGCCAACTTTTGAGGGTGCGCAGGATTGTAAAGGAGGACAATGTGATAGAAGATGTGATTGACATCCTGACAAAAAAAATTTTGCATAGGGGATACCCACAGGAAATAATGAATATTGCAAAATGTAGGGTTATAAAAAAAGATCGAAAAGAACTGTTGAGAATGACTGATCAAGAAAAGAAAAAAACATTGACTAGAATACCTTGCGTGATGACATACACTGAGGAAAGTGCAAGCATTATTAGAAAACATTGGGGGATGTTAGGTAATTGCCTACCAGGAATAAAAGAACTAAGGGAGCCCCCATTATTCTCATATCGTAGAGGCAAGAATATTAAAGACTATGTAGTCAAAGCGGACATTGGTCCCCTAAAAAGCTCTAGCCAGACTACGATTACTGGAATGAGCCAAAAAGGCTGCTTCCCCTGCCTGTCCTGTGTGAATTGTTCATACATGTTAAAGTGTCCCACATTTAAACACCCAGAAACAAATAAGGTTTATACAATTAAGCAATTCCTAACATGTAATTCTGACCATGTCATCTATTTATTGGAATGCCCTTGCAAACTATAGTACGTGGGGGAAACTACCTGTGAATTGAAAGTACGTATAAACAATTACTGACATTCAATTAGGAAAAAACGATTAGATCTCCCGGTATCAAAACATTTTGTAGAATTAAAACATACAGAAAAAGATCTCAAGTTCAGGGTGATAGATAGGATCCCCTTACAAAGAGGGGGTGATAGTTCCTGTTTTTTTTAAAAGGTTAAAAGGCATACCCTAAGATGGATGTATGAACTTAATACTCTAAAACCTAAAGGACTCAATGTGGAGTTTAAAATTCATGGTATATAATAGCCTCACAAGGACTAACCTTGGAATCAGATGTATATGGACTCCTGGAGTACATAATTTGGGGTCCGGTACATAGGTGGTAAATAATATTTGTCACTTTGTATAGTGCCTCAATTTTAATGTCTAATTTTTATTTTACTTTGTATTATTTTAGTGATTCCTCATGACCAACAATCTACATGCTACTTTAAACCTGCCGCGGGATGGAACAACCACATGGAGGAAAAAATAAAAAAATGTATATATTATTTTTTTATATTTATTTTTTGTTATAATTTTTCATAATAACTTTTTGCTAATTTTTTTGAACTAAATAGCATGTCATAGCTGTCGGACAATATTATGATTTATTCCTCAATAAAACAAGGGCATATATAAAAAGCAGCATTTTATCTGAGCGTGGTGTGTAATTAGATACATGGCAAATATATTCACTTATATGGACTCTCTGAAGAGAGATGTTGTGGCCTGGAGAGGCTATACATCACCTTGGGGAAACATTGACAAATGGAAATAGCCTGAGTAAGGTTTTTATCCGTTTTGTCAGAGTGAGAACTACAGTCACTTAGCCATTAAGTATCTTTTATTGATATACACCCTATGGCCTATTATAGGTACAATTAGTTCATTGGTTTACGGCTATATGAATAAGCTACAGTACTAAGTACACAAGCTGATACTTAAGCGCTTGCCACATCAAAGATGGCGCTCTAATATTTATCGCTGTGCAAGTAAACCATAGAGGTATACTTATAAGTTGATTGCCTTGCCACATCCAAGATGGCGTCGCGGTACTGACAGAAGGATAGTGCGCAATGAGAAAGAAGACGCCACTATACTGTTATTGGCTGACAGGTTATGACAAGGAAGTAAGGAAGTAAGAATCCAAGACATGCGCAATGGATATAGTAGAACGCCGATAATGGCGAGAATTGTGTCCTCCATGTGGCTCGACCTGTATGCGGCAGGGTAAGAAGTATGAACTGTAATCAACATGAATTGTGATATATCTTTATGAGAATAAGTTATTAATGAAAGAAATAAGCATGAGGATATGAAGTCATTAGCACCTTAGCACATTGCACCTTAAAGCACAGGGATGGCACTAATGAACATTATGAATAACTATGTATGTAATTTTTAATAGTTATAATATGCAAATTGTTGTAAATTATACCTATATAAGCACACTTGTAAGAAACACCCACTGCTTGAGAAAGGCTCAGTGTGAGCCGAAACGTCGCACAGAAGATGTGGGTCCATTAAACTACACTTTTTTCACCTTGGAAAGGATTTGGAGTGCTGCCTTCTTTTTTTATATTTGGTGTGTGTATGTGTATATTCTATATCTATATCTATCTCTGAAAAAAAGTTCAAATTTTTTTGTTTCTGGATTTTGTTTGGCACAGACCCCAAACACGGACTTCTCCAGGAATAAGCCGAGTGAGAAATTTCTTATGGTGAACTCACTGAAGTGAGCAGGGAACACAGCCTCAGTGACCTGCGGTAACCTCGATGATGTCACTCCTAGTTACTGACACTGCAAGCTCATTCTCCCGTGGTTTTCAGCCTGGACGATCGCATCTTGGCACCGTCTAGGTTGAAAACCAATTATCGCAGAAATGAAACATGGCGTGGGACAGTATGTCAGACAAACGAGGGATAGTTTTTTATTTTGTTTTTTACAGGGGACTAGGGATTCATTGGAATGAACACGAGGTGAATATAACCGTGTTTGTTGTTTTTAAATAAATAACCAGGCATGATAAAGCTGACAGCTGAGGGTTGCAGCCCACAGCTGTTAGTTTTGCCATGCTGGTTATGGAAAATATGGAAAATAGAAAAACCTAAAAAAAAATTTGTATTTATAGCACAGGCGCTCCCATCAGCTGTGCCTGCTATCGCTGTTATTAGCGCCAGCAGGCATAGGCAAATGGAAGTAGTACTCGCTCATCAGCTGACGGCTCTGTGACTGGAGGTAAACCTTTTACCTCTTATCACAGCTGCTGGCTCATGCTGTCATCTGACAACATGGGAACTGCAGCTCTCTGACCGCCAGTAATAATCTTACCGCCGATCAGAGACAATATTTGCCACAGTGTCAAGCAGATGACAACATGACAAACAAGGGATGCCCGGGTACTGTTGTGGTACCCGTACCAAACTTTTTGAAATGTTCGGCTAACCCTGAACATCCAGGGGTTTGTCCATCACTACCCAGGAGCACTTCACAACATAATTTCTTGATTGAGGCCTCTCACCCTGCATGTTCCAAGTGAGACAGGAGGAGATGTGTTTACTGATGCACAAAATGTAGAGCAGCCACGGTCACAAGACGATAACGGTGTGGAATGGCAAATTTTGTCTAAGGAGGTAGATGATGAGAGTCAGGTCGTTGTTAAGTCACCAAGTCAGGAGGACCAGGGTGAGGTGGTGGATGACAAAGTCACTGACCCAACCTGAGAAGCTGGCAGGCAAAGCGAGGCCAGCAGCGCTGAGAGGGAGGGATCGGCAGCACCAAAACAGCCCGTGAGAGGCAGTGGGGTGACCAGATAGTGAAGGTGGGCTAATGTTCCGCAAAGCAGTGACCTCTTATGAATTGCTACATCAGAGAGTTAGGTGTTCCCCAGTCTGGGACTCAACCTTTTTGTGTCTCATAAAAAAAAAAAAAAAAAAATGTGCAACCTGCATCATGCCAAGATCCAAGATCAGCAGGAGCACAAGTAAGAGCCTAACCACCACCAGCATGATCAGGCACATGTCATCTAAGCAACCGACTCGGTGGGTGAACACCAGAGTCCACAAACTGTGCCAGAGGGTGACACCACTGCCTCTTTCCCTGTGCTAGATGCTTCTCAATCCCCAGTCCATGACACTGGCGCAGATGCCTCCTGCCCTGCACTTGTCCTTGCAAATTCTGAGGCACCATTATTAGGCACTTCCAAAAACTTGTCCCAGTATAGCTTTCAGTTGTCACTATTACAGGCCTTGGAACAAAAAGGAAAGTTCCCAGCCACCCACCCATGGGCCCAAACGCTACATGAGCACATTTCCAGGCTGTTTGCCTTGGAAATTTTGCCGTTTAGGCTTGTAGACAAGTAGGATTTCTCTGACTCATGGCTGCAGCCGTCCCTCGGTACTTGGTTGCCAGTATTTCTTCCGGTATGGCGTCCCCACCTTGTACCAGCACTTGTTCAGGGGCATCACCGGTGCCCTTACCAATGCAGTTACTAGGACGTTTACATGTTCTGTTCCTCTTCTTCTCAGAGCCATAACTCTTATTTTTCCATCAATATGGCCATGTGAGGGCTTGTTTTTTTTTGGAGGACGAGTTGTACTTTTGTATGACATCATTGATTTTATCATATAGTGTACCAGAAAATGATACTCCAGGTCACCGAGTTTGCAGATGCCAAACATGTTTAGGTTCTTTATTTTTTAAGTGGTGACAAAAAAATCCAAAGTTTGAAAAAAAAAAAAAAAAAAAAAAAAAGCACCATTTTCCTAGACCCGTACCATCTCCATTACACGGGATATGGGGCTGAGTGGGGACTTCTTTTTTGCACAGCAAAATGATCACCTGCTATGAACATGGCCCATCAGAGCTATACGATCATGTGACAGTGGCGCCAATAGGTGGGGTTTGTGCTGCACTTCCGGAGCGCGTATGTTAAATACAGCTGTCAGAGAATGACAGCAGCATTTAACATGTTAATGATTCCACCTGCAGCTGATAGCTGTACATGACAGCTAATCAAATCTTATGTCATGTGCCGATGCAGACTCAACTGCACGCATCAAATGCCAGGACATGACCTATGACATATATATGTCATTGGTCGTGAAGGAGTTAACAGACATGTGGACAAGTGATTGTGGCCAGAAATTCTATATTTCCAGGACATCCCTCCTGACAGCACCACCAGGAGGTTGTCCTTCTTATCCTTGATAGGTACAGGAACACAGAAGAGGTTAAATAGCCCCTCCCCACCTCCACCCTTCAGTGTTTTTCCTGTCCCTATCAGGGACAGATGCAGAGGAATTTGGTGCAGCTTACCGTGCTGAAGATTCTAGACAGCCGGTTGAGCAGGGCTCCCGGGAAGCTTCATCCCTCTCCAGAGGGCTCTGAGCAGCGGAGGCTTGCTCCAGCGGCAGACTCCACAGAGCGCGCTGACACCGAGGGAGGTCCCTCAGCGCGGGTCGAGCTGTGTGCTCCCATCTTCGGTGCCCCCCCCCCTCCAGAGGGCTCAGCACCTGCAGCTGTGTACCTGGCCGCACGCCGGCGGTGATCAGTCTCCTGGCACGACACGTCATCGGGTGCGCCGGAGTCGACTTCCGGTTCCGGTGATGACTTCTGGGGGCGGGGTTTGAAGCCTGGTAAGGCAATCTATTTAAACACAAACATCTGACAGTCCTAGGAACATGGAAGGTGCAGACATTCAGTCCTCAGAGCTCACCCCAGAACATGTAAGTTATACATAGTGGGGTCTTTTTTCACAGCACTAGTCACACACAAGCTAAAGGGCGTTCTTATATCTCTATTGCAGGACAAAGAAGCACCCAAACATTCAGCAGCAGTTCCTAAACACAAGAAGAATAGATGCCCACTATGTTCTAACAAACTCCCAGATGGACACTCTAAGAAATTGTGATGGCTGTATGTCGGGACTACTTAAAGAGGAGCAGTCCTCCTTTCTGGATAGTATTAAAACTATCATTAGAGAGGAGGTACAGTCCACGGTATCATCCCTGATGCCGGTCAAATCCCCCGTCCTAAAAGGCCCAGGTGGGAGCAGGATCCTAGCTCAGAAGAGGGAGAGCTTTCAACTTACTCTATATCTGATTCCGTGAAAGGCGAATGTTCTTCAGCCATCCTCCCAGAAGAGAGAAAGATATGTTCTCTTCTGAAAACATGGACATACCCCTGCAGGCCGTCAGAAACACTATGAAGGTGGAAGAGGCCACAGAACCCCTTACGGTCCAAGATGAGATGTTTGGTGGGCTCAGAGCTCGCAGAAAGAGGGTGTTTCCAGTGCATCACCATATAACAGAAATGATCTTGGAAGAATGGGAGGATGTCGGAAAGAAGCTAGTAGTTCCAAAAGATTTTAGATACCGACTCCCTTTTGATCCAGACGAAACCAAAGTATGGGAATCTGTACCTAAAGTGGATATACCAGTGGCCAAGGTCTCAAAAAAGACCGCTATACCATTTGAAGATTCCTCTGGTCTCAAAGACCCCATGGGCAAAAGATCAGAAGATCTTCTCAAGAAGGCCTGGGAAGCGTCATCAGCTGTCATCAGCTATCATGAAAACTAATATCGCGGCTACCTCAGTGGCCAGGTCAATGACTCTGTGGGTAGAAAAATTAAAAACCCAAATTAATAATAAAACACCCAGAGAGGAAATCCTAAAGTCTTTACCATTATTGAAGATGGCAACAGACTTTATGGCCGATGCTTCAGCAGAATCAGTTCGATTCGCAGCAAGGAACAACGCCCTATCTAACGCAGCAAGAAGAGCTCTATGGCTCAGGTCATGGTCTGGCGATACGCAGTCAAAGAACAAACTGTGTTAAATACCCTTCTCTGGCCTTCATGTTTTTGGTCCAGTATTAGACAAACTGCTTGAAAAAGCAGCAGATAAGAAGAAAGGCTTTCCTGAGGAAAAGCTGAAAAATCCACCATCCTTTCGGAGGACCTGTTCCCATCCTAGACAGGACTATAGAGGGAAAGGCGGAAGATGGAGCTACCCAAAAGGTGGTAGAGGTACCTTTCAGGATCAGAAGCCAAGAACCAGCAGACAATGATGCCAGCTTGGTGGGTGGAAGACTCCAGTACTTCTTACAAGGCTGGAAAAAGATCACTCAAAATTCTTGTATCTTAGGTACGATAGAAAGGGGGTACAGAATAGAATTCAGCCAATTACCCCCCCCCCCCCAGAAGATTTTGTCTGACTCAGACCCAGTCCTTGACAGTTCACCAGAGGCTTCTAAAAGATATTCAGGAACTTATCCAGATAAAAGCCATCATTCCGGTACCCCACTCTCAGAGGTTCAAGGGACACTATTCAAGCCTCTTCTCCATAAAAAAAACCGGGTGGAGAATACCGTACGATCACAAACCTAAAACCTCTAAATCTGTCAGTAACTTACAAACAGTTCAAGATGGAGTCCCTCAAATCCGTAATACCTCTAATCCAGAAAGGATCAGTAATGAGCACTTTAGACCTAAAAAGTGCTTACTACCAGGTTCCCATCTACGCATCACACCAACAATATCTCAGATTTGCAATAAAAGACGGAGATCACATTCTACACTTTCAGTTCACGTGCCTGCCGTTCGGCCTCTCATCTGCTCCCAGAATCTTCACCAAACTCATGGCAGAGGTGATGGCCTTTTTAAGAGAAAAAGAGATCCTGATCGTCCCTTATCTGGATGACATCCTACTTATAGCAGAATCCTCTCAACAGATGGAGAAGAATTTAACAACGACGACATCCATTCTAAAAAGTCTAGGATGGCTAATAAATCTAAAAAAATCAAACCTCAAACCCGAGACAAGGAAAGCGTTTCTCGGAGTGATCTTATACTCAACTCAGGAATATACGTACCTCCCCGCAACACAAGCAAGAATCATTCAAAAAAAGATTCAAATATTGCAAAAGCAAAAACAGACCTCCATAAGGAAGGCCATGCGGGTTCTGGACTTAATGACATCATGCATTTCCAGTGTTCAATGGAGTCAGTATCACTCAAGACCCTTGCAGCAGGAAGTCCTTTCACTTTGGGAGGGCAGAGACACAACCCTGGACAACAAAGTGCGTCTATCCAGAGACGCAAAAAGATCACCGTCATGGTGGACCATACCAACAAACCTCGAGAAAGGAAGACCTGGGAGAACATCTCCATGCGTGAACATCACTATGGATGCAAGTATCAGAGGCTGGGGAGCCCACATAGAGGAGGACTACTCTCAAGGAACTTGGCCCGTGTCAATACGAAGCAGGTCTTCAAATTACAGAGAGCTCAGAGCAGTCTGGGAAGCCTTAAAGACATATCAGGAGAAGTTAAAGGACCAACACATCCGTATTTTTTCCGACAATTCAACAATAGTAGCCTTCCTACTGCACCAAGGAGGTTCAAAACATTGCCATTTACAGGACCTGTCAGATACAATATTCTCCTGGGCAGAGCTCACAATCAAATCAATAACGGCAGTTCACCTAAAAGGTATCGAAAACCAGGTAGCCGACTTTCTGAGCAGACAAAAGTTATGCCCCACAGAATGGTCCCTAAATCAGGAAATCTTCCTCCACTTAACCCAACGTTGGGGTTTCCCAGAGGTGGATCTATTCGCCTCAAAGAAAAATACAAAGACAGAAAGGTTCTTTTCTCTAAATCCAGGAGACAAGCCGTCAGGAATAGACGCCCTGGCTCAGAAGTGGGACATGAATCTGGCATATGCTTTTCCTCCATTGGCTCCAATACCGAGAGTCCTGCGGAAGATCCAGGAGAGCCAGACATCAGTAATCCTAATAATTCCATACTGGCCCAAAAGGAGCTGGTTTCCTCTACTAAAATGGATGTCCTTAGAAGAGCCAATCCATCTACCAGCAAGACCGGATCTTTTATCTCAGGGCCCTCTACTTCATCAAAACCCGGATCTGCTACGGTTAACAGCAGGGATCCTGAAAAAGAAACCCTAAGGTCAAAGGGCCTCTCAGATCCAGTCAGTGCCACAATCTAGAGCAGCAGGAAGCCTGTGACTTCCGAAATATACGGGAAAGTATGGAAAAAGTTCTGTTCAGAGTGCAACTCCTGTGTCGGTCTCTCAGGGCCCAAATATCCCTAAGATCCTAGACTTTTTCCAGTCAGGCTTTGATAAAGGACTAAGGCGTAGTACGTTAAAAGTTCAAATTTCAGCCCTTAGTGCCTTCTATGACTTTCAGTTAGCTACTCATCCACGGATAGTGAGATTTGTTAAGGCCATCCAGAGACTTAGGCCTACAATTCGCAGTACAGTACCTCCCTGGGATCTAAACCTGGTCTTGAATGAACTTTGTAAGGAACCATTAAATCAAGCAGACTTAAAAGCTGTAACCCTTAAAGCCCTCTTCCTTGTTGCAATAACTTCAGCGAGACGTATTGGCGAGATTCAATCCTTATCCATTAAAGATCCATACCAAATTCAAGATGATTGTATTCTCCCTAAGGTCGTTTCCGACTTCCATAGAAGTCAAGAGATTGTTCTACCCACATTTTGCCAAAATTATAGTAATGAGAAGGAGCGTTTTCTTCACGCCTTAGATGTTAAGAGGACAATTCTACACTACCTAGAGATCACAAACAGTTGGAGAGTGGACTCTAACCTATTCATCCAGATGGCCGGGAAAAACAGAGGGAAGAAGGCGTCCAAAGCTACTCTAGCTAGATGGATTAAGTCAACTATCAGGGCAGCCTATATCTCGGCAGGGAAACCCCCCCGAAAAGTCTCAAAGCGCACTCGTTGAGGGCCGTCTCGGCTTCAAGGGCAGAAAGCGCAGGGGCTTCTATGGACCAAACATGCAGAGCTGCAACTTGGTCGAGATCAAATACATTCTGTAGGCACTATAAATTAGACGTTACAGCGAACCAACAGACTACATTTGGGAGGAAAGTCCTCCATGCTGTAATCCCGCCTTAAAATAGGAGTTATTTGGTATTTCTCCTGGTGGTGCTGTCAGGAGGGACATCCTGGACAGTAGGAATTAGTCCTACCGGTAAGTGTTTCCAGGAGTCCATCATAACAGCACCCCTTATATACCCTCCCTTGAGTTCCTGTACGATATGTGATGTAAACATGTGTAGAAAGGAATTCCAATAAAATAGAGTTGCATCCATCCTGGTGTGGTACTTGGGAAAATCACTGAAGGGTGGAGATGGGGAGGGGCTATTTAACCTCTTCTGTGTTCCTGTCCCTATCAAGGATAAGAAGGACAACCTCCTGGTGGTGCTGTCATGATGGACTCCTGGAAACACTTACCGGTAGGACTAATTCCCACTTTCCCTGATGGGTGAACGTTGTAGAGGCTGGGACCGAGTCCCACCCTGGCACTGCACATGTGCTACTGACACCAAAGATTGCTGGCCCTGCTTTTATCAAGGTTTCCTCCACCTCCTACACCAGTTTCTGCACTGCTTCCTGCTCCTCCTCATCCTCCATCTTCAATTTGGTATCTCACAACACATCGTTCACATCAGCTAGAAGCTCTACATCACTGCCTCAGCGAAGCGGAAACAGGCTCTGTTGAAGCTAATTTGTCTAAGAGACACACCACAGCAGAGTTATTGAAAGAAGTAACAGACCAGACAGATCTGTGTCTCTCGCCACTGAATCTCCAACCAGGCCTAGTCCTGTGTGATAATGGGCATAACCTGGTGGCTGCTGTGATATTGGCAAGCTCACACATGTACCATGCTTAGCCCACATGCTAAACTTGGCGATTCAGCATGTTTTGTAAACCTACCCAGATTTGCCAAAGCTTCTGGTCAAGGTACGCAGTGTCAGCGCCCAATTCCGCAAGTCAGTTACAGCTGCAACCGCTCTGGCAGTGCTGCAGTAGCACGTGCAACGTGTGACGTCCCAATGCACTTGTACTCCATACTGCACATGCTGGCAAGGCTTTGTCAGTAGCAGAGGAGGCCAGTTTTTGAATACTAACTCCAACATGCCCATTGGTATTCTGGGTAGGCTCCGCACATAACAACTGAAGAGTGTGCATGGATGTCTGACATTTGTGTGGTTCTCCAAGACTTTGAGGACTGCGCAAAGATTGAGAGCAGTGATGATGCCATAATTAGCACAACAATTTCGCTTTTGTGCCAACTTAAACAGTCGCTGCTCACAATTAAAGCTGAAGCTTTGCATGCTTACCAGGTGGAGATGAAAGACGACATGAGACCGGCAGATACTACCCAGCCTTATCTCATCTGCTTAGTGCAGATTGGGTAACATTGAGGAGGTGGAGGCTGTGAAGGAGGAGGAACAGGAGCTGGTTGATAGTGCAACAAAGGCTAGTACTCACACAAGATTTGTCCCATCTCTCCTACGTGGATGGGCTAAGTAGGGGGTTCAGGAGGAAGAGATGGAGGAGGAGGAAGAGGAGATGGAGAGTAGTCATCATAGTGGAGACGGGGGAAGTGTTGGCACATATGGCCAACTTTATGTACCAGTGCCTTTCCCATGACTTTCTCATTACATTCATCTTGGCCCCCCTAAAAAATAGTACAGGTTGTTCACCCTGATAGATCCATGCTACAAGGAAAAAATTGCATCTCACCTTCCTGAGGCAGAAAGGTCTACTAAAATGGTGCTATACCAGAAGGTCATTGTGTCAAATATGTTGAAAAAATTCCCAGACAATGCTAGCGGCACAGGGAAAGTTTCCTTGCCCAAACGAGAAGAGGAAAGGGAGACACACACCAGGTACAGCAGAGGCAGTACAGTCAAAGGCCTGGACCAAATACAGAACACCTTCCCAGGATACATTCTCTGATGACTAGGTATTTTTGACAAGTAGGAAAAGTTTTTAAGGATGGTCAAGCAATATCTGGCCAAAAAGTGTGCTCCCTAATTCCTCTGTGACCTTTAACTATTGGGTCTCAAAGCTGGACACCTGGCATGAGCTGTGTTGTGAATTCTGCTCTTGGGCTCCCTCCGGTGGTTATAAGTGGTAGCGCTGCTGTCTTGGATCGCAGCATTCATCAGGTGTGTCCACTTATTGCAATTCTGACTGGGCTATTTAGTCTTGCTTGACCCTTTAGTTAGTGCCAGTTGTCCATTGTTTCCTGGAGGATTCAGTTCCCTGCCTGGTCTCTCTTGCTTGCTGTTCATTCCAACAAAGATAAGTTCTGGCTTAGTTTTTTTGCAGTCCACATGCTGTGGGCCTGATCGTTCAAGTTATTTTCCATGTTTTGTTTTGTCCAGCTTGGTCTGTATAAGGATTTGTTCAGCCAAGCTGGTATCTCTGGAGATGCAGATATACCCTCCATGTCTTTAGTTAGATGTGGAGATTTTGTATTTTCTGTGGTGGATATTTTCTAGTGTTTTAATACTGACCACATAGTACTCTGTCCTATCCTTTCTATTTAGCTAGAAGTGGCCTCCTTTGCTAAATTCTGACTTCAGTCTGCGTATGTTATTTCCCTCTCCTCTCACAGTCAATATTTGTGGGGGGCTGTCTATCCTTTGGGGATTTTCTCTGAGGCAAGATAGTTTTCCCTTTTCTATCTCTAGGGGTAATTAGTCCTCCGGCTGTGTCGAGATGTCCAGGGAGTGTTGGGTACATTCCACGGCTACTTCTAGTTGCGGTGTTAAGTTCAGGGTCTGCAGTCAGTACAGGTACCACCTTCTCCAGAGTACGTCTCATGCTGCTCCTAGGCCACCAGATCATAACAGAGCTGTCCCTTTATGCCTTGGAGGTGTTGGGCTGCTCTGCTGCTAGTGTCTTTTCTACGTGGGCTTTTAGTGCCGCCGAAGAGGTCATAACAGACAGGCACTTTTGGCTGCCAACAGAAAATGCTGACAGGCTCACTCTGAAAAAAATGAATAAAGCCTGCAATAGCCCTGATTATCCCCCCTCACACCAGATGACATCAGCACATCAAGTGTTTTTAATCTTCAATATTTGGATGAAGCCCACCAGTTGTTGTCTTCAAAAATCTATGGATAACTGAATGACTCTACTTAATATTTTTTCCTAGCTATGTACAAAGCCTTTGAGTGTAGAAGTGCCACAGCTACACTTTCTTAATGTTTTTATGAGGCACTCTATTTGGTGCCTTCAGGAATGTATCAATGACCAAAGCACCACAACTACACTTTGCTACACAATATTTGAATGAAATATTAGTTGGTACTTTGAAGGGTGTATGTATGTATGTATGATACTGCTTGTTATTGTTGGCAGGCTTTGCACTGTGTGCAGAGTTTTTGTGAGTGTGGGAGTACCATAACTACACTTTGTTCACAATATTTGAATGAGGCACTAAATTTGGTACCTTCAAGGGTGTGGATGACTCTGCTTCTAATTTTTGGCAGCCTTTGCACTTAGTGCATAGCCTTTATGAGTCTCAGAGTACCACAACATGACAAATTGAACAGAATGTGTATGAGGCCCTTTTTTTGTCTAATACAGGGTGTATCCGAGTCCCTCCTCCATCAAATTTCCAATTTTTTACTAAAGGTTTGAATTTTGAGTTACTTACATTTACAGGTCCTTCTCAAAAAATTAGCATATAGTGTTAAATTTCATTATTTACCATAATGTAATGATTACAATTAAACTTTCATATATTATAGATTCATTATCCACCAACTGAAATTTGTCAGGTCTTTTATTGTTTTAATACTGATGATTTTGGCCTACAACTCCTGATAACCCAAAAAACCTGTCTCAATAAATTAGCATATCAAGAAAAGGTTCTCTAAACGACCTATTACCCTAATCTTCTGAATCAACTAATTAACTCTAAACACATGCAAAAGATACCTGAGGCTTTTAAAAACTCCCTGCCTGGTTCATTACTCAAAACCCCCATCATGGGTAAGACTAGCGACCTGACAGATGTCAAGAAGGCCATCATTGACACCCTCAAGCAAGAGGGTAAGACCCAGAAAGAAATTTCTCAACAAATAGGCTGTTCCCAGAGTGCTGTATCAAGGCACCTCAATGGTAAGTCTGTTGGAAGGAAACAATGTGGCAGAAAACGCTGTACAACGAGAAGAGGTGACCGGACCCTGAGGAAGATTGTGGAGAAGGACCGATTCCAGACCTTGGGGAACCTGAGGAAGCAGTGGACTGAGTCTGGTGTGGAAACATCCAGAGCCACCGTGCACAGGCGTGTGCAGGAAATGGGCTACAGGTGCCGCATTCCCCAGGTAAAGCCACTTTTGAACCATAAACAGCGGCAGAAGCGCCTGACCTGGGCTACAGAGAAGCAGCACTGGACTGTTGCTAAGTGGTCCCAAGTACTTTTTTCTGATGAAAGCAAATTTTGCATGTCATTCGGAAATCAAAGTGCCAGAGTCTGGAGGAAGACTGGGGAGAAGGAAATGCCAAAATGCCTGAAGTCCAGTGTCAAGTACCCAGTCAGTGATGGTGTGGGGTGCCATGTCAGCTGCTGGTGTTGGTCCACTGTGTTTCATCAAGGGCAGGGTCAATGCAGCTAGCTATCAGGAGATTTTGGAGCACTTCATGCTTCCTGGCACCTGCTCACAGTGCCAAAACCACTGGTAAATGGTTTACTGACCATGGTATTACTGTGCTCAATTGGCCTGCCAACTCTCCTGACCTGAACCCCATAGAGAATCTGTGGGATATTGTGAAGAGAAAGTTGAGAGACGCAAGACCCAACACTCTGGATGAGCTTAAGGCCGCTATTGAAGCATCCTGGGTCTCCATAACATCTCAGCAGTGTCACAGGCTGATTGCCTCCATGCCACGCCGCATTGAAGCAGTCATTTCTGCCAAAGGATTCCCGACCAAGTATTGAGTGCATAACTGAACATTATTATTTGATGGTTTTTTTGTTTGTTATTAAAAAACACTTTTATTTGATTGGACGGTTGAAATATGCTAATTTATTGAGACAGGTTTTTTGGGTTATCAGGAGTTGTAGGCCAAAATCATCAGTATTAAAACAATAAAAGACCTGACAAATTTCAGTTGGTGGATAATGAATCTATAATATATGAAAGTTTAATTGTAATCATTACATTATGGTAAATAATGAAATTTAACACTATATGCTAATTTTTTGAGAAGGACCTGTATTATTTTCCAATCCTTTTAAAATTTTGCCTTATATACAAGTCATTATACAGGAAAGAATGTTTCTCAACATTTTTTTTTCTATACACTCCAATTTCTCATCGATTTTTGAATGTTTTATTGTCAGTCCTTAAAGTGGAGTAAAAGTGTAACACCATTGTTCTCAGGAGTGATCTAGGAGTCAGAGATGCTTCCAGCAGTCTTCCCCATGCTGTTCTCCTTCCATTCAGCACTTTTCCAGTGCCAGATAAATGCTAGGATTTCTCTTTGACTTTATACTGGTTACTCTAAACAAGCATCAGAACATTAGGAATTGCTTGGTTCGAGTAATGAGCATCTGAGTATTTTAGCGCTCGCTCATCCCTAGTAATTAAAGGGAACCTATCACCCCGTTTTTAAAAAATTAGATAAAAATAGTGTGAAATAGGGGCAGAGCTGGGCTTTACATTACTGCCTTTTTGGTGCCTTTACACCCCCGTTAGGCTGCCGAAATACCTTTGTGAAGTGGCCGTTTTCTGCTGTCACTCAAGTTGGTCAGGTCGGATGAGCGTGGTCACAGCGCTGTTTCTCCCCCAGATCAGGCTCATCATTACGTTGGTGGCGTAGTGGTGTACGCATGTCCAAAGAGAAGATCCACTGCCCAGGAGATTCAAAACAGCGCGGTCTTCGCTATTCGCCGCTTACCGGTGGGCGCGGCCATCTTTCTTGTGGCCGCGCGTGCGCAGATGGAGCGCTCTGCTGCCCGGGGCTTCAGGAAAATGGCCGCGGGATTCCGCGCGTGCGCAGATGGAGATGGAGAAACCATTTTTAGGGACCACATCACATTTGAAGTCACTTTGAGGGGCCTATATGATATAAAATACCCAAAAGTGACACCATTCTAAAAACTGCACCCCTCAAGGTACTCAAAACCACATTCAAGAAGTTTATTAACCCTTCAGGTGCTTTACAGAAATTAACGGAATGTGGAATGAAAAAAACATTTAACTTTTTTTCACAATTATCTTTTAGCAATGATTTTTTTTTATTTTCACAAGAGTAAAAGGAGAAAATGGACCACTAAAGTTGTTGTGCAATTTCTCCTGAATACACCTATACCCCATATGTGGGGGAAAACCACTGTTTGGGCGCACAGCAGGGCTCAGAAGGTAAGAAGCGTCGGTGTACTGTAGAGAATATCAGTACTCCAGTATTGCCGAAGCTTTGGCTTTCTGATTATGCCCATATGCAGCACAATTCCCCAAAATGTCATCATCTCTGCTGCATTTACAGGGGTCCATCTGGTGTATGATGATGTGGGATTTTGGGTGAAAAATTATTGGGCATATAGGTTTGTCTGGGCCAACATTTTTTTTTATTTCATCACTGAAAAATAATTTGAAGTAAATTTCAGTGAGACCAGTGGTGTCAAACTGGATTCCTGAGCTGCTGCTGAAATCCAGAATGTCGGGCTGGTAATTTTCAGGGGGGGGGGGGGGGTGCAATCCATATAGGATCGATTTCTGCTGGAGTTGCCTGGGTCCTAGGGTGCCTTGTTGGTGGTCCTTCCTCCCTAGATGAGGAGAAGGAGTAGGGGAATGTGGGGTCTTCGTCACTGGCTGAATCCATGTCGGACGCAAAGAAGGCATAAGCCTCCTCTTGTGAATAGCGCCTTGGGCCATTTTTTTTTTTTTCCCCAAACCCCGGGGATGTGTATGTAAGTGGTGCTTTAACACGTGAAATGTGTGGGACTTGTGTATAGGATACTATTTATTAAAACAAAACAGAGAGAAAAAAAAAGTAGAGAAAATGTAGAAGAAACAAAAAAAAAATGAAAAGAAAAATCAGATGTAAAAAAAAAGTTTGTATTAAAAAAAGTATAAATTTACCCTACAACTAAATATTTTTTTTGCAAAAGAAAAACGAACGCCACCAACAGTGTTACGTACGCTCCCCTAATGCACTCGTTAAAACTTAGACGACACAATTAATTTTTTTTTTATGCAAAAGAAAAATGAATGCCACTAACAAGGTGACGTACGCTACCCTAATGCACTAGAGATTATCCGGCGATAGCAGATTTTTTTTATAAAAAAAAAAAAAAATGATGCTACCTCCCTACCTATAAAACTACTGTGTGTTTTTGTTTTTTTTTTCTATAAATGATGACCGGTCGTCACGAACGCTGTGACGCTGGCTACACTAACACGCTTTTGTCTCTAAAAACAAGACTGGTCGTCACCAATGTTGTGACGCCAGCTAATCCACGTCTAAAACTACACTGTACTAACTATTTATAATTTTTTTCTAAGAAAAAAAAAAATAGAACATCTCTTAGACAGGACAAAAAGAGCACAAAAAAGTGGGCTAAAAATTCAATTGGAGGGGGGAGGGGGATACTGGAACTGGGATGGGGGTACGTCACCAAAAACTGATGCCGGCTACGCTACCTTGCTACGTCTAAAACTACACTGTACTAACTACTATTATATTTTTATTTAAAAAAATTCAGACGTCGCTTAGACTGCGATGTCCACTACGCTAACTAACTAAAGTCCTGTGGTGCAGTCCCTGATCAGCAGCGATACTGATCAGAGAGCTGCGGACATAGGAAGAGCACAAATGATCTGGCGGGACGCTGCGCACAGGAAATAAGCACAAAAAAAGTGAGCGAAAAATTCAATGGGAGGGGGGAGAGGGGGTACTAGAACAGGAATGGGGGACTGGGAAAGGGGTGGGGGAGGTGCTGCTGCTGTGACCTGGGCCGCCATCAGGGCATTACTGCCCTTACTAGCATATGGGGCCCGATGAACAGAGAGGGCCCAAAGCAGGCCCCCTGTTCTGCTCACCAGGCCCGAGAGGCAGCATGCTGCTGCTCAGTAACTGACCACGCATCCTCCGATGCACGATCAGTTAAAATCTGCTGCCGTGCAGGAGATTCCTCCCGCACAGTAACAGTTAACAGCCACCAGCCAATCACAGGCCGGCAGCTGACGTCAGCGTGCACGTCGCTGACGTATGACATCAGTCATACGCCGGAACAACGCTGCGCACTTCAGCCGAATTGGAGAAGAGGACAGTGCTGGAGCTCAGCCAGGTAAGGAAAATCCTTTTTTTTTCTTTGTAAAGCCACGATATGGGGCATAGTATACTACTATGGGGGAGGAAGGAAAAGGGGATGCATTATACTGTGGGGTGCATTATATCCCTATGAGGCTGCTGCATTATACTATGGGACATTGGGGTGCATTCAATCCCTATGCGGCTGCTACATTATACAATGGGGCATTGGGGTGCATTATATCCCTATGAGGCTGCTGCTTTATACTATGGGGCATTGGGGTGCATTATCCCTATGAGGCTGTTGCATTATACTATGGGGTGCATTATATCCCTATGAGGCTGCTGCATTATACTATGAGGTGCATTATATCTCATTATACTATGGGACATTGGGGTGCATTATATCTCTATGGGGCATTGGGGTGCATTATGTGCCTATGAGGCTGCTGCATTATACTATGGGGTGCATTATATCCCTATGAGGCTGCTGCATTATACTGCGAGTTGCATTATATCCCTATGACGTTGCTGCATTAGACTATGGGGCATCGGGGTGCGTTATATCCCTATGAGGCTGCTGCATTATACTGTGGGATATTGGGTGCATTATATCCCTATGAGGCTGCTGCATTATACTATGGGTGCATTATACTGCTATGGGGTGCATTATACTGCTATGGGGGTGCATTATATTATATATGACTATGGGATACATTATACTATTATGGATGACTGGGGCAATATGGAGAGACATGGGGGAAGTATGGAGAGACATGAGTCAGAATAGGAGGACATGTGGGGTCTAGAATGTGGGATATTATTACTGCAGGGGCTAATTAAAGGATATTTGTGAGGATACTGTTTTCAGTGTTGGGGAGGAGATGTCCTGATACTGTGTAGGGTGACACGGTCGCTTATATTCTACATCTGGTATAGTGAGGAGATTGATGAAAAATTGGGGAATGTGCTCTAGACAACTGTGTCATTTTCTACAGAGACTTGTCCTGGCTGGAAGAAGTGATGGTGGTGTGCGCTGGATGATGAAAAGCGAAGACAAAGGACTTCAACTGGAGATGTCACCAGTGAGTCAGTGCGTTACCTGTACACTGACACTATACACTGTGTTTTATATACAGAGCTCCTGTGTATAATGTCCAGGGCCGGACTTAGCCCAAAAGGCGCCCTGTGCGAGACTGCAGGACGGCGCCCCCCCCCCTCCAAACTTTGAAAGAAAACAATAACTCTTTAATATTCACAACAACACGTTTACTTAGAAAACTTGTGTTTCCCTGCAAAACACTTGAAGAAACACTAATATTGCAATAACGGGAATTATAAAGTGCTTTAAAGCGGACCAAAAGGAAAAAATGACGCTTGGTCCAAAGCCATATGGGCTGACAGCCAATCAGAGTGCAGAGCGGCGGCCTGCAAGGCCAAACACCGCCACACCATGACCAGATGACATATTACCACCACAGTGATCGAATAATATCAAATACAAGGAACGAATACCACAACATCATGACCAGACCACATATTACCACCACATAGTGACTGAATACTACAATACTGATCAATAATAAAAAAAACCACAATACTATCACCATAAGTGCCATTATACACAGGAGATCTGTACTTAGTATGCAGCGTCTGTGTATAGGTAATACAGTGATCACCGGTGACATACACAGGACCTCAGTATATAGTATACAGTGTATAGTGTCAGTGTATAGGTAACACACTGACTCACCAGTGACATCTCTAGGTGAAGTCCTTCATCTTTCATCCCGCACAGACCGCCATCACTTCATCCAGCCAGGACTCGTCTCTGCAGGAAATAACACAGTTATCTCGAGTTCCACTTGCAGAACACATTACTTAATTTTCCCAACTTCTACATTACACCACATGAAGAAGGCGACATAGTGTCACTCTACACAGTAATAGGACCGCCCCTCCATTTAAAACAGTATACTCAAAAAATAAAATAAATACATCACTGCAGTAATAATATCCCTTAATTAGCCCCTATGGTAATAATATTCGCCATCCTGGCCCCCGTGTGTCTCATTCCTGGCGTCAGCCATATATTCTCCCATCCTGCCCTAATGAGTATCTATCCTGCCCCATATGATCTTCCCAGCCTGCCCCATCTGTCTCCATCGTATCCATCCTGCCCCATCTGTCTCCAATCCTGCCTCCAGTGTCTCCAGTCATGACGCCATGTCTGTCATCCTGCCCCGTGTCTCCATTCTGCCCCTGTGTCAAGCATTCTGCCCGTGTCCAGCATTCTGCACCAGTGTCCAGCATTCTGCACCAGTGTCCAGCATTCTGCACCAGTGTCCAGCATTCTGCCCCTGTGTCCAGCTTTCTGCCCCAGTGTCCAGCTTTCTGCCCCAGTGTCCAGCTTTCTGCCCCAGTGTCCAGCTTTCTGCCCCAGTGTCCAGCTTTCTGCCCCAGTGTCCAGCTTTCTGCCCCAGTGTCCAGCTTTCTGCCCCAGTGTCCAGCTTTCTGCCCCAGTGTCCAGCTTTCTGCCCCAGTGTCCAGCTTTCTGCCCCAGTGTCCAGCTTTCTGCCCCAGTGTCCAGCTTTCTGCCCCAGTGTCCAGCTTTCTGCCCCAGTGTCCAGCTTTCTGCCCCAGTGTCCAGCTTTCTGCCCCAGTGTCCAGCTTTCTGCCCCAGTGTCCAGCTTTCTGCCCCAGTGTCCAGCTTTCTGCCCCAGTGTCCAGCTTTCTGCCCCAGTGTCCAGCTTTCTGCCCCAGTGTCCAGCTTTCTGCCCCAGTGTCCAGCTTTCTGCCCCAGTGTCCAGCGTTCTGCCCCCGTGTGCAGCGTTCTGCCCCAATGTCCTTTCTGCCCCCCTGTGTCCAGCTTTCTGCCCCCCAGTGTCCAGCTTTCTGCCCCCCAGTGTCCAGCTTTCTGCCCCCCAGTGTCCAGCTTTCTGCCCCCCAGTGTCCAGCTTTCTGCCCCCCCAGTGTCCAGCTTTCTGCCCCCCCAGTGTCCAGCGTTCTGCCCCCGTGTCCAGCGTTCTGCCCCCGTGTCCAGCGTTCTGCCCCCGTGTCCAGCGTTCTGCCCCCGTGTCCAGCGTTCTGCCCCCTGTCCAGCGTTCTGCCCCCGTGTCCAGCGTTCTGCCCCCGTGTCCAGCGTTCTGCCCCCGTGTCCAGCGTTCTGCCCCCGTGTCCAGCGTTCTGCCCCCGTGTCCAGCGTTCTGCCCCCGTGTCCAGCGTTCTGCCCCCGTGTCCAGCGTTCTGCCCCCGTGTCCAGCGTTCTGCCCCCGTGTCCAGCGTTCTGCCCCCGTGTCCAGCGTTCTGCCCCCGTGTCCAGCGTTCTGCCCCCGTGTCCAGCGTTCTGCCCCCGTGTCCAGCGTTCTGCCCCCGTGTCCAGCGTTCTGCCCCCGTGTCCAGCGTTCTGCCCCCGTGTCCAGCGTTCTGCCCCCGTGTCCAGCGTTCTGCCCCCCGTGTCCAGCGTTCTGCCCTCGTGTGCAGCGTTCTGCCCCAATGTCCTTTCTGCCCCCCAGTGTCCAGCTTTCTGCCCCCCAGTGTCCAGCTTTCTGCCCCCCCAGTGTCCAGCGTTCTGCCCCAGTGTCCAGCTTTCTGCCCCCCCCTGTGTCCAGCGTTCTGCCCCAGTGTCCAGCTTTCTGCCCCCCTGTGTCCAGCTTTCTGCCCCCCTGTGTCCAGCTTTCTGCCCCCCTGTGTCCAGCTTTCTGCCCCCCAGTGTCCAGCTTTCTGCCCCCCAGTGTCCAGCTTTCTGCCCCCCAGTGTCCAGCTTTCTGCCCCCCAGTGTCCAGCTTTCTGCCCCCCAGTGTCCAGCTTTCTGCCCCCCAGTGTCCAGCTTTCTGCCCCCCAGTGTCCAGCTTTCTGCCCCCCAGTGTCCAGCTTTCTGCCCCCCAGTGTCCAGCTTTCTGCCCCCCAGTGTCCAGCTTTCTGCCCCCCAGTGTCCAGCTTTCTGCCCCCCAGTGTCCAGCTTTCTGCCCCCCAGTGTCCAGCTTTCTGCCCCCCAGTGTCCAGCTTTCTGCCCCCCAGTGTCCAGCTTTCTGCCCCCCAGTGTCCAGCTTTCTGCCCCCCAGTGTCCAGCTTTCTGCCCCAGTGTCCAGCGTTCTGCCCCAGTGTCCAGCGTTCTGCCCCCGTGTCCAGCGTTCTGCCCCCGTGTCCAGCGTTCTGCCCCCCGTGTCCAGCGTTCTGCCCTCGTGTGCAGCGTTCTGCCCCAATGTCCTTTCTGCCCCCCTGTGTCCAGCTTTCTGCCCCCCTGTGTCCAGCTTTCTGCCCCCCTGTGTCCAGCTTTCTGCCCCCCTGTGTCCAGCTTTCTGCCCCCCTGTGTCCAGCTTTCTGCCCTGGGCCCCCCCCCCCCCCGATCGCCGCTCTCAATAAAAAAAAAAAAACAAAACAAGTTCTGCTTACCTGACCGCGATCCTGCTCTGTCTGGTTATCGGTGGGGGCGGCCATCTTCCTGAGGCCGCGCGTGCGCAGGTGGAGTGCTCTGCTGCCTGGGGCTTCAGGAAAATGGCCGCGGGATGCCGCGCATGTGCAGATGGAGATCGCGGCGGCCATTTTTCTGAAGCCGACATGCGAACAGGTAAATTCTGCGCCGCCGGCGACCCGCCCCCCGCATTGTGCCGCCCCCCGCATTGCGCCCCCCTTCCTACGCCACTGCTTGGCGCCCTGTGCGGCCGCACAGGTCGCACAGGGCAAAGGCCGGCCCTGATAATGTCACTGGTGATCACTGTATTACCTGTACACTGATAGTATATACAGAGCTCCTGTGTATAATGTCACTGGTGATCACTTTATTACCTGTACACTGATAGTATATACAGAGCTCCTGTGTATAATGTCATTGGTGATCACTTTATTACCTGTACACTGACACTATATACAGAGCCCCTGTGTATAATGTCACTGGTGATCACTGTATTACCTGTACACTATATGCAGAGCTTCTATATAGATCACCGTATTACCTGCACATGGACACTGTATACGAAGTACAGATTTCCTGTGTATAATGGCACTTATGGTGATATTAGTATTGTTTTTCCTATTAATGATCAGTATTGCAGTATTCAGTTACTACGTTGTACTAATATGTGATCTGGTCCTGGTGTGGCGGTATTTGTTCCTTGTGTTTGCTATTATTCTGTCACTGTGGTGGTAATATGTGGTCTGGGCAGGGTGTGGCGGTATTTGTCCCTTGTTTGTGATATTATTGATCATTATAAAAATTGAAAAATAAAAATATTAGTGATGAGCGAGAGTGTACTCGTTGCTCGGGTTTTCCCGAGCACGCTCGGGTGACCTCCGAGTATTTTTTATTGCTTGGAGATATAGTTTTCATCGCCTCAGTTGCATGATTTACAGCTTCCAGAAACGCTGAATGCCTGTTTGTTAGGGAATTCCCACATGTATTCAGCCTGTCCAGCAGTCGTAAATCTTGCTGCTGAGGTGAGGAAAACTATATCTCTGAGCAATAACAAATACTCGGAGGTCACCCGAGCAGCGAGTACACTCGCTCATCACTAAAAAATCTACCTAAATTGTATTGGATATTTTAACAAATGTTTAATTAGTTACAGTAGAATAGAGTCCGGCCAAAAGAGTCTACCTTGTCATGGTGGCAGATTAAAAAATCTTTTGGCCAAAACAAAAGCTGCTGGTTATGTATGTGGTGATGGGAACTTTAAATGTGTGATTGGTGAGGATGTGGTGCAGAAGCGGAGTTTTTCCAAAAGACGGAGGTGGGACTGTGGATGGTTCGAGGGGTTGAGGCGTTGCTGGGTTGGAGCCTGGGCAGAGTATCAAGAGGGGCCCCGAAATTCCTAGTGGCAGCCCTGGCTGTGATCACAGGAGTCAGACAGCAATCAGTACACAGCAAGCAGATGCAGGAGAATCACTCTGGAGCAGGACGCTGAAGGAGGCAGGAGATCGCAGGGGAGATCATAGAGGGGCTTGGAGAACCGCTCTGCATGCCAAATCTGAGGTAAAGATGGCATGCAGGGCAGTGAGCCCTATTTTAGATTAACCCCTTGGCTAGAAGCTATTGTTCAGCCAATCAGCGCCATAGGGGTTAATCAGGTGAGGGGATGTGGTGATCACCCCAACAAGTGTGACTGCTGTGATTGGGGCTACGTCACACAGCACCGATGACAGCATGTCACGTTTTTTTTTTTACTTTATTGTCACATTGCTGTGATTGGCTGGTCAGAATTGACCAGCCAATCTCAGGGATCGCCCAAGCAGGGGGGGGGGCGGTGTGCTGGGATGGTCTGCTGTCAGGGACAGCAGCCATCGGAACCAATCACTGCGCGATGCTGCGTTGTGACCGGAAAATGGCGGAGCCGTACTAGTACGCGCATGTCACGCAGGGGTTAAATATTAAAAATTTTACCAAATACCTTTATTTTTTCAACATTCAATGAGAAAAGAACTTTTAATTAGTACCCTATCAGGAATTTAAATATGCCAGCTCACAACAGTTTCCCAATCATGCTGGCTGCGAGTGTCACGCCTGATGGTGGTGCATGTGGTTCATACACCACTGTGCCACAGGACCGGATCTGCCTAGGAAGGGGTGTAGCTAAGCAGCTACCTGGTGAATGTTGGATCTCCTGATGGTGGAGACAGGCTTGGCTGCAGGTAGCCACCAGGTACCACTCCTAGGCAGGTGCTGGCACCGCAGCTGCCGATCCCTGGGTTTGGGTTCTCTGACTAGCCGGAACCGGAGACTGACAGACTCTATGGACAACTTTAATATAGAAGATATGTTCTTGTTCAGACCAGTTGATATCCGGAACAGTTCTGGAGCTGGCAGCAATAGGACCAAGAACTACGGCCACAGAACTGGCCCAACAAGGAGCAGGTTTCGGGAACAGATACTGCAAATGCAGTTTTAGGAATAGGATGCCCCCGAAGCGGTGACAGGAACATGGGCAAACTATACTGAACTAATGGGACACAGGATATGGGAAGAATTTTATAATAAACTATGAAAACACAGGAATAGTAGTAATAAACTATGGACAGGCACCTGGCAACAAAGATTTGCACACTACAAACCACCTAACACAAACTAGAGGGGTTGCTCAGACACCTCCCAATTGGGGAGGGTGCCTTTCAACTCAGGAAGAGTTCAGAAATCAATATTTTGTGGAATAACCATGATTTTTAATCACAGCGTTCATGCATCTTGGCATTCTTTCCACCAGTCTTTCACACTGCTCCTGGCGCAAAAATTTAAGCAGTTCTTTGCTTGATGGCTTGTGACCATCATCCTCTTGATAACATTCCAGAGGTTTTCAATGGGTTCAGGTCTGAAAATTGGGCTGCCCAAGACAGGGTTTTGATGTGGAGGTCTCTTAATTTTTGCCAGAGCTGTATATAATATACATACACACACGTGACAGCATACACATGGACTGTCATGTCCAGCCTGTAACGTCACATGGGGTGTTCAGCATGGCCTCTGGCTTTGCCACAATTAAGCAGAGTTGGTTATTCACTAGTATGAAAAACATAACATTTGTAAAAGTGAATCAAACATGGATCAGTGCAAACTTTAATTCACCTATGACTGATGCCAATTAAGAAATTGGCCATACCACCTGTCTGATCACCTGATCGTTGTCTGTCTTCTACACCATTCTGCTGCTGCCAGCGCAGTTGACCCAAGCTCAAACGCGCAACTACTCCCTGTTCATCACGTCATCTATACTGTAGTACTGCTGCTGCTAAGCTGCCGTTGTGTGCCCTAAACTGCCAAGCATCTCCTTGCAGAGCATGGCATAAGCATCTCCTTGTCGAGCATGGCATAAGAGGAGAAAAGAATAAATACTCACCTGCTGATTTTCTGCTGCTTCTCTCACAGAATTGCTCAGACCCACTCAAGATGTTGGTACTTCTGGTAGGTATGGAAATGTATCCAATGCAGCCAATACCTAGCAGTAGCCGCAACCAAAGCATTACAGCTGTGACCATGACCAGTGATTGGCTGCAGAGGTTACATGTTTGGCCTGAGGATCAACAGAGGCTAGCTCTTTACATCCAGTTCTGGTTATAACAGAAGACAAAGTCTGGATACAGGTGGGAAAACCAGACAGTGCTAGAAGAGGAGCAGCAGAGCATCAGTAGGTTAGTACAACTATTTTATGTTTTAACTTTCCTATTTTACACCAAGCTAGGAATTAATTTAGTGGCTTGGACTCGGATTTAATATGGGGATATATTCGGGAATCTGGATGAAGTTTTGCATCTGGAGTTTTTAAAATTGGAGTCTGGTCTGAAATCTGATCATGAGGACAGTTCCAAAGTCCCTGTTTGAATTCAATAGTAATAAGCCTCTGTGACCTCCATTCCTTTGATTGTCTATGGAGCAGTAGTCATGCATAAGTACTACTGCTCCCATAGACAGGATTCATTTCTAAATTAATTTTCGGGTCTTGTTTTCTGTCTAAATGTGTTTTAGTCATCTGCGGTCTGCAATAATTTGGGAGTATGTTGATGATTAGAGATGGGCTAACCAGAGCACCTACTCAGATACGGAACCCGAACTTAGACTTCTCCATTAAGTCCGTGTTACTGTTCAGGTTCAGCACCCCAAACATCAGATGTTTTCCATGCTGTCATCTGCAGGACAGCGTGAAAAACACAGGCGGCACTGACATGCGGTAAGATTATTACCGCCGGTCAGAGCACCAGCAGGTGTGATCGGCGGTACATAGATTACCTCTGGTCACAGAGGCGTTGGCTGATGATAAAGCACTACTCCCATTAGCCTATGCCTGCTGCCGCTAATAAAAGCAAGAGCAGGCGGTGGCCGATGGGCGTGTTCATCAGTCGACGCCTGCGCTACGAATAAAAGAATAAATAAAATGGCATGGGTCCCCCACTATTTTTGATAACCAGCATAGCAAAACTGACAGCTGTGGGTTGCTACCCTCAGCTGTCAGCTTTATCATGGCTGGTTATCAGGAACAGAGGGGTCCCCACACCATTTTTATTTTTTAAATAAATAACTTAATAAAATGGCTTGGGGTCTCCCCCATTTTTGACCATCCGTGGGCTTGATGTCACCGGACAATACAAAGATGACATTAACCACACAAATTAACCCCACTTGCCACCGCCACAGGGCAAATGGGAAGAGCAGGGCAAAGCACCAGAATTGGCACATCTAATAGATGCACCTTTCCTGGGGCAGCTAAAGGATGCTATTTTTAGGCTGATGGGGAGCCAATATCCATGGCCCCTTACCAGCCTGAGAATACCAGCTCCCAGCTGTCTGCTTTAGCTTGGCTGGTTATCAAAAATGAGGGAACCCCACACCATTTTAATTATTTAATTTTTTTTTTAAATGTCATGGGGACCCCACTATTTTGATAACCAGCCATGATAAAGCTGACAGCTGAGGGTTGCAGCCTTTTGATGGTTTGTGTGGTGTGATGACTTTGTCTTGTTATGTGGTATTGTGGCTTGGTATATCCAATTGCACTTGCAGTACAGAATGAATCACAACATGTCATTTATCAAACCTGACCATCTGTCCATGCAGAGGTTTACCTCTGGGCACTGCTTGCTGTCATTCCAGTTCATTATTGTTCTCTCAACCACTGGGACACCCAACATTGAACAGTGCTGATATCTTTGCCAACACGCATTGTGTTCTGACAGAATGATAAACCAAGATATTTCAGTTCTAGAATTCTGTCTATCAGATTGAGACAAGCAGCAATAACTGGCATGTTAAACTGTAGGCATCATGCAATGATGAGACAAGACTTGATCCAATTTTTACATTTTCATGTGACTAAAAAAAATAGCTTTCAATTTGGCTTTCATGCCCCTGACAAATGCCACATATTTGAGTTTGGTGCTTAACAATTTGATTATCTGCAGATCTTGGAGACACCTGATACTTCCTCAATCTGCATAACATTACTTTCCTCAATATTAAAATTGCAAGTCCTTGCAGTATTCATAGCGATAATGACATTGAGCCAGTGTATATAATAAACATTAGGCTGGGGTCACATGAGAGTATTTCATGGCCTATATATGGATTTCAATGCTGACAAAATAGTTTGTGTATACTACAAATAACTAATCCATGCGCCAAACAAGTAGCCAGAGAACTCATTTATTTGACATAAGAGAAAACAGCTTTATATACCTGTGTGTGTGTGTGTAAATAAATATATATATAATGTCTAAGGGTTTTTCTGTCTGTCCTGGAAATCCTGCGTCTCTGGCGGCCTCGACCAATCAATCAGCTGATATAAGGCTGATATTTGTTCATCCGCCTTATAAAAAAATAAAATATAAAGTCATCTAAAAGCCATGTGTACCTACAAATGGCACCAGTAAAAACTACAGCTTCAGCTTGTCCCGAAAATAAATACTGTAGGTTGGAGGGTCTCAGAATATGATAAAGTAGAAACAAAAAAAAAACTATAGAAATGTGTTATTGTCACAGTTTTATTGGCCTGCAGAATAAGTTATGATGTTAACAGTACACTGAATACTAAAATGTGTTTAAGAAAAAAAAACACCCAGAATATTTTTTTTTTATTTATTTCACTTCACAAAAAGTGTAATAAATAGTGATGAAAAAGTCATGCGAAAGAGTTCCAAAAAGGCAAAAAAAATCCCACATATTTATACTAGATGAAAAAGGAGGATTTGTGCAGAATGTCCTAGGGTGTAGAGGACATAAAAAAATGATCAGCTCTTAGGGTATGTGCACACGATGCAGATTTAGTGCAGAATTGGTGCAGAACTGCAGCAGATTTTTCTGCTGCAGAAACGCTGCAGAACTGCACTGTGATTTATAGTACAATGTAAATCAATGGGGAAAAGAAAAAGCTGTGCACATGGTGCAGAAAAATCTGCGCAGAAACGCTGCAGATTTCAAAGAAGTGCACGTCGCTTCTTTTGTGCAGTTCTGCAGCGTTTCTGCTGCAGATTTTTCTGCACCATGTGCACAGCTTTTTTTTTTCACATTGATTTACATTGTACTGCACAGAAACTGCACAGAAACTGCATAGAATCTGCGCAGAATCTGCATAGAAACTGCACAGAAACTGCATAGAATCTGCGCAGAAACTGCATAGAAACTGCACAGAAACTGCATCAAATCTGCAGATGCAGATTTAGTGCAGAAAATTCTGCACCACATTTCCTACGTGTGCACATAGCCTTACAGTTAGTGGTTATTAGGTTTTTAACACATTTAATTCATGGTGGATAGAAATTAATAGAAGAATTTCTATCTCATGGCCCATTTAAACAATTCTGCCTTCACGATTTTTAGCATAACCCCCCAAAAAATGTTAAATGTTAAAATAAATGGAATAAAAATCTAAACATTACCTTCTGCATGACTACAACTTTGATTTTCCTCAGCTTTCTGTTGTGTAGTAATGATATTCGCTCAACCCATCTATATGCTCCATCAAAAACGGTCAGAAATGAAGAGGACCTAGATACCGAACAAGGTATGGAGTGGATTGTTCTAGTAAATGGGGAGGACGAGGAGGGCATATCCTGAGCATATTACATAATTGTTGACATTGTTCTAATTTAACCATTGGCATGCCTATATTTAAGTGACCGGAGTTGTATGGCGCTCAGCTGATCACTTAATGCTTCTAGGCAGTAAAGAATTTGGCTTTGGTCAGTCTCTCCACTGCAAATAACAAATAGAGATGACTGAAGAGAAATAGCATTAAAGGGTTCATCCATCTGCTTTTCACTTCAGCTTGTTTATAAAATAACTTTACAAATCTAGAAGGTTAACCTTAAAAATGCTGATCCTGAGATACAGCCTATAACAGCCCTAAACGTGCACTCATATCATCTTTGCCCCAGACACTACAGTAATCCGATGCCATGACAGCTTAATGTCCCATTGCATTAAAGAAGCTCAGCTGAGCTAAAGGATGTGTTCGATGAAACGTTTGTTATCTTCTTCCAATGGCAACCAGTAAAACTGTCAGTGCAGCTGCAGAATACATCACAGGCTGTAAGGGAGGGTACATATAGTGTAAAGAGAACATGTTGCCATGTTTTTGCTACCCTACATGAGAGCAGCATAATGTAGGGGCAGAGACCCTAATTCCAGTGATGTGTCACTTAAGGGGCTGCTTGCTGCAGTTTTCAGAAAATCCCCATTTTATTTGCCACAGATCTGCCAGTTCTCTAAATGCTGAGCTCTGTATAACTCTGCCCACACCACTGATTGGCAGCAGTGATCATCTGCTGCTAAAATTGTGAATGTATCAAAACCATACTAAGCAACCCACAAAGGGACACAACGCTGGAATCAGGGTCTTTATCTACATTAGTTTGCTCTCCATATACAGGTCCTTCTCAAAAAATTAGCATATAGTGTTAAATTTCATTATTTACCATAATGTAATGATTACAATTAAACTTTCATATATTATAGATTCATTATCCACCAACTGAAATTTGTCAGGTCTTTTATTGTTTTAATACTGATGATTTTGGCCTACAACTCCTGATAACCCAAAAAACCTGTCTCAATAAATTAGCATATCAAGAAAAGGTTCTCTAAACGACCTATTACCCTAATCTTCTGAATCAACTAATTAACTCTAAACACATGCAAAAGATACCTGAGGCTTTTAAAAACTCCCTGCCTGGTTCATTACTCAAAACCCCCATCATGGGTAAGACTAGCGACCTGACAGATGTCAAGAAGGCCATCATTGACACCCTCAAGCAAGAGGGTAAGACCCAGAAAGAAATTTCTCAACAAATAGGCTGTTCCCAGAGTGCTGTATCAAGGCACCTCAATGGTAAGTCTGTTGGAAGGAAACAATGTGGCAGAAAACGCTGTACAACGAGAAGAGGTGACCGGACCCTGAGGAAGATTGTGGAGAAGGACCGATTCCAGACCTTGGGGAACCTGAGGAAGCAGTGGACTGAGTCTGGTGTGGAAACATCCAGAGCCACCGTGCACAGGCGTGTGCAGGAAATGGGCTACAGGTGCCGCATTCCCCAGGTAAAGCCACTTTTGAACCATAAACAGCGGCAGAAGCGCCTGACCTGGGCTACAGAGAAGCAGCACTGGACTGTTGCTAAGTGGTCCCAAGTACTTTTTTCTGATGAAAGCAAATTTTGCATGTCATTCGGAAATCAAGGTGCCAGAGTCTGGAGGAAGACTGGGGAGAAGGAAATGCCAAAATGCCTGAAGTCCAGTGTCAAGTACCCAGTCAGTGATGGTGTGGGGTGCCATGTCAGCTGCTGGTGTTGGTCCACTGTGTTTCATCAAGGGCAGGGTCAATGCAGCTAGCTATCAGGAGATTTTGGAGCACTTCATGCTTCCTGGCACCTGCTCACAGTGCCAAAACCACTGGTAAATGGTTTACTGACCATGGTATTACTGTGCTCAATTGGCCTGCCAACTCTCCTGACCTGAACCCCATAGAGAATCTGTGGGATATTGTGAAGAGAAAGTTGAGAGACGCAAGACCCAACACTCTGGATGAGCTTAAGGCCGCTATTGAAGTATCCTGGGCCTCCATAACATCTCAGCAGTGTCACAGGCTGATTGCCTCCATGCCACGCCGCATTGAAGCAGTCATTTCTGCCAAAGGATTCCCGACCAAGTATTGAGTGCATAACTGAACATTATTATTTGATGGTTTTTTTGTTTGTTATTAAAAAACACTTTTATTTGATTGGACGGTTGAAATATGCTAATTTATTGAGACAGGTTTTTTGGGTTATCAGGAGTTGTAGGCCAAAATCATCAGTATTAAAACAATAAAAGACCTGACAAATTTCAGTTGGTGGATAATGAATCTATAATATATGAAAGTTTAATTGTAATCATTACATTATGGTAAATAATGAAATTTAACACTATATGCTAATTTTTTGAGAAGGACCTGTATGTATTAAAAACCTGGTGACAGATTTATTACATTTTCTACATCACACTTTTTGCAATAAAATCTGCAGTATGAAAATCCACCCTTAGGCCTCAGCATTAGTATTTCTGTACTGACAAGGGTTTTAGTGATGTATTTCTTTATTGCTGGTGGTTCTGGTGATATATATTCCTGTGCTGTTATTTGTTCTGATCCTGTACACAATCCATAACTTGTAAGATTAAATGGCCATGTAATAAAGAATTGTGCGATCTGATAAGTTAAGCGTTACTACATTTGTATTCATGTTAGGAGTAGAGATGGGCGAACACCTGGATGTTCGGGTCAGGCAGTACAGTTACAAAAAGTTTGGGTTCGGGTATCAGAACAGTACCCAAACCCAGACCCCATTTACTTGAATGGGGGGGACCGAACATCCAGTGTTTGCTAGGGTTAGGGCTAGGGTTAAGGCTGGGGTTATGGTTGGGGTTAGGGTTTCAGTTAGAATTGGGGAGTTTTCACTGTTTAGGCACATCAGGGGGTCTCCAAACGCGACATGGCGTCCGATCTCAATTCCAGCCAATTCTGCTTTGAAAAACTAAAACAGTGCTCCTTCCCTTCCGAGTTCTCCTGTGCGCCCAAACAGTGGTTTCCCCCAACATATGGGGTATCAGCGTTCTCAGGACAAGTTGGACAACAACTTTTGTAGTCCAATTTGTCCTGTTACCCTTGGGAAAATAAAAACGTGGGGGCTAAAATATCAGTTTCGTGGAAAAAAAAATATTTTTTATTTTCACAGCTCTGCGTGATAAACTGTAGTGAAACAGTTGTTGGTTCAAAGTTCTCACAACACATCTAGATAAGTTCCCTGGGGGGTCTAGTTTCCAATATGGGGTCACTTGTGGGGGGTTTCTACTGTTTAGGTACATCAGGGGCTCTGCAAATGCAACATGACACCTGCAGACCAATCCATCTAAGTCTGCAATTCAAATGGCGCTCCTTCCCTTCCGAGCTCTGCCGTGCGCCCAAACAGTGGTTCCCCCCAATGTATGGGGTATCAGTGTACTCAGGACAAATTGGACAATAACTTTTGTGGTCCAATTTCTCTTGTTACCCTTGGGAAAAAAAATTGCGGGCTAAAACATAATTTTGTGGAAAGAAAAAATGATTTTTTAATTTTCACAGCGCTACATTCTAAACTTTAGTGAAACAATTGGGGGTTAGAAGTGCTCACCACACATCTAGATTAGTTCCTTAGCGGGTCTACTTTCCAAAATGGTGTCACTTGTGGGGGTTTCCACTGTTTAGGCACATCAGGGGCTCTCCAAACACGACATGGGTTCCGATCTCAATTCCAGCCAATTTTGCATTGAAAAGTCAAATGGCGCTCCTTCCCTTCCGAGCTCTGCCATGTGCCCAATCTTTGGTTTATCCCCATATATGAAGTATCAGCGTACTCAGGACAAATTGGACAACAACTTTTGGGGTCCAATTTATCCTGTTACCCTTGGGAAAATAAAAAATTTGGGGCAAAAAGCATTTTTTGTGAAAATTAATATGAATTTTTTTTTACGGCTCTACATTATAAACTTCTGTGAAGCACTTGGAGGTTCAAAGTGCTCACCACACATCTAGATTAGTTCCTAAGAGGGTCTACTTTCCAAAATGGTGTCACTTGTGGGGGTTTCCACTGTTTAGGCACATCAGGGGCTCTCCAGTCGCGACATGGGTTCCGATCTCAATTCCAGCAAATCTTGCATTGAAAAGTCAAATGGCGCTCCTTCCCTTCCGAGCTCTGCCATGTGCCCAATCAATGGTTTACCCCAACATGTGGGGTATCGGCGTACTCAGGACAAATTGTACAACGACTTTTTTGGTCCAATTTCTCCTGTTACCCTTGGTAAAATAAAACAAATTGGATCTGAAGTAAAAATTTTGTGAAAAAAAAGTTAAATGTTCAATTTTTTTTAAACATTCCAAAAATTCCTGTGAAGCATCTGAAGGGTTAATAAACTTTTTGAATGTGGTTTTGAGTACCTTGAGGGGTGCAGTTTTTAGAATGGTGTCACTTTTGGGCATTTTCTGTCATATAGACCCCTCAAAGTCACTTCAAGTGTGAGGTGGTCTGTAAAAAAAAATGGTTTTGCAAATTTCGTTGCAAAAATGAGAAATCGCTGGTCAACTTTTAACCCTTATAACTCCCTAACAAAAAAAGTCTTAGTTACTCACTGGTTAACGGTGTTTTTCGGAGTCCATGACAGCACTACGGAGAGAGGGGATCTGCCCTTCAGGAACAGGAAACCTACAGATACATAAGGGCGGCACCTCTCCCACGCATCAGTTGGTTTACAGAGCACAAGAGGACCACCAAGGTTAATAGCATACATAATAAACAATGATACAATATCTAACTATTCACTACCCGTGAATTATATAAATAAAGGAAGAGGTGTACACCCAGAACTTAAGAAGATGGGAGGGTATGTACAGGTGCTGTCATGGACTCCGAAAAACACCGTTAACCAGTGAGTAACTAAGACTTTATCGGTCGTCCATGACAGCACTACGGAGAGAATTACAGAGAGTAACTAACTAGGGAGGGACTACAGCTTGCAGCACCCTTACACCAAAAGAGAGGTCAGAAGAGGCACCCAAGTTCAATCTATAATGGTTATAGAATGTGTGTGGGGAAGACCAAGTAGCAGCCTTACAAATTTGGTCGATCGACACCTCCAATCTTTCCGCCCACGAAGCCGCCATAGCTCTAGTGGAATGCGCTTTCAGACCTTCAGGCGCCGGCTTGCCCTTTGAGATGTATGCCAGCGAGATAGCCTCCCTGATCCATCTAGCTAAAGTAGATTTTGATGCCCTGTGACCCTTCCTACTACCCTGATAGGACACGAATAGGGCGTTATCTATCTTCCAGGGATCAGTTACTGCCAGATATTCCAGGATACATCTTTTTACATCTAAAGTGTGTAGCTTCCTTTCCTTATCGTTAGTAGGATTGGGGAGGAAAGATGGAAGAACTATTTCCTGTGTTCTGTGGAACCTGGACACTACTTTAGGAAGATATGCTGGATCAGGGGATAGTATCACTCTATCATCCCTAAGCTGCATTCTGCAGGGAATCCTGTCCTCCAGGAACAGGAAACCAACTGATGCGTGGGAGAGGTGCCGCCCTTATGTATCTGTAGGTTTCCTGTTCCTGAAGGGCAGATCCCCTCTCTCCGTAGTGCTGTCATGGACGACCGATAAAAATTATGTTTCCAAAATTGTGCTGATGTAAAGCAGACATGTGGGAAATGTTGTTTATTAACTATATTATGAGATATAACTCTCTAATTTAAGGGCATAAAAACTAAAAGTTTGAAAATTGCTAAATTTTCATAATTTGACAAATTTTTGTTTTTTTCACAAATAAATGCAAGTCATATCAAAGAAGTTTTACCACTATCATGAAGTACAATATGTCACGAGAAAACAGTGTCAGAATCACCAGGATCCGTTGAAGCGTTTTAGAGTTATGACCTCATAAAGTGACAGTGGTCAGAATTCTAAAAATTGGCCCTGTCACTTAGGTGAAAACAGGCTTCGGGGTGAAGGGGTTAAAGGAGTCTGTGTAATTTTTTTAAATTAAAGGACTTTATTCTTGGTGTCTGTGTTTTCATACAATGTGACTATGGGGTTAGTAATGGGGGCATCTTATTGACGCCTCTCCATTACTAACCTCGGGGCTTGATGTCACCAGACAATACAAAGGTGACATCACCCTCCCCAACTATCACCCCACTTGCCACCACTACAGGGCAAATGTGAAGAGCCGAGCAAAGCGCCAGATTTGGCGCATCTAATAGATGTGCCTTTTCTGTGCAGCTGCGGGCTGCTATTTTTAGGCTGGGAGGGAGCAGTTTCCATGGACCCTTACTAGCGTGGGAATACCAGCCCCCAGCTGTCTGCTTTAGCAAGGTTGGTTGTCAAAAATGAGGGGGAACCCACGTTTTTTAAAATTATTTATTTAAATGATTAAAAAATACGACGTGGGGACCCCTCTATTCTTGATAACCAGCCTTGCTGAAGCTGACAGCTGAGGGTTTCAGCTCCCAGCTGTGAGTTTTGCTTGGCTGGTTAACAAAAATACAGGGGAACCCAAGATTATTTTTTTTTTCCATTTACAGTGCAGGAGAGCAGATGAAAACTCCCATCTGCCGCTCCTGCTCTCGCTGTTATTAGCGGCAGCAGGTTTCGGATGATGGGAGCAGTTGTCCCATCAGCTGATACCAGTGAACAGAGGTAAACTTCATACCTCTGATCACAGCTGAGAACTCATGATGTCTTTTGACAGCGTTGGAACCGCAGCTGTGACCGGCGGGGATGATTTCACTGCCGATCAGAAGCGGTGTTTGCCACGCTTTCATGCACATTACAGGGCGACAAACACCCGGAGTTCAGGCAGCCGAACCTGAATAGTAACACGGAGTTCCTGGTGAAGTCGGTGTTCGGTACAGACGCCGAACTTTACTGTTCGGGTTCGCCCATCTCTAGTTAGGAGCATTAAAAGGGTTGTCCAGGTATGTGATGAAAGTCTGCATTCACTATGTGACTGCAGACTTCTGTATCCTCACAGCATATTGTCAGGATTCTCTGGAGAACAGAAAGCCACATGACCACATGTATGCGAATTGCATACATGCCAACTAGAAAAGCGATGGTTCGCTCAATTCACTTGTATTGAGCAAGGCCACGCACATCTATATGGAAAATGGCCGGAAAATGCAAATAGAATACTTGAGGTCACCTGATTGACCACTCACTGTGCAGGAGAATCCTGACAGCGCACAAGCTGTGAAGTAGTCTGCAGTCACATAGTGTGACTGCAAGCCTTTATTACTAACCGAGACAATTTCTTTACTCAAAGTTAAGCAATGTAGCATGCCCAATCCTATCAGCTTCTAATGTACTCACTGTCAGGATTTTGCTCTGCTTACCAGTTCCAGTCATCCCCTCACCACTCATATCTGATTTTCATACTAACAACCATATCACAATTTGCTTCTTTTCATGCTGTGAAGCAGAGGCTGTAGTTTTTCACTGAACATGGAGATAGTTATGAAAAGCAGCTTGTTGGCACGTGTCCGTTAGTGTGCAAATCGCATATGAGTGGTAACATAATGACTGCTCAAACTGCTTAAGCTGTGAACGAAAGGGGATGCCAAACTGAATTCTTGCCCCAGATGGTGGAAAACCTAGATCTGCCTCTGATTATAATGAGTATGTGTTCTATCCTGTAAAAACTCAGAACACAATCGTGAAAAACGGATGTCTGAATGAGGGTTTAAATGATGAAATCGCCATCATTTTCTCTGGTAAAATTCTAGACAGCGTGACGAAAACCTGGAAGACACCATTATAGGTTCAGAGTCCGCTTGGCAACATCTGGTATCCATCATGTAGTGAATCTGCTCATGCCATGAATTCCTAATACGTACCAGAATCATTGAATTCATAACGCTGATTTGAACCAAGTCCAGATTTGTATACTTGCAGTCGTGTCTGCTTTGTCTTCTGCTACTTCTGTCTTCCAATTTATCAATTCTGCATTAGATCAGCACATGACTGCAAGTATGTAAATCACATAAAAACAGTCACATGATGTAAACCAGAAATGTAAAAAAGTACAGAATTTGTAAAAATGTAAATTTAACAGTTAAAGGGGTTATCCATCCATTGGGTACGAGTCTGCAGTCACTATGTAACTGCAGACTTGTGAATTCTCACAGCTCATCTCCCAAGCCTGCGTCATGCACCTGCACCCAGTATGTGACATACATATATGTCACATCTTGGGAAGGGGCTAATGGGACTGTCCGCACAGAATGACTGGTCAAATCAAGTACAGGCACTTAGTGCATCATGGTGTGGGCAAACATTGTACTACACCTTCCCACCTGCTTGTTTTCTCTCTATTTCCGCTCCTCCTCTTTGACAGTATGATAGAGCCAGAAAAGGAGATAAAGGGGAAAACAAGTAGGTGGCAAGGTGTAATTAAATGTTTGGCTACGCCATGATGCACCTAGCACCTGTTCTTGGTTTGAACACTAATTCTGTGCTGACAGAGTCCCTTTAAAGGGAACCTATCAGCAGGATTGTGCACAGTAACCTACAGACAGTGTCAGGTTGGCGCCATTATACTGATTACCTTGGTTGATTAAATCCGTCTTGTAGTTGTTGTTTAATCTTTAGTTTCAGTTTTGAGTTAATGATATGCTACCCATTAACCGCTTTCTGACATCTGACATACTATCCCGTCGAGGTGGGGCGGGCCCTTATGACCACCGACGGGATAGTACGTCATATGCGATCGGCCGCGCTCACGGGGGGAGCGCGGCCGATCGCGGCCGGGTGTCAGCTGACTATCGCAGCTGACATCCGGCACTATGTGCCAGGAGCGGTCAAGGACCGCCCCCGACACATTAACCCCCGGCACACTGCGATCAAACATGATCGCAGTGTACCGGCGGTACAGGGAAGCATCGCGCAGGGAGGGGGCTCCCTACGTGCTTCCCTGAGAAGATCGGTACAAGGCGATGTACTCACCTTGTACAGAGCGTCTCCTCCCTGCAGTCCCCGGATCCAAAATGGCCGCGGGGCTGCATCCGGGTCCTGCAGGGAGTACTCCCAGGTCCACAGCAGGCGCTGGTAAGCCTGCACGGCTGTATGTCAGATCGCTGATCTGACAGAGTGCTGTGCAAACTGTCAGATCAGCGATCTGTGATGTCCCCCCCCCCCCCCCGGGACAAAGTAAAAAAAAAAAAAAAAAAATCCTAAATAAAGAAAAAAATATATATATTATTCCCATGAATACATTTCCTTATCTAAAAAAAATAAATAAATAAAAGTACACATATTTAGTATCACCACGTCCGTAATGACCCAACCTATAAAACTGTCCCACTAGTTAACCCCTTCAGTGAACACCGTAAGAAAAAAAAAAAAAACGAGCCAAAAAACAACGCTTTATTATCATACCGCCGAACAAAAAGTGGAATAACACGCGATCAAAAAGACCGATATAAATAACTGAAAACGTCATCTTGTCCCGCAAAAAACGAGCCGCCATACAGCATCATAAGCAAAAAAATAAAAAAGTTATAGTCCTCAAAATAAAGCGATGCCAAAATAATTATTTTTTCTATAAAATAGCTTTTATCGTATAAAAGCGCCAAAACATAAAAAATGATATAAATGAGATATTGCTGTAATCGTACTGACCCGAAGAATAAAACTGCTTTATCAATTTTACCAAACGTGGAACGGTATAAACACCTCCCCCAAAAGAAATTCATGAATAGCTGGTTTTTGGTCATTCTGCCTCACAAAAATCGGAATAAAAAGTGATCAAAAACTGTCACATGTCCGAAAATGTTACCAATAAAAACGACAACTTGTCCCACAAAAAAAAAAAGACCTCACATGACTCTGTGGCCCAAAATATGGAAAAATTATAGGTCTCAAAATGCGGAAACGCAAAAACGTTTTTGCTATAAAAAGCGTCTTTTAGTGTGTGACAGCTGCCAATCATAAAAATCCGATATAAAAAACGCTATAAAAGTAAATCAAACCCCCCTTCATCACCCCCTTAGTTAGGGAAAAATAATAAAATTTAAAAAATGTATTAATTTCCATTTTCCCATTAGGGCTAGGGTTAGGGCTAGGGTTGGAGCTAAAGTTAGGGTTAGGGTTTGGATTACATTTATGGTTGGGATTAGGGATGGGATTAGAGTTAGGGGTGTGTCAGGGTTAGGGGTGTGGTTAGGGTTACCGTTGGGATTAGGGTTAGGGGTGTGTTTGGATTAGGGTTTCAGGTAGAATTGGGGAGTTTCCACTGTTCAGGCACATCAGGGGCTCTCCAAACGCGACATGGCGTCCGATCTCAATTCCAGCCAATTCTGCGTTGAAAAAGTAAAACAGTGCTCCTTCCCTTCCGAGCTCTCCCGTGCGCCCAAACAGGGGTTTACCCCAACATATGGGGTATGAGCGTACTCGGGACAAATTGGACAACAACTTTTGGGGTCGAAGTTTTCTTAAAATAAAAATTTGGGGGGCTAAAAATCATTTTTGTGGGAAAATTTTTATTTTATTTTCACGGCTCTGCGTTATAAACTGTAGTGAAACACTTGGGGGTTCAAAGTTCTAACAACACATCTAGATAAGTTCCTTGGGAGGTCTAGTTTTCAATATGGGGTCACTTCTTGGGGGTTTCTACTGTTTGGGTACATCAGGGGCTCTGCAAATGCAACGTGACGCCTGCAGACCAATCCATCCAAGTCTGCATTCCAAATGGCGCTCCTTCCCTTGAAACACTTGGGGGTTCAAAGCTCTCAAAACACATCTAGATAAGTTCCTTAGGTTCCTTACTTTCCAAAATGGTGTCACTTGTGGGGGGTTTTAATGTTTAGGCACATCAGGGGCTCTCTAAACGCGACATGGTGTCCCATCTCAATTCCAGTCAATTTTGCATTGTATCGTCGTACTCAGGACAAATTGCACAACAACTTTTGGGGTCTAATTTCTTCTCTTACCCTTTGGAAAATAAAAAATTGGGGGCGAAAAATCATTTTTGTGAAAAAATATGATTTTTTATTTTTACGGCTCTGCATTATAAACTTCTGTGAAGCACTTGGTGGGTCAAAGTGCTCACCACACATCTAGATAAGTTCCTTAAGGGGTCTACTTTCCAAAATGGTCTCACTTGTGGGGGGTTTCAATGTTTAGGCACATCAGGGACTCTCCAAACGCAACATGGCGTCCCATCTCAATTCCAGTCAATTTTGCATTGAAAAGTAAAATGGCGCTCCTTTCCTTCCGAGCTCTGCCATGCGCCCAAACAGTGGTTTACCCCCACATATGGTGTATCAGCGTACAACAAGTTTTGGGGTCCATTTTCTCCTGTTAACCTTGGTAAAATAAAACAAATTGGAGCTGAAATAAATTTTGTGTGAAAAAAAGTTAAATGTTCATTTTTATTTAAACATTCCAAAAATTCCTGTGAAACACCTGAAGGGTGAATAAACTTCTTGAATGTGGTTTTGAGCACCTTGAGGGGTGCAGTTGTTAGAATGGTGTCACACTTGGGTATTTTCTATCATATAGACCCCTCAAAATGACTTCAAATGAGATGTGGTCCCTAAAAAAAATGGTGAAATTTCTGGTCTACTTTTAACCCTTATAACTCCCTAACAAAAAAAAATATATTATATATATATATATATATGTATATATATATATATATTATATATATATATATATATATATATATATATATATATATATATATATATATATATATCTGGCAGAACCCCCGCTTTGAGGTGGGCTCCGGCGGTGCACAGCCCACCTCAAAGCCATGACATGTCATTTGTTTTGTACAGCTGACATGTGCGCGCAATGAGCACGAGCGGAATAGCGATCCGCCCGCGCCCATTAACTAGTTAAATGCCGCTGTCAAACGCTGACAGCGGCATTAAACTAGCGCTCCTGGCTGGAAGTGCTCCAAGTGCATTGCCATAACAACTAGAGGTCTCCTTGAGACCTCTATGGTTGTTGATGGCCGATTGCTTTGAGCGCCACCCTGTGGTCGGCGTTCAAAGCAACCCTGCAGTTCTGCTACATAGAGGTGATCTGTGCTTCACCTTTATGTAGCAGAGGCGATCGTGTAGTGCATGCTTCTAGCCTCCTGTGGAGGCTATTGAAGCATGACAAAATTTAAAAAAAAAAAAAGTTTAACCCCTTAATCCCATATGACGTACTATCCCGTCAAGGTGACCTGGGACTTAATTCCCAGTGACGGGATAGTACGTCATACTGTTTAATGCGACATCGCGACTTAAGTCGCGGTGATCGCATTAAATTTCCGTCGCCATCTTACCTGCAGGAAGATGGCGTCGGCATCCCAGGGCCTGGCTCCGCCCCCCAGGCCTCACTATCGCTGTGATTGGCTGTTCAATTCTGAACAGCCAATCACAGCATTTCTCATCGTTTCAGCCAATCGGAGCGGCTGAAGCAATGAGGTCCCAGGCTAGGATCGAGTACTGATGTACTCGATCCTAGGGCCGGTGTTGTGAATTTGGATTCTGGGCTCCCCCGGTGGCTACTGGTGGAATTGAACTGGTGTCTTCATCTTCTCTGTTCACCTGTTCCCATCAAGATGTGGGAGTCGCTATATAACCTTGCTGCTCTGTTAGTTGCTTGCCGGTCAACAATGTTATCAGAAGCCTCTCTGTGCTTGTTCCTGCTCCTAGACAACTACTAGATAAGTTGGACTCTTGTCCATGTTTGTTTTTGCATTTTGGTTCCAGTTCACAGCTGTAGTTTCGTTACTGTGTCTGGAAAGCTCTTGTGAACAGGAATTGCCACTCTGGTGTTATGAGTTAATGCCAGAGTTTTAAAGTAATTTCTGGATGGTGTTTTTGATTAGGGTTTTCAGCTGACCATGAAAGTGTCCTTTCTGTCTTCTGCTATGTAGTAAGTGGACCTCAAATTTGCTAAACCTATTTTCATACTACGTTTGTTATTTCATCTTAATTCACCGCCAATACATGTGGGGGGCCTCTGTCTCCTTTTGGGGTATTTCTCTAGAGGTGAGCTAGGACTAATATTTTCCTCTGCTAGCATTATTTAGTCCTCCGGCTGGTGCTGGGCATCTAGAATCAACGTAGGCATGCTACCCGGCCACTGCTAGTTGTGTGTTAGGTTTAGTTCATGGTCAGCTCAGTTCCCATCTTCCAAGAGCTAGTTCCTATATATGCTTATGCTATGATCTCTTGCCATTGAGATCATGACAGGCCGGTGCCTGGCAATGCCAGGCACTGGCAAAAGACCCCCATATTGGCGCGATCACCGATCGAATCGATCGCGCTAATCCCAGGGCACAGCGGCGGTATTACCGCACTGTGCCCTGCTGCAGCGGCCTGGATCGGTGCTTCAATCGCACCGATCGCAGGCCAGAGACTAGTTCAGGCCCAGCAGGGCCTGCAGGAGGTGATTGGCGCGATCAATGCTATCGACGATCGCGCCAATCACAGGGCACAGCGGCGGTCACGTTGTGACCGCTGTGTGCCCTGCTGGTGACCTGGCTGTGACCTGCCTAGGATCGGAGGGATCCTAGGCAGTTGCCATGGTCACCAGGGCCGGCAGGGATTGGTGGGATCGATGTTATCATTCGATCCCACCAATGACAGCTCACAGCAGCGGTGTGACCGCTCTGTGACCTGTCACCTGCAGGTGACCTGTCTGACCGTTCTGCAGGGGTCCCCACTCTAGCTGAGGACTCCTGCAGAGCGGTCACACAGCCAGATTTTGTCTTGCTGGGCCTTGTGGTGCTACAGAAACCTGTAACACCACAATCCCCTGCGTTCTAAAACAGCGAAAGAAAAAAAGAAAACTGAAGAAAACCGAGGAAAGAAGAGAGACTACAAACGTAAGTGTTAACAGCCCCCCATCCCCCTCTTTTATAACCCCCTCCGTCCCTCTCTGCGCCGCCTCCGTGCGCACGTTTAGCAGCCGATCAACACTCATGCTCGCTTTTTTTTCATCAGCCCCCTTTACCCAATTTCGTACACCCATCCCCCAGCCGCCAAAGTTTGATAAGTGACGCAGTTCACTTATCAGAGCTTGTGCCTGCCGTTTTCTTTTTTTTTTCACAACACCTGTGCGCACACCCAGCAGCCGCCAAACTTTGATAAGTGATGCGGTTCACTTATTAAAGCTCTCGTGCCTGCCGTTTTCTTTTTTTTCCCCCATCTCCGTGCGCTCACCCAGCCGCCGCGTCTAGTCTAACCCATGTCTTCCTTTTCTTTTTTTTCCATCTCCGTGCGCTCACCCAGCCGCCGCGTCTAACCCGTGCCTTCCTTTTTTTTTTCCCATCTCCATGCGCTCACCCAGCCGCCGCGTCTAACCCGTGCCTTTCTTTTTTTTCTCCCATCTCTGTGCGCTCACCCAGCCGCCGCGTCTAACGCGTGCCTTCCTATTCTTTTTTTTTTCACATCTCCGTTCGCACACCCAGCAGAGGCCGAACTTTGATAAGTGACGCGGTCCACTTATCAGAGCTCTCGTGCCTGCCTCTTCATCTCATTGATGAAGATGAAGATGAAGGGCCCACCATTGCTGAAGACGAACCAGCGCACCCCACTGCAGACCCCATATGGACCTCGCCACCCGAAAATTACGAGCCACTGATTCCTGATTTTGTGGCAGAATCAGGACTCAAGTTTGACACCACCGGCCTCACAGAAATAGACTTTTTCAAAGTCTTTTTCTCTGAGGCTTTCGTTAACCTAATGGTGGAGCAAACTAACTTGTATGCTCGGCAATTTTTGGACCAAAACTCTGGTTCATCATATTCTAACTGGTCTCCTGTAGACGCAGTTGAAATGATGCAGTTTTGGGGCCTGGTCCTCCACATGGGGATCCAGAAGAAGCCTGAACTTTGGCAATACTGGAGTAAAGATATTTTATATAACACTCCAGTAATCCGAATGGTCATGACCCGGACGCGTTTTGAGGCCATCCATAAGTTCCTGCATTACAACGATAATGCACGGTGTCCCGCACGAGATGACCCCAACTTTGACCGTCTGTTCAAATTTCGGCCGGTCATCGAACACTTCAACAAAAAGTTTGCTGAAGTGTACGTGCCTCAAAGGGACATCTGCGTGGATGAGTCCTTAAATCATTTTAAGGGGCGGCTAAAATTCCATCAATACCTGCCCAGCAAAAGGGCCAGGTACGGAATCAAACTCTACAAGCTGTGTGGGAGTACCTCAGGGTACACCCACAGCTTTAGAGTTTACGAAGGGAAGGACACCAGGATTGAACCGCCTGAGTGTCCATCTATCCTGGGAGTGAGTGGGAAAATTGTGTGGGATTTGGTGCACCCACTGCTGGATAAAGGTTATCACCTCTATACCGATAACGTTTACACCAGCATCCCACTCTACAAATCTCTCTGCGCGAGGTACCGCAGCCTGCGGTACTGTCCGCAAAAATCAGAGGCCTCCCGAAGACGCTACTTGGGCAGACTCTCAGAAAAGGTGAGAGCAAAGCCCTATGTAGCGACCACCTGCTTGTGGTCAAGTACAAGGACAAAAGGGAGGTCCTTCTATTGACCACCATACATGGTGATGGCAGCGCCCTCAGCACTGTAAGGGGTACCTCTACAGAGGTCAGCAAACCAACCTGTGTACTGGGGTACAACAAAAACATGGGGGGCGTTGATCTCTCTGATCAACTCCTCCAACCGTACAGTGCTTTGAGAAAGGCCAGGGTGTGGTACAAAAAGCTGTCCGTGCACATTGTACAAATGGCAATGCTCAACGCTTTCCTGCTGTCACGATGTGCACACAACACCGATACGTCATACCTTCATTTCCAGGAGGTAGTGGTTAAGGCCCTGATGTTTGGCACGAGGGAAGGAGCGGGCCCCAGTACTTCTGGAACTGAAGGTACACGTATCGTACCAGGTCAGCATTTTCCGGGGGTGGTCCCGCCAACTGGAAGAAAAGGTAAGCCGCAAAAATGGTGCCGAGTGTGCTACAAAAGAGGAATACGCAAGGACACCATCTATCAATGTGACACCTGCCCCGACAAACCTGGCCTGTGTATGAAGGATTGCTTTAAATTGTAACACACCTCCATGCACTACTAATTTACAGGAAACAGATTTATTCCAAAGGAGGCACATCTACGTAAGTTCTTCGGGGACCTACTTTCCAAAATGTTGTCACTTGTGGGTTTTTTTCCTGTTTAGGCACATCAGTGGCTCTGCAAACGGAACATGATGGCCGCAGACGATTCCATCAAAGCCTGCATTCCAAAACATCACTACTTCCCTTCTGAGCCCTGACGTGTGCCCAAACAGTAGTTTTCTCCCACATATGGGGTACCAGCCTACTCAGGACAAATTGGACAACAACTTTTTTTTATGGTCCAATTTCTCCTGTTACCCTTGGGAAATTAAAAAATTGGGGACTAAAAGATCATTTTTGTGGGCAAAAAATAGGATTTTTTATTTTCACGCACGGGCGGTATAAACTTCTGTGAAGCACTTGGGGGATAAAAGTGCTCACCACACATCTAGATAAGTTCCTTAGGGGGTCTAGTTTCCAAAATGGGGTCACTTGTGGGGGGTTTCCACTGTTTAGGCACATCAGCGGCTCACCAAACGCAACATGGCGTCCGATCTCAATTCCAGCTAATTTTAGCTGAAAAAGTCAAATGGCGCTCCTTCCCTTCTGAGCCCTGCCATGCGCCCAAACAGTGGTTCCCCCCCACATATGGGGTATTGGCGTACTCAGGACAAATTGGACTACAACTTTTGTGGTCCAATTTCTTCAGTTACCCTTGTGAAAATAAAAAATTGGGGACTAAACGATCATGTTTGTGGAAAAAATATGTTTTTTTTTATTTTATCCCCCAAGTGCTTCACAGAAGTTTATACCGCCCGTGCGTGAAAAGTGCTCACCACACATCTAAATAAGTTCCTTAGGGGGTCTAGTTTCCAAAATGGGGTCACTTGTGGGGGGTTTCCACTGTTTAGGCACATCAGGGGCTCACCAAACGCGACATGGCGTCCGATCTCAATTCCAGCTAATTTTAGCTTGAAAAAGTCAAATGGCGCTCCTTCCCTTCCGAGCCCTGCCATGTGCCTAAACAGTGGTTCCCCCCCCACATATGGGGTATCAGCTTACTCAGGACAAATTGGACAACAACTTTTGCAGTCCATTTCTCATGTTACCTTTGGGAAAATAAAAAAATTGTTGCTAAAAGATCGTTTTCATGACTAAAATGTTAAATTTTCATTTTTTCCTTCAACATTGCTTTAGCTCTCATGAAGCACCAGAAGGGTTAATAAACTTCTTGAATGTAGTTTTGATCAGCTTGAGGGGTGCAGTTTTTAGAATGGTGTCACTTTTGGGTATTTTTTGCTATATAGACCCCTAAATGTGACTTCAAATGTGAGGTGGTCCCTAAAAAAATGATTTTGTAAATTTTGTTGTAAAAATGAGAAATTGCTGGTCAACTTTTAACCCCTATAACTCCCTAACAAAAAAAAAAATAGTTTCCAAAATTGTTCTGATGTAAAGTAGACTTGTGGGAAACGTTACTTATTAAGTATTTTGGGTGACATATCTCTGTGATTTAAGGGCATAAAAATTCAAAGTTGGAAAATTGCGAAATTTTCAAAATTGTCACCAAATTTCCATTTTTTTCACAAATAAAAGTAGGTAATATCAAAGAAATTTTACCACTATCATACAGTACAATATGTCACGAGAAAACAATGTCAGAATCGCCAAGATCCGTTGAAGCGTTCCAGAGTTATAACCTCATAAAGAGACAGTGGTCAGAATTGTAAAAATTGGCTTGGTCATTACCGTGCAAACCACCCCCGGGGCTTAAGGGGTTAAAAATATAAAAAAAATGAAAACATATTAAAGCTCAAATCGCCTCCGTTTCGCCCCAATCAAAATAAAACAATAAAAAAAAAAATCAAACCTACACATATTTGGTATCGCCGCGTTCAGAGTTGCCTGATCTATCAATAAAAACAAAGGATTAACCTGATCGCTAAATGGCGTAGCGAGAAAAAAAATCAAAACGCTAAAATTACGCTTTTTTGGTCGCCACAACATTGCATTAAAATGCAATAACGGGTGATCAAAAGAGCGTATCTGCACCAAAATGGTATCATTAAAAACGCCAGCTCGGCACGCAAAAAATAAGCCCTCACTCGACCCCAAATCACGAAAATTGGAGACTCTACGGGTATCGGAATATGGCGCAAATTGTTTTTTTTAGCAAACTTTGGAATTTTTGTTTGCCACTTAGATAAAAGAGAACCTAGACATGTTTGGGGTCTATGAACTCGTAATGACCTGGAGAATCATAATAGCATGTTAGTTTTAGCATTTCGTGAACCTAGCAAAAAAGCCAAACAAAAAACAAGTGTGAGATTGCACTTCTTTTGCAATTTCATCGCACTTGGAATTTTTTTCCCGTTTTCTGTTACACGGCATGGTAAAACCAATGGTATCGATCAAAAGTACATCTCGTCCCGCAAAATATAAGCCCTCACATGGCCATATTGTCGGAAGAATAAAAAGGTTATGGCTCTGGGAAGGAGGGGAGCGAAAAACGAAAAAGCTCCGGAGGGTGAAGGGGAGATTATATATATATATATATACACACACACACACATACATATACACACACACAGTTATATGAAAAAGTTTGGGCACCCCTATTAATCTTAAGCTTAATATTTTATAAAGGTTGGGTTTTTTGCAACAGCTATTTCAGTTTCATATATCTAATAACTGTTGGACACAGTAATGTTTCTGCCTTGCAATGAGGTTTATTGTACTAACAGAAAATGTGCAATCTGCAATCAAACAAACTTTGACAGGTGCATAAGTATGGGCACCCTTATCATTTTCTTATTTTAAATACTCCTGTCTACTTTTTACTGACTTACTAAGGCATTTTTTTTGGTTTTGTAACCTCATTGAGCTTTGAACTTGATAGGCAGGTGTATGCAATCATTAGAAAAGCTACTTAAAGTGGCCACTTGCAAGTTGTTCTCCTGCTTGAATCTCATCTGAAGAATGGCATCCTGGGCTCCTCAAAACAACTGTCAAATGATCTGAAAAGAAAGATTATTCGACATAGTTGTTCAGGGGAAGGATACAAAAAGCTGTCTCAGAGATTTAACCTGTCTATTTCCACTGTGAGGAACATAGTAAGGAAATGGAAGAACACAGGTACAGTTCTTGTTAAGGCCAGAAGTGGCAGGCCAAGAAAAACATCAGAAAGGCAGAGAAGAAGAATGGGGAGATCAGTCAAGGACAATCCTCAGACAACCTCCAGAAAGCTGCAGCATCAACTTGCTGCAGATGGTGTCACTGTGCATCGGTCAACTATGCAACGCACTTTGCACAAGGAGAAGCTGTATGGGAGAGTGATGCGAAAGAAGCCGTTTCTGCAAGCACGCCACAAACAGAGTTGGCTGAGGTATGCAAAAGCACATTTGGAGAAGCCAATTTCTTTTTGGAAGAAGGTCCTGTGGACTGATGAAACCAAGATTGAGTTGTTTGGTCATACAAAAAGGTGTTATGCTTGGCGGCAAAAAAACACAGCATTCCAAGAAAAACACTTGCTACCCACAGTAAAATTTGGTGGAGGTTCCATCATGCTTTGGGGCTGTGTGGCCAATGCAGGCATCGGGAATCTTGTTAAAGTAGAGGGACGCATGGATTCCTCTCAGTATCAGCAGATTCTTGACAATAATGTTCATGAATCAGTGACAAAGTTGAAGTTACGCAGGGGATGGATCTTTCAGCAAGACAATGATCCAAAACACCGCTCCAAATCTACTCAGGCATTCATGCAGAGGAACAATTACACTGTTCTGGAATGGCCATCCCAGTCCCCAGACCAGAATATCATTGAACATCTGTGGGATCATTTGAAGAGGGCTGTCCTTGCTCGGCGACCATCAAACTTAACTGAACTGGAATTGTTTTGTAAAGAGGAATGGTCAAAAATACCTTCATCCAGGATCCAGGAACTCATTAAAAGCTACAGGAAGCGACTAAAGGCTGTTATTTTTGCAAAAGGAGGATCTACTAAATAGTAATGTCACTTTTCTGGTGAGGTGCCCATACTTATGCACCTGTCAAATTTTGTTTGAATACAGATTGCACATTTTCTGTTAGTACAATAAACCTCATTTCAAGGCAGAAACATTACTGTGTCCAACAGTTATTAGATATATGAAACTGAAATAGCTGTTGCAAAAAAAACAATTTTTATAAAACATTAAGCTTAAGATTAATAGGGGTGCCCAAACTTTTTCATATAACTATATATATATATACATATATATATATATATATATATATATATATATATATATACATTTAAATTGACTGTTGTATATGAACCTCTGAATTCTAAAGAGCAGCAGAATATGTTGGGGCTTTATAAATAAAGATTATTATTAGCAGATAATTCACTGGTCAACACACAAAAAAAACATCATTAAAGGTAATATGTCTGTTTTATGTGCCGATTCCAAAAATAAGCTTAGTTTTGCTCTATCACAAAGTTTCCAAGATAGAAGTATTTTTGCTATTACGTTATTTCTGCATTTTCATTGCATGTGTTTTTTCCTATGTTCTTCCCATTTGTTTGCTTGTCTTACTTAATTGTGGAATTTCTTACAAAGACATCAGTAAAGGTTTTGAGTTTTATGGGAAGGTGTATTGACAGCGCAGTCAACCAATGACTGCTTCTCGGAAAGTCACATATTATGGGGAGGAGCTAACTGTTATGAGGCGATAAGATTTGAATCACTCAGAAAAGGATGGTGATGGCAGCAAGGACTGGTATGTGAGACAGGAGACAGGCCTCTACAGGGATCTGAGCCCTGCCACAGGGAGATGGAAGGGAAGGCAGCGGACAGCCGCCATTGTGAGAGGATTTTCACTGCATTTTTGGGAGGGAAAGTCGCCTTAGAAGGAAGAAAACAGCTCAGCCACTGAGGAGTAACTGAGTGAGGGTCTCCACAGAGAGAACCTGAAAGCAGCCAATATCACACTGAGAAACTGCCTGTCTGCAAATGTTCATTTGTAAGGAATAGGCTGACCAGTTTACCTCACAACTGTATATAGTCATCTACTAGATCATCTCTAGTAAAATCAGTTCTACATACAAGCTGCCTCTGTCATCTGTGAAAATATCTACCTATAGTCGGTCAGCTCATAGTTTTTTGTTTTTTTTAAGTTTGTCACCACCATTGAACTGAACTTGCTCTACTGTTTGATCTGATTTAAAGGAGAAAAATGCCCCGACAGTGTATCAATCATCCGAACAGATTCTGCAATGTGTGTGGCTCTTTTTACACCAAAAAGCCAAGTATGTTCAATCACTCATTATATTAAAAAGATGTATCAGATGTACTTTAAGTGTCCACTTGGTGATCAAGACAAAAGCTGGGCCCCTCATGTGATATGTTCAAGTTGTTCAAATGGTCTTCGCGACTGGCTGAATATGAGGAAAGTGGCTATGCCATTTGCTGCTCCCATGCTTTGGAGAGAACCCAAAAATCATAGTGATGACTGCTACTTTTGTTTTGTCAAACTGAAGGGCTTTTCTACAAAAGAACAAACATAAGATTAATTACCCTGAACTTGAATCTGCGATTAGGCCAGTTCCACATGATGGTACAATGCCAGTTCCTGTACCACCACTGTCTGGATTGGATGAAAAAGAAGTAGAAAATGAAGACTATGGAGCTGAAGCTACTGGCGAAGACATGGAGACTTCAAGTCAAGAGGAGTATGTAAGTGATGGAGCAGCCAGAACACTTTACTCAACATGAATTAAACGATCTAATCAGAGACCTTTCATTGTCAAAAGATAAAGCTGAACTTCAAGCATCTAGGTTGAAACAGAAGAATATTCTTAATGATAATGTCAGTGTGTTATTACCGAAACAGAAATAACACTTCAACACAATTTTTCACAGTTGATGGACCAATGATGTACTGTAACAGTATGAATGGTCTCTTTGAAAAACTGAATCAAGAGTATTTTGTTGCAGATTGGCAATTGTTTATTGACTCATCCCAGAGACGTTTAAAAGCAGTGTTGCTTCATAATGAAGATATGAAACCATTAATCCCTATTGCTCACTTAAGTCATCTAAAGGAAAGTTATGAAAATCTGCCAGTTGTTTTTGATGCTATACAATATAAGCATCATCAATGGAACATCTGTGAAGATTTGAAAGTGATTGGTCTAATGGGAATGTAAGGAGGTTTCACAAAATATTGTTACTTGTGTTTATGGGACAGTAGAAATACAGTAGAGCATTATCTTTGTCATGATTACAAATATTTTTTGTAGACCTCTAATTTCAAGGTGAAATTAGAGTGTGGTGTTTTTTAATCAATGGGATGACAGTGAGTGTCAGGGTGCAACCTGATTAAAATGAACCCCTTAACCCCAGGCTATTTTCCATTTTTGAGCTTTCGTTTTTAACTTTTTTTTATTTTGTGGTCATTATGGCCATGTGAGGGCTTGTTTTCTGCGGGACAAATTGTACTTTTGAACTACACCATTGGTTTTAACATATCGTGAAAAAAAAAAATTCAAGTGCAGTGAAATTGTGACATTTTATTTTACCATGTTCACTAAATTCTAAAACTGACCTGCCATTATGATTCTCCAGGTCATTATGAGTTCACAGACACCAAACATGTTTTGGTTCTTTTATTACTTAAGTGGTGAAAAAAAATATATATAAAATTTCTTTAAAAAAAAAAAACAAAGATCCATTTTCCGAGACCAGTAGTGTCTCCATTTTTTGTGATTTATGGCTGGGTGGGGGCTTATTTTTTTGTGCGTCAAGCTGACATTTTTATTTATTCAATTTTGATATAGGTACAATGTTTTGATCACTCGTTATTGCAATGTAGCGGCAACTAAAAAAATGTAATCCTGGCGTTTTTAAATTCTCGTTACGGTGTTTTAACGATCGGGTTAATTATTTTTTTACATTGATAGATCGAGCGATTCTGAACGCAGAGATACCAAATATTTGATTTTTTTATTGTTTTACTTTGAATGGGGCAAAAGGGGGGTGATTTGAATGTATATTTTTTAAAACTTTTTTTTTTACTTTTGCATGCTTTAATAGTCTCCATGGGAGACTAGACGCTGCACTACTTTGATCGCTTCTGCTACATACAGACGATGATCAGATCGCCTGTGTGTTGCAGAAATGTAGACACTTGCGATGAGCGCCGACCATAATGTGGCAGTACTGGCAATGACAAGCACAGAGGTCTGCTGCAGACCTTTGGTTGTCATGCTGACCCATTGGGGTCACCGATGGGCGGGAATGGTGACGCGCTTCCTGTAAGGGTGAGTTAAATGCTGCTGTTAGAGATTGACAGCAGCATTTAACTAGTTATCAGCCGCAGGTGGATCATGATTCCACCAGCGGCTGTTGCTGGCACATTAGCTGTATAGATCAGCAGGCATGTGCCTGGAAAGGTGCGGGCTCAGCGCTGGAGCCCGCACCAAACAGGGGGTGTCCGATAACTGCGTACCATTATGCCACATGGCGGAAAGGGATTAAAGAGCAGAAATCTATCAAAGTCTGATCTTCCCAACATTTGTGCAAGTGTATCATGGGGTGAACAAAACAGATTTCTAAAGACTTTGTAGGAAAAGTTGTTCATGCTCATCTGGCTGGAATACTTTACAAAACTTAGTTACAAAACGTTGGACTTCTCCGATCCACAGTCAGACAGATTGGGTACAAATGAAGGAAATTCAAGAGCATCCTCCCCAGGAGTGTTAGACTAACAAAAATCACTTGAACAGTTTCACAAAGGAACCAAAGATCCAAGGTATAAAGTTTCTCCTTCTGGAGAGTGACATGTCAAGCATGCAGAGATGAGGAGACTTTTAAGCCGCAATGCTCCTCTGGGAAATATGCAAGTTGTCTATTCAAAGAGCAAGAGGACTAGAACTCTAGTGCCACCTATAGGAAGTAGCAATCCTAAAAGTCAATGGTGACCCTTTAATGAGCCTTGTCACATAATTTAGGATAAATGCCAAAACCAGAATCTCAATTTGCGGACAGTTTGTCAGGATGCTGCCCCATGTCAGTGCAAAGTGTCAGATCTGGTTTGGCTTTGCGAGAGGTGTCTGACCAGGATCCATTATATACGTTACATTATCATAGGTTATAAGATACACAAATCATTCATTGTTTGTGGACCATTTACACAGTACCAGGGACAAACAGTGATGTTCATCCTTGAAATCCTATATTTAAAATTACAGACCTAAAGGATAGTCATGAAAACTAATCCAGCTTAACTGTAATGGGGGTCATTTGGTTTCAATTAAGTTGTCCAGCATTTGATGGATACCCTAATGGAAATTAAACAGACCCCATTGTAGATAGAGAGATGTATGCTAGTTTTTATATCCATTATGCAACAAATAGTTTGCAACATAATGGATGGTGGTTCTGGTGACTTATTCCTGTACTGATTTTGGTGCTGGCAATGTATTCCTTTTTGTATAAAAGGTTCTCATGTTATATTCATGTAGTGATGGTTGTTCAAGCGCTGTATTCATGTACTACTGAGGACTCAGGTGATGTACCCATGTAGTGATGATGATTCTGGTGCTATAATCATCACCAGAACCATCAGCATATGAATATGAAACCAAAATCATTATCAGTATATAAATAACCATCAGTAGTACATGTCATCAGAACCACCATCAATACATGAATGCATCACCAGAACCATAATCAGTAGATGAACACAGCACAAGAACCACCATAAATACATGGATACAAGAGCCAAGTTTACACCAGCAATCAATTGCAATGTAAAGTCAGCCCCATATACTGTATATTTGCATTGTGTGAACCTACAACTACCAGTATGTCCTTAATAATGGTAAGGAGATGCTGAGAGTAATTGTTGGCAGTCATCATCAGATTTCAAACCAAACAGGAATCACATTACTCAGTATCACAAATAAACATTTATGTCCAGGTGGTCTTTGATAGTCCCTTTCTTTTCTTCTCCATCTTGTCTAGATGCCATGATGACTTTTCAAAGCCCTTCTCTGCAAACTTCTGCAGCACATACACACGATGCCTTTAAAAATAAGAGTGATTTTAAAATGCCCTATGCATACAAATATCTGTCCAAAATCTTCTTTAAATAAGCCACCTATGGTATATTACCATACACTGTCTGCCCTTATAAGCTATACCCCACACTGTCCACTTTAATAACCTACAACCACTACACTGTCTGCCATCAGCTATAACCATTACACACCAGCCACCATTACGAACTGCAGCCTATACCATGCCTCTCCACTGTTTTCCCTTAAGGTACCTTCACACGAAACGACATCGCTAGCGATCCGTGACGTTGCAGCGTCCTGGCTAGCGATATCGTTTCGTTTGACACGCAGCAGCGATCAGCATCCTGCTGTGATGTCGCTGGTCGCTGAATAAAGTCCAGAACTTTATTTGGTCGTCCGATCGCTGTGTATCGTTGTGTTTGAAAGCAAAAGCAACGATACCAGCGATGTTTTACACTGGTAACCAGGGTAAACATCGGGTTACCGAGCACAGGGCCGCGCTTAGTAACCCGATGTTTACCCTGGTTACCAGCGTAAAAGTAAAAAAAAACAAACAGTACATGCTCACCTGCGCGTCCCCCAGCGTCTGCTTCCTGACACTTACTGAGCGCCGGCCCTAAAGTGAATACTCTTTGGGGTGCTGTGCAATCATACTGTAAATGCAGGACAGTACTGGGTATCATGCTATAAATGTGGCCTATGGTGACCATACTATATAATGGGGGACTGTTATAGACATGGTAGACATCATACTGCATGGGGAGCTGTGGTGGACATCATAGTTTGTATTTGGGGGGTATTGTGAATATCATATTGTAAGGACGGTTGTGGTGACCATACTGTGTAGGAGGACAGTGTAAGGAAGGGGGTATACTTCAGAGAAGACAGGCAGTATGAGGGCATAGTGTAAAGTAGGAGCACAGAATGGATATGGTGATGGGGCAGTATGAAATGGGGGCACAGTATGGAAAGATGTGTTAACATGGTGGGTGGGACAGTGTAGAGATAGTATTAAGGTACCTTCACACGAAGCGACGCTGCAGCGATAGCGACAACGATGCCGATCGCTGCAGCGTCGCTGTTTGATCGCTGGAGAGCTGTCACACAGACCGCTCTCCAGCGACCAACGATGCCGAGGTCCCCGGGTAACCAGGGTAAACATCGGGTTACTAAGCGCAGGGCCGCGCTTAGTAACCCGATGTTTACCCTGGTTACCAGCGTAAAAGTAAAAAAAACAAACAGTACATACTCACCTGCGCGTCCCCCAGCGTCTGCTTCCTGACACTGACTGAGCTCCGGCCCTAACAGCAGAGCGGTGACGTCACCGCTGTGCTTTCACTTTCACTTTAGGGCCGGCGCTCAGTAAGTGTCAGGAAGCAGACGCTGGGGGACGCGCAGGTGAGTATGTACTGTTTGTTTTTTTTACTTTTACGCTGGTAACCAGGGTAAACATCGGGTTACTAAGCGCGGCCCTGCGCTTGGTAACCCGATGTTTACCCTGGTTACCAGTGTAAAACATCGCTGGTATCGTTGCTTTTGCTTTCAAACACAATGATACACGGTGATCGGACGACCAAATAAAGTTCTGGACTTTATTCAGCGACCAGCGACATCACAGCAGGATCCTGATCGCTGCTGCGTGTCAAACTAAACGATATCGCTAGCGAGGACGCTGCAACGTCACGGATCGCTAGCGATATCGTTACAAAGTCGTTTCGTGTGAAGGTACCTTAATCTGCTTTCGTGCTCCCAAATTTCCCAAACTTGTCCTCGAGTGACCCAGAAAGCAGCCATGTCTTTCTGTACGAAATGATAACTAATGAAACACAGTTGTGAAACATAAAAAAGGGACACAGTAACCAAATCTGTTCCTGTTTTGCTGACTAAATAGTTAAGGTCAAACATAAGAACACTTTAAATGAACATAAGGATATATAATATGATAAACATCCACAGGGACATATGTTTCAAACCAGAAGCAAAACAAGAGACAGTAGTTACAGTGGAGATTGGAAACTGGAATCAAATCTCAGACAATACATCTAAAGAAATTGGGCAGTTGTGGAAATATTCAAAGTTTTGGCTATATGCTAGAACAGAGATCTCAAACTAAAATGGGTTATAAGGAACCTTATAAAAATCTTGTATAGGTGTTTGTCCACATTGTTAAATTTAGGCTGGGGCTACAAGATGACTGGTCTCAACAAAAACAAGGTTCCCACACTACACCCCTGAATGCAGATATGCACCACACCATTAATAGATAAGCCATTGGGCAACGCACCATTAAAAATACAGGTGCTTCTCACAAAATTAGAATATCAAAAAGTTAATTTATTTCAGTTCTTCAATACAAAAAGTGAAACTCATTATATGGGGTCATTAGAGTGATGTATTTCAAGTGTTTTTCTGTTGATGTTGATTATGGCTTACTGCCAATGAAATCCCAAAAGTAATTCTCAGTAAATTAGAATAATTAACAAAAGAACACCTGCAAAGGCTTCCTAAGCATTTAAAAAGGTCCCTTAGTCTGTTTCAGTAGGCTCCACAATCATGGAGAAGACTGCTGACTTGACAGATGTCTAGAAGGCAGTCATTGACACACTCAACAAGGAGGGTAAGCCACAAAAGGTCATTGCTAAAGAAGCTGGCTGTTCACAGAGTGCTGTATCCAAGCATATTAATGGACAGTTGAGTGGAAGGAAAAAGTGTGGTAGAAAAAGGTGCACAAGCAACTGGGATAACCGCAGCCTTGAAAGGATTGTTTAAGAAAAGGCCATTCAAAAATTTTGGGGAGATTTACAAGAAGTGGACTACTGCTGGAGTCATTGCTTCAAGAGCCACTACACACAGACGTATCCAGGACATGGGCTACAAGAAAAACAGCACTCAACCTATCCTTCCTTCAAGATGTGGTTTTAATCCATATAATTGGTTACATTGATATTTGCAGTGGTGCAGGTGTCAGGGGAGTTTTTCCATGAACAGTGGGACGTGCGGGATTATGGCCGTTTCGTGCCTTGCTGGTGCTTCTATGGGTCCATTTTTAAAAAAGCATCCTGGGTTGCCACGCCGCATTGATGCAGTAAGGGTATGTGCAGACGTTCAGTACTAGGCAGCGTTTTGGACGCAGCACGTCTTCTGCGTCCTATGCGCAGCCGACTATTGAAGGCAGGTGATTTCGCACGGGTTCACTGAACCGTGTGGAATCACCATGCTCAATACATTGTATGGGTGATATTTATCTTGCTGAGATTCGCAGCGTCCAACCAGCAACATTTACTGACCGTGGGAACATTTTCTAATTCAAGCAAAAGGATCCCCGACTGCATTTAAGTGCATTTACTGAACATACATTTCAGTAGGCCAACATTTCAGATTTAAACCCCTTCATGACCTTGGGATTTTCCGTTTTTCCGTGTACGTTTTTCGCTCCCCTCCTTCCCAGAGCCATAACTTTTTTATTTTTCCGTCAATTTGGCGATGTGAGGGCTTATTTTTTGCGGGACGTGTTGTACTTTTGAACGACATCATTGGTTTTAGCATGTTGTGTACTAGATAACGGGAAAAAAAGTGCGGTGAAATTGCAAAAAAAGTGCAATCTCACACTTGTTTTTTGTTTGACCTTTTTGCTAGGTTCACTAAATGCTAAAACTGACCTGTCATTATGATTCTCCAGGTCAGTACGAGTTCATAGACACCGAACATGTTTAGGTTCTTTTTTATCTAAGTGGTGAAAAAAAATTCCAAACTTTGCTAAAAAAAAAAAAAAAAAAAAAAAATTTGCGCCATTTTCCGATATCCGTAGCTTTTACATTTTTCATGATCTGGGGTCGGTTGAGGGCTTATTTTTTGCGTGCCTAGCTGACGTTTTTAATGATACCATTTCGGTGCAGATACGTTCTTTTGATCGCCCGTTATTGCATTTTAATGCAATGTCACGGCGAACAAAAAAAGTAATTCTGGCGTTTCTAATTTTTTTTCTCGCTACGCTATTTAGCAATCAGGTTAATGCTTTTTTTTATTGATAGATCGGGCGATTCTGAACGCGGTGATACCAAATATGTGTAGATTTGATTTTTTTTATTGATTTATTTTGAATGTGGCGAAAGGGGGGTGATTTAAACTTATCTTTTACCACATTTTTTTTTACTTTTGCCATGCTTCTATAGCCTCCATGGGAGGCTAGAAGCAGGCACAACCCGATCGCCTCTGCTACATAGCAGCAATCTGATGTTCGCTGCTATGCAGCAGAATTGCAGGTGTGCTGTAAGCGCCGACCACAGGGTGGTGCTCACAGCTACTGGCGATCAGTAACCATAGAGGTCTCAAGGCCCGGAGGTCAGCGATGCGCTCATTTCCGGCCGCCCGGCCGGAAGCGGTAGTTAAATGCCGCTGTCTGCGTTTGACAGCGGCATTTAGCTAGTTAATAGGCGCGGGCAGATCGCGATTCTGCCCGCGCCTATTACGGGCACATGTCACTATCCCGTCCGAGGTCAGAAAGGGGTTAAAATCATTTTTCAAGCTGGTGTTATAAAGTATTCTAATTTACTGAGATAATGACTTTTGGGTTTTCATTGGCTGTAAGCCATTATATCAACATTAACAGAAATAAACACTTGGAATAGATCAGTCTGTTTGTAATAACTCTATGAGTTTCACTTATTGAATTGAAGAACTGAAATAAATTTACTTTTTGATATACTAATTTTGTGAGATGCACCTGTATATACTGAAAAACGAGAAATGTGCCCCTTATTAACTACAATTAGCCACTTGTCCCACTGGCCAATAAAAATATAAATTAAATAGCCACTGATCGTCACCCCCAAATTCATTTCAAGTCCTTGCCCTGTGTCCTACCCCCCAATTCATTTGAATTACATTTCCTCTCTGTCAACCCCCCAACTCACTTCTCTCTAGCACTTCTCGTCCAATTAATTTGAATTACATGTCCTCTATCCCACCCCGCCAATTCATTTATTTACACGTCCACTCTTTTGCCCACAAATTCATTACAATTCTGTCCTCTATCCCACTATTCTTGTCAATTACATGTCCTCTGTCGCACTCCCATCACAACCACATTGTGCTTTTCTCCTCTTTATCACTGTATAAAAAAAAAAAAAAAAAAAAAGAATAAATTACCTCTTCAAGTAATTCCACTGAGAGTGTGCTGCATCCATACTTTATGGACAGAGCACTTGAAAAGTACAGGTACTCTGCCAGCCAGCTGAGTCATAGAGAAAGCACTGTGCAAAAAGCCAGGAATGGTTTTCTGGTGATAGGTGCAGCTCAAGGTGGCAAAAAAGACTATAATGAGGGCGATCGTTCCATTCATCCCTGGAAGCTTTGTGACCTGGGGGCCAGCCCTTGCTGCCCACATTATAATTTGTCCTTAGTTGCTTGTCAGAAGAAATTGTTTTTGCAGACCACAGGTTTGCGGCTTCGTGTTAAAAGAAAACAATTTAGCAATAAAAAGTATTGTAAAATAGAGAGAATCCTTCTATATTATTTCAAAACACTTTTTCGGTGATTCCTTTGTATCTCTATTCATACTGCACCCACACACACAAATGATACACCATTTGAAAGGTAAACTTGCCCCTTCAGCAAGAAAATAGTCAAACAAACCACACATCCACTATGTGATCACAAAATACATTTTAAACATTAATTTTCATAAAACTGCAGTAAGGAAAAATGACCTGCAGGTGGCCCCACACTACCCCAAAGCACAATACCACAAGGCTGAAACAAATCTTAACATTTGCCTTCGGGGCTTTCCAGCTTGCCGAACTCCTTGCCCAGACGATTTCAGGCAGGTACAAATAAAATATTTGCTACATATGTGGAAGTAGAATAAAAGTAAAACTTTACCTGTTTAAGACTTCAGCTTTAAAACTGAAGATATAAATGAATGCAGCCTAAAAGGACCGGACAGGTTCTGATCCATCAGATTTTCCATATTATTGGACAGTCATTGAAAAGTCTATCTTCCTTCTAAGGTTGCAGCTTATTGGTGACTTGGAATCACCTCTGGTTCAAAGTAAAAAACTGCAGAGTTGACATAACTCAGACTGTACATTGTTTCCCGATGGGGGAGATTGATGGAAACAACCTTGCAAAAATTGAAAAAAAAAAATCCAACCGTAGGGGGAAAAAAAAAAGGTAAAATAATCTGCAGATATTGCTTTTTATTTTTTTTCAAGGGATATTCCCAATTATACAATGGTGTAAATACGTTCAGTTCTGGGGTCAATTCTCCTTCATTATTTTTACTGTCAAAGTGGCACTGCTGTATAGGGAGCTGCTCCGTTCACATACATAGGGCTGTGTTGCACTTCCCTACACTGCAGATAGATGGCAGTGCTGCTCTGGAGGGGGAAAAAATGCTGCTGCCCCTGTTCTTTTGCAAGGTCCTGACAATCAGACCCCTTCTGATCAGTAAGTAAAATACCATTATGTTTAATGTTGGGTGATCTCCACACCCAACGTATAAAAAAAAAAAAAATTGGTCAGTTTTACATGGCCGAGAATCACAGAAATGTTCCCTGAACAGTGATCCGTATGTCATCCGTGTGCAGTGCGAGGATGCAATTTTCTCGCACGTAAGCATCCGTGTGACATGGTATGACATCCATATAGCGAGATTTTCTCGCCGGCTTGCAAAACGGACATATAATGGATCCATGGGCTCAAGTATTTGTGAAAACATATATAGTCATATATATGAAAAATCCGCATCCTCATATGGAATGAATGAAGTGGTGGTCGAGCATGAGGACAGCTGCTCCTATCAAGCAGGGAAAAAAGTTCCCCATTCTGTTGATCAGTGCAGGTCTCATTGGTTAGACCCCCACTGAACAATAATTTATCACCTATCAAGTGTATATGTGATATCTTGTTTGTATTGTTCAATCACTGAGGTAAAGAGACTAAGAACTAAATTTCAAGATTTAGGAGAAGTTTATAAGACACATCTTGACAGTCATGTCCAATTTACAGATCAAAATCACCCAAGTCAATGCGTCCATGAAAAGAACAAATACAATCTATGTCATTGCAGTGCTGTTCATTTTTTTTTTTTACAACAATTTAGTTTCAGAAGTTTGAATTTTTTTTGCATGTGAGTAAAAAGACTAAAAACTGGATGAAAAACAATTGATGAAAAATCTTTGTTTATCTCCTATGCAAAAACATGGATGTGTGAAAGACTTCAATCACTGAAAAAATGGAAGGCACACTGATACCATCAGTTTGCTATTATTTTTTTCTATGACCCATTCACTTGAATGGGCATGGACTGTCCACAAAATTGACCAGATTAGGACACACCTTCATTTTTATGAGGACTATTTTCAGAAGAAAGCGATGTATGTAGCATTTTAAAATTTCAAAGGAAACTGTCACATTGGATAACATTATTTACCTGCTGATATAGGTTTAATATTAAGGTAAATAACATTAGAAAGGTGCAACACTGAAAGTGAGGCTCCCAGAAGAAAAGAAACTTTATTCTCCCCTGCAGCCGCCTGCTTTCTGTCATAGAGGCGTGTCGGCGCGGTTATAGTAACCGCTCACTGTGAACGGCGGCTGAAAGTAAGACGCGGCTGGCACTGCAAACAAAATAATCATGAAATATTATAAAAATACAGGTAGACAGAAGCCCAAGCAACAAGACAGATAGATGCAATCACAGTAGGAAGAACATGTCATTAATAAGCCTAAAGGCTTAAAGTGAAAAATGAACCTTCTAGAGAAACACTATTAACCATGAGACAAAATCAATTTAATGGCAGACAATAATAAGCAACTATTAGTAGAATTGTAGGATTATTGCAGAGATGTATAATGTCCAAACACAAACACTAAGGTAAAACATAATACAAAACCCTAAAAATAACTAAAAGCATATACCACAGACAAGGATTGGCAGCTGTTCTCCAGAATTAGAAAAAGGGTTACATTTAGGTCCAGGAACAGCACTAGTCTTTAAATGGGTTAGGTATTGCAGTATCGCCTATGCATTGGGGCTTGTTCACATGAAGGTACTGTATTGTCGGTCCAAGTGCTGTCCATGAAAAAATGTCATGTTATTCAATGGGGCAGTGTAGAGGAGCAGTTTGTTTTTTTATACTGACCGAGTCCAAGTATGAAAAAATTTGCAACATGCACTAGTTTCTTACTAAATCGGATGTCGGTCAGTCATGGAAGTCTATGGGCGTGCAGAACCCCCCCCCTCCCCCTCAATTTTTACAGATACATTGCAATTCTGTGACATAGGAAACTGAAAATGGTCCTGTAAATGATTAATAGTGGTTGCTGTAAAAAACGGATTGCATACGGACAAGTGAGAAAAAAAAAATTGTCCCACTTTTCTGGATTTAACAAAATTATTTTTTATGCACTCATGTGAACATACCCTTAGAATGGGGCTGTCCTACTATACCAGATACCACTCACAGACAAGGGTAATGCTTTTCATGGACAACCTTCAAGAGTAGAGGGAAGAATGATTCAATGAAATTTCAACAAATTCTTGATGCAAACATAACACCATCTGTAAAAAAGCTGAAGTTGAAAAGAGGATGGATTCTACAAATAGATCAAAACACGTTAAAAATCCCCAATAAACTAACTTAAAAGGCGCAAGCTGAAAGTATTACAAAGGCCCTCACAGTCCCCTGATCTGAACATTATTGAAAATTTGTGGCTAGACCTCAAAATAGCAGTGCCTGTATGCAGCCCTTCTTCCAGTAAAAAAAAACTCCAGTCAGTGCAATGGCCGATGGTTGGCAACAGCTCTCTACTGTCAAAGGGCAACATATAGATTCTGCTCATGTAAATGAGCAAGAATTGCTAATTAGTGTGTAACAAAAACAACATATCTGAGGTATTGACGTGTACATTTTAGCTGTTAGTAAAGTGAGTGTTTACGGCTTACAAGACAGTGTTATCTAATAAGAACAATTATAAAGTAAACATAAAATATAATCATAGTTTTATGACTTTCAGTATCAGAGTAATCTTATCTGAAACATCAGCTACAAGCTGGAATTCAGTTGAGCAGTAGTTTAATGACCTCTGGTAATAGTCTTTACAGATACGCAGGTAACGTGAATTTTACACTCTTCCAATTACTACCATTTTTTTACTGATATTTCTGGCTCCCTAATTAGAAAATTCACTGAGTGTTGAACATACAACTCTGGTGCAGATATGATACCAACAATAGAAACCAGACAAACTGTGTACTGAATCACACTCAGTCTATAGATAAAAGTATAGATGTATCCCTTGTAATTACACAGAAATATCATTGTAATGGATAAATCTGTAACAAATATATGAACATGTTTGGGGTGAGGACAAGCCATCAGGAGAAAATATGCGTCTTAAAAAAGAAAAAAAAACACTGGGAGTGGTGCTCCTAATCTAAGATCCCTGACCCTACTATTATACTCACCTTCCCCTTCTATTGGCGCCACTCCCGTTGGTCCCCAGGTGTTTGTAACCTGCCAGATGTTTCAATGACCGAGCTGAGGATCACAACTCTAGTGCAAGTCTCTGAGAGCCTCGTTCTCCCTTCTGGCCAGTCAGAAGTTACAGTCAAAAGATGGTGCCACGGGATCGTAGAGGTGCTGAAAAAAAGGTGATGGTGCTGTTGGGTGAGTATCAGACTGGGGGCAGGGACCTTTCAGTAGAAGCACTACCCCAGCGCTGGAAAAAAACAAAAACACTGGAGTGGTGCTTTAACTTTTATTCCAACAGGCAATACTGTCTGTGGTTGGCACCTCCAGGTGATGAATAAATGGAGGGGTGCACATGAATGTGTTCAGTTCTGACATAATAAAAGCATGTGTTCTCTGAATGTGTTGGGGGTATAGGCCCTATTTGTGTGTGTGAAGCCAAGCTACAATATAACACACCATGGAAAGAAAAAAATAGAGCTATTTTTGACATACAAAAAATGGCCCTTTGATTTCTAACTCATACAGTTCATTTAGTCCTGACCAAGCAGATTTTTTTTTTTTTAGTGCATGGGGTTTCAAGAGCTGGACATATTTTTTTCTCGGATATTCAAGTAATTTTGTATCATTTTTTGTGATACATGGGGCTTCATTTTTGTGATACTGTTATATTCTCTCTTTTTTTTGGCTGATATCAGATGATGTCAGAGAAGAAAAGGAAATAAGTACGGTATCTGTTTTTACAAGGCCGTGGCTATTAAATTAAGTAGGCTTGACAGTGGCATTTTTTAAAATTTTCTATTACCTGTAATTTTTGAAAAATTTATTTTATATTGCGTGCAAAATGTCATAAAATGTCATTGCAGAATAGTAGAGGGATCACCCAGATGATTTAAGTCCATGGGTGGTCCATAAGCAGTTAACCCCTTCATGACATATGGTGTATATTTCCATCATATGTCGTGTCCCTGACTTTGATGCGGACTCCGGTGCTGAGCCTGTATCTTTCTCAGAACGATTGCTTATTTAATCAGCTGTCATGTGTCTTTAGCAGCCGAGGGTGGTTTGGAGCTCTAACCGTAGCAAATAACCAGTTAAACCCCGCTGTCAATCTTTAAAACTCATGTACGATACTGTAAATATGAAATATAATAAAATCCCGTTTGACGTTATGCATGCAATTTCCCAATTCGGCTGCCTGGTCCACAATGGAACGAGTCCAGTATAAAACATACACTAGTGGTGAAAATCAGACACGGATATCATCAACTCCACATACGCCGCCTGACGAAGAAAGGGCGAAACGCATGTTGAGGCCTCCAGGTTAGCGCTTTAACAACAATCACTTGTAAGCACTCTGTCACGCTTATGATTGTACATTTTCCTTTCTGACAGGACTTACGCCGTGGTCATTTTTATCTGTAATACCAGCTACTACTTGATACTGCATGTACACAGGGTGGTGTACTACACTCACCGGCCACTTTATTAGGTACACCATGCTAGTAATGGGTTGGACCCCCTTTTGCCTTCAGAACTGCCTCAATTCTTCGTGGCATAGATTCAACAAGGTGCTGGAAGCATTCCTCAGAGATTTTGGTCCATATTGACATGATGGCATCACACAGTTGCCGCAGATTTGTCGGCTGCACATCCCAAAGATGCTCCATACAAGGCAGGATGGATCCATGCTTTCATGTTGTTTACGCCAAATTCTGACCCTACCATCCGAATGTCGCAGCAGAAATCGAGACTCATCAGACCAAGCAACGTTTTTCCAATCTTCTACTGTCCAATTTCGATGAGCTTGTACAAATTGTAGCCTCAGTTTCCTGTTCTTAGCTGAAAGGAGTGGTACCCGGTGTGGTCTTCTGCTGCTGTAGCCCATCTGCCTCAAAGTTCGACGCACTGTGCGTTCAGAGATGCTCTTAGGCCTACCTTGGTTGTAACGGGTGGCGATTTGAGTCACTGTTGCCTTTCTATCAGCTCGAACCAGTCTGCCCATTCTCCTCTGACCTCTGGCATCAACAAGGCATTTCCGCCCACAGAACTGCCGCTCACTGGATTTTTTTTCTTTTTCGGACCATTCTCTGTAAACCCTAGAGATGGTTGTGCGTGAAAATCCCAGTAGATCAGCAGTTTCTGAAATACTCAGACCAGCCCTTCTGGCACCAACAACCATGCCACGTTCAAAGGCACTCAAATCACCTTTCTTCCCCATACTGATGCTCGGTTTGAACTGCAGGAGATTGTCTTGACCATGTCTACATGCCTAAATGCACTGAGTTGCCGCCATGTGATTGGCTGATTAGAAATTAAGTGTTAACAAGAAGTTGGACAGGTGTACCTAATAAAGTGGCCGGTGAGTGTATATGTGCAATTTCTATGCGCTGTCAGACTATTAGATTTAACTTGTATTCAGCATGACAAAAACTTACATAGGAATGATGCAAACTCTCGGTACTGCACAATATTAACATACCTTATGACTTTCTTTATGAGTAGAGTACAATTAATCTATGTAGATCACGATCTTTTAGTCTCCTTATGTGCAGAAATGTATTTTTTATTACCTTCTAGAATAAAATAATACATGGGAATTTTGGATTAGTATTCTGCTATATTCCTGCAACTTTTAGTATCACTCTGTGCTAATTGTATGTGTTTTTATACACTATTTAATCAAGGATACATATAGCTTAATATACTCTAATATTCGTGGCCTAATTTTGCCTGTGATTAAGTGTTAATTAGGTTACATATATGTAGATATTAAAATATCTAAATTGAAAATGTATATCATAGGAATATAAAGACAACTAGATGATGATGGAAAGCAGCTAGAGACCCTTTACCATGGATGTGATATAAATATGAAATATTGGAATATAATAAAGTCCCGTTAGGAGTCCTGCATGTAATATCCTGATTACGTTGCCTTGTCCACAATGGAATGAGTCCAGTATAAAACATACACTAGAGGTGAAAATCAGACGCAGATATCATTAACTCCACACACCGCTCCCACTCAGGATTATAGGGACAGACTATTTTGGATGACTGTGTAACAGGAGACACAGAGATATTAAAAACCACATTTGATGACTGATAACAGCTGTAGAGCGTCTGTCCATTTAAACAGCGTCATTAACCCTCTGCTGCTCCCCAATAGAGCTTTAGCCACAGAAAAAAGAAATAATTTAAATTATTCTGATTTTATAATATAATCCTTTATTTGTTAAACCATCATACTTCATCCAAAGGGCAAAATATGACAGTTTTATGATCTCATTGTGAAATGACACAAAAAGAAAGCTTGTCCATATCAACAGCACTAGTTTAATGTAGTGTTACTGAACTCATCCACCACGCTGGACTGCCTTGTGATAACTAGCTCCAGCCTATTAATTTATAGCACAATGTTACTATAGCTGGCCAGCGCAGGATCTCATGGGCGACATTTGCCACTACAATCACACACAAACACTGCAGATGCCTTCTCTGGGTTTGGTTCCTCTGTCTTAAAGGGGAAAAGTAAACAGAAAAAAAGACTTCTAGATCAGGTTTCTATGTGCAAATGTTAAATCAAATGGGAAATGTTCTTGAAAAGTTGTTGATGCTTTGTATGCATAACACTATAATTTTTTTTTATATACATCTTGCAATTTTCACAGTGGCCTCACTCTTCACCCCCACCAGCGGTGACTATCGAAACGCGCATCGGGGTGGGCACCACACTTGCACTCGGGATCCTATTAAGGTAAATTGTTATTTGACCTCCTTGAGCATATTTCGCCACTGCTATTGACTCACAAACTAACTTGCAATACCTGCATTTTGGGTAACTCAACCATGATTTTTTTCCAAACACAATCAGCAGTTTTCACCTCAGCATGTGACTATATGGCTAGTATATTCTATATACATATGTACCTAATAGGTTCCCTTTCTATATGTCATTTTTATAATTGTTATTAAGTGTGTGCACCTGTTCTACTGCATTTCCACTGTACACCAACTTGTGTGTTCAATAAAGATTTTTTGTGCTATTTCCAATTGTGTACACTATTTATTGACCTTAGGCTACGTTCACATTTGCGTTGTTGGGCGCAGCGTCTGCGACGCAACCAACAACGCATGTACACAACGCAGTGTTTTGCGACGCATGCGTTGTCATAAGATCCTACAGATCGGGACTTTCGGCGCAGGGAAAACGCTACAAGTAGCGACCCCTGCGCCCTGTCTTGTGCGCCTATGACGCATGCGTCGTAATACGCAGTACACCGCATACCGGCGCATGTCCATGCACCCCCCCATGTTAAAGATAGGGGCGCAAGAGGCATGCGTCGGTATGCGTCGACGACGCTGCGCCCAACAACGCAAATGTGAACGTAGGCTTACATGGGAACCGCTCCTTATTCTCAGTTTTGTTTTTGTCTAGTTAACCACCAATTGGTCTAATAACTATGTCTAGCAGACATATGTGTATGTGACATTTTCAGGGTATAGTTAGTCCTATATGTGCATGGAAACATTATTACACAAATATATTCTGCCTGCTCCTAGTCTATTTCGCGCATACACTGGCCACTAGGCCTAATATTAGGCTCATGCTTCCTGTTCTCTTGAGCAGAGCCATGCACATAAGAAGCAATAGACTGGCTCTTACTCGTAAAGCTCTTAATGTAGAAGTAATGTTTTGGCCTGCTTTGATCTGTGCAAATCTTACTGTGCTGTAAGAGGTGAGCGGTGATCATTTTCTATTGTGAAAGGTGGATCCTGTGTTATCTACTGTAGATCGAGTGTTATCTGTCATTACAATTCTGCCTATAAAGACAATGACTGCTGAAAAGTAATTGTACTGACCGGGAAGTATGAGCCAAGCATTAGTCTTAGTGGCCAACGTAAAATATATATATATATATATATATATACACATACATATATACATACATATATATACATACATATACATATATATATACACATTTTTTTAATTTAGCAAAAAAACAAAAACAACTTTCATTAAAATAAAAAAAAAATAAAATCCTAATTTAAACAATGGGTCATTTTCAAGGACCACATTCCATTAAAAAAAAGATCATCTGTTTCAGAAACCATTTTTTTACCTACCTTATGAGGGCACCTTGAGTTAAAGCACTTTTTTTTTTTTAACTGTCTAAAGTATAGCTGATTCGTGGGGGTTTAGTTCTCAAGTTCCCTACCTATCACTCGAACAACCACTCTGCAGTCTGATGCTCAGCAGACTGAAAAACTAATCTTCTGCCTAAGCGCGCACGAAGGGCAGTGTCCTGGCTCATAGACTTTCTATTAAGCCCATACACCGCTCTGTGCCAATGCTCTGACAAATGTTCAACGTTTCAGCCTGCTGCGATGGATGGGGGTCCTAGAACTCAGATCACCACTAAACTACTCTTCAAGAAATAGGAGTTCCTCATTCTAGACTTTCAACTGTTTGCTGGATCAAGGATTAACTACAAAATGCACCTCTACCCAGAGGCCATTACACAGTCTACAGATAATGTTGTGCCGCATGTACCAGGGTACTTAAACACTTGCTGCCAGGTTCCACTACACTTTACACCTGATCACTAGGACTCAACTTTGAGACCCTTAAAACAAAAAGAGAAAAGATACATGGTCAGCTCCATTAAGTAAAAAATAAGTGTATGGTTGGCTTCATATGACATGCGATTTTTCCACACACACAAAAAAAAAAAATCACTCAACTACACTGCCCCGTTGAATAACATTGGCCTGAGAGCTATCCATTTTTCTCACAGACGTCACTCGAATAAAAAATACAGACATGTTAACGAGCCCTATGGGAAATTCATTATTAACACTTTGGGTTATACATGGCCCGATCTAATAAGGGGAAATTGGGCCATGGATGGGATGGAAGGATAAATATATCGTCCTGATACAGGAGCGTCTGACAAACAGGGTATAATCAGTCAGATTCTGGAATGAGATTTATGATGTAGGGAACACCACAGCTCGTCATGGATTAGGTGCCACTGTTCCACCCATTTTGTCAATGCTGAGAAAAATTCAAAGTCACAAGATTTAGACGCTTTTACGCTAGAATTCTGCATTGAAAGCTTTGGTAAATCGGGCCCATAGTTTTTCTTTGTTGTGTAGATTAGCTTATACAGTTTAGATTCTAATTAATGAAAAGCCCAATGGGACGTTACCATAGATTCTTCTCTGGGGGTAATTTTTCACCTGCTCTCAGCCCTGATCTCTGCCTAGGACCAAAGTAAATAATGTGCACGAAGTAATCAATATTAGATCATTCAGTGTGCACAGGCTGCAAAGCTTTTAGTAGTGCTTGTCTTGTTTACACAGGATGCTGCACCGCCGAAAACGATCAGCCTTTGTGCTGCACCAAAGATCATTTCACCTGACAAACAAGCGCATTGCTCCTTTATCGGGTGATTGGCAGCCTGTTTACCCTTAGCTTGTTTATGACTATCTTGCAGTGTAAATGCCCCTTTAAATGTTTTTAATACATCTCATTCATTTAATATGTATGGTGGGAATCTTATGGATCCATAGAAACCTAAAACAACATCCAACATTTCCTACATGATATATGTGAAACACATGCAATGCTAATCTATTATGTATAATCTACTCAAAGATACTAATAGTATCGTAAATTTGAAAAATGAGTGCTCTATCTTGATGGCTAGGATGACTAACCTTATATTAAAAATACTACCAGTGTCACCGCAATCCTTCAGGACATTTACCAACCTTATGCTTTTTGGGTTTTTTTAATCAGTGAAGGTCTACATGCCAGGATTACCTCCAATCCATTGGCAAGCTTGTTGTTGGGCTTCTGTTAACCATGAATTGAAAATGGCAGTGTACAAAAAATAAACAAAGAGGATCAGCTCAGTTGCTGATGGAAACATTCACCTCTAGTTCTTATAATAACTGCATGTATTAGTATGAAGATGCTTCTTAAGTTGTTTAAAATAAGTACTCCTGTTATTTCAGGCAACGAGAAGAATTCACAAAAGTTCCATTTTTAGACTTTAAGGAGTGCTCAGATAAATTCCCTACATTCTGTATTCGCAATTATATGGGTATATATTAGATTACAACAATTTACCAACTTTTTTAGGTTTGAAAATAACAATTTGGTAAAAAAAATAATAACAATTTTCATGTGCCCCACAATTTTGTTTTTTCAACAAGAATTTAAAATACAAAGGATCCAAGTGTACTGCACTGGTTAATGTTTTATGTAAAATGAATCTTAAATTAGTAAAATTGAAAATCATATTTCATAATTTATTGTTTTTGTAGAATTGGAGTATGCATACAATAACAAAAGTCAATAGACAGACCTACATATGGAATTAACAACAGTGAATCTATGGGGGCTTTTTGGACAGCTTTTTATCATTGGTTTTCACATTTTCAAATTTGCAGATCAGTAAAAAATGAAAAACCATAAAAAAAAAAAAAGAGCACACTAACGGACTGTCTGCCCTGATATAACAGTCATCTGTACAGGTTATTCTTCTATTGCTCTCATTAAAACAGGAACATTTTCAATCTAATATTGGTGGCAGATCAGAAAAGTGAATGTTTCCCAAGGCCAATCAGCTGCTAAATCTGTCACACTCCCTTAATGGGTTGGGAGAACATTTAATCACTCAGTGTACGTAGGAGAACATTACTTTTCAATGACCGACAACAATATACCCTGTAAAGTGTTTATCCAAAGTTTGTGTGCAGTGGTATTTTCTTAAAACGTCTTTCTGCATTCTCATTCCTATTTAAAGGTTCTTTTATGATCAGTCTTCATAACCATATTCCGTAGTCAATTACTAACCCCAAAAACTTCCTGCTAGGCAGGTGCCAAATGTATGGCTAATGTAACCCAATGTTCATGATTAGAATTTAGGGTTGGGAGTTTTGCAACAAACGTGATGTGAACATGGCTTCAGCAGCAGATTCCAAAGCAGTAGAGTCACTGAACAACATAGGTAGGTGACGGCATTTACAGTAAACTAGGAAACAAACATGCATGATATGAGAATACATTCAAACTATTCCCCTACAATGCTAATCCAGAGGAAGGGGGATGGGGTGGACCTCCCATAAGGTAGAGGCCAATTTTCCTTAGTGGAAAAATTCCTTAGAGACTCCAAATATGGCATTCGCGAAAACTCTTACATATAAATAAGATTACTTTATGTAGCCCTCATAAGGTTGTGCGTTTGGCTCAACCAAGCATGCACATTTCCTTTTGGATAAGATGAGGTGGGTGGATGAGGCAGATCATTTTGAGACAGGTCATCTTTAAGGAGAAGCTAAGTATTAAATAGCTGAAATTCCAACCTGTCCATTCCTTGCTTAGATGATGGGACACCAGTCATCAGTCTGCCGAATCCATAAACACAAAATGGAAGATAATTCAAACCAAACAAATGATTTCCTTTGAGATCTAAAAGTGTATTCGGGATTACTTGGTCAAAGCAGGAAGCAAAACTGAAAATCAGATAGGCTACGTTCACATTTGCGGTCAGCGCCGCAGCGTCGGGCGCCGCATGCGTCATGCGCCCCTATATTTAACATGGGGGCGCATGGACATGCGTTGTGCTGCGTTTTGCGCAGCATGGCTGCAAGCGTTGGACGCAAGAAACGCATCAAGTTGCATTTTTTTTGCGTCCAACTTTCGGCCAAAAACGACGCATGCGGCGCAAAACGCAGCGTTTTAGCGTGCGTTTTGCCGCGTTTTTGTTTGCGTTGTGCGCTGCGGCGCCGACGCTGCGGCGCACAACGCAAATGTGAACGTAGCCATATTCATGTGCTCTAATAAAAATATAAAACTGCATACAGTATTACAATCTTAAAGAACATGGAGGAAAAATGGAAATCCTCAAGTCCAACACACACTTTGGAATTGTTACTTACCTGAAGTTCTGAAGTATAAATCCACTAAATAATTTTATCTTCAGAAGTTATTGCGGCCAAAGACTTGGGACAGATATCACAACCTCACTGATAGCAAAACGATAAACTGCTTCTTCAATGAGGAGGAGTGACAAGTGTAGAAGTGACAAGACAGCTGAGATGTTAAGGCTGACACAGAGCAATTTGAGACTTCATAAGCTACCAGTAATATGGCTGCTGTAGGACCGAGCAAGAATTACACTTATGGAAAAGATGGCTAAAAAGTATTATATATCACTCGTAAAGATCCTTTCACTGCATAAGGTTACGGAAAACTGTGACAATCAATGACATCTTAAATAGCATCTGACGAAAAAGCACAACAAAAAAAAAAGTTTTATTGACAGTTTTAGGATACATTCCATAGATTCCTTTGTAAGCCCAGAGGATTCCAAAAATTGTTGGTGGCATTCTGTCTTCTAAGGCGACATTCTGCATGGCACATGGAAACAAAACATTCCTCAGGTCTCGTCTTTCTTCACAGTCAGGGAAGTTAAAATTCACATACAACTTTCAGATGTAAAGTTATAAACAGAAAGATATACAGAAACTTCTCACCAGCTCATCTCAATGTTTATGGAAGAAAATGCCAAACCTACAGTATAGTAGTCTTTGAGAAATGAGAACGCTATGTACAAAAAACACTGTTTTCAGTGAAAATAATTGTGTGTGCATAATTTAGCATTTGCACCAAAAATAAGGCTATAGGTTCCCAAGATGAGGTTTTGGATGCTGCGTATTTTCAACCAGGAAAAAGAAAATGCAGCGTCTTACAGCTCCAGCAATGTGAATGGGATTTATAGAAATCTCATGCCCATTGTGCTTTTTTCATGCAGAGCAAACTGACCTGCTGTGTGAAATCCACAACATGCTAATTACTCTTGCGGTAAATATTTGTTTTATTTGCGGATTTTCCCTAAAGACTTGAATGCGATGAGGAAAATCGACAGATATAAAAACGCACTAAAGATGCCTGTAATCAGCACATGACTTTATCAATAAAGTTTCATCAAACTCAAATACCAGTATCAAAAACAACGCGACTTTATTTAGAACATCACTTACCAAATAGAAAATCGCAGCTGAAAAAAAACCCAATAAAAATGCACTAAAAAAAAAAAGTTGTCAAATTTAGCTAATTTGTGCAAAAAAATCTGCAGAATCAAAAATATTCAAAATACTCATAGTATGAACTTAGCCCATCTGTGGCAAAGTATGCAAGCTCACAACCAATAAGGGTTTTGTTGTCTAGTAGACAAGAGGTTGTGTTGCAAATAAAAACTGTAAAAAATTAAATATTAAGACATTGATACATTTACCACAAAATTAAAAGGGAAAAATTGCTGTGTGTATCCTATGTTTTTTTTTTTTTAACTTTACAGTTCCAGCTGTAAACATTCTTAGTACCGATCTCAGACTTGATGGTGCACTTAATTTTAACATCAATTTTAGATTTTCTGCATTACAATACTAAAAAGGAGGCTTTCATAAGAAAATTACCGTACCTATTGTTTAACCCCTTAAGCCCCGAGGGTGGTTTGCACGTTAATGACCGGGCCAATTTTTACAATTCTGACCACTGTTCCTTTATGAGGTTATAACTCTGGAACGCTTCAACGGATCTTGGCGATTCTGACATTGTTTTCTTGTGAGATATTGTACTTCATGTTAGTGGTAAAATTTATTCGATATAACTTGTGTTTATTTGTGAAAAAAATGGAAATTTGGCAAAAATTTAGAAAATTTCACAATTTTCCAACTTTGAATTTTTATGCCCTTAAATCAGAGATATGACACACAAAATACTTAATAAGTAACATTTCCCACATGTCTACTTTACATCAGCACAATTTTGGAACCAAAATTTTTTTTTCTTAGGGAGTTATAAGGGTTAAAAGTTGACCAGCAATTTCTCATTTTTACAACACCATTTTTTTTTTAGGGACCACATCTCATTTGAAGTCATTTTGAGGGGTCTATATGATAGAAAATACCCAAGTGTGACACCATTCTAAAAACTGCACCCCTCAAGGTGCTCAAAACCACATTCAAGAAGTTTATTAACCCTTCAGGTGTTTCACAGGAATTTTTGGAATGTTTAAATAAAAATGAACATTTAACTTTTTTTCACACACAATTTAATTCAGCTCCAATTTGTTTTATTTTACCAAGGGTAACAGAAGAAAATGGACCCTAAAAGATATTGTACAATTTGTCCTGAGTACGCCGATACCCCATATGTGGGGGTAAACCACTTTTTGGGCACATGACAGAGCTTGGAAGCGAAGGAGCGCCATTTGACTTTTCAATGCAAAATTGACTGGAATTGAGATGGGACGCCATGTTGCGTTTGGAGAGCCCCTGATGTGCCTAAACATTGAAACCCCCCACAAGTGACACCATTTTGGAAAGTAGACCCCTTAAGGAACTTATCTAGATGTGTGGTGAGCACTTTGACCCACCAAGTGCTTCACAGAAGTTTATAATGCAGAGCTGTAAAAATAAAAAATCATATTTTTTCACAAAAATGATCTTTTCGCCCCCAATTTTTTATTTTCCCAAGGGTAAGAGAAGAAATTGGACCCCAAAAATTGTTGTGCAATTTGTCCTGAGTACGCTGATACCCCATATGTGGGTGTAAACCATTGTTTGGGTGCATGGCAGAGCTCGGAAGGGAAGGAGCGCCATTTGACTTTTCAATGCAAATTGACTGGAATTGAGATGTGACACCATGTCGCGTTTGGAGAGCCCCTGATGTGCCTAAACATTAAAACCCCCACAAGTGACACCATTTTGGAAAGTAGACCCCCTAAGGAACTTATCTTGATGTGTTTTGAGAGCTTTGAACCCCCAAGTGTTTCACTACAGTTTATAACGCAGAGCCGTGAAAATAATTTTTTTTTTTTTTCAGAAAAATGATTTTTTAGCCCCCAGTTTTGTATTTTCACAAGGGTAACAGGATAAATTGGACTCCAAAAGTTGTTGTCCAATTTGTCCTGAGTACGCTGATACCCCATATGTGGGGGGGAACCACTGTTTGGGCACATGGCAGAGCTCGGAAGGGAAGGAGCGCCATTTGGAATGCAGACTTAGATGGATTGGTCTGCAGGCGTCATGTTGCATTTGCAGAGCCCCTGATGTACCCAAACAGTATAAACCCCCCATAAGTGACCCCATATTGGAAACTAGACCTCCCAAGGAACTTATCTAGATGTGTTGTGAGAACTTTGAACCCCCAAGTGTTTCACTACAGTTTACAACGCAGTGCTGTGAAAATAAAAAATCCTTTTTTTCCACAAAAATGATTTTTAGCCCCCCAAATTTTTATTTTCCCAGAGATAACAAGAGAACTTGGACCCCAAAAGTTGTTGTCCAATTTGTCCCGAGTACGCTGATGCCCCATATGTTGGGGTAAACCCCTGTTTGGGAGCACAGGAGAGCTCGGAAGGGAAGGAGCACTGTTTTACTTTTTCAACGCAGAATTGTCTGGAATTGAGATCGGATGCCATGTCGCGTTTGGAGAGCCTCTGATGTGCCTAAACAGTGGAAACTCCCCAATTCTACCTGAAACTAATCCAAACACACCCCTAGCCCTAATCCCAACTGTAACCCTAACCACACCCCTAACCCTGACACACCCCTAATTCTAATCTCAACCCTAATCCCAACCGTAAATGTAATCCAAACCCTAACTTTAGCCCCAACCCTAACTTTATCCCCAACCCTAACTTTAGCCCCAACCCTATCCCTAACTTTAGCCCCACCCTAACTTTAGCTCCAACCCTAGCCCCAACCCTAACCCTAACCCTAGCCCTAATGGGAAAATGGAAATAAATACATTTTTTTAATTTTATTATTTTTCCTTAACTAAGGGGGTGATGAAGGGGGGTTTGATTTACTTTTATAGCGTTTTTTTATATCGGATTTTTATGATTGGCAGCTGTCACACACTAAAAGACGCTTTTTATAGCAAAAAAGTTTTTGCGTCTCCATATTTTGAGACCTATAATTTTTCCGTATTTTGGTCCACAGAGTCATGTGAGGTCTTGTTTTTTGCGGGACGAGTTGACGTTTTTATTGGTAACATTTTCGGACATGTGACAGTTTTTGATCACTTTTTATTCCGATTTTTGTGAGGCATAATGACCAAAAACCAGCTATTCATGAATTTCTTTTGGGGGAGGCGTTTATACCGTTCCACGTTTGGTAAAATTGATAAAGCAGTTTTATTCTTCGGGTCAGTACGATTACAGCGATCTCATTTATATCATTTTTTATGTTTTGGCGCTTTTATACAATAAAAACTATTTCATAGAAAAAATAATTATTTTGGCATCGCTTTATTCTGAGGACTATAACTTTTTTATTCTTTTGGTTATGATGCTATATGGCGGCTCGTTTTTTGCGGGACAAGATGACGTTTTCAGCGGTACCATGGTTATTTATATCCATCTTTTTGATCGCGTGTTATTTCACTTTTTGTTCGGCGGTATGATAATAAAGCGTTTTTTGGCTCGTTTTTTTTTTTTCTTACGGTGTTCACTGAAGGGGTTAACTAGTGGGACAGTTTTATAGGTTGGGTCGTTACGGAGGCGGCGATACTAAATATGTGTACTATTATTGTTTTTTTTTTTTTAGATAAAGAAATGTATTTATGGGAATAATATTTTTTTTTTTCTTCTTTATTTAGGATTTTTTTTTAATTTTTTTTTTTTTTACACATGTGGAACTTTTTTTTTTCATCTTTTTTACTTTGTCCCAGGGGGGGACATCACAGATCACCGATCTGATAGTGTGCACAGCACTCTATCAGATCGGCGCGCTCACTCACATCGCTGCAGGCTGCAGCTTTCATCTGCAGCCTGCTCCGGACCCGGAAGTACTCCCTGCAGGACCCGGATGCAGCCCCGCGGCCATTTTGGATCCGGGGCCTGCAGGGAGGAGACGCTCGGTACAAGGTGAGTACATTCCCTAACCGATCGTCTCAGGGAAGCCCGCAGGGAGCCCCCTCCCTGCACGATGCTTCCCTGTACCTCCGGTACACCGCGATCATGTTTGATCGCGGTGTGCCGGGGGTTAATGTGCCGGGGGCGGTCCGTGATCACTCCTGGCACATAGTGCCGGATGTCAGCTGCGATAGGCAGCTGACACCCGGCCGTGCTCCCCCCGTGAGCGCGGCCGATCGGCTATGACGTACTATCCCGTCACTGGGAATTAAGTCCCAGGTCACCTTGACGGGATAGTACGTCATATGGGATTAAGAGTAATTTTTAACCATTTTGGCTACATATCACAATCTGTATTAAAAAGTAATACAAAAAAATCTTTCAATTTTCCCACTGACCGCTAAAGCTTTTTAAAACTAACTTACTGATGTTTCAGGAAACAGCACATGAAATTAGTCACAGTTAGTAATTTTCTGATAACTTTCCTTTAAAATTAGCATTTTAGGAATAGAGATAAAAAATGAAAGCTTATGGGTGTAAATGTATTAAAGGGAACCCGTCACCGGGTTTGGCTGATGAGAGATCTGGCCATCACCTTTCAGGGCTTATATACAGCATTTTATAATACTGTATATCTACCCCCAACCCGACCTGTAAGAGAAGAAAAATAACTCCTTATACTCGCCTGGGGGTGGGGCGGTCCGATGGACGCCACTGGTCTTGGTCCAGCGCCTCCCATCTTCTTATGATCCCCGTCCTCCTGCTTGCTTCATGCTGACGATGCGTACCTTCGTCATCCAGTCTCCTCGGCACTGCGCTCCTGCGCAGGCGCACTCCTCTGCCCTGTTAAGGGCAGAGCAAAGTACTGCAGTGCGCATGCGCGGGGGCTCTTTGACCTTTCCCAGCACCTGCGCACTGCAGTACTTTGAGGGCAGAGTATTGTGCCTGCGCAGGAGCGCGGTGCCGAGGAGATGCGTTATCAACACAAAGTCAGGTTGGGGGCAGATATACAGCATCATACAGTGGGTATGGAAAGTATTCATACCCATTTACATTTTTCACTGTTTTATTGCAGTCATTAGGTAAATTCAAAAAAGTTCATATTTTTTCTCATCAATGTACAGTCTGCACCCCATCTTGACTGAAAAAAAAAATAAATGTACTGATTTTTGTAAATTTATTAAAGAAAAACTGAAATATCACATGGTCATAAGTATTCAGACCCTTTGCTCAGTATTGAGTAGAAGCACCTTTTGAGCTAGTACAGGCATGAGTCTTCTGGGGAATGATGCAACAAGTTTTTCACCCCTGGATTTGGGGATCCTCTGCCATTCTTCCTTGCAAATCCTCTCCAGTTCCGTCAGGTTGGATGGTGAACATTGGTGGACAGCCATTTTCAGGTCTCTCCAGCGATGCCCAATTGGGTTTAGGTCAGGGCTCTGGCTGGGCCAGTCAAGAATAGTCACAGAGTTGTTCTGAAGCCACTCCTTTGTTATTTGAGCTGTGTGCTTAGGTTTATTGTCTTGTTGGAATATGAACCTTCGGCCAAGTCTGAGGTCCAGAGCACTTTGGAAGAGATTTTCATCCAGGATATTTTAGTACTTGGCCGCATTCATGTTTCCTCCAATGACAACTAGTTGTCCTGTCCATGCAGTTTAAAAACACCCCCATAGCATGATGCTGCCACCAAGTTTCACTGTTGGAATTGTATTGGGCAAGTGATTAGCAGTGCCTGGTTTTCTCCACACATACCTCTTAGAATTATCACCAAAAAGGTCTCTCTTCATCTCATCAGATCAGAGAATCTTATTTCTCATAGTCTGGAAGTCCTTCATGTGTTTTTTTAGTAAACTCTGTGAGGGCTTTCATATGTCTTGCACTGAGGAGAGGCTTCAATCGGGCCACTCTGCCATAAAGGCCCGACTGGTGGAGGGCTGCAGTAATAGTTGACTTTGTGGAGCTTTCTCCCATCTCCATCTCTGGAGCTCAGCCACCGTGATCTTGGGGTTCTTTACCAAAGCTCTTCTCTCACAACTGCTCAGTTTGGCTGGACGGCCAGGTCTAGGAAGACTTCTGGTGGTCCCAAACTTCTTCCATTTAAGGATTATGGCGGCCTCTGTACTCTTAGGAACCTTGAGTACTGCAGAAATTCTGTTGTAACCTTGGCCAGATTTGTGCCTTGCCACAATCCTGGCTCTGAGCTCCTTGGCCAGTTCCCTTGACCTCATGATTCTCATTTGGTCTGACATGCACTGTGAGCTGTGTCTTATATAGACAGGTTTGTGCCTTTCCAAATCAAGTCCTATCAGTTTAATTAAACACAGCTGAACTCCAATGAAGGTGTAGAACCATCTCAAGGAGGATCGAAAGGGACAGCATGTGACTTAAATATGAGTGCCTGAGCAAAGGGTCTGAATACTTATGACCATGTGATATTTCAGTTTTTTTTAATTAAATTTGCAAAACTTCTACATTTGTTTTTTTTTGTCAAGATGGGGTGCAGAGTGTACATTAACCCCTACACCCCCAAGGGTGGTTTGCACGTTAATGACCGGGCCAATTTTTACAATTCTGACCACTGTCCCTTTATGAGGCTATAACTCTGGAACGCTTCAACGGATCTTGGCGATTCTGACATTGTTTTCTCGTGACATATTGTACTTCATGATAGTGGTAAAATTTATTCGATATAAGTTGCGTTTATTTGTGAAAAAAATGAATATTTGGCGAAAATTTTGAAAATTTCGCAATTTTCCAACTTTTAATTTTTATGCCCTTAAATCACAGACATATGTCACGCAAAATACTTCATAAGTAACATTTCCCACATGTCTACTTTACATCAGCACAATTTTGGAACCAAAATTTTTTTTTGTGACGGAGTTATAAGGGTTAAAAGTTGACCAGCAATTTCTCATTTTTACAACACCATTTTTTTTTAGGGACCACATCTCATTTGAAGTCATTTTGAGGGGTCTATATGATAGAAAATACCCAAGTGTGACACCATTCTAAAAACTGCACCCCTCAAGGTACTCAAAACCACTTTCAAGAAGTTTATTAACCCTTCAGGTGTTTCACAGGAATTTTTGGAATGTTTAAATAAAAATGAACATTTAACTTTTTTTCACACAAAATTTATTTCAGATCCAATTTGTTTTATTTTACCAAGGGTAACAGGAGAAAATAGACCCCAAAATTTGTTGTACAATTTGTCCTGAGTATGCTGATACCCCATATGTGGGGGTAATCCACTGTTTGGGCGCATGGCAGAGCTCGGAAGGAAAGGAGCGCCATTTGACTTTTCAATGCAAAATTGACTGGAATTGAGATGGGACGCCATGTTGCATTTGGAGAGCCCCTGATGTGCCTAAACATTGAAACCCCCCACAAGTGACAACATTTTGGAAAGTAGACCCCCTAAGGAACTTATCTAGATGTGTGGTGAGCACTTTGACCCAACAAGTGCTTCACAGAAGTTTATAATGCAGAGCGGTAAAAATAAAAAATCATATTTTTTCACAAAAATGATCTTTTCGCCCCCAATTTTTTATTTTCCCAAGGGTAAGAGAAGAAATTGGGCCCCAAAAATTGTTGTGCAATTTGTCCTGAGTACGCTGATACCCCATATGTGGGTGTAAACCATTGTTTGGGCGCAGGGCAGAGCTCGGAAGGGAAGGAGCGCCATTTGACTTTTCAATGCAAAATTGACTGGAATTGAGATGGGACGCCATGTTGCATTTGGAGAGCCCCTGATGTGCCTAAGCATTGAAACCCCCCACAAGTGACACCATTTTGGAAAGTAGACCCCCTAAGGAACTTATCTAGATGTGTGGTGAGCACTTTGACCCAACAAGTGCTTCACAGAAGTTTATAATGCAGAGCCGTAAAAATAAAAAATCATATTTTTTCACAAAAATGATCTTTTCGCCCCCATTTTTTTATTTCCCCAAGGGTAAGAGAAGAAATTAGAGCACAAAAGTTGTTGTGCAATTTGTCCTGAGTACGACGATACCCCATATGTGGGGGTAAACCACTGTTTGGGCGCATAGCAGAGCTCGGAAGGGAAGGAGCGCTATTTTACTTTTCAATGCAAAATTGACTGGAATTAAGATGGGATGCCATGTTGCGTTTGCAGAGCCCCTGATGTGCCTAAACATTAAAAACCCCCACAAGTGACACCATTTTGGAAAGTAGACCCCCTAAGGAACTTATCTAGATGTGTTTTGAGAGCTTTGAACCCCCAAGTGTTTCACTACAGTTTATAACGCAGAGCCGTGAAAATAAATTCTTTTTTTTTTTTTCACAAAAATGATTTTTTAGCCCCCAGTTTTGTATTTTCACAAGGGTAACAGGATAAATTGGACCCCAAAATTTGTTGTCCAATTTGTCCTGAGTATGCTGATACCCGATATGTGGGGGGGGAACCACTGTTTGGGCGCATGACAGAGCTCGGAAGGGAAGGAGCGCCATTTGGAATGCAGACTTAAATGGATTGGTCTGCAGGCGTCACGTTGCATTTGCAGAGCCCCTGATGTACCCAAACAGTACAAACCCCCCACAAGTGACCCCATATTGGAAACTAGACCCCCCAAGGAACTTATCTAGATGTGTTGTGAGAACTTTGAACCCCCAAGTGTTTCACTACAGTTTATAACGCAGAGCCGTGAAAATAAATTCTTTTTTTTTTTCACAAAAATGATTTTTTAGCCCCCAGTTTTGTATTTTCACAAGGGTAACAGGATAAATTGGACCCCAAAATTTGTTGTCCAATTTGTCCTGAGTATGCTGATACCCGATATGTGGGGCGGAACCACTGTTTGGGCGCATGACAGAGCTCGGAAGGGAAGGAGCGCCATTTGGAATGCAGACTTAAATGGATTGGTCTGCAGGCGTCACGTTGCATTTGCAGAGCCCCTGATGTACGCAAACAGTACAAACCCCCCACAAGTGACCCCATATCGGAAATTAGACCCCCCAAAGAACTAATCTAGATGTGTTGTGAGAACTTTGAACCCCCAAGTGTTTCACTACAGTTTACAACGCAGAGCCGTGAAAATAAAAAATCTTTTTTTTCCCACAAAACTTATTTTTTGGCCCCCAGTTTTGTATTTTCCCAAGGGTAGCAGGAGAAATTGGACCCCAAAAGATGATGTCCAATTTGTCTTGAGTACGCTGATACCCCATATGTTGGGGTAAACCCCTGTTTGGGCACACGGGAGAGCTCGGAAGGGAAGGAGCACTGTTTTCCTTTTTCAACGCAGAATTGGCTGGAATTCAGATCGGATGCCATATCCCGTTTGGAAAGCCCCTGATGTGCCCGAACAGTGGAAACCCCCCAATTATAACTGAAACCCTAATCCAAACACACCCCTTACCCTAATCCCAACAGTAACCCTAACCACTCCTCTAACCCAGACACACCCAACCCTATTCCCAACCGTAAATGTAATCCAAACCCTAACCCTATCTTTAGCCCCAACCCTAACTGTAGCCCCAACCCTAGCCCCAACCCTAGCCCTAACCCTAGCAATAACCCTAGCCCTAACACTAGCCGTAACACTAGCCCTGACCCTAGCCCTAACCCTAGCCCCAACCCTAGCCCCAACCCTAACCTTAGCCCTAACCCTAGCCCTAACCCTAGCCCTAACCCTAGCCCTAACCCTAGTCCTAACCCTAGCAATAACCCTAGCCCTAACTCTAGTCCTAACTCTAGCCCTAACCCTAACCCTAATGGGAAAATGGAAATAAATACATTTTTAAATTTTTTTATTTTTCCCTAACTAAGGGGGTGATGAAGGGGGGTTTGATTTACTTTTATAGCGGGTTTTTTAGCGGATTTTTATGATTGGCAGCTGTCACACACTGAAAGACGCTTTTCATTGCAAAAAATATTTTTTGCGTTACCACATTTTGAGAGCTGTAATTTTTCCATATTTGAGTCCACAGAGTCATGTGAGATCTTGTTTTTTGCGGGATGCGTTGACGTTTTTATTGGTAACATTTTCGGACACGTGACATTTTTTGATCACTTTTTATTCCGATTTTTGTGAGGCAGAGTGATCAAAAACCAGCTATTCATGAACTTCTTTTTGGGGAGGCGTTTATACCGTTCCGCGTTTGGTAAAATTGATAAAGCAGTTTTATTCGTTGGGTCAGTACGATTACAGCGATATCTCATTTATATCATTTTTTTATGTTTTGGCACTTTTATACGATAAAAACTATTTTATAGAAAAAATAATTATTTTGGTATCGCTTTATTCTCAGGACTATAACTTTTTTATTTTTTTGCTGATGATGCTGTATGGCGGCTCTTTTTTTGCGGGACAAGATGACGTTTTCAGCGGTACCATGGTTATTTATATCAGTCTTTTTGATCGCGTGTTATTCCACTTTTTGTTCGGCGGTATGATAATAAAGCGTTGTTTTTTGCCTCGTTTTTTTTTTTTTTCTTACGGTGTTTACTGAAGGGGTTAACTAGTGGGCCAGTTTTATAGGTCGGGTCGTTACGGACGCGGCGATACTAAATATGTGTACTTTTATTGTTTTTTTTATTTTATTTAGATAAAGAAATGTATTTATGGGAATAATAATTTTTTTTTTTTTTTCATTATTTTGGAATATTTTTTTTTTATTTTTTTTACACATTTGGAAAAATTTTTTTTTACTTTTTTACTTTGCCCCAGGGGGGGACAATACAGATCGGTGATCTGTCAGTTTGCATAGCACTCTGACAGATCACCGATCTGCGAGAAGTGCAGGCTGCTTCACAGTGCCTGCTCTGAGCAGGCTTCTGTGAAGCCACCTCCCTCCCTGCAGGACCCGGATCCGCGGCCATCTTGGATCCGGGTCTGGAGCAGGCAGGGAGGGAGGTAAGACCCTCGCAGCAACGCGATCACATCGCGTTGCTGCGGGGGGCTCAGGGAAGCCCGCAGGGAGCCCCCTCCCTGCGCGATGCTTCCCTGCACCGCCGGCACATCGCGATCATGTTTGATCGCGGTGTGCCGGGGGTTAATGTGCCGGGGGCGGTCCGTGACCGCTCCTGGCACATAGTGCCGGATGTCAGCTGCGATATGTAGCTGACACCCGGCCGCGCTCCCCCCGTGAGCGCGGCCGATCGCGTATGACGTACTATTCCGTCCTTGGGAAGTAGGGCCCACCCCACATGGACGGAATAGTACGTCTAATGACAGAAAGGGGTTAATGTTAAAAAAAAAAACTTTTTTGAATTTACCAAATGGCTGCAATGAAACAAAGCGTGAGAAATTTAAAGGGGTCTGAATATTTTCCGTACCCACTGTAGAATGCTGTATATCAGCCCTGAAAGGTGGTGGTCGTATCTCTTATCGGCCATACCTGGTGACGGGTTCCCTTTAAGCATTTTTTTTTAGTTACACCATCCTCAGCTAAAGTATTTTTTGTTTAAAGAGAAGCTATCAGAAAATTACATTTTTTAACCCCTTCTCAACATTTGACATACCAGTACATCCTATTTTGAAGTGCGTTCCCACAAATTGATGTACCGGTACGTCCTGACGATTATGAGGGTACTGGAGCTGCGCTTGAACGATCGCCACTGGGAGATTGGCTTAAGTACACAATCATCACTAGGAGCTTGGCTTAAGTGGCAGCGAAGCTCTAGCAGTCACAGCCAGGGCAAGTGCCCACACCACTCCCGGCTGTTTAACCCCTATGACAGGGTCACTAGTGCCGTATGAGGGGAGATACGTGTTGCAAAGTTTGCTTTCCTGCATGATGTGAAAGCCATGTGTTCTCTCAAGCATGATATGCGCTGAGAGCAATCCAGTTGCTATATTGGCATGGCTTTTATGATGGGTAGGTCAGAGATGGGCGGGACACCTACCCACCATATCTCCACCTCCAGGGTGGGGCTGGAGGGGTTAAATGTCCAACTATTTTTTTTTCTGTGTGTGTGTGGAGGAAAGGAAGCCTCCTGACTGCTAGCTCCTGCGAGAACTGTTATTTTAAAGCAAGGGTGTGACCAATAAATAAAAAATAACTCCTGCGAGAGCTGTCATAGGTGTTGTCCCAGAGGAACTGGGTAGGACTGTATATAAACTTATTATTTTCATTTGAGCCGGACAGGCTGTTTTTCTGTTACCAGTTTGGGTTTTTGGTTCATGATGCAATAAACCACCGAGACTTTAACCACACGCGTGCCTGTGTCTACCTTGAGGATCAGCTAAGTGATTCGACCTTCCACACCCATTAAATGCTGCGATCAATAGCGACTGCAGCATTTAGAAGGGTAAGGAAGGGAGGGTTCTCTCCCTCGCACCCGATTGGCACACTTATGACAGACGCTGGCTGTCGATGGTAGTCATGGCAACCATAGATCATATAATGATCTTCAGGTCTGCCAGCTAGTTAAGTCTCATAGAAGGACTATGAAAAAAGTAAAAGATATTGTAAAAATAAATCACAAAACAAAAAAATGTAATATTATACCAATAGGTTTATGTAAAAACATTATGTACACATTTGGTATCGCTGCATCTAGAACATGACCAATAAAACGGTCACACTATCTAAGGGTACCGTCACACATTGAAATTTTCATCGCTGCGACGGCACGATTCGTGACGTCGCAGCGTCGTATAATCATTGCTCCAGCGTCGTAGACTGCGGTCACACGTTGCAATCACGGCGCTGGAGCGATGCCGAAGTCCCCGGGTAACCAGGGTAAACATCGGGTAACTAAGCGCAGGGCCGCGCTTAGTAACCCGATGTTTACCCTGGTTACCAGCGTAAACGTAAAAAAACAAACAGTACATACTCACCCGTCGGTGTCCTTCAGGTCCCTTGCCGTCTGCTTCCTGCTCTGAGTGCAGCCGTACAGTGAGAGCAGAGCGCAGCACCGCTGTGATCTGCTCTCACTTTCCGGCCGGCACTCAGAGCAGGAAGCAGACGGCAAGGGACCTGAAGGACACCGACGGGTGAGTATGTACGGTTTGTTTTTTTACGTTTACGCTTGTAACCAGGGTAAACATCGGGTTACTAAGCGCGGCCCTGCGCTTAGTTACCCGATGTTTACCCTGGTTACAAGCGAAGACATCGCTGGATCGCTGTCACACACAACGATCCAGCGATGTCAGCGGGTGATCAAGCGACGAAAGAAAGTTCCATACGATCTGCTACGACGTACGATTCTCAGCAGGGTGTCTGATCGCAGTAGCGTGTCAGACACAGCGATATCGTAACGATATCGCTAGAACGTCACAAATCGTAACGTCGTAGCGATGGAAATTTCAATGTGTGACGGTACCCTAACTCCTTCAGTGAACACCGTAAAAAAACAAATAAACATAGCTTTTTAATCATACCAGCAAACAAAAAGTAGAATAAAACGTGATCAAAAATTCAAACGTAATTAAAATGCTATAGCTTAAAACGTCATCTCGTCCCGCCCTACAGCTCACTCAGCGGAGAATTAAAAAAGCTATAGGTCTTGGAATACAGTGATGCAAAAACAATTAAAAAAATTATGTAAATGTGGTAACGCTGTAATCATACTTACCAGAAGAATAAAGTGGTCTAATTACTTTTACCACACAGTGAATAGTATAAAAAAAAACAATTCCCGAATTGCTGATTTTTGTTCATTCTGCCACCCGAAAAATGGGAACAGAAAAATAAAGAAAAAGTCAACTCATCCCACAAAAACACAAGCCCTCGCATGACTGTCTCAAAATATGTTAATACAAAAACTTTTTTTGTAATAAAAAAAATAAAAGCAATTTTTAGTATCAAATGTGAATCATTCTGGATTCACACATTACAAACCCTTACTCCATTGGGTGTAAATAGGGTATATGAAGTTCAATATTAACCAATTGGGTCATAGACAATCATAATCAGGCGTATTGATCTCTGTTCCACTGTATGTATGAGCATGTGACATTTATTTATTTTTATTACAAGGCATTTGGACATTTGTGATGTTTGATTCATGTGTATGAAATGTCCCTTTGATGATTTTCTTTTTTTCCCTCCATAGATTCCACATTAGACACCTGAACAGGTACATTATTCATCACATCCTCCTGTTTTTTTTTTTTTTTCCTTTTTGTCTTTCCCATTCCTTTTTTCTCATCCCACTTCCCCCCCCTTTTCCCACTTTTCTCATATTCCTTTATTTCACCCCTCTTTTCCTTTTACAACCCGCTCATTCTTGTTCTACTCATCATTCCGGTCTTTTTTAAAGGGAACCTGTCACCTGAATTTGGCGGGACCGGTTTTGGGTCATATGGGCGGGGTTTTCGGGTGTTTGATTCACCCTTTCCTTACCCGCTGGCTGCATGCTGGCCGCAATATTGGATTGAAGTTCATTCTCTGTCCTCCGAGTACACGCCAGTGCAAGGCAATATTGCCTTGCGCAGGCGTGTACTCCGGAGGACAGAGAATGAACTTCAATCCAATATTGCAGCCAGCGGGTAAGGAAAGGGTGAATCAAACACCCGAAAACCCCGCCCATATGACCCAAAACCAGTCCCGCCAAATTCAGGTGACAGGTTCCCTTTAAGCATGTGCATTATTACATTAAGTCATTTTACGCTGCTCCGCCACTGCCATCTCAATCTCCGCCTCTCTGTCTGCTTTCTATTACATTTGGCATGATAGATCCTATGCTTCATGGCTTCAGCGTCTTGCGCATGCGCACCTGCTCTTCTGTTCGCATTGCAAATACTCATACAAAGGCATTTGGGCATTCCCGGCAGTCTTCCACCCACGCATGAGCAGCTGGCATCGGAGTCTCCGGCAAGCAAGATATCGGAATGCTCCACAGTACTTCCTTCAGGGCCATATAAATAACAGACCGGAGCGGTCCGACTCTTACGCATGATCTGATATCGCTTTCTATCCTCTGGTGACCTTATGCCCTTCAGGTAATTTAATTTATCTAACATGTGCCTTGGTGTCTTTGTCTGATCTTATCTCGCTCCTGATATGCTATATTTCGCTCTCACATAGATTCAGTATCATACTATATTTTCTTGTAAACTTGCTTGTTTAAAACATCGCCTGATGTATTTAAAATTTCCTTACAACCAGCATGGATTTGTGTACAGACTCCATCAAAAGGAGTTTGTGTTTCATTAAGTTCTTGCATTTATGGATTTATTTGTTCACTTAATTATCATGACCCATTTTCGAGTTTCAAATAACTCTGTATACTAACACCTTGTATATATTTTTCACAGATATTTGCTTGAAACAAGCCGAAACGTTGCTGAACTATATCTGTATCCACAAGGGTCATTACATCTGTTTTTGTCTCTTATTCTTTTATGAATAGTAAAATTTCAGTTTGAGTGCCAAAGTTTTTTGCTATGTTTTCTCTATATATATACAGTATATACACACAGATTTATCCTGCGTGGAGAGCTTACACCGGGGTTTCCTTGTAAATCTCTGAAATACGTGTTTCAGAGAGAACCCTAGGCGGAGGATTCCTTATGAGGAAGATCGAGTCACTTTGTACTCAGTCTGGTCAATGATCTGGCAGGGTCCATCTTTTCAGGCGTGCAAAGAAGCGCAGTCAGCCACAGTTTTGTGTACATCTTAAAAGAAGAACATCGCTAAACATAGGCCAGACGGAGTCCAGAGTAACTACTTCCTAATTATAGTGAATCAATTCTTTGAGGGTTTCATCTGAATCGCATCATTCGGAGAGATTTAGATGGAAAGCCCTATATAAGTGCTCAGCGTAGAGCACAGGATAAACGTGAAGCAAAGTGGTCTGTAAAATGTTCCCAATAAAAGCTTCAACTCAATCCACACAAAAAAAACCCACAAGTAACAAGTTCCCACTCAGGGCAGTCACCGGCCAACGGAAGTATAGGGGGCTTCCACGTTACTGGTAGAACAAAAGTTCTGTAAAAGCGAAATGGCTCCTTGTCCCCACAAAAAAATAAAGAAATACACCAAAATCTGCATACCCAAATGTCCCTCTCCCTCCCATCTGAGTCCCACAGTTTATGAGTGCCCCAAATAGTAGTTTTACCACATATTATGGGGCATCATTGTACTCAGGACAAATTGCACAAATTGGGTGATCCAATAACTAAGGCTTCTCTTGTGAAAATGAAATATTTGGAGATTTAGCAACATTTTTGTCAGAATGTTATAAACAAAAAAATTTTTTAAGTAGCTGTGGGCTCAAGGTGCTCACCACACCTCCTTTAGATACGTTTCTTCAGGGGAGTAGTTTCCAAAATTGGATCACTTATGGGGGTTTTCACTGTTTCGGCATATCAGGGACTTTGCAAACTCGACATGGCATCCACTATGTACTCCAATCAATTCTGCACTCCAAAAGTCAAATGAAGATTCCGAGCCCTGTCATACGCTCAAACAGTAGTTTTCCACCAAATATGGGGGCTATCGGTGAACACAGGAGAAATGGCACAACAAATTTGAGTCCATTTTCTCATGTTCACCTTGTGAAAATGAAAAATTTGGGACTAAAGCAACATTTTTGAGGAAAAAACATTTTTTTCACTTCCACATTGCTTTAATTCCTGTGAGTCACCTAAAAGGTTAATAAACTTATTGAATGTGGTTTTGAGCACTTTGAGGGGTGAAGTTTTTAAAATGGTGTCACTTTTTGATATTTTATGTCACATAGACCCCTCAAAGTCACTTCAAACATAATGTAGTCCCTACAAAAAAACAAAAAGTGGTTTTTGTAAATTTTATTGGACAAATGAAAAATGTTACTTTTTTAAATGATTCTGATGTAAAGTATGCATGTGGTAAATATTTATTAATGATTTTGTATGGCATAACTATCTGGTTTAAGTGCATAAAAATTAAAATTTTGAAAATTGCAAGTTTCAAAATATTAAATTTACAATATTTTTATTAAAAACATGTTAACTATATCGACCTAAATTTACCACTAACACGTCCAATGTGTCAAGGGAAACAATCTCCTAGTCACTGGGATATGTTGAAGCGTTCTAGAGTTATTACCTCACAAAGTGACACTGGTCAGAATTGAAAAATATGGCCTGGTCAGGAAAGTGAAAACAGACTACCGTATATACTCGAGTATAAGCTGAGATTTTCAGCCCAAAAAATGGGCTGAAAGTGCCCCTCTCGGCTTATACTCGAGTCATAGAAGGCGGGGGGCCGGCAGGTGAGCGACGACTGTCACATACTCACCTGCTCCTGGCTCTCCTGACGCGGTCCCTGCGTGTCCCATGGTCTCCGGCGCCTTCTTCCTCTGTTCAGTGGTCACGTGGTACCGTTCATTAAAGTAATGAATATGGACTCCACTCCCATAGCGGTGGAGCCGCATATTCATTACTATAATGAGCGGTACCAGTGACCGCTGAACAGAGGAAGAAGCTGCCGGCGCTGGAGACCATCTGTCCGGGAGAAGTTGCCAGGGACCGCGCCGGGAGCAGGTGAGTATGTCATATTAACCTTTCCACATTCCACCGCCGCCTCGTCTTCCGCGTCCTCTGCAGTGACTGTTCAGGGCAGAGGGCGTGATGACGTATTAAGTGTGCGCGCCGCCCTCTGCCTGAACAGTCAGTGCGGAGAGACGGGATGCTGAGGAGCAGCGACGAGAGGTGAGTATGTCATTTTTTTTAATTATTATTGCAGCAGCATTATATGTAGCACATTGTTATATGGAGCGTCTATGGGGCCATAATGAACTGTATGGAGCATTATAAGGGGCATATTTGTATATGGAGCATCTTATAGGGCCATAATGAACTGCATGGAGCATTATATGTGGCATATTTGTATATGGAGCATCTATGGGGCCATAATGAACTGTATGGAGCATTATATGTGGCACATTTCTATATATGGAGCATCTTATGGGGCCATCATTAACTGTATTGAGCATTATATGGGGCTCCTGATTCAATATGGATATTCAAAAACACTTAACCTACGGATGTCTCAATTTTATGTTTATTGGTAACTTTTTATTTTTGAAATTTACCAGTAGCTGCTGCATTTCCCACCCTAGGCTTATACTCGAGTCATTAAGTTTTCCCAGTTTTTTGTGGCAAAATTAAAGGGGTCGGCTTATACTTGAGTATATACGGTAAATTAATTTTCTTTGTGTTACACATTTTTTTTAAAAAAACTCTTGCAAGTTTTTCTCCATATCATGATTGTTATAAAAAAAAAATATATAATAATAATTCACTGGACACTTCTTTTTAGGATTACAATAAGAGTAACAAAACCGCACACAGTAAATACAACAGGATCACACTTGGCAATGTCACCTTTGTAAGGCTATGTGCCCACATAAACAGTATGCAGAATTTTCCAATAGTTCAAATACAATTCAATAGCGGCAAAACCGCCGATTTTCCTCAAAATTAATGAACATGTTGCGTTTTTTTCTGCAATGATTTTCCGCTCAGGAAAAAAACGCCGGATGGGCACAAAAATTGCGGAATGCATTAAAATAATGGGATGCTTTATGCAAGCGTTTTTTAAGCATTTCCACAGAGGGAAACCGCCGCAAAAAATGCTCAAAAAACCGCAACAAATCCAGAACGTGGGCACATAGCCTAAGGCTCATTAGATTTCGCAATAGAAAAAAATAGGACCAGAGTTTGCTCATTGTGGATATTTTTGAGTCCCAAAAAACCCCAGTATTTACTATGTTAATTGCAAGATTTCTATTTTTATTACAGATTGAGAGATAACAAAAATATAGCCAAAAATTAAAAGTTAACTGAACACAAAAACCTGATTTAACCCCTTTCTGACCTCGGACGGGAAAGTATGTCTGAGGTCAGAACCCCCGCTTTGATGTGGACTCCGGCGGTCAGCCCGCATCAAAGCCGGGACATGTCAGGTCTTTTGTACGGCTGTCATGAGCCCGCAATAGTGGCGGGTGAAATCGCGATCCAACCGCCGCTGTTAACTAGTTAAATGCCGCTGTCAAAAGGCTGACATATTTTATAATGGTAAATGACAATGTTTTACATTTCATTAAAAAAATAGGAAACTGGACAAATTTCTAAAAACTATCAATTTTCAAACTTTGTACAATTATCCCTATAATCCAGTCATATCACACAAAATAGTTAATAAATTCAATTTCCTTCATGTCTGCTTTACATCTGCAACATTTGTACAATGTCCTTTTATTTTGTTTGGATGTTAGAAGCTTTAAAATTGTAGCATTAATTGTGCTTTTTTTTCAAGGAAATTTACAAAACTTATGTTATTTTAGGGACCTATTCAGTTTTCAAGTAACTTTTGGGAGTTCTATAACCTGGAAACCTCTCACAAAAGTGACACCATTTTAAAAACAGCGCCCCTCAATATATTCAAAACTGCTGTCAGATACAGGTGCTTCTCACAAAATTAGATCATCAACAAGTTAGTTTCAGCTCTTAAATACAAAAAGTGAAACTCATTATATAGTCATTACAGAGTGATCTATTTCAAGTGTTTTTTCTGTTAATGTTGATGATTATGGCTTACAGCCAATGAAAACCCAAAAGTTATTTTCTCAGTAAATTAGATTAACAAAAAACACCTGCAAAGGCTTCCTAAGCATTTAAAAAGGTCCTTTAGTCTGTTTCAGTAGGTTCCACAATCATGGGGAAGACTGCTGACTTGACAGATGTCCAAAAGGCAGTCATTGACACACTCCACAAGGAGGGTAAGCCACAAAAGGTCATTGCTAAAGAAGCTGGCTGTGCACAGAGTGCTGTATCCAAGCATATTAATGGAAAGTTGAGTGGAAGAAAAGAAAGTTGAGTGTGGTAGAAAAAGGTGCACAAGCAACCGGTATAACCACAGCCTTGAATGGATTGTTAAGAAAAGGCCATTCAAAAATTTGGGGGGGATTCACAAGGAGTGGACTGCTGCTGGAGTCATTGCTTCAAGAGCCACCACACACACAAAAATATCCAGGACATGGGCTACAAGTGTCGCATTCCTTGTGTCAAGCCACTCATGACCTATAGACAACGCCAGAAGAGTCTTGCCTGGGCCAAGGAGAAAAAGAACTGGACTGTTCCTCAGTGGTCCAAGGTGTTGTTTTCAGATGAAAGTAAATTTTGCATTTCATTTGGAAGTCAAGGTCCCAGAGTCTGGAGGAAGAGTTGAGAGGCACACAATCTAAGCTGACTTGAGGTCTAGTTTGAAGTTTTCACAATCAGTGATGGCTTGCGGAGCCATGTCATCTGCTGGTGTAGGTCCACTGTGTTTTATCAAGACCAAAGTCAGCACACAGACATCTACAGGAAATTTTAGAGCTTCATGCTTTCCTCTACCGACAAGCTTTTTGTAGATGGAAATTTCAGTCTCCAGGAGGACTTGCCACCTGTCCGCACTGCCAAAAGTACTAATACCTGGTTTAAAAACAACAGTATCACTGTGCTTGATTGGCCAGCAAACTCGCCTGATTTTAGCCCCACAGAGACTCTATTGGGTATTGTCAAGAGAGGAAGATGAGACACCAGACCCAACAATGCAGACAAGCTGAAATCTGCTATCAAAGCAACCTGGGCTTCCATAACACCTCAGCAGTGCCACAGGCTGATCTCCTCCATGCCATGCCACATTGATTAAGTCACTGATGTAAAAGGAGCCCAGACCAAGTATTGAGTGCATTTATTGAACATACATTTCAGTAGGCCAACATTTTGGATTTTAAAAGCTGGTTATAAAGTATTCTAATTTACTGAGATGACTTTTGGGTTTTCATTGGTTCTAAGCCATAAAAATAAATCCTTAAAATAGATCGCTCTGTAATGACTCTATATATGAGTTTCACTTTTTGTATTGAAGAATTGAAATAAATTAACTTTTTGATGATATTTTAATTTTGTGAGAAGCACCTGCAGTTTAACACTAGATGTCCCAGAAATTTCGAGCTCCCCCCTGAAGTCCTGAAAGAGGGTCAAATGACTTCTGCTGACTTCTGCTTTTCTGGAATTAATGCAATGTGGCGTATCAGGAACAAAAAATATTTTTATCATCTAAATGTTGCTAATTTCTTAACAGGCCACTATAGACGGCGGACCCTTAGGCCGTTATTTGGTTGTAAATTGCCACAGCACCCATCAGGACCCCATAATAATCACGTGCCGATGGGGGTTAAAGAGGGAGCCCACACACTCTTTGGCATCTAGATGGCAAACAGTCACTTTTGACAGCAGCATATAAGGGGTTAAAAGGCCAGGGTTAGTGCCAACACAGATTGTGACTAACGCACCAGGGTGTCAGCTATAGTCTACAGCTGACAGGTGCTGCATTTACACCCATTGGGGACGCTATTCACATTCATCGCAGATCAGTTTTAGGTTTTATTGGTGGTCACTAGTGATGAAGGAACGCCCTCGAATAAGATGTGATCTGAGCACGCTCATGTGCTAACTGCATGTCTCGCGTGTGTTCGAGAGCAACGAGACATGCAGGCACAGGGACACGGACACATTATTCGAGTACACTAAAGTAACTCAGCACACGAGCATGCTCAGATATATATATAGTATATATATATATATATATATATATATATATATATATATATATATATATATATATATATATATTTATATTATATTTGCAAAACCCAATCCAAGGGGTGTGGTGGGCACATGCTCACAGCAGCACGTTATTTCAGGAGCAGGGTCAATATAAGGCAAGGGCACTTAACACCTGTAAGTAGAGTTAACAGTGGTGATAAAGGTGATAAAAGGATAGGCATATTAATATACCACTTTCTTTAATCTTGTATCAGAGTGCAGTCATTTAATATAAGGTCATTAAAAGGGTTAATTGCGCTGATAATACAAATGCACCTTATAATTTACAAGGCATTGAGCTGAAATTTTTGCAGATTTTGTTCATGACCAGTTGCAAATGTGATGCAACTTTTTTTTTACACCACAAACCGCCAACCAGCCAATAACAGGTAAGACTAGTTAACCATTGGAGATGAGAAATTAATGGCGAGCTCTTGCATCCAGGTGATGCATTCATTCTATTAATGCAGTGTTACAATTCCACACAACTCTGCACTTGAGGGTCTACATAACAACTGTGTGCATGAGGTCTAATACTGCAGAAGCGCCAATCACCTATGGTCTCTTGCCTAAATGGCCGGACAACACCAAGTTTTCAGCCTCGGTGAATGGAAACATTCATTGTTGCCATTTATACAATAAATCTTGAAATTTGACAGGGATATAAGTACAAAAGTTAAATGATTTTTCAGTGTGCAAGAAAAGTTTTATTGACAAGACTAAACGACCCTTTTTAAAAGGAGCCTGGCAGTCTATGACAATTACATGTATCTAAAGGTGTCATGGTAAAAGGATTTATTAAGGTACCGTCACACTCAGCGACGCTGCAGCGATATAGACAACGAGCCGATCGCTGGAGCGTCGCTGTTTAGGTTGCTGTAGAGACGTCAAACACAGGAGCTCCAGAACGATGCAGGAGAGATCCTGTGACGTAACAGCGACTCACTTATCGTTCTCACAGGTTGTTAGCTCCATGTAAAACATTGCTGACATCGTTGCTTTTGCTGTCAAACATGACGATACACGCCGACCTGATGACCAAGTAAAGTTCTGGACTTCTAGCTCCGACCAGCGATATCACAGCGGGATCCAGATCGCTGCTGCGTGTCAAACATAACGAGATCGCTATCCAGGACGCTGCAACGTCACGGATCGTTGTCGTTCTCGTTGTAAAGTTGCTGAGTGTGAAGGTACCTTTAGTCCACAGTTCCAACTGTGATTCCTAAAGGCAAAATTTCTAGATTGTAGTCTTTACAATAAAACCTTAAAGGGATTTTCCACAACACATGCTGATGACCTATCCAATGGATAAGTCATCAATATGAACTCAGGAGAGGAGGGCGGAGATCGATAGAAAATAATGACCACATCAAGGTTGAACTTAGCACCCAAGCTTGGTTTGAACAATTATTTTGCGCCAAACGCTTCAGTTAAAGAAATTAAGCAGCACTGCCAATGCTTCCCAAGTGCCTATCTGGTCTTGGTTTTATGCCCCTTATAATCCAGTGACATGAGAGGTATGCAGTGTTCTGTTTGTCCACATGAGCTACAATTGATAGTGCGGATTAGCACCTTAAGGGTGCAGTTTGTAACGAAAGCACCGACCATTAGTATCACTAAGTAACTTTATAATCTGCTTTCCACACTGATTAAACTGAATTGGGTAAATAGAAAATAGTTAAAAAAAAACACATTTAAATGCAAAGTATTTGGTTTAGCACCGCTTAATGTATTCATATAATTATGTATATTAGAGTTGGTGCAAATTGATCAATCGGCCACTGTACGGGAGCCCCAAGAAACACCCTACCTGCCATCATCTGCGGCTCAACTTCTGATTAGTAAGCCTGGTGCAACATCACATGGGCACCAAGCAACATTGATGACTTGACGCCAGGCTCGCTAATCAGAAGATGAGCCGTAGATGTCAATACACATTTTTCGGTTCTCAAGTCTCCCGTCTAGTGGCCACAGATTTCGGGTATATGGTCAATGGAGCGTATCCTGCAAATCGAGTCACACCAACTCTAGTGCACGCTAATAAGGAGAATGTGTATGTAAACAATTCAATGAAGCACCATTTTATACCATATTTTTTTCTTTTTAACAGTTTAGAAACATCATTGAGACTCTATTAAGACATCATGTATTGAATAAGATGTAATTTGGCCTTATAGTGAGACTCTAGAGAATATATAAAATGAATAACTCACTCATCTAACTCCTCTAAACAAAAAATACAACAAATTTACATTCCTGCTTGCTGGAGAATTTAGGTTGATTTGCATACAGTTAGGTGATTACTTGCTTACATGAGCTGTCCAGGAATACATTTATTTTTATATTCAAAAGGCTTGCACATGTTTAAAATAATAAACACCATGATACCCACTTGCAATGGACCCACTTCAGGAACATTGCACGGTCTGTCTGTACTGGTACCCATGGCAATATCATGACTACAGCGCGCATCACTGCGGCAGCCAACCACTGAGTTCAGCGGTCAGACCAGGACAGCAGCGGCAGGAAATCCGGAAAGGGCGAGTATCAGGGTGTCAATTCTTAACTGTGCACCATCCTTTAGGATAAAAATGTATTCCTGGGGACCAACTTTAGGTAGAAGAAACCTCCTATTGCTCCACAAAGGAGGTCAGAAAACCCAAGCTCTTTGCCCTATTTAATGCTTATTTTATGTATTTTACTTGCTTAGGCTACGTTCACATTTGCGTTGTGTGCCGCTGCGTCGGCGCCGCAACGCACAACGCAAACAAAAACGCAGCAAAACACATGCACAACGCTGCGTTTTGCGCCGCATGCGTCCTTTTTTTCATTGATTTTGGACGCAGCAAAAATGCAACTTGCTGCGTCCTCTGCGCCCGGATGCGTGCGCCGCAGTGACGCATGCGGCGCAAAACGCAAGTGCGACGCATGTCCATGTGCCCCCATGTTAAATATAGGGGCGCATGACGCATGCGGCGACGCTGCGGCGCCCGACGCTGCGGCGCAGACCGCAAATGTGAACGTAGACTTATACAACACCATTAAAGAGGTTATCCTGGACTTTTTTTTTTTCAACAGAGCAGCCCTTCCTCAACCAGGCTGCTCTGTCAACAGGAAGTGACTGCCGATGTCATGTTGATTGACAGCCAGCCAGGGTGACGTTGGTAGTCATGTCAACCAATACAGCAGTTCACATTAAAATAGGTTCCCAGCAAAGAGAATCGCCTTAGCTAAGCTGGCGGGTACACATGAATTAGCCAATTTATGTATTCTCAAATATTCCTATTTTCTAAAGCAGTAATGCATTTCAGATTTCATATATTTCATGTTTACATGCTATAGTGCTACAGAGTTCTACTTTGTTAGTTATATTAGGATGGTTACTCTTAGCATTCACCAGTGAACACCCATTTTCTGATTTGAAAGGGACGGTCTGTCTTTTGTTATTAGTCGACAGAGCAGAGCGGAAGACAAGCAGCTGCTCTATTGACAAAATGAACGGAAGATGCTGAATGGCTGACAGGTGCAGTCAGTGACTACTCTGAGCCGGCAGAGATTGGCACCGGGTACAACAGGTAGGTTGTTAGGCAGCAATTACCTGTCTGTTAGTTTGACCAATTAATGACGTGCAGTCCTGAGTAGGTCACCTCCCCCTCTTTGGAGCAGGTTCCGGCGATGAGCCCACACCTTTTCCGGCACATGACAGCTAATCTAATCTGTCAAACTCTGAAAGCAGCATTTAACTAGCGCAAATTGGATGCGCGTCTTAGCTCTGCCCATCAGCGCCCATGTCTGAAGGAGACCCCTGTGGTTGTCATTGCTGAACTGCTATGAGCATTGTAGCTACACATAGCATTGCTAAGGTGTCAATAAAAACGTCAGCTCAGCACGCAATAAAAAGTCTGCACCCAGCCCCAGATGCTACAGGTCTCGGAAAATGGGGCCTTTTTTTGACAAACTGGGATTTTTTTTCACCACAAATAAAGAATTTATAAAAAAAAAAAATTAAAAAAAAAAAAAATAAAGAACCTATACATGTTTGGTATCTACGAACACGAAATGATCTGGAAAATGGTAATGGCAGGTAAATTTTGGCATTTAGTGAACATGGTAAAAAAAATAAATAAAAAATAAATAATTGTGGAATTGAACTTTTTTTTGCAATTTCACTGCAATTAGATTTTTATTCCCGTTTTCCAGTACACGATTTGGTAAAAGCAATAGTGTCGTTCAAAAGAACTCGTCCCGCAAAAAAGACCTCAAGGCCATATTGATAAAAAAATAAAGTTATGTCTATGGGAAGGGAGCAAAAAATGGAAACGCAAAAATGGAAATACACCTGGTCCTTAACCCCTTACTGACATCGGGCGTAATAGCACGCCAATGTTGGTATCCCTCCCTTTTTGATCAGCTGATATGTGCCCACAATAGCTGCGGGTGGAATTGCGATCCACCCACGGCTATTAACTAATTAAATGCCGCTGTCAAACTGACAGTAGCATTTAAATGGTGCTTCCTGCAATTGCACCAGAAATATGCACACTGGTGACCTGCGTCTCGTGATTGTGGGTCACCGGTGTGTCGGCATGACAACCCGAGTGCTCCTGGAGACCTCTATGGTTGTCAGTACTGTATTGCTGTGAGCGCCACCCAGTAGTCGGCGCTCACAGCAAGTCAGAAATTCTACTACATAGAGGTGATTTGACCATCGCCTCTATGTAGCAGAGCTGATCGGGCCATGGCAGCTGCTAGTCTCCTATGCCAAAAGTAAAAAAAAAAAAAAAAAAAAAAAAAAGGGATTAACCTGGTTGCTAAACAGCCTAGCGAGAAAAAAAAAGTTAAAACGCCAAAATTACGTTTTTTTTGGTCGCCGCGACATTGCACTAAACAGCAATAACGAGCGATCAAAAGAACGTATCTGCACCAAAATGGTATAATTGAAAACGTCAGCTCGGCTCGCAAAAAATAAGCCTTCACCCAACCCAAGATCATGAAAAATGGAGATGCTACGGGTATCGGAAAAGAGGGATTTCTTGGTACTCACCGTAAAATCTCTTTCTTGGAGCCTTCATTGGGGGACACATAACCGTGGGTGTATGCTGCTGCTGCTAGGAGGTTGACACTATACAAAAAAGGAAAAAGAGTAGCTCCTCCCCGGCAGTATACACCCACCAACATGCACAAAGTACCTCAGTTGGTGTAAAAAGCAGTAGGAGAAGCGATCAGAACTCAGAAAATAAAAGTACCAACTCAACCAGGGCGCTTAGACCCAAACACAGTACCAGAAAACAAGTAGGGAGGGAGCTGTGTCCCACAATGAAGGCTCCAAGAAAGATTTTAGGTTAAGTACCAAAAAATCCCTCTTTCTTTCTCGCTTCATTGGGGGACACAGATAACCGTGGGACATCCAAAAGCAGTGCCAGAAAAGGGTGGGTAGAAAAAGGACTAAGAGAAAGGGTTCAGGTCAGACGGTGCGCAACCGCCGCCTGCAGTACCTTCCTACCAAAACCTGCATCAGATGAGGCCTGGGTATGAACCCTATAGAACTTCATAAAAGTGTGCAAGGACGACCAGGTTGCGGCCTTGCAGACCTGTAAGGCGGAAGCCTGGTGGCGAAAAGCCCAAGAAGCTCTGACAGCTCTGGTGAAGTGGGCACGCACCCCTGGAGGGGGCCGTTTCTCATGAATGCGGTAGGCTTCCTTTATTGCTGAACGAATCCAACGAGAGATCGTGGACTTGGACGCCTGAAGACCTTCCGACGACCCTCAGAGATAACAAACAGAGAATCGGATTGGCGAAAGGAGGCAGTTCTAAAAAGATAGACCCGAATGGCCCTGACCACGTCCAGTTTGTGAAGAGACTTCTCCAGGTAATGAACCGGGGAAGGACATAATGAGGGAAGAACGATATCCTCATTGATGTGGAAGGCGGACACCACCTTGGGGAGGAAGGAAGGGACAGGTCGGAGAACTACCTTGTCCTGATGTAGAATCAGAAATGGAGAACGGCAGGATAAAGCTGCCAACTCGGAGACCCTCCTTATTAATGTAACAGCAATCAGAAAAACCACCTTCCAGGAAAGAAGGGAAAAGGAAATGTCCTGAAGAGGTTCGAAGGGCGCACCCTGGAGAGCACCCAGAACCAGGTTGAGATCTCAAGGTTCCAACGGGGCCTGGAAAGGAGGGGCAAGATGCGCGACTCCTTGGAGAAAGGTCCGTACCTGAGGGATGGAAGACAGGTCCTTCTGAAAAAGAATGGACAGAGTAGAGACCTGACCCTTCAGGGTACTAAGGGATAGTCCCGAGTCGAGACCTGCCTGAAGGAATCCAAGAAAATCCGGAAGGGAAAAAGACATCGGAAAAACCTGGTTTGATTCGCACCATCGGAAGAAAGCCTTCCAGTACCTGTGGTAAATGTGGGAGGAAGCTGGTTTTCTAGCTCTGATCATGGTCTGAGTGACATGGTATGAAAAACCGGACTCCCTTAAGACCGCGGCCTCAATGGCCATGCCGAAACTCAGAGACTTAGAACTCTGGTGGAAGAGCGGACCTTGTGAGAGAAGGTCTGGGAGCCTCCAGGGGGCATCCGAGAGCATGTTCACGAGTTCCGCATACCAAGGGCGCCTTGGCCAGTCTGGCACTATCAGGATAACCGGAATGCCCTTTGCCTTTATCTTTTTTACGACGCTAGGGATCAAGGGAATTGGAGGGAACAGGTAAGGGAGCTGAAGCTGGGATCACGGAATTACCAGGGCGTCGTGGCCAATGACCAGAGGATCCCGGGATCTGGCTAAGAACTGAGCTACCTTGTGGTTAATCTGAGACGCCATGAGGCTGACGTCCAGAGTGCCCCAACGCTGGCATATCTGATCGAAGACCGAGGGATGGACCACTCGCCCGCTGCCAGGCCTTGGAGGTTTAAGAAATCGGCTGCCCAATTTTCGACCCCCGGAATGTGAACGGCTGATATGGCCGGAACATGACGTTCCGCCCAACACAGAATCTTTGCCGTTTCTGCCATCACCTGACTGCTGCGAGTCCCACCTTGGTGGTTCAAGTACGCCACAGCCGTGGCGTTGTCCAACTGAATGCGGACAGGTCCGCCTGTCGGGAGAGACTGCCAGTGTAATAGGGCAAAGAAGAACGCCCTGATTTCCAGAAGGTTGATGGGAAGAAGAGCCTCCTGGGCCGTTCAGCGACCCTGCATTGTGGGTTGTCGAAAGACTGCTCCCCATCTGAGCAGACTGGCAACGGTGGTGATGATCTGCTACCGAAAGGGGAGGAAGGACCTCCCTACCAGGACTGATTACAGAGTCCACAAGGTCAGGGACTGCCGTACTGAGAGGCAGACGAAGTGGATGGTCGAGGGAAGTCGTGGACTTGTTCCAAGTGGACAGAAGGAACAGCTGGAGGGGGCAAGTCTGGAACTGGGCGAAAGGCACGGCTTCGATGGATGCAACCATCTTTCCCTGGACTTGATCTTGTAACCGGAGGTAACGATCTCCCTGACCCAGGCGTCGCTGACCACCGACAACCAGGCGTCCTTGAAAGACAAGCCTGCCTCCCACCCTGGAAAGACTTCCTGGTGTGGGCGACCCATCACTTAGAACGGAACCTGTTGGAGCGGGACCCAAAGGACCTTGAGGGCTGGCCCTTAGGCCTCCAGCTGGGGGATGGTTTGTAAGAGGGTTTCCTTCGGTCGCCTAAGGTAGAGGGACGCTCCTGTTGTGAAGAGGAATCCGAAGCCGCAAATGGGCGAAAAGGCTGAAAGGGCACTTTCTGTTGAAAAAACGCTTGGGTTTAGACTGAGGGAGAGAGGTGCTTTTGCCTCCGGTAGCGTCCAAAATTATCTGGTCTAGCCGAGCCCCAAAGAGCCTGGAGCCCTGGAAGGCTAAGTTGGTGAGGGACTTCTTGGAAGTAGTATCTGCACTCCATACCTTCAGCCAAAGGATGTGGAATATAGCCACGATGTTGCTACTTGCCATGGCCGAACAAGCTGCTGCATCCAAGGAGGCAGCCAAAACGTATTTGCCAGCGTGGCTAATCTGGTCTGCTAGTTCGGCTAGTTCGTCCGGAGAAGCCGAAGCTAAAATGCCCCGGCGAAGAATCTTGGCCCAGGCAGAGATGGCCTTTGCCACCCAGGTGGAGGCGAAACTGGGGCAGAGGGAAGCGCCAGTTGCCTCAAAGGCTGATTTGGCAAGTGTCTCGATCTGCCTGTCCATCGCGTCTTTAAGAGACGCACCATCCGGTAAGGACAGAACAGTCTTGGAAGAAAGACGAGAAACCAGCGGATCCACCTTCGGGGACTCTGCCCACCTGGCAAGGAGATCGGCACTAAAAGGGTATAGGACGTCTAGGTGTTTTCTGCCCGGAAAGCGCTTTTCGGGATGCTCCCAGTGCTTAGAAAGGGTAGACTCAAACTCCTTGTGGTTGGGAAAGGAGCGAGAGGGACGTTTTACCCGTTTAAAGGAAACGGAAGGATCCTGGGGAGGAACCTCATCCTGTTTAAGTTTGAGCGATTGAGAGATAGCCGAGATGAGACTATCAACCATTGCCTGCATACTGGAAGTCTAGTCTGAATCAGAGTCCGACCCGGACTGGGAATCTATATCCGACCCAAGGTCCTCCTCCGAAGAGGGGAATTGGGAAGAGGAGAGCAGCTTGGGTGCTGCGGAGGGACCCGGAGAGCTGTATGAGGAGCCAGAGTCCTCTTCCTAGAACGACTGGCTGGTCTGTCTCTTTGAGGGTCAGTATCAGGTCTGTGCGAATCGCCATGAGCTGTTCAGAGCACTGGTGGCTGCAGACAGTGGTGGAAGTCGTTCAAGCGCCTGGAACAGAGATTGGGATACCTTAGTCAGGTCAGAGACCGACTGGGACATAGCAACGGCCCACTCTGGGGGAGGGGGAGTGCACTCATCCCGGGAGTCAGAGGGCTCCTGTGGGGCAGACATGGTAGGAGGACTGCAGGACTGACAAGAGAGATGACGACTGGCCTGAGGACCACTTTTTCTTACAACATGCACAGGCGTAAAGGATTATAGTGGGCTTGGAAAGAGAAGCCCCTGCAGAGTTGGACATATGTAGAGCCTGTTGTGTTATCTGCCAGATGGGTCTGATGGATATACTGCGGAGAGGAGGCTAGCCGAAAAATCAGGGGCACAGAGAAAGCAGAGAACAAGAGCCTACCCGTCCAGGGATAGCAGCAACAGAAGGTAGCTGTGTCCCCCGAGCTGAAAAAATCCATCCAGACAGAGCGATGCAACAGGTGCTGCGCAGCTTCCAAGATGGATGAACGCAGGAGACAGCGTGTGAAGGAGTGGCCTAGCCGTGGAGCCAATGAGATAGGACGGATGGCAAGGGGGGCGTGTCCCTGTAAAGTACCGACCTCTGATTGGCCCAAGGAGACGCCGAGAAAGCGCGCACAAGGAGGGGGAGTGGCCAAATCAGCTGAAGCAAAAGTAAAAATGCCAGGGAGCGCGCCCTGACAGAATGAGGTAAAGCGCGATTAGAAAGGCCTGCACTGGGAGAATAGCGGTAAAAAGGGGTCTGAAATTTAAAAGTTAAGAGCGGCTTCTGCAGTTCCTCTGTACCTGATAGAAGTCCGGTCCCATAATCGATGAGGATCGTCCAGGGGCCCAAGGGTGGGAGTGTCGCTGGAAACTCGGATCCTTCTTCCCACACAGTCTCCAGACGGTGTAGAAGACGGCATCAACCCCCTAGGGAGGGGGGAGTTCACCACTGGCAACCACCGTCTTCCTCTCAGCCCTCTCTGAGGGGTGAGGAGGGAAATGGTGAGGACTGGCCACCAGAATCAGCCCTGGAGCACCTGTGATGGTGACCGAGGATATAGTCCTTCCGCCGGACCAGAGAGTTGCGATGTGGGTGACACCACACTGCTCGCTCAGCTGCCTATAATGGGAAGGCAGGGTGAAAATAACACCTTATTTCCCAGAAGCTGCATCTGAAAAACAAAAAGGAAAGTTAATAAAACAACAAACCTGTAGAAAAAAAGGGTTAGCTGCGAATCTGGGTAGATCCAGGTCCGCCTTCTACAGACACTAAGCACAAACTGAGGTACTTGGTGCCTTGTTGGTGGGTGTATACTGCCAGGGAGGAGCTACTCTTTTTCCTTTTTTGCATAGTGTCAGCCTCCTAGCAGCAGCAGCATACACCCACGGTTATCTGTGTCCCCCAACGAAGCGAGAAAGAAATAGCACTTTTTTGTTTTAAACAAAGTTTGGAATTTTTTTTCACCACTTAAGGTACCGTCACACTAGGCGATATCGCCAGCGATCCGTGACGTTGCAGCGACCTGGATAGCGATATCGCTGTATTTGACACGCAGCAGCGATCTGGATCCCGCTGTGAAATTGCTGGTCGCTGCTAGAAGGTCTTCACTTTATTTGGTCGCTAGGTCGCCGTGTATCGCCGTGTTTGACAGCAAAAGCAAGGATACCAGCGATATTTTACACTGGTAACCAGGGTAAACATCGGGTTACTAAGCGCAGGGCCGCGCTTAGTAACCCGATGTTTACCCTGGTTACCAGCGTAAAAGTAAAAAAAAACAAACAGCACATACTCACCAGCGCGTCCCCAGCCTCTGCTTCCTGACACTGACTGAGCGCATCGCTGTCGCTATCGCTGCAGCGTCGCTTAATGTGACGGTACCTTTAGGTAAAAAAGAACCTAGACATGTTTGTTGTCTATAAACTCGTAATGACCTGGAGAATTACAATGGCAGGTCAGTTTTAGCATTTAGTGAACCTAGTAAAAAAGCCAAACAAAAAGTTGCACTTTTTTTTTGCAATTTCACCGCACTTGGAATATTTTTCCCGTTTTCTAGTACACGATATGGTAAAACCAATGGTGTCGTTCAAAAGTACAACTCGTCTCGCAAAAAAATAAGCCCTCATATGGAAAAATAAAGTTATGGCTCTGGGAACAAGGGGAGCGAAAAACAAACTCAAAACCGAAAAAAGCTCCGTGGGTTAAGGTTTTTCTTTTTTTCAATGTCAAATAACCCCTTTTAATTCCATAGCAATTTAAAGACAACATTATACCTGTCCATAGTCACCATAGGAGAAAAAGAAGGGGGTTTTGGAAGATACAACTGTATTTTCTCCCAGACTAAGTATATTTCCCAGGCATTATTAAGCTTACATCCTTTGTACAAATAAAGCCAACATTGGATAGTTTTTTTTTATTAAATAAATGCACTCAAATACAAGACCTTCTTAAAATATATTAAAACAATATATTAAATTTATTTGCCCTGCTTTGTCTTCATCAATAAAAACGCTTATATAAAGTATTTATATATGTTATGAATTTTACATTATTAAATTTCATTTTAAGTGTTGCATGCAGGTGAAAAGTACGACTTTTTGTGGTCTTCGAATTTAGGTTCACTAATTTAGTGAATATGGTGGTATTTTGTTGTACTGTGTTCAGGTGCCTTTAGGAAACTTTCTTTTTTACAAAAAGATTTACATTTAAAGTAGTTTCAGTGTTTGATAAAAACTCGACTATATGACGTAGGTTTCCACACATTAATAACCTATACCTGTATAGGATATAGACTGACCTACAGAATCACCTGTGAGCAGATTCAGAATTGTAAAACGAATATAAGAGTGTGCGGAGTGGATTATGGCATGCAGCATAGGAATGAGAAAATAACACCAAGTTACATAACACAATATAAATCTTATTTTTTTCTTTTTTTTTTTACCAAAACTATAAAGAAAGGGACACACTTTTAATGTGACATTTTTTTTACATATTTAAAAACAAAATTGGATTAAATAAAATTTACAGTGAGTACAGCCCATTTGTGCAAATAAATACCCATGTTAATGTACTCTCACAAGCATAAAAAAAAAATTAAAAAAAAGGGAAAAAAAATATACAATGTTCAGGACAATCAATTCCAAAATAACATAAAAAGGCAAGTTTTCCACTCAGGGCCAAGAAAAAAAAAAGTTACCATCATTCTTTTACCATATGGCAGTTTTATACCCGCTACAGAGCATTTCAGCTCACGATCAAAAAATGGGTTATGAAAGTACCGCAGAGGAGGGAATCAAATGAGGACGAAAATATGATATTGTGGCATTGTGCATTTGATATATATATATATATTTTTTTTTTTTGCAAAAAAATTCTGAAATCGCACTCCATATGACAGTAATAAGGTGCTCTTTATTGGCCCATGTGGCGACGTTTTGGTCCTGGATGCAGACCTTTCTCAAGCCATCCAGGACCGAAACGTCGCCACTTGGGCCAATAAAGCGCACCTTATAATTGTCATATGGTTTCAGTGCTGTTTCAGAATTTTTTGACTCTACTTACAAGGTTTTGTATATGCCTATGAGACTCTGCACCCAGTTTCCTGCGGTATATGTATGTATGTATATATATATATATATATATATATATATATATATATATATATATATATATATATATATATATATATATATATATATATACACATACACACACACACACACATATACACATTTTAAGACTGCAAGGTATTGGGATGAGAGTGTGCATCTCAATGAGAATGTGCAAGAAACAAATTGAAAGGCATGGTGACTTGAAGAGAGTGAATGCTTAAAGACAAGTTAAAAAAAAAAGCGTGCAAATAAAACAATGAAAGGTGAAACAGGGAGAGCAGCAATGCAGCTACAGTTACATGTTTTGAGTGTTGGACAGTAAGCCAAGAAGTTGGCCGATAGAGGACAAACAAGAGATGTACAACTGTAAAGGGAACAGAAAGGTGCAAAGATAGTGGAGATAGAAAGAGAGAGGCTGTAATAAGTCCAGTGTGCTTCTTTTGGGGCGGAAAAGGAAAAGAGGAAGAACTGTGATGGAAAGAGAGGGAGGGGGAGAGAAATATTTTATTCCTCCAGGTCTTTGCTGCAGCCCTCCTTTCCCCTTCCTCACATCTTCCCCCACCCATCTTCACACGCTATTGCGAGCTGGCACGTTCCAGTATGCGCAAATCATAGTTCTTTTTGATACTGCGCAATTTGAAGCGGCTGAGAGGACTATTTTGCTGCACGGAGGCGTTTTGTGCTGCCATGGTGCTAGGGAAGACTGCCACGATGGTATAAAAGGCTGCCAGGTCATTGATGTGAACTTGGCGCCCATTCTCTGCAGGTCCATTGTGGTCACCATTAGGTCCTGGGGCATGACCCTGAGTGTCCCTTAGCCACTGTATTTTGGCCCCAGACATTGCCAGCTGTGTAAAAAGCTTGCCTGCTTCTGCTCGTGTGATGCCCTCTGGGAGGTCTGTGATTTCTAGGACTCTGCCAAGGACTAAAGGAGAGAAAACGGAAGAAATGTTAAGATATCAAAAAGGGACTCGGGATATCTACACAAGTTACAGAATTCAAAATGACTTCTACTTGCCTATGTCTGCTGTACCCAAGTCAGTAGATGCAGACTTCAGCGCCTGCCTTTTACCTCGGTTTCCATGTTTCATCCCTGTCTGTCCGTTCATAAGGATTTGGTGGAACAAGAAAGTAACCATGAGAGTCATACCAATTATCGGTGACCAAAATGTCTCTAAACATCACTAATCCAAACAGATGTATTTACAAATGTGAGAATGCAAAGAAAACCAAATACGGTGTTAATGAGGTTCCAAAATACGATCACCGCACCATTCAACGTCTATGGGACTGAAGACCTGACAGAGTGCACGATCAACTACTGCTCAATTTACATAGGGAACCTGGGACCCCAGCTCTCATGATCGTTGCCTGCTTAAAGAAGAACTCCTCCAATCAAAGCTTTTATCCTCAATATACTGCAGTCATATTATATAGCAATGTGTATACACACACACACACATTATATATTACAATACATGTGCACACATACATATATTATATACATGCACAAATGTATTGTAATAAATCTATATATACACTAGGGTGTTTCATTTATCCGAAGCTATGATTTTCATATGACTTTGCTTGAATCCTTGGTCTAAGTCATCTAAAAGATCCATGTAAAAAATTTTAGCGAAATCAATTAATATTTAGAGGTTGCACACTTTGATCACTTTTATCTGAAAGTACCGAAATTCATGAAAATGTATCATCGACATCACACTAATGTGTATGTTGTGCTTCTATTATGTTTTACGGGTAGTTTAACTGAAAAAGAGTACTAGAAAGGGAATTTGGTTACTTCAACAGGTGCCTGGTGGTGAATTTTTGGGAGCTCAACTCCCTTCCAAGGAACACGTGCTTTTAGTTTTTATTTACCATCACATGGAAATGAAAGAAACACTCGTGTGCTGCTAAATCCACAAGTATTAAACTAAAGGAAGTGTGGAAGAAAGCAAGTATCCCTGTCATGACAGAGGAGAATATCTGAACTCGTATACAGAAGTTATACAAGGAATATCAACATCTGGGTAAAGAGAAATCAAGAAACATTGACAAAGTAAATATGAAGCGGCAGATTTGGAAAGGTGATCTTGTTGAGCTATTTGATATTGCCAGGCAAAATGTGATCTCCATGAATAGCGTACTAGAAGACGATAAAGCATTCCTTATGTCACAAAGAGAGGATTATATGAGTTTATCAATGAGTGGTGTAGATAAGGTTCTTGCCTCACAAATTAAAAAGAAGAAAATACATGCAGAAAAAAAAAGGAGGCATACAAGGAGAAACATTATAAAGAAATCGCCAAAATGAACAGTGGAACACTCAGTCTCATCTCCATCATCATCAATTCATGAAGAGGATGAATTTTCTGCACCACCAGTGAAAAAATCTTGTGCAGGTCGTAGATTAAAACCTCTTGATCACACTCTCACGGCTACATGGGATCGAGAACAACTCTCCATTTGACAAGCAAGTACTTCATTTATTGCAACTGCAAAAAGCCTTGGTCACGATGTTTCATGCATTTCCATATCTCCATCTACCGTTTTCCGAGCTCGGACGATTAACAGAAGACAAATGGCTGAGAACGTGGAAAAGTCACAGTTTGAAAATCTTCCTCATTTAGTCTTACATTGGGATAGTAAATTGTTGCCCTCGGTTGCCTGTGGGAGTGTCAAAACTCTAGAAGATAGTTATTGTTCTTGTAACTGGAAAATATTTTGAGCATTTGCTTGGCGTACCTGTTGCCCAGAGAGGTACTGGTGTGCTAATAGCTGAAGTTGTTATTCAGGAGGTGGACCGATTCGCACTACGTGACCATATCATTGGTATATCTTTCGATACAACTGCATCTAATACAGGAATGATCCAAGGAGCATGTATCAGAATTGAAACTGAATTTGGGAGACCATTGTTGTGGTTGGCTTGCCGCCACCACACCCACGAATTAATCTTGAAAGGAGTGTTTGGTAACTGTTGTAACATCCCATCAAGTTGTCCTGACATCCAGATTTTCTGAAAGTTCCAAAATCAGTCGAATTCAGTTGATAAGAAGTCCTATTTCACGATGTTAGATGAAGAAAATCCCATTCAAGGTTTTCTATAAGAACAACGTGTGAAAATAGTGGACTACCTCAACAATGTCTTGCAAGATGGCAGTCATCCAAGAGAAGATTACAAAGAGCTATTAGAACTATCGTTTCTATATTTTGGAGGCTGGGATGAAAACTGTTTTGAATTTAGGGTTCCAGGGGCTCTGACTGAAGCAAGGTGGATGGCAAAGGCCATATATGTACTCAAAATTGTGCTATTCACTAAACAATTGCATATTTCTAATACCGAATTGAAAAGAATAGGAAAAGTAGCACTTTTTCTTGTCTAATATATGTCCGCTTTTGGCACGAGGCAGTTGTAAGTCGATGGGCTCCAAAGAATGATTTGGAGATGCTACAGCTTTTGCAATATTATCCAGATAAAGATGTCAGAGAAAGTGCCCTCACAGTGGCTAAGAGACACATTTGGTATCTGTCAGAAACTAACATAGGATTGGCATTTTTGGATGAACGTATAAGATATTTGAAAATTTAAGAATGAAACCTGCAAAGAAAAAGGAGCTGAAACAGTTGGAAGGTAAAAAACTAGTTTTTGAAGGAAAAGACCTCAGCGATTTTGCTACAAGTAAAACAAAGACATTCTTTGAATTGAATTTTGGGATCCACGACGTAGAAGAATATTGCAGTGATACACTAAGAAGCTCCATCAATGCTCTTAAGGTGGTGAATGACACCACAGAAAGGGGCATTGCTCTGATAAAGAAGTTTAATAATTCAATCAGAGATGAACAACAGAAACCGTTCTTGTTAAGAGTTGTCGAGTATCATAGAAAAGCCGTCACCAAGCGAACAAAAGGAGTTGCACCTTTCACAGCTAGTGTTGAGCGATACCTTCCGATATGCAAAGGTATCGGTATCGGATTGGATCGGCCGATACCGGCAAAATATCGGATCTCGCCGATACCGATACCAATGCATATCAATGGGACACAAAATATCGGAATGGTTCCCAGGGTCTGAAGGAGAGGAAACTCTCCTTCAGGCCCGGCCCTGGGATCCATATTCATGTATAAAAATAAAGAATAAAAATAAAAAATATTGATATACTCACCCCTCTGACGGCCCCGGCTCTCACCGGTCCAAGCGTCTGCCTCCGTTCGTAAGAATGCTGAGTGAACTAGGACCTTCGATGACGTCGCGGCTTGTGAATGGTCGCATGACCGCTCACGCGACCAATCACAAGCCGCGACGTCATCGAAGGTCCTTCACTCCCTGCATTCTTAGGAACGGAGGAACCGCTAAGGTCCAGGGTCCGCCGGAGGGGTGAGTATATCAATATTTTTTATTTTTATTATTTATTTTTTACATGAATATGGATCCCAGGGCCTGAAGGAGAGTCTCCTCTCCTCCAGACCCTGGGAACCATACGCACCGCACACTTCCGATTCCGATATCGCAAAAATATCGGAACTCGGTATCGGAATTCCGAACAGCAAATATCGGCCGATACCCGATATTTGCAGTATCGGAATGCTCAACACTATTCACAGCACATTAGTGTAAATCATTTAATACGTATGATACTGCCTATATGTTACTGTTTATTGTCACTATTTTTCTAAGTTTTTAATTGTTTGAATTTCTAATAAAAAATACTTAACATTGAAAATCTGTTTTTTGCGTGCTTTTATTAAACTGATAAAAGTGCGCAACCTCTAAACATAGTTCGATCATCTTTAAAATTGGCATATATACTTTTTACATTAGTGAGACTCGGGGCGTAAGCAAAGTCTGCAAAAATTTTACATTTTTATTTTTACCATACAAAATGAAACACCCTAATATTCAAACTCGGGGCGAAAGCAAAGTCTGCAAAAATTTGACATTTTTATTTTTACCATACAAAATGAAACAACCTAATTATTTATATATATATATATATATATATATATATATATATATATATATATATATATATATATATATATATATATATATATATATATATATATATATATATATATATATATATATATATATATATATATATATATATCTCATGCTCTTGTATTCAGCCTCCCTGATCCGGACTGTGACTGGGTCATTTACACACCTCAATATGATGTGATCTAAACCATTCCATGTAGCTCTGGCAGTATGCTTAGGGCCAGTGTCCTGCTGGAAGGTGAACCTACGCCCCAGTCACAAGTCTTTTGCAGCCTCTAACAGGTTTTCTTCCATGATTGCCCTGTATTTAGCTCCATCCACCTTCCCATCATCTCTGACCAGCTTCCCTGTTCCTGTGCCATTCTCCTTCCACTCTTGGAAGATGGACTGAACAATGCTCTGTGAGATGTTCACAGCTAAGGCTATTTTTTTTTTTCTTTTTTACAACCTAACCCTGCTTTACTCTTCTACCCAATGCTATCCTTGAGCTATCTGGTGTGTTCCTAAGTTTTCATGATGCTGTTACTAATGTTCTCAAACCTCTGAGGCCTTCACAGAACAGCTGTAGTTTTGGTGAGAATAAATTACACAGAAGTGCGCTCAGTTTACTATTAAAAGGGAACCTGTCACCCCCCCCCCCAGGCGTTTGTAACTAAAAGAGCCACCTTGTGCTGCAACTAATGCTGCATTCTGACAAGGTGGCTCTTTTAGTTCGGGTCCCTGGCACGTCTGCAATAGTCGCTTTTGAAATTTGTCCCTCATATCTCGAAATCGCCAGGGGGGCAGGTCTTTTCTGGCTAATCCAGACACCTCAAAGCCGTCACTCATGGCCTCTACGCGCCAGGGACGCTAATGAAGAAGAGGCGGCGCCCGGCACGCAAAGGCCATGAGTGACGGCTGGGAGGCGTTTAGATTTGCCGGGATAGACCTGCCTCCCTGGCGATTTCACAGGTATGAGGGACAAACTTCAAAAGTGATTATTGCAGCAGTGTCGGGGACCCGAACTAAAAGAGCAAGCTTGTCCGAATGCAGCATTAGTGCAGCACAAGGTGGCTCTTTTAGTTAAAAACGCCTTTGACAGGTTCCCTATAAGTACTTATTCTGGAAGTAATTGGTCACTTTAATGTAGGGTTATGAGGCTACAGGGGGCTGAATAAAAATGCACATCACAATTTTCAGATTCATATTTTTTAAATATTTAGAAATCAATGAATCATTTACACCTCACAAATACTTGACTGTATTGCTACATCACATAACATCCAATAAAATACATTTAAGTTTGTGGTTGAAATGTGAAAAATATGGGGAAAAGTTCATGGAGTATGAATATTTTTTAAAGGCACTGTATATACATATACACATACATGCACAAGTGGGGTACACATTTGTAAACTTTCAGTATATTTTTTTTTACTTTTTTTTTTGCATTAAAAAGGGTTATATCATGAGTATAACCCATTTTTGTGCCCTCAAATAGGACATGTGCATGGCATTCATTGGCACAAACGCCATTTAACACTACAATGCCTCCTATAGTGTTCCCGCGTGAATGATGGAGCTTTTACAGTGGTCTGGATTTCGAGATGAGTCTGATTTGAAGGAGAAACGACTATAATACACCCATTTATGAGAAATTCTCATAACTGAAATTTCATTTTAGGTCAACCTCATTTAAAATGTAGTAATAAAGTAAACCAGTTTTCTTACAGGCCATAAGAGGGAATCTACGAAAGATGTTCTAGATCGCCTTCTGATACTACTAAGTAAACACAGTTTTAGAAGGTTACTCAGACCTGCAGTAAACACCTGATTTGTGGACTTTGCCAATATTCCTATTCCTATAGTATTAATTCTGTACATCAAGAAAAACGGTATGAACTCAACAACTAACATGTAAGAAAAACCTTACACTGAAATGTAACCATCATACACAACACTTATGCTACAATTCTGTATGCGTACCAGTTGTGCGGAGTAGGGTGGTTGACTGTGCAATAATGGGGGACAAACTGAAAGGTTGTACTGGAGTGGCTGTCCAAGCAAAGAGTACCGGCCATCGCCTGCAAGTAAAAGAAGAGTGACAGATTACATGTGAACTCAAACCACACGTGTAAACAGTAAAATTTAATGTACATTTACCTTGTCCTGGGCCAACTGGTCGGGAAAACTGGGGGATGACAGATAATGGCGACAGTCCTGTGCAGACACTGTTGATGTTGGAGCCTGGAGAAGGTGTTGGAGACTGTGCTGGAGATGTAATAGGACTGTTCATAAGGTTACTAGGCTAGATTTGAAAAAAAAAAAAAAAAAAACAGTGTTAAAGGGGTTAACAGGTTGAAAAAAATAGCATGTACATGGATTTTGCAAACTTCATTCGGAATAGAAAAGTGACAAAAATGTCAGCAACATGTAACACAAAGGTAAGTGTCCAAAGGAATTAGAAAAAAGTCAGTGCCTGAAAACCGCATTCTTCCCATTATGCCTCAAGTTAAGGTTTGCGGCTGTTAGGGAATCCCCGTATGTGTTGAGGCTGTCTAACAGCTACAAATCATACAGCCGCCGGGACTCAAACATAATATACAAGCACACCCAAAAGCTCAGATTTCATCAATATCATCATGTACTTTGCAGTTTCTGGATATTCTGCTGTAATTACTTTTCAATAAAACAGTGAATTACCATATATACTCGTGTACAAGCCGAGGTACCTAGATTTGCCACGAAAAACTAGGAAAACTTATTGACTCAAGTATAAGCCGGGTATGCATTGTCCCCTCATCCCCATCCTTGTATTATTATTATTTATTTCTATAGCACCATTGATTCCATGGTGCTGTACATGAGAAGGGGTTACATACAAATTACAGATCACTTACAGTAAGCAAACTAACAATCACAGACTGATACAGAGGGGTGAGGACCCTGCCCTTGTGGGCTTACATTCTACAGGATGCATGGCTCCTTATCCCCATCCTTGTCTGCATGTTTCCTTATCCCTATCCTTGTATGTATGCCCCCCATGAGAAAAGCATAAAAAAACAAAAACACATCTTACTTACCTTCCCCTGCGCGCCGAGCGGTCAACGTGAGCCCGGTCATTAAGGTAATAAATATTCACCTCTCTCCACGCCTATGGGAGTGGAGAGAGGTGGATATTCATTACCTTAATGAGCGGGCACCCGTGATAGCCCGGCAGAGGCTGGAAGCCGGCGACTGCTGCTGACACTGCATGCTCTATAAGAGAAATGAATATTCACTGACTGTTCAGTGAAAATTCATTTCTCCTTAGCAGCGGGCACAGGTTTTAGCCGCCGACTCCTGCCTCCTGTGACCCGCTGCTCCCACTCCTCCTCCTTCTGAGGCAATGACTCGTGTATAAGCCGAGAAGGGCGTTTTCAGCACAAAAAATGTGCTGGAAAAACTCGGCTTATACACAAGTATATACGGTATCCCATCTTCCTACCTGAGTGCTAGGATCAGATCCATATAGATGTTCAGGTTTCTGCCGTTGGTCAACACTAAAATATTTGCAGTGGTTCCACTGGACCATTTGTGGGTTTTGGGGCGTTCCTTGAGGACCATTTGGTACATTCAACTGCATCACCACCACACCGAGACTTGAAGGGTTGACTCCTGTAATTGTAAGGTAAGTTGTTGTAATCAAATCAGCAATGAAGAGGATACATGAGAATATAAGAGTTACATGAACTCTACATTTTAGTTAAATTTTAAATGAACTGGATGGGGACAGGCGAAGTAACACATAATCCACAGAAAGAACCAAATGTTCCCTCTTCATCTCTCGGTATGTATTCTTGTCTTCCAGGCAGCTGGGGGACTATGATGAGAATTTAATTTCACGTATCCCAACCTTATTTTTAGCAATCTGTACATAAAATGACTCAAATGTTATTGAGATTCATTGTGACAGCTGACTGGCATCTCAGCAGTTAGCCAGAAATGTACTGGAAGACCGACAGAACTATGCAACAAGGTGACTTGGATTCTTTGACGAAACGTGATGATTCTGGATACATCAGATGAATAAGCGACTAGTGGGAGGTTAGGGCTAGTCGCTTGTCTTCCAATTTTCTAAATGGCAGCCGATACCCTTTCCATTGCATATAAACTGATTATATTGCATATATTCTGAAGAATTATTACCTGTTTTTTCCATTTGAGTCACAAAAACAATTTTTTTTTTTTTTTTTTAACTCAAAACATTAAAATCATAAAGGTTTATCCTGAATATCTGATGCCCCTTGCGGTTCTCGAGTAGCAGAAAATTGCCTTACAGGTCACATGAGTAATAAAAGCGATGGTCATTATAAAGTCAGTAATAGATCACACATGGACCACTGTTTGTCTAGGTGCTACTACACATGAATGATTTTCCACACAAGCAAAGAATAAAATAAAAAGCCCTGCTCTATGTATCAGAAATGCTCACTTACTAGGTGGCGCTCAAACAAATTCAGCAATGACAACTACAGGGGTCTTCTCCTGACCCCGGGTTGTCATGCCAACCCATCGGCGACCCGCGGTCATGTGACACGGGCACCGATGGGGGAAGAGAAGGACGCGCTTCCTGTGCGTCCAAGTTAAATGCCACTGTCAAGAGTTTGACAGCGGCATTTAAAATGTTAACAGCCGCGGGTGAATCGCGATTTCACCCACAGCTGTTCTGGGCACATGTCAGCTGATCAGCCGACGCTAAACGGGGGAGGCGTCCAATCAACTGTTGAAAAACTGTCCTATAAGGGAAACATACGCACTAGGTAAAGGCTACATAATATATTTTCCTTATACAGTGGCATATAAAAGTATGGGCACCCCTGGTCAAAATTACTGTTATTGTGAACAGTTAAAGTTAAAAGAATATCTAATCTATTACTATACACCATGTTCTAAATTATTATGCAATTTGGATTTAAGTGTCAAAGATTTAATTGTTTTGTTTTTCAAATAAACTCGTGGATGGTATTGTGTCTCAGGGCTCAATGGATCACTGAAATCAATCTTAAACACATGTGATAATTAGTTTTCCAGGTGATTCTAATTAAAGGAAAACTGCTTAAAAATAATGTTCCACATTATTAAGCAGGCCATAGGTTTCAAGTAATATGGGAAATAAAAAGTATCTCTCTGCTGCTGAAAATTGTTAAATAGTGCAATACCTTGAACAAGGGATGAAGGGATGAAATCATTAGATATTTCACAAAAACTTAAGAGCGATCATCATACTGTGAAGAGATTTGTGACTGAAACAGAGCACAGACAGAGTTCATGCAGAGAAAGGAATAATGAGGAAGGTTTCTGCCAGACAAATTAATTGGATTAAGAGAGCAGCTGCCAAAATACCATTACAAACCAGCAAACAGTTATTTGAAGCTGCTGGTGCCTCTGGAGTCCCTCGAACCTCAAGGTGTAGGATCCTTCAAAGGTTTGCTGTGGTGCATGAACCTACTATTTGGCCACCCCTAAACGGTGTTCACAAGCAGAAATGGTTGCAGTGGGCCTAGACATACATGAAGACTAATTTTCAAACAGTCTTGTTTACTGATGAGTGTCGAGCAACCCTGGATGGTCCAGATGGATGGAGTAGTGGATGGTTGGTGGATGGCCACTATGTCCCAGTAAGGCTGTGAGTCAGCAAGGAGGTGGAAGAGTCATGTTTTGGGCCGGAAACATGGGGAAACAGCTGGTAGGGCCCTTTAAGGTTCCTGAAGGTGTGAAAATGACCTCTGCAAAGCATATAGAGTTTCTGACTGACAACTTTCTTCCATGGTATAAAAAGCAGAAACGTGCCTTCAGGCGCAAAATCATCTTCATGCATGACAATGCACCATCTCATGCTGCAAAGAATACCTCTGAGTCATTGGCTGCTATGAGAATAAAAGGAGATAAACTCATGGTGTGGCAAACATCTTCTCCTGACCTCAACCCTATAGAGAACCTTTGGAGTATCATCAAGCAAAAGATCTATGAGGGTGGGAGGCAGTTCACATCAAAACAGCAGCTCTGGGAGGATATTCTGACTTCATGCAAAGAAATACAAGCAGAAACTCTCCAAAAACTCACAAGTTCAATGGAGGCAAGAATTGTGAACGTGATATCAAAGAAGGGTTTCTATGTTAACATGTAACTTGGCCTGTAAGGATGTTTTGGAGTTAAATAGCTTTTTTGTTCAGTGAATGTGACCTCCTAATGCTGAAAATTCCACAAATGAGCATTTTCAGTTCTTTAAAACAGATCAAATGTTTAGAAATTCTACTGTGCCTAATAATTTGGAACAGTGCATTTTGAGTTTTTATTCATTTTGGAGACTATACTGTTATCATTGGGAGGTTTCTTCAATAAAATTGGATGTATACTCTAACGGGTGATGACTTATCAGACTGACTCGTTTTCACCAACTATTTAGGAAAATCCGAGAAAAATGTCATTTCCATAATAATTTGGAACATGGTGTAGTGCACACGTCTATTTCTATTTCCAGGCTTTTTTTCGGAGGAAGAAAAACCTACGTTTTGGAAAAAAAAACATTGATATTGAGAATATAGAAACAGCAATGCTAAGTGATGCTGTGTACAGAAGAGAGATTTTTGGTACTCACCGTAAAATCTTTCTAGGAGCCTTCATTGGGGGACACAGGTAACCATGGGTATATGCTGCTGTCGCTAGGAGGCTGACACTATGCAAAAAAAAGGAAAGTAGCTCCTCCTCCACAGTATACACCCACCGACAGGCACAAAGTACCTCAGTTAGTGTTAAAGCAGTAGGAGAAGCAACCAAAAACTCAACATATGTACCCACCCAACAACGAAAGCACACAGGCCCAATGATGGTACAAACAATTAGGGAGGGTGCTGTGCCCCCAATGAAGGCTCCAAGAAAGCTATTTTACGGTACCAAAAATCCCTCTTTCTTTATCGCTTCATTGGGGGACACAGGTAACCATGGGACGTCCCAAAGCAGTCCCTAGGGTGGGAACAGAAAAGATGCAAAGAAAAAACAGACTCAGGTTGGCCGTTGCATAACTGCCACCTGCAGCACCTTCCTTCCCGAGGCATTGCTAGGAACCCTGTAAAAAAACCGACCAGGTCACAGGCTTACAATCTGGAAAGCCAAGGCCTGATAACAAACAGTCCAGGAGGCCCCACTGCCGAGCGGAGTGAGCCTTCATCTCCGGAGGAGGCTGTTCGTCCTGAACACGGTATGCCTCCAATATTGCTGAAAGAACCCAAAGGCAATAGTGAACGTAGAAGCTGGGAGCCCGTTACGACGACCTTCAGAGATGACGAACAGGGCATCAGATTGACAAAAGGGATCAGACCTTGAAAAGTAGACTCGGATAGTTCTGACAGGATCCAGCTTGTGGAGGTACTTCTCCAGGGAATCGACCAGAGAGACAGAGAAGGAAGGACAATGTCTTCATTAATGTGAAATGAAAAGACCACCTTAGGTAGGAAGAAAGGAACAGGCCTGAGAACCACCTTGTCCTGACGTAGAATCAGGAATGGGGAACGGCAGGACAATGCCGCTAACTCAAACTCTCCTGATGGATGTAATGGAAGTAAAAAGACAACTTTCCATGACAGGAGAGAAAACATGATGTCTTGAATGGGCTCAGCAGGAGCGCGCTAAAGACAACGTTAAAAACCCATGGATCTATGGTAAAACTATAAGGAGGTGCCAGGTGGGCGACTGCTTGAAGAAAGGTCTTTACCTGGAAACGAGAAGCCAGATTTTGTTGGAAAAGAATTGACAGAACGATAGACCCGAGTCAAGACCTGCTTGTAGAAAACCAAAAATGGAAGTGAGAGAAAAGGACATCGGGACCAAACCCTTGTCCTCACTCCACCAGAAGAAAGCCTTTCAGTATCTGTAGAGATACGCAAGGATGCTGGTTTTCTGGTCCTAATCATGGTCTGAGTGACCTGATGGAAAAACCAACCTCCCTCAGGACTACGGCCTCAACGGCCATGCTCTTAAACTCAGACTGTGAACTCTGATGGAAAAGGGGGCTTTGAGAGAGAGGATCTGGACAGCCTGGAAGCTTCCAGGGGGCGTACAGAGTATGTTCACCGGGCCCTTCTTGGCCCGTCGATTACAGAGAACTCTTCTGCCTTAATCCGTTTCACAACTCTTGGGGAAAAAGGGGAGAGGCAGAAAAAAATAAGGCAGTTGGAATTGTGACCCTGATATTACTAGAGCATCGCCACAGATGGCTAGCGGATCCCGGGACCGGGCGACGACGTCCGGGGAGCCACATTTCGGCATATCTGGATGAAGATGGCGGGGCTGAACGACCACTTGCCCGAAGAGAGACCCTGATGGCTCAGAAAATTGGCTGCCCGATTTTCTACCCCCAGAATGTGCACAGCTGATATGGCGAAAACGTGACATTCTGCCCATCGCAAAATCCTTGTTACCTCTATCATAACCAATTTGCTGCAACCTCCACCTCGACGATTTATGTAAGCCACGGCCGTGGAGTAGTACGACTGTATGCGGACCGGATGGCTGGCAAGGAGGGTATGCCAGTGGCGAGGAGTAAAGAAAATTGCCCTGATTTCCAGGAGATTGATGGGGAGAGCGGCCTCTTGGGCGTTCCAGCGGCCCTGCGCTGTGTGACAAAGAAAAAACAGCTCCCCTACTGAGGAGACTGGTGTCGGTGGTGATGACCTGCCACCGGAGAAGAAGGAAGGACTTCATTCATGGGACTGATGCCGATAGCATCACCAGGTGAAGGACTGCCTCACCTTAAGAGGTAGAAGCACGGGACCATCCGGGGAGATGGTCCTCTTGTCTGAAGATAACCAGAGGGCCATGGAAATGGGCAAAAGGAATAGCTTCCATGGCGGCAATCCTTTTCCCTAGAACTCTCCTGCGAGACCCTAGGGGGAGAGGAGCTGGTTGCTTTAGAGTATGGGTCCCCTGGCAGAGGGATGAAAACCTCTCCTTTGGAGGGAAGACACGGGGCTTGGGTCGTGTCGAACCTTAAACCTAGAAACACCAGGTGCTGAACAAGGGTGAGGGAGAACCTCTCTCTGTTGATAATCCAGTCGAAATGGACCGTAGCGTCCAGAGTAAACTGAAGACACTTGTCGCAGTCTCGGTGGGACGGTTCCTTGATCGTCCAAGTAGGGAAATATGAGAATCCCCTTGGAGTGAAGGATGTCCATGACCGCTGTCATGACATGAATAGTCTGGGAGCAGAGGCCAGGTCGAAAGGGGGGCCGTGAACTGATAAAGATCCTCCTGGATCGCAAACCATAGGAACCTGTGATGCTGAACACAAACAAGAAAGTGAAGAAATTCTCCCTGTTCCATGGAAGTGATTACCAAACGTAGGGACTCTGTTCTGAAAGGCAGATCCGAACGTGAAATTTCAATCGCTTGAGGTCCAAAAACGGAAGGAGCGGTCCGTCTTTCTTCGGGACTATGAAAAGAATAGAGTAGAACCCCGAAAACCGTTCATTCCTGGGGACGGATACGATCACTCCTTTGTGTGGTAGGGAAAAAAGAAGGCCTGAAGAACCCCTGGGACCTGCGACGTATGTCTTGGCGGGCGAGACAGAAGGAAACGTCTTCCTGGAGGGGAAGAAAAGTCAATTTTTCTCGAGATTGAAGCAACCTTTTCCTATTAAAAGGACTTTAGGCTTGGACCGGGGAAGCGAGGTGCTTTTCCCGCCAGTGACAAAATTATTTGATCCAGCTTGGATCCAAAAGGTCTAGGGCCTTGGAAGGCAAAGCCAGTGAGGCCAGAGAATACAGCGTATAGCAACGATGTTGCTGGTAGCCGTGGCGGATCGGCCAGCCGCATCAAAAGGAAGCGGTCACAAGATATTTGCCGGCATGGGCAATCTGATCTGCCAGATCTGGCAGCTCATTCAAAGGAGCCTAGAATACCCTAGCGAAGCATTCTTGCCCAGGCAGACATTGATTTTGACACCCAGGTGGAGGCAAATATGGGACAGAGAGGCGCTAGCTGACTCAAAAGCTGACTTAGCCAAGGATTCAATCTGTCTATCCGTAGAATCCTTAAGAGATGCACTACTCAGTAGAGATAAGACTGTCTTGGAAGACAGGCGAGAATCCGGCGGATCCATGTTAGGGAATTCTGCCCATTTATCAACAAGATCTGAGCTAAAGGGATAAAGAATATATAGCTTCTTCCTTCCTGGGAAGCGCTTTTCAGGGTGTTCCCAGTAATTAAGACATAATCATCACAAATTCCCTGTGATTACGGAAAATGCCGGGAAGGACATTTTACCCGTTTGAACACAACCGAGTGTTCCTGAGTAGGTGCCTCGTCCTCCCTTAGGTTCAGAATTTTGGGCAATTTGCCAAGATGAGGCTATAGAGCATCTTTTGGGTCTGGTCCATATATGACTCAGACTGAAAATTCATATCCAATCCAAAAACCACCTCTGAGGAGTGGGCAAAGCTTCTTTTGCTTTGTACCCGATTTGACAATGTGAAGGTTGCAGTCAGGTGCGTGCGAATCACCGTGAGAGGTGTTAGTAGCACTGATGGCAGAAGACCAAGGAGGGGGCATGGGAAGGAGCCCGCTTCTTTTGCTTTGTAGCCGATTTGACCCTGTGAAGGTCGCGGTCAGGTGCGTGCGAATCACCGTGAGAGGCGTTCGTTGCACTGGTGGCAGAAGACAAATGTGGAAGTCGATCCAAGACCTGGACCAGGGACTGTGAACCTTTTGTCAGGTCTGAGACCAACTGTGACATGGCAACAGCCCACTCCAGAGGGAGGGGAGTGCTCTCATCTTGGGTGTTAGAGGGCTTCTGTGTAGACACGGTTGAGGGGCTTCAGGACAGCCAGAAGAAAACGAAAAAAAACTGGCCTGAATGCCACTTATCTTTTACAGATGGCACAGGCGTCGTGGATTATAGGGACAGGAATAGGCCTTCCTGAGATAGGGCAAGAGTGAGGGACTAGGGCTACTGTTGGGGAGAGCTAAGCCCTCGTGAAGAGAAAATAACCAGTCTGGGCTGGTCCTACCTGATAACAGAGACGGCGCTGTCACCGCTCAGGGTGCAGTGTCCCCCAGATCCAGTGCAGGTTAGTGATGGACGCCTGCTGTGCCCTTTGAAGCCAGAAGTCGATGGTGACAGACACTGCATGAATCTTCACACGCCTTGCAGACAGACACACTATGCGGGGGGCATGTCTCAGGTGACCGGGAGAGAGGGATAGAGAAAAACACTCTCTCATTATGCCAAGAAAACACGCTCATCGGAGGGGGCGGGGCTAAGCGTGCGACATGCCCTGATTGGTAGAGAGTCCGGTAAGGGGGAGTGGCTAAGTGGAAGGCGTCCGCTGATTGGCTGGGGTCCGGTATGGGGCGTGGATACACAAGAGTCCGGGAGAAGGCCCAAAGCCGGGGGCTAAATTAATAGAGGACATGGCATAATGCGAAGCCTTGGCACCCGCAGAGACAGAAGCGGAAAGTAGGGGCCCGTTTTATTAGTTATGCCGCCGGAGGAGTGCACCGGACAGGGAGAGGAGATCCCATGAGAGGGGAGAAAGCGTGCGATAAATACGAGCGCTCAAAGAGGGGGCGTGGCTCTGGCCAGGACGGAAGGATGAAGAAAAAATGGCCGCTGTCGTGCAGTGACGCCATATTCTGTGCGGCGTCCTGTCGCGGGTACAGAGAAAGTGAAGGTGCCGGGCAGCGATATAACCGGCGGAGGGAATGCGCCCTGTGAAAACAAAGAGGTGCGGACGCTGCAGACCCGGTGTACAGATGGAGAGCAAAAGTGCGACATACTGCTGGTACCCGAGAGATGTCCGGCTCCACTTGCACATAAGGTGAGGATCGTCCAGAGGCCCTTGTGGAGAGGGTCGCTAGAGACGAAAATCCTTCTTCCCACACCGTCTCCAAACAGTGTAGAAGACGGCATCAACCCCTTCAGAAAAGGGGGGAGGTCACCGCTGGTGACCACCGTCTTCCTCTCAGCCCTCTCCGAGGAGAGGGGTGAGGAGAGAAATGGCGAGGACCAGCCACCATAGACCCTGGAGCACCCGTGAAGGTGACAGGGGATAGTGTCCTGCCTGCGGGCCTGAGAGTTACGATGTGGGTGACACCACACTGCTCGCTCAGCTGCATAATACGGGAAGGCAGGGTGAGAAATTACACCGTTTCCCTGAAGCTGTATCTGAAAGACAAAGGGAAAATGTTAATAAAACATAACAATACCTGTAAAGAAAAAAAGGATTAGCTGGGATCAGATCCAGGTCTGCCTCCTACAGACACTAAGCACAAACTGAGGTACTTTGTGCCTGTCGGTGGGTGTATACTGTGGAGGAGGGGCTACTTTCCTTTTTTTGCATAGTGTCAGCCTCCTAGCGACAGCAGCATACACCCATGGTTACCTGTGTCCCCCAATGAAGCGAGAAAGAAAGCAGTGAATACCCAGAATAGGCGTGGGTGCTAACTGTACTAATTAAGAATGTGCAGCAATAAGTCCTTACCTGAATACTGTTGCTGCATTTGGGGTGGACTGCAGGGAGAGGGAGACTGGGGCATCTGGTACTGCTCAGAACCAGGAGGGAGAAATCCAACAGATGGGCTGCAAGAGACATGGAGATGATGGGACAGGACGGGCTTTATTAAAACCATGAAGCCAATGGAAATGATACACACATGTAGCCAGGCTGGCCACTAAGACTAGACTGAACAGCATGGGATGAGGAATCCTTACCACTAAGTTATTAAGTCACTAAGCAGAACAGGATGCGGAAAAGCAAAAATTTGCTTGTTTGTATGATTTTCCATTTGTGGGAAGAAGCCACTAAAATATGTTTTGAGATAGTATATTCAAGTTCTCTATATTTCTTCTACAATATCTTTAAGGCGGGAGTCACACTACTGTATAAGACGGCAGAGTGCTATGCGATAAAACATCACATATCACCCTGCCCAGTGTCATACTGTGGGACAGCTCAGATCTGCGAGTATTTTCTCATGCCGATTCAGCATGGTGCGACTGGCAGCGAGACGCCTCTCACTCGCAGCCATACAAGTGTATTGGTGTGTGTGAAACATCGCACTGCACTCAGATATCATCTCAGTACAGGGTGATCCCTGAGACACAGGCAGCAGAAGAGATGGAGAAATTACTTTCTCCATTTCCTCTGCAGCTGTGCTCTGATACGGTCATGCGAGAGGAGCACAGAGCACCGACACTCAGATCACGCTCGCAGCAGAGCAGGAGCCGAGGGTCATTAGCATATTGCATCCGATGCCATACGCTGCTGTGATTCCAGCCCAATACTGCTTCTATTATCTATTATATACAATATGTTTTGTCCAAATAGAAATTGTTAATAGGGGCACTAACCAAAACATTATTCCCCATACACAGGGTGGTGCACACCAAGTACAAGTATCCTTTCTCAGAAAGCTATATAATCAATCTGCTCTGCCTCCCCTGCGCTATTATAACATAGTGCCTGCAGATTGTTCAAAAGCTGCCAACACTATAAAGAACAAAAACACCTTGTACCCATACTGGGATCCATATATAAATTGTAATACTAAAACCGGACATGCAATGCAACAATGAAAGTCAGTTTACCTGGAGCCATTTTGTTGTGCTGGTGGTATAACACTGTAGTATACTGGCATCCCTCCGCCTGGCATGGCTCCCTGCACCGACTGGTTAGCCGGTACAAGTACAGATTGCGGATAGGATTGTGGCACAACTCCCTGTGATTCATTTCCCACAGGAACCTAAATGAAAGTGCAAAATTAATCTTAAAGGGGATTTCTACTTTATCATTATTTGAACAAATGTGTTCAGGACCCGATTTGGTGGCATCTACTATCATTTTACCAAGTAGTTTTGGTTCTCCTCCTGTTCTAGTTAGTGCTGGTTTCCTCAAACTGCACAGCTCTCCTGTTCTCAAAATGGCAACTAATGAAGGAGCATGTGCCCAGATCTGTCCATCATTTCCTCCAATCAAAAAACAGATTTCCTATGAGTAGAATGATTTCATTGGAGGAGACAAATGGACAGTTCTGGTCACATGCTCCTCGATCTAATGCTATTTTCAGAATAGTAGAGTTATGTAGTCTATAATGACAGATGCATTACCAGGGGAGCAGCGGTTTATCAAGGAGGAGCTTGCCGTTAACATAAAATTTTAAGAAGCATCACAAAAATGTGTCCTGAACATACAGAGGGTGAAATAAGTATTGAACAGTCACCAATTTTCTAAGAAAATATACTTCTAAAGGTGTTATTGGCATGAAGTTACATGTAATAATGTGAAAGAAAACTTATTTAGTACTTCGTACAACAGCCTATGTTGATGATGACAACTTAAAGACGCTTCCTGTATGGAGAAACTAGTTGCATGCATTGCTCAGGTGTGATTTTGACTCATTCTTCCACACAATCGCTCTTCAAATCCTAAAGCTTCCTTCAACTATATGAAGTTTGCCAGTGCCATATGCTGAAAAACAGCCCCAAACCATGATGTTCCTTCCCACCTCCAAACTTCACTATTGGTGCGGTGTTTTTGGGGTGACGTGCAGTGCCTTTTGGCCTCTAAACTTGGTGTGTATTATGGTATTCAAAGAGTTCAATTTTGGTCTCATCTCAGCAAACTACATTCTCCCAGTATTTCACAGGCTTGTATAAATGTGGAGCAAACTTTAAGCTCGCTTGAACATGTTTTTTGTTCAGCAATGCAATTTTGCGTGGTGAGAGTGCATATACGCCATGGAGGATGAGTGTATTACTTAAGAGGTTTCTTTTAAACAATTCTACGTGCTGATTTCAGGTCTTTCTGTTGCTCTCCACAAGTAGTCATTGGCTCTTGGACAACTTTTCTGAAATCTTGCGGGGAGCACTGGGTCGTGGCCGGTTTATGGTGAAATGATGTTCTTTCCACTTGCGGATTATGGACCCCAACAGTGCTCACTGGAGCTTTCAGTAGTTTAGAAATTATTCTGTAACCAATGCCATCAATATGTTTTGCAACAATAAGGGTGTGAAGGTCTTGAAACAACTCAATGGTTTTACTCATCACAAGAGGTTTCTTGTCTGGTATCTTGGTAATGAGACATCCTTTTTTATAAGCCATCAGTGGAACTATCTGATATTTTTCACTAAGTGGCAGGATTGCTTTCTAATTACCTACTGATAGATTTCATCTGGTGTCATGATTTTCTATGGCTTTTTGCACCTATTTTTTCATGTGTTCAATGCTTTTTCCCTGTACCATTTCTCATTATTACACAAAATGTATTGACATTTATAGTTTGATTTCTTTGCCTTTGTGGGTTGGATGGATTTTAACTGACATCTGGTGAGAATTTCATGTCAATAGCACCTTTAGAAATAAATGTACTTAGAAAATCGGTGACGTGATCAATACTTATTTCACCTGCTGTACAATAAGGATTAAGAATAAAATCTTCAAATACTTTAGATATATTAATTTAGAAAATGCTAAATAGTACACACATCTTTTTACCCTTTCCCTCCAAGTTTAAACTCTGTTATTTTTAGAGAGTTTATAATGAAGGTGTTTCAATGGAAAACCAAGCAATATGAGTTAAATTACAAGAAAAAAAAACAAAAAAACCAAAAAGCACAATGCTGGAAATCTGACTATGAACACACTTACTTGATATGAAGGTAATGGAGTGTACTGCACCATCATGCTCTGCATCTGATTCCCTACATTGCCTCTTTGGCTGTTAAGGATGGCAGGACTTTGTGACTGCTGGACACCCATCATACCTTGGTAACTTGGCGGCTGGTTGGATATTATGGGCTGCATACCTATGACACAAGAGAAATCAATGCTAGGGCTACATTCATGCACTTTTGTACTGACCGTTTCTAGGACAAAACACTGACCCACATTTTCATTGATCCATACACATCAACGTTTCCAATCTGTCACACTCAGAGCTTATTTGTATGCTCAAAAGTGGCCATTAAGGTCTATGAAAATCCATGAGACATGGATGAAAAATGAAGACATCTTATTTACTTCAGAGTTCCATCCGTTTTTCACTGATCCATTTGTTAAGACTCAATGGATAAAAAAAATAATAATTCAGCCGTTTTAACTGCTTAATGTTTTTAAAAACGGAGGAGAAATAAAAAACAAAACAAGTAACACGAGGGCAAAATGGATGACGAGAGAAAAATTGTCCTGTTTTATACAGATATAAAAACGGACACAGATTTATGAATGTAGCCTAACAGCACACACAACATACAATAATAGAGTGCTATGTGGGCAAGATGCTCAAAAAGGTGGAAACAACTCATTTTTATCACTGGACGCCCAGTAGAAATACTAAGGAATTTAAAGGGTTGTTCTAATGTTCCCTTTTCAGGAGGTGCTGCACTCCTGAAGACTGACAGTTCGCACCAGCGGCATGGATGTGTCGCTAGTTTTCACTAGATGCTCTCCCACGCGGTTTACAGAGACAACTTTGGCACTGCAACATGGAAGAAGCATGGGGGGACGGAAACTGGACAGATCAAGACAGCTTCAGAGTGCTGCAAGCAGGTGCTAAAGCAAAGAGCCTAAAAGCCGCGTGTTTCATACCTAGGAAACTGGATACTCGGACTGTATGGTGGCCGTACTCTAGGCAACAAGTTCTACATTCTAATAGGAGGTAAATTGCAATCCTGCTCGATTTTACAAGCACTTTACAATTTTACCTATTACTTGAGACAGCCCGGTTAAGAAACCACATCACACAATGGCATGAAATGAGACCACACATTGCACATAAAAAGGCAATTACATGAATACATAAAGCTAACACTTCATAAGGAAAAGTACAGAATCCTACAAATACTCTGTATTTTGAAGGTGTCGTACCAGGTTGTTGAGTCGGCTGGGTGACCTGCTGAGTGCGTTGTGAACTGTAGGCCGCTGGGTGCGAGAGAGGTCGGTATTGCTGGCTAGAGTTTGAGTACTGCCCAGTAGGATAATATGAGACCTGAATCTGGAATACAAAAATAAGTGAATATCAATGATAAGATACACACAAAAGACAAAAAAAAGCTTAGTAGTTCTTATGTATACTATGCCCAGCCCAACGCTTGGCTTATCTAACCAAAATTCTTGGGTGTTCTTAAAAAGCAATAATTGTGCGCAGAAATGTGAACCTATCATGTACCTATCAATTCTAAGGGGAAAAAAGGGACATTAAATGAAATTATTTGTTTTTTTCAAATTCATGTAATTGGTAAGATCAGATCACTCAGAAGATTTCCCTCAGTATTAGATGGACCCAGGTTTTACTTGCAAGACCAAACTTAGGGAATTCATCACTGTTCCCCAATAAGCAGTGAATGAATTAAACACCAATCAGAAAAATATTTACCTCACCTCCTGCAGGAGCATGAACTTTACTAAGGATAGAATACTGCTACTCATCAGCCATTATAGGATGCCCCGTTTACTACTAAAGGAGGACACAACTGATTATCAAGGTTTAATGTACTAGAATAGCTGCTTCTAAAGGGTTAATTATCTTGAAGAGGACATGCCTGCTTCTCAATGTTTAATCTCCTAGAAAATGTAATTGCTTCTTGTCAAGTGTTAATCTGACTCTCACTACAAACACGCACAGCCCTCAGCTCCAATGAAGAGAAGACTGACAAGATTTACTTCTATGGCTGCTTCCTCTAATCTCCTCCTGTTGAGGTTTCATACTATATAGGCAAATTGTCTCTTCAGAAAGAGGACTGGAACTAGTGCCACCTATAGGAAGTAGCAATCCTAGTGATGTCAACCTTTTAACGAGCTTTGTCACATGACTTAGGATAAAAGCCAATACCAGAATCTCAATTTGCAGACACAGTTTTGGGGTACTGCCCCTCATCAGTGCAAAGTGGTAGATCTGGTCTGGAGGCGTTAGAGGCGTCTGACCGGGACCCAAGGGGTATCGTTTCTCCTGGCATATTGTGACATGTCGATCTCCGCATGGAGAAACGATACCCTTTGGATCATAGTATGTAGGAAATCATCTAAAACTAAAGAACAAAGCTTCCAATGTGTTTACAAGCTGCCCAGGCTCCCTTCCACACAGTGGTATCTGCCAATATTTCAACAACAGGGAGCACAACTTTTTAGGACAGCAGTTTCCTTCTCTAATGATGATGGGCTCTCCAAGTTAGAGTATGCCACTGAAGACCATTAATTGTGCCAATATATTTAGAATATGTTGAGCCCCAAACCCTTTCCGTAGACCAAGTGAAAAGATAACAGACTTTATGCAACCATGAAGAGACAGATGTAAAGAGTACCTGTCACCTGTTTGGGGCTCACCTTTTAATTTAAGACAATAGTGGACAGTCGGAGAAAGGGGATTTTAACAAGTAAAATAAAAAAAAATGTCCACGAGTGCCCCTATTGGCACCTACAAGGACCAGATTTCGTACTATGTGCATTCTTTGAACAATCCACAGGACAAGGGATGATTACTAGATCAGTGGGAAGTTTGAACACCAAACCAATTGCCAGAAGAGGGACAAAAGCTTTGTTCAGCGATCCGCTATCCGTGGCAGTTCCATGGAGAATAAATGCCGTGTCAGGACCAATGCTGGAACACCTCTATTTAAGTGGTAAAAACAAAGTCTCCGATCTGATCATGGCTCTAAAAGAAAGCAAGATGAATATCTGCAGTGGCCAGAAGGGGGCGCTTACCGTGCCAGCATGGATTTCAATGTATATCACTAGTTAGCATATTTTAGATCTACAGCTAAACAAGGGAGTTTGGATTCTGCATCAGAAAATGGAGCACAGACTGCTGCATGAGGAATCAGCTCACAACAGGAAACCAGAAACTCAAAAAAATAATAATGGTAAGAGTAGACACTCTAGAGTACTCTAACCTTAAAAATCATTTCAGCAAGGACAAGACTTAGAGTGCAGTGACAAAGGAAGGAAAAAATAAGAAACTAGTCTGGGTAAGAGCTGAAGCAGTTCACATATTCGCCTGTAGGGGTCAGACCCTACTCAGGATAGTTTTGAAAGAAAGAATATAATATAATAAATGAATGTCTATGACCAAACAGTACAAATTCCCGCATTTAAGTGATACATACTTGCTGTGGAGGCTGCATGAATCCCTGTGTTGGGATGACCTGCTGTGTGGGAGACGGGTGCCCTGAGGAAGGGTAGCCTGGAGTGGGAATGGCTTGTCCCCCAGTTGTCATGATGAATCCAGCCTGCTGCGGATGCTGGGAGATCAGTGGAGACGGATAGATGGCAGTGGTGGGATCAGGTGCCTCAGAGGAGCCTTGGCGACTCAAAGTCATCTGTCCAAAGTGACTATTTAAATCATCAGCCTGATGGAAGGGGAGGAGGAGGGACAAAAAACAGTCAGATCGTCTGTAAGGCTAAGACAGCGTGTCCCATCTACCAATAGTATGAATAGCTCGCACTCTGGAAGTAACACACGTGACAATGGTTTGGATGTTGTGCACTGCGGTGGTCAATGACAACTGGCGATGGACCCTCAGAAGCACACGTTAGCATAAAAGGTGGGGGCTCGCTGGGCATTTTATTATTCAAGACTGTATACCTTCGATGACCTAAGCAGTCCCTTTTAATTTTTTTTTTCTGTTTCTATAAAAAACTTTTTTTTTTTTTTCTTATGTCTCAAGATCAGCATGCGGAGGAGCTGAGAAGCCATCTCCTGTCATTACGAAATTCAAGATGTAAAAGGAAACCGGTCAGTAGAATCATGCTGCCCAACCAACATGCAGCATGATGCAGAGGTCAGGCTGACCGACAACTGCAGCCAGATGTGTTTTACTCATACACGCTTTTCACAGACAAGAGCTTGAAAATCCGGCTGGGAACTATAGGGAGAAACCTACAAAGTCCGATAAGGTTGCAGGCTAGCTTCTACCTGCCCCACCCCAGGTCACACACAGCAGAGACCTGCCAATCAACTGCAGCAGGGCAAGGACAAGGGCCAGCTAGTCAGATTTCTCTATAGTCCCAGGTCGGCTTTAACAGGGTTGTCTTGTCTTCACTCTTTAGGAGTGCACAGCTTCTGGTTGGGCAGTGTGCTCCTGCTTGATGATCAGACCACAGTCACTGACCGCACCGCTGGCCTGAGCAGGGCGCGCTCACATTCTACCAGCAGGCTTTGCCTCTGCAGCATTAGAGGAGCACTGACGATGGCTGGATCAATTGATTGCTTGTATTGGCTTGTGACCATTGTGCATGTTTGGCTCCCTACACCCGACTGCAGTGGTAACCAGTAACTCATGCAACAATCTGTAAATAAAAATCCTTCCCTTCTTGAGAACAGAGGACTTTTAACAGAACGTAGATCACAAAGTTATTTATTTTTACGAGCACTTTGCAATTATACCCATTTAAGATGATGATAAAAAAATATATAAATAATAGACCTGATGTGTAATCTTAAATAACATCATATAAATTCGGGACTAAAGCAACCTGTATGCATGTGGGTAATACAACATTACACCACCAGAATATGGAGCATATACACCACTACTCAAGACAAAATACAGTAGCATACATAGTCTGTCCTGGTAGATCACCCTATATAATGTTGAAATAACCATAGCCAGCAGGACAGACCTAGGATCACATAGGACAACTGCAAATATATAAATATATCCAACACAAAGCACCAAAAATTGCAGTCAAACCACGTCCAATATAGGCAAAATAGAAAAACTTTATTAAGTAAAAACATACACAGGTGCACAGTATGGCAGGTAACGGATTCCCCCATGCAAGTCCGCAACCACAAATCCTACATAAAGGGACCGATACGGGCCCTGTATATATATAGGGCCGTGTACGGTATCGGTCGATACTATTATAACATTATCGTGAATGCAATATATTTGGACTGATTACATATATGGGATATAATGAATGGTAGTGCACCGCAGTTCGGTCCCTTTATGTAGGATTTGTGGTTGCGGACTTGCATGGGGGAATCCGTTACCTGCCATACTGTGCACCTGTGTATGTTTTTACTTAATAAAGTTTTTCTATTTTGCCTATATTGGACGTGGTTTGACTGCAATTTTTGGTGCTTTGTGTTGGATATACCACTACTCAAGAGGAGTTTTTTAGAATAAAATTGTATTCATTAATTTAACAAATAAGTAAAAACAACAATCATTAGATTATTCAAGTACAAACAGAGCTATTCAATTTAGGCCACAGATGCCAAGATGTAAAGTTGCTACAGATAAGACAAAAAACATGGGTATAGGTAATCTCTAATAATCAGTAATACCCCCGATCACATTATCAGATCCACTTAAAGTGCCTAGTGCATAAATATATATAGGGATGACCAAATCCAAAGTGGAGAGAGATAATACAATAAACCCTGAAGATTTCTCCTTGTTCTTCGGTCAGTGACCTTCCATAAAGAACTCCCTACCTACAGCACTAAGGGGCCATGCATACTCTAAATAGTCTTACCCATGTTAGTGTCCATCAGCAGCCACGCGCCCCGACGCGCGTTTCGCAATGGCTTCCTCCGGGGGCCAGGATTTTTTCTCTCATCTGTAGCAATTTTATATCTTGGCATCTGTGGCCTAATTTGAATAGCTCTGTTTGTACATGAATAATCTAATGATTGTTGTTTTTACTTATTAGTTTAATTAAATAATACAATTTTATTCTAAAAAAACTCCTCTTGTGTAGTGGTGTATATGCTCCACATTCTGGTGGTCTGATGTGTAATCTTGCCTGAAGAAGGAGCCCCTGTGCTGTGAAAGCTTGCAAACATTTTCAGGTTAGCCAATAAAGGTATCACTCCTAGAATACTTTTGTCATCATTGGGCAGAAAAGTATTCACATCAACATAATAGACCTATAATTTTTTTCTTTGCCAATTGATTGAGCTGTGCGAGTGCTTGATTTCTGTATGGTGAGCTAACTTTTTTAAGACACTAATCTGGAGAACAAGTAATGTACTGTGAACCTTTTTTTTATTGGATTTAAAAAAAAAAAAAATTTAAAAGGAAGGTGTAGTGATCGAAAAAACTATTTGTTTCCAGTTTATCATGCAGGTTAGGCTGGGTTCACATTACGTTTACAGCAGCCCGTTCAACACATACGGTAACGGGCTGCTGTAAACGTAAGTGCCCGGTATGGCAGCACACTAGCGCAGATGGAGCATCTGCTAGCTCTATCTGCGCTAGCAGTGACGGACCCGGAAAGGCTGCAGCCCGCGTCTCAGGGTCCGTCACTCAATGACGGCACATCCCTAGCGCACACCCATTGTGGGCGTGCGCTAGCGATGCGTCCGACATAGGAATTAATGGCGGCCTTAACGGACTACGTTACACCGTGTTTATGCCGCGGTGTAACGTAGTCCGTCTAACGGACGCCAACAACGCAGTGTGAGCCTTAATGTTATATTTTGATACATCAAACTTTTACAGAAACGGTGACATAAAATATGCTTATTTTATTGAGAGAAAGGAGGGCTTTAAATTTCTTAATTTAAGAAAGTCCCAAAAAAAAAAAAAAAAAAGTAAAAAGTTTTCTTCAGTCACCTTGGGGACTGCTGTTGCAAGCAGATGTTGACCATCTGCTGGGTATGGTGCAGGCTCAGCTCCTGAAGCCGCGCCATACACCAACACCTTATGTATGATTTACATGTATCTGCATGTGTTTTCTTTGTTATAACTCTTTAAGGTCTGGAATTTGTTTTAGCTTCCTGAAAAGTTAGTACCCCAAGTTTCCTGAAGTCGTAAATAATAAGTGCCTAGTTATTGCAATAGTTCCCATTTTTCCCACATCTATCAGACTTGCTGAATAGGAATCTAAGACGTCTGGGTGACAAACCCTTGCAGATCTTTAAACACAGTAGAAAGAAAAAGACAAAAGACAAAATGAAAAGTGCTGTTAATAAAAAAACAGATCAGTTTATCATCAGGTTTCGCTTCGTGTGCTGGAGAGCCACTCATAAGATGGAGAGTATGACAAATGTATTTTTTCAGCCAGAACAATTATTCATCCATACTGAAATGTTCCTTTTGGAAAGACAAAACTAGCTGTACATGAGCCACTCACACAATCAATTCAATTAACAGGAGGAGGGAATGGAGAAGTGAATATACCAGATTGTACTGCTGGGGAGGTGAAACTGGCAGAAGGACCTGGGGGCAGGAACTGGCGGAGTACTGGACCGGTTGTGGAGAGGGCTGGAGGGTCTTGGAACCAGCAGAGCAGCATGCAGAGAACAGGACAGAAAGGGTAGGATCATGTAGTGAGAGGAAAAGGACACAGTGGTTGAATATCAAAGTAAAGGGTTAAAGAACAAAAAATATATATACATATATATATGTTAGTTCCACAGTCATATTTACAAAGGCACACATTTATAGAGAGGATAGCAAGGCATAGACACCAGCTGAGGATTTAATTAGTCTCAATCTTCAATTCTGGAAGCACAAACAGATAAAGGCTACAAGTGAGTCACCCGCCTGCTAAGCAACAAGAAATGACACCGGCATCGAGGCATCACAATGGCGGTCCTTGTACCAGAATACTAAACACCTCTCTCCGGAGGGTAGGGCCCAAATGCACATGGCACACTATGGCAGTGGGCACTGAAGCCTTATAGAGGGTCTCTACAGATTCACCACCAGGGGAGAAGGAAGTTATTACTTTATAATAAAGGAGGATTTTTTTACATCACTAATAGGGTATGCGCACACGTCCAGCAGTAAAATCTACGTGTTGGCAGAATAAACACAGGATAAAATAGATGGGTTTTTGATGCGGTTTTACCATTCATTAGTATGAGTGAGCTATGCAGCAAAACCACTGAAAGAATGAACATGATGCAGATCTGAATCTGCAAAGATAAAATAAGCAACATGTGCACTAAGATGTTGTAAAGCAGTGTGTCTCAACTCCAGAAATTGGCATGCTGCGGATCTGAAAGACGCGCCTCATGTCAGTTTCTGCGGGTGATCCGCATGTGCACATAGACACACAGAGGACATGGGATTTTAAGAAATCCCATCCACTATGCTGTAACATCCGGCCGCTGCGTTTTTGACACTCCATAAATACACATCATCAAAACAGTAGCAATCTGTAACGTGCTAGGCCAGGTGCCCACGATCCTGAACTAGCAGCGCTTTGGACGAGACGCTGCCTTCTACATAACGCATGTAAATCCGCATGTGGTCACTATTGCATTCTATTGATGTAATTTCTCATGTGGAGACTAGACACAGGAGTAAGATTTGTGACGTAAGGTGCGGCACAGCGTGTCATGAATTATATGAGTGTGCGTCTCCACATCACGTCCAAACACCAACCGTTTTGTCAGAGCCGGCCGAAAGTGACAAGAATTTGTGTAAAGTCATATTTTCGATTTCCGATGTAAACTATGATGAATCAGGGCCTTCATGTGCTATGTGACTGACGGAGGGGGATGGGTCAGAGTCTATTATTCCGTGCACTAAACAGATCTGCCATCGGCTTCTTTCACACTTCCGTCGGTACGGGGCCGTCGCTAAGCGTCGGCGTGACGTACCGATGGACGTTGTGAAAATTCGGCACAACGTGGGCAGCAGAAGAAGTGTTTCAACGCATCCGCTGCCCATTCTAAAGTCCCGGGGAGGAGGGGGCAGAGATCCGGCCGCGCATGCGCGGTAGGAAATGCAGGACCCGACGTATGACAAAAACGTTCCCTTGAATGTTTCTTCATGACGACGGTCGGCCAAAACACGACGCATCCAGTGCATGACGGACGCGACGTATGGCCATACGTCGCGATCTGTCGGCAATACAAGTCTATGGGAAAAGAACGCATCCTGCGGGCACATTTGCAGGATGCGTTTTTTTCCCAAAACAACGCATTGCAACAGATTCCAAACGACGCAAGTGTGAAAGTAGCCTTAGTGACTGACAAGATAACTGGCGAGTTGGCACAGGTATAAGCAGCACAGGAATCCTTACACTTTTACGAGGTGTTACTTTGGCCAGACTTTTAGCCTCATACATTAACTATGGCATGCATGAATGTAAAGCACTATGGGGCATTTCTACATTGTGTCCAATGTCCATTTAAAAAAAAAAAAAAATTCTATATATTTTTAACCAATGACTGTGATGCAACAGAGAAGGTGGACAGTATAATCAGCCATTGGTAAAGAAAGCTAAAAATGAAATCCAATACTAAATCCAAGATAAAAGGTGAGAAAACCACGAGAGCCGGTGAACAGAGAAGTAGCGGCTGACCGGCAGGACCCCCGGCTCACCTGGGACAGTAAGTGGTTACTCATGGACTGCTGCTGCGGACTGGGTGGCAGTGGCTGGTGGGGATGGGGATGTGGCTGTGCAGTGCAACTTATGATGCTTCGAGTAGACTGTTGAGCGGAGGAAGCTTGGCTGCAGACTTCTGGAGTGCCTAACGGCAAACCTGGGGAACAAAAAAACAAGCCATGCATCTGTCACTACAATATTTATTAAAGGGAGAAAGAAAAAAAGAAGCGCAATATAGCAGTAAAGCATAGGTAATAGAATGGTTGTTCTCAAATAGATTTAAAGCAAACTTTAAAACAAATCCCCAGACAGATTTGCTCAATGCTGTTTCCATGGCAACGACCACAAAATAAGGACACGATAAACTGGCTAGTGAAGTATTCACACAATTCCTTTACCATAAGAAAAGGAAGATCCAAGTTAAAAAAAAAAAAAAAAAAAAAATGTCGGTCCATCCTGAAGTCCCCAATCTCTGCATCAGGTCGCAGTATGCCCCACTGTGTGTAGGGGTGTACCACCAGCTACACAACCTATTAACACCTGATCCTGCATATTTTCCCATCTGCATTATATCCACAAGTCCCAGGGCACAAGCGAGGGTGTCGCGACTCGACAGCATGATATACACCTCGGACGCTGTTGGTTTGGGTCAGGAGACCTGTGGTCAGTCCGAGAATTGTGGCTGTAAAACATGTGCGATATGGAAAGCTTACCGGGTCGACCAATGCGGTTGGTCGTGCTTTTGTTACTGCCAATACTGTCTCCTCTGGTCAGGATAGAGATTCCACTGAAGCTGCTGGCTTTGGTAACTGGAGGACGCATATTACGACAGGAGCCGTCAGAGTCTGTGCTGCTCCATGGTCTTGGATCCAGGGACTTTAATTCACTTTCAGTGCTGCTCTGACGGCTGCCAGAGCCACGATTCAGCAGGTCTCGGCTGCCTCTACAAGGTAAGGATGGCTTCTCAGTTCATTATTCTCAGAATGTCTGTGCGCAACTCGGATGGTCAGAATACATTTATCATATCCCTCAGTCACCTCCAATGTCCTCTTGTGAAGACAGTGAATGTCAGCTCCCTGGCAGACCAATCAACCATCTAATGTGCACGGAGTAGATGCAAATATTGAAGTATGAAAAAATGGGGTATGTGGGTTTTCAACACACACGATTACTTGCAAAATGGCGACAGAGGCTTACCCACCATATTAAAGGGAATCTGTCACCAGATTTTAGCTACCTCATCTGAGAGTAGCTTGATGTCGGGGCCAAGATCACGATTCCAGCGATGTATCACTAAGGCTTCTTTCACACTTCCGTTACGGGCCCGTTGCAATGCGTCGGGCCGACGTACAAACAGACGCTGTGAAATAACTGCAAAACGTGGGCAGCGGATGCAGTTTTTCAACGCATCCGCTGCCCATTCTGCTGTGCGGGGAGGAGGGGGTGGAGTTTCAGCCGCGCATGCGCGGTTGAAAATGGTAGACACGATGCACAAAAAAAGTTACATGGAACTTTTTTTGTGCTGACGGTCCGCCAAAACACGACACATCCGTCGCACGATGGATGCGACGTGTGGCAATCCGTCGCAATCTGTCAGTAATACAAGGCTATGGGAAAAAAACACATCCTGCAAGCACATTTGCAGGATCCGTTTTTTTCCCAAAACGACGGAGCTCTAAAGACGGAAGTGTGAAAGTAGCTTTACGGGACCTCCTTGTTGAAGTTTTGATAACGTCCCTGTTTTATCTGCTGCAGATCTAGCAGTTCTCTGAATGCTGAGCCCTGTATAACCCCGCCCACACCACTGATTGGCAGCTTTCTGTGTACACTGTGCATTGGCAAAATGCTGACAGTCAGTAGTGTGGGTGGGGTTACACAGATCTCATGAAAATGGAGGACTACAGGTTTACTATCTCTTTAGCGATTACTTGCTGCTGATAAAACAGTGATCTTATCAAAACTACAGCAGGTGGCTCAGTGACACATGGCTGGAGTCAGAGTCTCTCTACACTGTGCTCTCAGACTTGGTGACATATTCCCTTTAAGAGCCCATGCACACTGAGCTGAGCATAAAAAAAGGGGGTAAAACATGGATTTAAACTGCGCTGCTGAATAATTCAAGGTCCACATATGTAGCCACTGTGGATTTATTCAACGCATTTCACAGTACAAGACTTCTTCATCAGGACACCACACTATACTGTGGTGTCCTGATGAAGAAGTATTGTAGTTTGAAACGCGGTGAATAAATCCACGATTTAATGGCTACATATTTGGACCTTGAATTATTCAGCAGCTCAGTTTAAATCCACATTTTACCCCCTTTTTTTTTTCATCTCTGGTTGGTCACGAGTGGACCGGTGGATCTGCTGCAGCAGGATATATCTATGAGCCGGTCTTTCGGCTCAAATTGGTGAGTAGAATCTGATCTTTCTAATCAACTGTATCTCAGATAAGACCCTATTGCGCTCTTTTCTCCAGCAGCATTTATTGGATCTTCACTGAGCTGAGCAGGCATGTGAGTGGGAGAGAAAGGAATAGCTGTGAGCTAAATGCGCTCCTTCAGGAGGCTTCCCGTGACTCAAGGGATCTCCGATGTGTCTAGAGCTTAAACTTTCATCACTTCTTCTCTTAACTCTGCCGCCCCATAGCTTTAATACATATAACCTAGAGTGTGCTTTTCCATACATTATGAAGATAAATACAGGTTACTCCATCCTATATATGAATGAGATGCAGGAAAAAACTATCCTAGAAATCAACAGTCATAGATGACATTTTCAGAGCGTCTATGGGAGCATGAGTACCGTATATAGGAAAAGCTCCTCAGTGGTTGACTTGAACTAGGTAGCTGCAGGATTTTAGGATTTGAAACAAGTCAAAAGAGGTTTCACATCAGCAAAGATCAAGTGAAATCTGGCCGATGTAGACAGAGCCAAGGCCAACATTTACTGTGTGGTAAGAAATAAGGCAGGCACAGTTGGGTTTCTGGAGTAAAGTTGGTCATACACTAGAGGTCTTAGATGGCCATGAAGGCGGATTCAGAGCATTTTTTAATCTTCTGTTATACTTAAAAGTGTGATGGATACAGAAGGAAAATTAGAAAATCATGACATACAAATGTGCCAAGGGATGTGCAGATCAACTGGGTCATCATTACACTTGGATCAGAGACAACACCGTTCTCTTGTAATTCCGGGCAATTTCAGGTGTTATCTTAAGACTGTCACACAGCCTGTAAAGGCTAGCACTCTGGATCTCTAGTGTATGCCCAGCATAACAATGAGAAAGCGACAATAGATCCAGCCTCTGTCAATGTTAAAACACACATTAGTAACTGAACATGCAACTCTGATAGCCAAATATAAGAGGAACTAGAAACTGGACTTTCAGGAGAACTTGATACTTGGAAGCCAGTCTGGGGTCCATCTCCAAAACAATGACAAGAACTGGAAATAATTGGAAACTTTACCTAGAAAGACAATCAAACACCAGCAGGAAAATCTTACGGCGATTACACTGTTATAGATGCATCATGCCCTACGGTATGGACACAACAGCGGCACAATGGCTGCACAGGGCTCCAAACCACACAGAACATTACACAAGAAAACAAAAATGATGTAGCAGCCATGAATACCAGTCTTCTGATGGAAATAAATTACAGGGCACCCTATCCACACTGCAGAACAGGACGATTGCAACAGAATACATGTCAAGAAGAACCTCACAAGCAGCCATGCGAGGAAGATGTGGGCACCAGTGACCTGGACATTGAATATTTATTGTACACAACATAGAAGGTACCTAAACAATTGTCTCCTTTTGTGAGAGAGAGTGGAAAAGCCTTCGCGGTAGAGTCTGTAGATTATATTAAGAGGGAGGGAAAAATAGTATTGAGTTTTGCATTTTAAGGTGGTACTGCATGTAAGAGAAAACTGAAGTACAGTGGATGTACAGGGGGTCCACCATGTCTATCACTTCATGATCACTGGGGATGTCTAGCCTCTGGTACCCTAATGATCCTCAGAATAAAATTAGTACAGCTGGTGCAGTGATGCTCCCCTCTTCATGGCTATTCTTGCACAGCGGCCCGTGGTTTTAGGGGGGTCTGCACTGGGGCTCCATTCAAGTCAATCCAGAGTCAAGTGATCCGGTCTCAGGTGCCTGCACAGCTGGGGCGCTATAGTCAAGGGACAGATCACAACAGTAGTATTATATTCTCAGGATCTGCGGAGTAAGGCTGGGCTCAGACAGCCACATTTCTCAAACCTTCAGTCTCATAGGCATAATGTATATGAGGCGGTACATTTGAATCAGTAAAGGCATTGATGTCTGTACGTGGAACATGAAATACGGCTGTCTGGACCAGACCTTAAACTAGTCAGATCCCCACTGATAAGCTAGAGAATGACATCACTGTCACCTTACAAGGGAAAACCCCAACTAAAACTGCAGCTTTTTGTGGCTTCAGTTAAAAAGAATTTGTATCATTCGCCACTAAAATGTTTGATCTTAAATGCATCCATCAGGCGACGGAAAATCTCCAGGATTAGTACCAGCGAAACCTCAAGTGTAAAAGATGTTCGATATTCTTCACATTCGGCTGAGCCTCTGTGCAATGTTATGTAGGCATTACCTGGTCCCATGCTATACACACACAAATAATAGCCATGATCTGCGAATGTCGTTAGTAGCTCACTACAGACAAGCTAGACTTTACATGGCTTACCTGTTATCAGGAATATGACCATTTTGGGCAGACTAAAAAATAAAAAACAAACAGTACAATCAGATACTACTAGTGCTTACAGTGTTCCCATCCATAACTATGGTATTTAAAGGGATTGAACCCTTTCGGTAAATGTATGTTCCTAGCTGCATCTTTTCATAAAGACACAATCCGCCCTGTACTACCTCTCCTTGGGTTCACCTGCGAGTCTCCACCACTGCTCCCGATGTTTGGCATTGGCAGTGCTCTGTGACGTTCCATTTATACTGGCAAAGTCGCTGGGCTCACAGACTGGCCATCGCTCTGTAAACGTAATGCCTGCGCCACAGCCAACACCAGGCACCGGGGGCAGCCGCAGAGCCTCGCTGGTGGACCTGGTGAGTACAGAAACGGTTTGTTTCTTAATAATATCCTGGAGCTGGGGACATTCATTTTACTGAAAGGGAACAACCCCTTTCAGATATGCAAGTATTATTGAGTAGGGCCCCTATTTACCAAATTGTCACTGCAGGCAAAAGGAATAAAATTGGCAAAAGAAAAACATTTACCTCTCTTGCAAAAATCCTTTCCCGTACTCGCTGATATTCTTCTTCTCTCTCCTCTATGGATTTGCTCCGTCTCCCATCTTGCAAGGGAACTCTGATCTATAAAATATGAAAATAAGAAGAGGAATGGTGGAAGTAACCAGAAAAAAAACAACTAAACAATGAGTTGCAGAATCAGTTTTAGAGGGTGGAAAAATAGGTAATTGCCCAAGGACCTCATTGCAAAGCCTCTCCATCGAGAAGGCAAACAACCTGAGAGTGGAAAAAAAAAATTATCTGCTCCACATACCTTGTAGATGCAAATCCCATCACAGATACTTGCACCTACAGTGCCTACAAGTAGTATTCAACCCCCTGCAGATTTAGCAGGTTTAATAAGATGCAAATAAGTTAGAGCCTTCAAACTTCAAACAAGAGCAGGATTTATTAACAGATGCATAAATCTTACAAACCAAAAAGCATTAAGCTACTTACGGGTAGCGGCATTTTTCGGAGGCCCATGACAGCACCACGGGAGAGAGGGGATCCGCCCCTTTAGGAACAGGAAACCCACAGATACAAAAGGGCGGCACCTCTCCCACGCATCAGTTGGATTACAGAGCCTGAGAGGACTACCGCAGTTAATGACAAGCAAACACAATATTGCATACAATTAAACACAAGGACTTTAATAAAGTAACACACGTGAGAAGATAACATTTCTTCTTTAAATTATTTAGTTATTTATAACCCCAAGATGTGCAACCCCATGTGAAAAGGGAGGGAACTAACGGTGCTGTCATGGGCCTCCGAAAAATGCCGCTACCCGTAAGTAGCTTAATGCTTTATTCGGACTCCCATGACAGCACCACGAGAGATTTACAGAGATGTAAGCCATTTTTAGGGAGGGACCACAGCCTGCAGCACCCTTAACCCGAAGGTGAGATCTGAGGAGAACCCCAAGTCCAATCTATAGTGTTTGAAAAAGGTGGAAGGGGATGACCATGTGGCCGCCTTACATATCTGGTCGACCGACACTCCAGACCTCTCTGCCCAGGATGACGCCATGGCTCGGGTGGAATGTGCCCTCAGATTCTGCGGAGCCGGACCCCCACCTGTCGTGTAAGCAAGAGAGATAGCCTCCCTAATCCATTTAGCTAGTATGTATTTAGATGCTCTAGCCCCTTTCCTTGGACCTTGGAAGGACAGGAATAGCGCATTGTCCTTCTTCCAATCATTAGTGACCGAGATATATTGAAGAAGGCATCTCCTGACATCTAAGGTATGGAGCTCCCTTTCTTTAGGGTTAGAAGGATTAGGGATAAACGAAGGTAAAACTATCTCCTGCGATCTGTGAAACTGGGATACTACTTTTGGTAAGTAGGCTGGGTCCGGTCTAAGGATAACTCTATCCTGGAGAAATTCTGTATACGGGGGAAGTCTAGAGAGTGCCTGGATGTCTCCTATCCTGCGAGCTGATGTTATAGCTATTAGGAAAGCTGTTTTGAGAGACAACATCCTGACTGAGGCTTCATTCAACGGCTCAAAAGGGGGCTTTGTCAAAGAAGAAAGGACAAGATTTAAATCCCATGGTACCATTTTGTTTCTATAAAGTGGTCTAATTCTACCGGCCGCCTTAATGAATCTCGACACCCAGTAGTTTCCCGCAATATTACATGAGAACAGGGCCCCAAGTGCAGAAACTTGTACTTTTAATGTGCTTGTGGAGAGTTTTAACTCTAACCCTCTTTGCAAAAATTCCAATATTTGACGTATTGGTACACCGTCATTAATATTAAATTCTGAGGAAGTTAAGAACTTTCTCCAGGTTCTGGAGTAGATTCTTGTTGTTATTGGCTTCCTACTTCTTAAAAGGGTATTGACTAATTTAGGAGAGAAGCCTTTATTTTCTAACAATGACCGCTCAAACTCCAAGCCGTCAAATGAAGTCCCTTCACTTGTGGATGGAGTATCGGCCCCTGGGAGAGCAAATTTGGGATGTCTGGAAGTACCCAGGGATCGCCCACTGATATCGTCCTGAGCCATGAAAACCAGGTTCTCCTGGGCCAAAAGGGAGCAATCAGAATGAGTCTCGCACGATCTTCTCTGACCTTCCTCACCACTAGAGGTAGTAGGTTCAGTGGCGGGAAGGCATAGGCCAGAGAAAAATCCCATTTTATGAGGAATGCATCCACTGCCAGTGGATTCTCCCTGGGATTTAGGGAACAAAAGTTTTTTACTTTTTTGTTTTCTCTTGTGGCAAATAGGTCCACTACCGGTTGACCCCACAAGCGTACAATCTGTTTGAAGATGTCTCCGTTTAGAGACCATTCTCCTTGCTTTAGAACATTGCGGCTGAGAAAGTCCGCTTTTATGTTGTCTTTTCCTGTGATGTGCAGAGCAGTCAAAGATTGTAAATTCTCTTCTGCCATCCGGAGGAGACGATCTGTGATCTGCATCAGAGCCTCGGAGTGTGTCCCTCCTTGATGATTTATATAGGAGACTGCCACCCGGTTGTCTGAGAGGATCCTGACGTGGTGGCCCTGCAGATACATGAGGAGGTTTTTAACTGACAATTCGATTGCTAGTAATTCTCTCTGATTGGAAGAGGATGTTGAGTATGGTTCCCATTGGCCTTGCACTACGATATCATTCATGTGAGCCCCCCAACCTGAGGAGCTGGCATCCGTAGTCACAACCCGGGACACGTCTATCATCCAGGGAACACCAGCTGACAAATTATCCCTATCCAGCCACCAACTTAGGGATTTCAGAGTCGCTGGTTCTAGCGTTATTTTTTCCTCTAATACACCCCTCAAGATCCTATCCTTAACCAAAATCTCTTTCTGGAGGGATCTAGTGTGAAAGTGTGCCCACCTTACCGCTGGTATGCACGATGTGAGGGACCCCAACAGGGACATAGCTTGCCGCAGGGTCATAGAGGGTGTATTTACTGCTTTTAGTACCTGATGCTGAATCTGAGATAGTTTATTTTCCGGAAGATAACACTGCTGTGTAGTTGAATCTAGTAATAAGCCCAGAAACTTCTGAATTTTTTGAGGCTGTAATCGAGATTTTTCAAAATTAATTATCCAGCCCAGGCGTTCCAGCGTAACCCTAGTTAGTTCTAGTTGGGACAAACAGTGTTCTACCGAGTTACCTATTATGAGGAAATCGTCAAGGTATGGGACAATAAGGACATTAGATTCTCGCAAGTGAGCCATCACCTCTGCCACTATTTTAGTGAATACCCTAGGGGCTGATGTTATACCGAAAGGAAGAGCTCTGTACTGAAAGTGATAAACAACTCCTCCCATTAATACTGCTACCCTCAAGAACTGATGGAAATCCACATGAATAGGTACGTGGTAATAGGCATCCTTTAAGTTGACTACCACCATGAAGCAGTTTTTGAACAGTATCTTTATTGTTGAGCTAATGGACTCCATCTTAAAGGTATGCTTAACCAAAAAATATTAAGATGTCTGAGATTTATAATGGTTCTATACGAGTTATCAGGTTTCTGAATAAGAAACAAGGGAGAATAGAATCCTTTCCCTCTATCAGTCTCTGGAACTTGTGTAAGAACATTTTTAGAACAGAGAGACCAAACCTCTTCTTCTAGAGCCGATTGTTCTAGGGGATTAGAACGTAAGGGTGTTAAAATAAATTTATCCCGTGGGGTATGGCAAAACTCAAGAGTAAGACCTCGAGAAATAGTATCTTGAACCCAGACACTATTCGTGATCTCTGACCATTCTGAACCAAAATGCAAAAGTCTGCCCCCCACCGGGGCTCCTAGTCATTTGTCCTCCTCCTTCCTTTCTTTTGAGGAACGACGGAACATATATCCCGTACCTCGTCTACGTCTGTCGTCCCACCTAGACCGATCCCTTGAAGGTGAAAAGGTACGCTTCCCTCCGCGACCGAACCTTCTTTTATTAAAGGGACGACGGTAGGATCCCAGCAGGTTGGGGAACTTCTTTTTGTCATCTCCCGCTTTTTCTAGGAGTTCATCTAAGGTGGGCCCGAATAGATACTCCCCTTTACATGGAATGATGCAGAGTTTTGATTTTGACTGTATATCGCCTGGCCAACATTTCAGCCAAAGAGCCCTTCTGGCCGCATTCGAGAGACCTGCTGCCCTAGCAGTCATTTTGACAGAGTCAATAGACGCATCTGATAAGAAAGCAGCTGCTTCTTGGATCAGTGGTAAGGCAGTCAGGATAGAATCCCTTGATGCACCTTCTTTTAACTGAGTCTCTAATTGTTCCAACCAGACCATCATTGATCTGGCTGTACAGGTTGAAGCCACCGCAGGCCTTAAAGAACCGGCCGCCATCTCCCAGGTACTTTTTAGAAAGGTGTCCGCTTTTCTATCAAGGGGGTCCTTAAGGGTCCCCATGTCCTCAAAGGGGAGAGAGGCCCGTTTGGCCACTTTGGCTATTGCCGCATCCAACTTAGGGGCTTTTTCCCAGTTGGTGACTGCAGGATCATCAAACGGATATCGGCGCTTCTGCGCTGGGGGTAAGGAACCCTTTCTCTCAGGTTTTTTCCACTCTTTACTGATAAGAGCCTGGATTTTTTCGTTGAGCGGGAAGAGACTACGTTTTTTCTGCTCCAACCCACTGAACATAATTTCCTCCTTGGAAAGTTGGGGTCTCGGTTCCGTTATGCCCATCGTTCCTCTGACCGCCTTGACCAGCTTATCCACTCGTTCGAGGGGTAGACAGAAGCGGGCGGTGTCCTCATCCGAGGAAGAGGATGACGCAGCCGAACCGGAGAAAACTTCCTCCTTATCCTCTTCTACTGAAGAATCGGAGAGTAACGGAGCTTTGGATTTAGAGCTTCCTCCTTGAGAAAAACCCTTTAAGGATTGTCTGACCTCCATTCTGATCATCTCCTTTAAGCTGGTGGTCATAGTCAGGGATTCCTCCGCCACCTGAGGGGGGTAAGTAAAGCAATCTAATCCCTGTAGATATAATGCTCTCCCCCTCTCCCCTTTCCTGAGACCTCACCGTCTGCTGTATACAGGGGCCACATAACTTTTTAGGGCACGAATCAGGTAGGGGAACCCCGCAGATTCCACATTCCCTGTGTTTCGCCTTCCCGGCACATTTCTTCCCCTATAATGGAACATATGAGGGGAATCATGTCACTGAGTGAACTTTCACGAAGATCACTTACCAGCGCTGCCCAAAGAAAAAGTACCGGAATCCGAGGGGGATTTCTCCTGGCTGACGTTCCAGACCCCTGTCTGGAGGTGCTTTTGTGGCCAGATTCACTACTCCTTTTGTCGCGATCCTTCTCGTTAGGCTTCTGGGCTTCCAGAAGCTGCACGTGCTCGTCCTCCATCTTCACCAGATATGAGGCCAGAAGCAAGGGATCACGATCCGGAGTTCTTTTTATAACCTCTCCCCCGGTCAGCAGCTGTGCCTAGCGCTCCCCTGATTACTTCTTCCGGCCTCCCCCTGGTGCAGGTGGTAAACCCCCGGGGCTCAGAACGCCGGCGACGCTGTACTGGTGGGCGCCGCCATCTTGGTATTCACTGCGCATGCGCAGGACCCCGGAAACCCGGAAGTGACTGCCGACTCCTCCCCCGGCGTCACCCGGCCTCCCAGCGCTTCCCATCAGCGCACAGAGCGGCGAGGACGCCGGACAGAGCCGCAGCACCTCCGGATGGCGCCAAGCATCGCCGCATACCTGAGACCCCAGCTACCCCAGGAGGAGGGGACCCAGGGGACATACTTACGCGGCGCTGGTCTAGAGACAGGACACCACCGGTGACCGCTCTCTGCTGGAATGTCGCCCATATGCAGCCCTGCCAGGACCATTGCGACATCTACCAGGGACTCCGCACCGGCCGAGGTAGGAGACCCCCTCGCTACCTGAGTCGGCCGGCCGGCCTGGGATCCTTTTGTAAAATCTGTAGGATCCCGTCCCGTTAGGAACAGGAAACCAACTGATGCGTGGGAGAGGTGCCGCCCTTTTGTATCTGTGGGTTTCCTGTTCCTAAAGGGGCGGATCCCCTCTCTCCCGTGGTGCTGTCATGGGAGTCCGAATAAAGTTTTGTTGCTCAGTTAAATTTTTATAAATTTTAAACATAAAAGTGTGGGACAATTATTATTCAACCCCTAGGTTTAATATTTTGTGGAATAACCTTTGTTTGCAATTACAGCTAATAATCGTCTTTTATAAGACCTGATCAGGCCGGCACAGGTCTCTGGAGTTATCTTGGCCCACTCCTCCATGCAGATCTTCTCCAAGTTATCTAGGTTCCTTGGGTGTCTCATGTGGACTTTAATCTTGAGCTCCTTCCACAAGTTTTCAATTGGGTTAAGGTCAGGAGACTGACTAGGCCACTGCAACACCTTGATTTTTTGCCTCTTGAACCAGGCCTTGGTTTTCTTGGCTGTGTACTTTGGGTCGTTGTCTTGTTGGAAGTTGAAATGACGACCCATCTTAAGATCCTTGATGGAGGAGCGGAGGTTCTTGGCCAAAATCTCCAGGTAGGCCGTGCTATCCATCTTCCCATGGATGCGGACCAGATGGCCAGGCCCCTTGGCTGAGAAACAGCCCCACAGCATGATGCTGCCACCACCATGCTTGACTGTAGGGATGGTATTCTTGGGGTCGTATGCAGTGCCATCCAGTCTCCAAATGTCACGTGTGTGGTTGGCACCAAAGATCTCGATCTTGGTCTCATCAGACCAGAGAACCTTGAACCAGTCAGTCTCAGAGTCCTCCAAGTGATCATGAGCAAACTGTAGACGAGCCTTGACATGACGCTTTGAAAGTAAAGGTACCTTACGGGCTCGTCTGGAACGGAGACCATTGCGGTGGAGTACGTTACTTATGGTATTGACTGAAACCAATGTCCCCACTGCCATGAGATCTTCCCGGAGCTCCTTCCTTGTTGTCCTTGGGTTAGCCTTGACTCTTCGGACAAGCCTGGCCTCGGCACGGGAGGAAACTTTCAAAGGCTGTCCAGGCCGTGGAAGGCTAACAGTAGTTCCATAAGCCTTCCACTTCCGGATGATGCTCCCAACAGTGGAGACAGGTAGGCCCAACTCCCTGGAAAGGGTTTTGTACCCCTTGCCAGCCTTGTGACCCTACACGATCTTGTCTCTGATGGCCTTGGAATGCTCCTTTGTCTTTCCCATGTTGACCATGTTTGAAGTGCTGTTCACAAGTTTGAGGAGGGTCTTAAATAGTCAGAAAAGGCTGGAAAAAGAGATAATTAATCCAAACATGTGAAGCTCATTGTTCTTTGTGCCTGAACTACTTCTTAATACTTTAGGGGAACCAAACAGAATTCTGGGGGGTTGAGGGGTTGAATAATAAATGACCCTCTGAAAAAACTTTTCACAATTTAAAAAAAAAATAAACAAAGAAATAACATTCTTTTTTGCTGCAGTGCATTTCACACTTCCAGGCTGATCTACAGTCCAAATGTCACAATGCCAAGTTAATTCCAAATGTGTAAACCTGCTAAATCTGCAGGGGGTTGAATACTACTTGTAGGCACTGTATATCAAGGATAGGGCTCTATCCTGAAAAGAGATGTGCATCCACAGCCACCGCTCCATTCCTACAGGCTACAAGATGGGCGTCAGTGGACTTGAGAGGTGTGGTGGTTCAGAGATGGGACTTGCATTGGTCAGCCATTTATTTACTGATGAGCAAACATGCTCGGATAAGGTGTTATCAGAGCATGCTCGTGTGCTAATAGAGTATCTTTGTCTTGCTCGAATACTTTGGTTGAGTCACCGCGACTGTTCGACAGCTACAACATATGCATGGGTAGCTTGTTTGCTGTGCAATCCATGCATGAGTTGCAGCTGTTGAACAGCCACAAGACCAGCAGTTGCGGCGACTTGAACATAAATATTCGAGCACACCGAAGATATTCTATTAGCACATGAACATGCTCGGATCACACCTTATCCAAGCACGTATGCTCATCACTACATATACATTTACAGAATGTCTACATCATATGTATGAATCAATGCTAGAACAACACAAAAACCCACAAAGTTTTTTTTTCCTCTGCATTAGTCAAATGAAAGAAATGTATAAAACTACGAGACATGGTCAGTGCATTGTTTAGTTACTGATGTGAACACACTGACAGAGGATGTGAAGACAGGCATTTATGCAAATAATACCAAAATCATCATTAAAAAATCCGCTCTACCTGATTATCATCACGGTCCATACTGGCATCATCTCGCTTTAGGATGAACCTTTGTTGAAATTCGCAGCTCTTTTCATCTTTGATGTGCTCCGAGAACCTTTGCTCAGGTCTGATAAACCAAGGAAAATTCATATAACCATGTCTGTGATCACAAGTAAAGGAGCCCCTTACACTCTTCTAAACCAGCACAGGAGTGAAGCATTTCAAATGTAGACTGCTTACTTCAACCACGTGCCCAAAGACTGGAATGCCTGTTGGCGTTCCTCAGACTGGAATGCCTGTTGGCGTTCCTCAGACTGGAATACCTGTAGGAGTTCCTCAGACTGGAATACCTGCAGGAGTTCCTCAGACTGGAATACCTGTAGGCGTTCCTCAGACTGGAATACCTGTAGGCATTCCTCAGACTGGAATACCTGTAGGCGTTCCTCAGACTGGAATACCTGTAGGCGTTCCTCAGACTGGAATACCTGTAGGCGTTCCTCAGACTGGAATACCTGTAGGCGTTCCTCAGACTGGAATACCTGTAGGCGTTCCTCAGACTGGAATACCTGTAGGCGTTCCTCAGACTGGAATACCTGTATTGTTCCTCTCCCCATTTTAGATTTAAAACAGTTTTTAACCCCACAATGACCAGAACCAGGCTGCCGATCTAGAATCTCAATGAAAAGGTGGTCTTGTATGCGCACTATGGCTTCCCTTCATGTCTATGTGACGAACTGGAATAAATGTCCATAGTCCAACTACTGATTAACAATATACCCTGTCACCTTGTGCATGCGGCTGCCAGCTGTAAAAGTAGCACTCTGGCTTATACCCAAATGAGAGAAGGACATGGCATTTACAGGTTTACAACATGCAATTGCTCCTTGTAATGGGAATTATCCTCATACAAACTCCTGCAGTGTGAAGCAAAATGGATAACTACTACAGATGCTTTAGGCCCAGTGGGACTTAACGACTTCTCCATGTCTAAATGTTAGTTTATTTGGAGCTGATAGGCATTCTGTTATTTTGTGTGCAGCATCAATACATTGCATACTAATCAGGCAATATGGGGAATTTAACGATTGTGCTCAATATCCACCCTTCCTATGAGGCCATGTGAAAATTTCACTAGACATAAAACAGTCCGATAGTCGTCCTACTTCTATGTCCTTGCATTTGTAAGTCACTTTAAGTCAGCCATTCATTGTAACGTTGAGTCCCATAGATTCTGTCTTCTGGGTAGACAAGTAGGTGGGACCATCATGAGTATTAGAATTTGTTATATCTGATTTTGCCTTCAGCATTTTGAAATTATTTTTTAACGTGAATACTGATCTGTGGTCTCTCAGCAATCAGAGTTCGAATTCATCCCAAAGGGAAGTGATGGGGTTTGGGTAAATGCTCTGAGACCACTCTGGTACCTTCACACCACACTTGTCAAACCGTATTTTTATAAACACAGCTTAGTGCATGTAGGATCAGTTAGTATAATAGAAAGTTGTATAAAGTGTCACAGTCTACAGGAGCTTAAAAGTTTAGCATTTATCACCTATACACAGAATAGGCCATGAATGACTGATAACCGGGGGTCCCATGTTCACTATAAGAGGGGTCCCGAGTTCTCGTTCCTCCTAACTGCAAACGGAATTTAAAGAAGCAACATGTTCACTCATGGGCATTATCGCTCTATTCATTGTGTAAGGGACTAACGGATGGGTGCACACTGTACTCTGCCATCTCACTCAGTGATATGTGCTTTATCACTCTCAATACCATGTTGGTAGTTAGCGAAAGTCTAATAGTGGCGCACCAAAAAGGGGAACCCGTCAGGTAAATTAAGGGGCCTAAATCAGGGGCAGTCAGCTATACTGTACACTAATACAGTGTTAACCCCTTGAAAATCCCTAAACATTAGAATGGGGGGAAAAATGGACTTTTAATACTGCAATGTGCCACTTTGTCCAGTCACCTGGGCAATGCTGCAGCAAGGACTAGTCAAGGTTTCCTTGCAGAAAGTACATACGGTTTACTTTTATGTCCTACCTGCATGAAGCCATGTTGGGTGGGACATCAATCAAAGCTGTGTGGGCACACTAGCAACAAGGAGGAGACAGTGAGTGAAAAGCCATTTATTCAGGGTCTCACTCCAGCACAATATGCCAATATGAATGGTCTGGCAATCAACAACTACGAGCTCGTTCACTGGGAGCAATGATTCTTAAGCCAACTTAATAATCAATGTTAATCGGCAGCGCATTGTCCTGTGCGAATAGATAAAGTGCTACCGACCACGTGACCTTCTACGGGCACAAAATGATTGGGTTAATGATTGTTCTGTGGCCATAGATTGTTGGCTTGTCAAAACAGGCTAGGAAACCAACATTGGCGGTCATTTAACTACTGTGGTCCGCACACAGAAATGTACCCTAATCCTTGCTGCTGCACTGCCCTGGTGACTGGAAGGAGCAGCAGGTCATTAATAATCTAGCTGTCAGCCTTTGTACACATCTGCTTTTCTACAAATTGTGGTGGTCCTAGTCAAATGACTATAGTGAAAAGTGATTGTCAAGGATGAAAATCTCGAGATTGCCATCCAGAAAAATAATTAAAAACCACTTCTAGTTATAGGCCTTGATACAGCATTGCCTAGTCCATTTGTTGCCTAGTTTTCTGACCTTGTCTTTGCACCCAATTCCCCCCGCTTTGTGGGTGAAGTTCAGCGATTCCAGATGTTTTAATTGTATTCATCAATTGCAACTTTTTTAAAAGTTGCAAAATTCGGAGAGTCTCCACTCGTTTTTTGACTTTGCGGCAAATTCATTGCCAGTTTGCACAGATAACGACAACGAATTCCACTATACAAAAGAGAGAGCAAATAATGAATTGAGGACAGTGTGCAGTGGGTGACTTACATTCGTGTGTTACCGGTTTTATTAATGATTACGGCTTTGCCTGTTTGGTCTACATTATGATCCATGCCAAAATAGGCAGCAGCACGGTGCAAAAGCATCCTGTGATATGAGGTCATTTGTGGAAACTTCTTAAATTGATTGCTGAAGAAAGAAAAGAAATACAGGCAAGATTTAATACTGAAAGATTAGAGCGCAATACAACACTATGGCCAAATGCAGACTGTGCAACCTAGTGCATTACAATATGATCATTTGCTTAACATAATGCCCATCCAACCAACTTTGGTTTCCCTTTAGAAATTTGCAAAATATGTAAACTGGCCAAAATTTCTTTGCACAAGACAATGCATTCCTAATGTAAGGCAATGGAGGCAAAGTTTGCATGCATTTAACCCTCCAATTGGGCTGCCAGTGGAAAGGCACTTTTGAGATGAGGACGTTTGCGCTGCTCTGATAATTACATTATATTAAATCTAACATTAAATAGAAGGTTTTCTTTGACATTTGTAAACTTATTAGAATGTGCCCTACCCCTTTAAGTAAGGCAAGTAGGTAATGGCCCCCCAAAAAGAAGCAACCTCATTTCGGAGCATAAAATGCCTTGGCGCCTCAACAAAAAGCATTCGCATCCGTGTACTGTATAAATCTAGGGGAAATGTATTCACATGCTCCATTTAAACAACCTCATTTGGAAGCATCACACCAAGACAAAATATTGGTACTTTGATGTTTATTTCTAAATAGGTCAGGAAATAAAAATACACCAACCTCTGGGATTAGCACCACATCACATGCTGAATATATGCGGGCCGCAGCACGCTCATTTACATAAGGATTCTCACCATCTACATGGCGAGGCGCATCCGGCCACCACTTACCTATTGTCATTAATAAATTCAAGGATTTCTTGTTCTAATTTTAGCAGCATCATTCTGTCCCTATGGAAAGTAAACTTGGATTAGTCACTTACAGCATCTCTGTAGCTGTTATAGTACGTGAAAAATCCTTAAGGCAGAACCGGCCAACACATAGCAGCAGAAAATGTGCACAAAATACTGGAGTCACAAACCAAAGTTCACACCCCAGAGGGCGGCACTATATACGAGACCTCAGCTGCTTCTATCCTATGGGGAGAATTTATTATTACCACAAGGCATACTGTATGTGCGCACTTTTTGACCTTTCGCACCACTTCAGAGCGTGTGTATAGTTATTATGCTTTGCTTACATCATCATCACTGCCCCCATTGGGGCAATCTAAGCTCCCTATCAGTAGGTCTTTGATATGTGGGAGGAAACCCTCACAAACACTGGGAGAACATACAACGCCTTTAGGATGTTGTCCTTGGTGGGATTTGACTCCAGAGCTACAAAGCAACAGTGCTAACCACTGAGCCACCGTGCTGTCCAGAGAACTGTACTTCATATATACAAGACAAGTTTGTTATATTAGTGCACACACCACAAATATGCGCTAAACCTACTAATGCGACGGACAACCCAAAGGGTATGTGCACACGATGCGGATTTAGTGCGGATTCGCAGCGGATTTTTCCGCGCAGAAACGCTGCAGATCCGCACTGTGATTTACAGTACAATGTAAATCAATGTGAAAAAAAAAGCTGTGCAGATGGTGCGGAAAAATATGCGCGGAAATGCTGCAGATTTAAAAGAAGTGCATGTCACTCTTTTGTGCGGATCTGCAGTGTTTCTGCACCCTTCCATTATAGAAATCCGCAGTGGTAAAAACTGCAGAAAATCCACAGAAAATCCGCATCAATTCCGCATAAAAACCGCACAAAATCCGTGGCAAATCTGCACCTGCGGTTTCTGCCAGGAGATGCGGATTTTGTGTAGAAAATTCTGCACCCCATTCCACAACGTGTGCAAATAGCCTAAATGAATAGAGTACACCTTACTTCTGCAGGCTTTTGGTTCAAGACTGACATATGAAACACCAGTCTTCAGAAATTCACTCTGTATGCACTGGACTTCTTGGGAGAGGCCCTTTTCTATTAACCATAACAGCGTCACCCCACTAACCGTGGCTCTTGCTAAGACATGGAATAACCAACGTCAATGTGAATTTTTTAACCAGTACAAGACTAAGACTGGGTTGTTTTTCACCAGGCCAGGCACATCATTTTTTTTTTTTTAATTCATACACAGTATTAAGAGAGCAAAAATTCTTGCATAACACATGGACTACTTTATAGTATAGCTTCCATGGGAGTGCTACAAAAAAACACCTACAGGAGAACATCAGAAAGGAAGCATTACCAGCGTGATATCTCATGGTTACCAGTGTGATATGTGATGGCCACTCTCTGCTCTGACTGCAGAGCTGTGTGTAACTATAACTGATATGTTCTTCTCAGCTTCCATCTCACAGGCAGCTTATTGCAATATTGTGGTAACAGAGCAGAGCTGTGAGAGCTGCAGCAAGTGTGTTTGTAATGAGACAAAGTTCAGTTCTACTGTTCTGTGTTTGTTACATGTGCCACACTGATAACACCCCCTTTTATTGAAAATAAACTCTGGAGAAAGATTCTAATGCAGATCAGTATCCGGATCATAGTCCAAAACAACTCATTTACAAATTAACAATAAGACTTTAGATCGCAGACATCAAGGTGTCATTTTATTCAGCTCCCTATGACCTACATGCCTTATTGAGGGCTCAGGATGGTTGATCTTGCTGATAATTTCACTTTAAAAACGTGATTATTGTATTTGCACCGTTTTTTTAAATTAGTTTTTAGTGTTTTGCACTTTCTTTGGTGACATTCATCTTTCCATTTGTATCTTTTTGAAGTCTATATTTTTATGCGTTTGCCTTCCCAGTCTTCCATTGTGGGTGGAGTCTAGGGTTTCCAGATGTTTTAGCCCGATTCATCATTTGTGACTTCATGAAAAGTTGCTACATTTGTCACAATTTACTCAATTCCCATTCATGTCAAACCCTATGAAGAGCAATGAGTATTGCAGATCTGGTTGTATTTCCTGCACATTCTCCTCCACCAGAAACAATGACGAATTCAATTCCTAAGTCATATCTGTATTGTATCCCTAATATATTATACTGTTTTCACCTATATGCATGTCCTTTTATTATTGCAAATTTTGTATACTTTTTTAAACGCACTGTGCTCTTTATATATTAAATTAAAAATTGAAGAAGGTTGTCCCTCATCTGAAAGATCGACAGAATGGGGAATTTTTATCCCCGTTACAATAGGGCTGCAGTGTACATTCCCAGCAAACATTACAGCTCCTGGAATTATTTTTAGTATTTTCTCCTCTGCGTTATGGAGATATTAGTTTGGAAAGCTCAGGTTATAATTTATGTCCAATATATAATTTAAGTCCAAGAGGGAGTTACTAGAGATTTTTCAATAGTTGTGCCTAAGTTTTACCCTGCATAATGTTGATCAATGTTAAGCAAGCAAAAACACACAGGATAACAAAGGACACACCTCCACAATAACTTAGAACAGGTTTCTCAGTGTGAGACATGTAATAACAGACATTTTTCTTTCACTGTAGTCACACACAGCTGTGCAGTGAGATCAAAGTGCTGGATGTAGAGCGGAGATCACCAATACCTTCAGCGTTCATCTCACGGCAGCTAATGTGGGAGGAAAGACACTGCAGCAGAGCTGAACTTTGTCTCATTACAAACACTTCTCTTAGCTCTCCTCTCACAGTGCTGCCAGCTCTGTTGTATCCCCTAACCACCCCATCTCAAGAACGTCTAGAAATCACTCTCCTGCTTGCTGTAATGCCTGTCCTCCCACACTGGTTGTTGTGAAATGAAGGCTGATAGGGGTTCATAATTTGTGCGCTTTGTAATCATACACCGTTCTTCTCCATACAATATGTACTTTCTTACAGCTCTGCAGTGAGACCAGTCAGAAGTTCAACCTGCCTGTTATTACATATTTCACACTGATAAATTTTCTCTAAGCGATTGTAGGGACATCTTCTTTCTCCTACATGTTGCTAAATTAGTCTTCCCATGGGTCAATATCATGTAGGGGAAGATGTACACAACCCCAGAGAATCATCTCTGCTAATGCCCTCTTGGACTTCAAAGGAACCTGTCACCACATTTGACCTACGTAACCTATTTATATGGGCATACAGGTAATAGACTGCAGAAAAAAGTCCAACCTGTATGCCTAACATCAGATGCCTTGCTATTGATATATCATCTTCATCACTTTATACAAATGACCTCTTCCAGGCTATGGGAAGGACGGTGCCTGGAACATGAGCTCTGCCTCCAGAGCTTATTTTAAACGAAAGGGGGAATTACCAGTGTGATATCGAATATACACCAGTGTGATGTGTGAAGGTTACCAGTGTGATGGCCATTATCTGCTCTCCTGATCTCACTGCAGAGCTGTGTGTGGTTATAACTAACATCTGCAGGTTCCTCTCAGCTTCATCATCCATCTCACAGGCAGACAGAACTGTAATATTGTTACAATAGAGCAGAGCTCAGTGAGTTGAATAATGTGTTTTCAAGAAGACAAATTACATTTCTCCTGTTCTGTGCTAGTTACCAATGTGAGATATAAACTCCCCCTTCTATATAAAAACTATTTTACAAGTTAATATATCCACAGTGGAGAGATGAAAATAAAAAATAGGAACTCAAATTGTACTCCGCTGTGCAGCCACTATTCCATGGTGTGGCCAGTATGTCAGGCCAACATTGGTGAAAGATCCTTATTAACAATAGGTAGTGTTTTCATGACACATTCCCTCTAGTTAAGACTCAACATTTTGCAAATCAAAGTGTAGCTGAACTCGATCAAGTTTTCAAACATGTCTTCGGGCGTCACAGAAAAACATGCTTTGTACATTTCATCCAAAAGAACAGTTGCTATAACCACCACCAGTGCGCTAATAATAAATGATCCACCTGTAAAACTGGGAGAACAGCCACAAAATGTGCTATTTGTGAGGACTAGCGACAGAGAAACATTAGGATAACATAGTACAGGACCGAAAGATGCAGGAAAATTACAACAGGATTGTAGCTGACAATCTGAGTATGGCCACTTAGGAAATAGAGGCTCCTCTCCATTATGTGACCATCCATCTAGCTCACACACAGAAAACAAAAACTGGCGCTACTGCCCCAGGGCACGTCACCAAAATAGAACTACGAAGCAGCTTTCATAGAGATCTGATGTGTAGAGGCCAGAATGATCCTCAAAATCTAGGACTAGTTTTTAAAAAAGGCTTCTGCAATTTATCTATGACAGTTATAATAAATACCTTGGGTTATTCTTCAGTGTGTTCACTAAAAATTCATGCACGTCTATTCCAGTAGAGTCTGTGTACTCTTGACTAGAATCTGTAAGAAGAAAAAGAAAAGAAAATCATTATGGAATAAGACCCTGTGGGAACCAAGTCAAGTTATAAAATATGGCAGGAGATTTACTAATCCTGTGCACTATTCAGACAGTACAAATGTGGACTAGACAATCTGAAAACGCGCCATCACGCTGGAGGAGAAATTTGGCGCATCTTTCGATACTTTTTTCTAACTTTGCTACATTGAGAGAAGCTTAAAGGGAACTTGTCACCCCAAAATCGATGATGAGGTAAGCCCACCGTCATGAGGGGCTTATCTACAGCATTCTGTAATGCTGTAGATAAGCCACCGATGTTACCTGAAAGAGGAGAAAAAGACGTTAGATTATACTCACCCAGGGGCGGTCCTGCTGCGGTCTGCTCCGATGGGCGTCTCAGGTCCGCTCCGGCGCCTCCCATCTTCATTCCATGACGTCCTCTTCTGGTCTTCACGCCGCGGCTCCGGCGCAGGCGTACTTTGTCTGCTCTGTTGAAGGCAGAGCAAAGTACTGTAGTGCGCAGGCGCCGGGCCTCTCTGGCCTTTCTGGCGCCTGCGCACAGCAGTACTTTGCTCTGCCCTCAACAGGGCAGACAAAGTACTCCTGTGCCGGAGCCGCGGCGTGAAGACCAGAAGAGGACGTCATGGAATGAAGATGGGAGGCGCTGTACCGGACCTGAGACACTCATTGGAGCGGGACCGCCCCTGGGTGAGTATAATCTAACGTCTTTTTCTCCTCTTTCAGGTAACATCGGCGGCTTATCTACAGCATTACAGAATGCTGTAGATAAGCCCCTCATGACGGTGAGGTTACCTCCCCATTGATTTTGCGGGTGATAGGTTCCCTTTAAGAGAAATCTGTCGGCACTTGACTGCAAGTACGTACATTGCATGTGAGCTTTGAAGAGTAGCACAATGTCGGCGTAACAAAATGTTTAAACTTTTGCGTGACGGCGGTGCGGCAGGCAAGCGACACCACAGTGCATCTAACTCCTGACAAGCTGTGGCATTTCCTACACCAAAAATCTCCCACCAGATTTCCGGCGTAGTGCAAGGAGGCACACGCCACTGAACAGACACTGCAGACTCACATCTCGATGAATCAGGGCCGGGGTCCTGATTTCATATCCGGCCTTGAATACCAATTTAAGCCCTCTTTCACATGCCAGCATTTTGGTCAGCAGCTAGCATTTAGTTTTGAAAGCCACAATTAGGACTGATCTCAAATATTAGGAGAGATGAAAATCTTTCCAATAAACATTTTCTCTGTAGGCTTCATTGGTTTGGGCTGATCAACACTGAAGAACATTACTGGTTTCTGAACAAGTGATGCCCTAACCAACATCATCACTAGAATGAATGGGTTACGATAGATTTAGTTACCCCAACAAATCAGGGTAGGAGGCATTGAAGGAGTAAGGAAACCCCATGAAACCAAAACCTGTCCGAGACCTTCAAATTTTGTACTATCGCATTCACAACAGCTACTTGATACAAATCCATACCAACCTCTAGACAACATTTTCTTTGGCCCCTTCTCTTTACTTTTTTCCTCCTTCTCAGACCCATCTTTGCACGACTTCTCCTCCTTATCAGACGGGCAGCTGATATGCAACTGAATGACATCCTGCCACAGAACAAAGCTCGATTACACAGTGTACATGGCGCACAGATGAACAGGGAGAGCGGTGGGCATCATTTTCTTCAATTCTTCCTCCGGAGTCCTTTACTAGTAGTATAAAAGATCCATAACTTGTTTTCTTTCAGAATTATGCAGAAGAACAACCTCATTATGGAATTGGAGGCATGTGGAATTCCATTAAAAGGCACCTTGCACATTTGTAGGTATAAACCAAAACATTGTGGACTCGTGCATGAGGTTTTAAGCCAAGAGTATTGGCTGGCCAATACCGGCTTATAAGATCCTAACCAAACCCATCCACACGATTTCCTTTATCCCCATTGTAAACCCATGGAGGTCCTATGTGTATATTATATTATTATTTCATCACAGTGTTTAAACATGTGTGTGAGACAATAGTACCGATGTCAGCGTTTTGGATCAGCATATCATCAGCATATGATCCGTGTGTTGATTTTTTGCCATCAGTGTCTTTCATGAATGGATAAACTATAAAGCTTCTCCTATGCTTTGCTATGATAAATACGTACAGCACATATATTATACACGAATGCCATCCATGTGCTGTACGTGTTTTACACAGACCCATAGCCTTGTAGTGGCCCTTGTCATCCATATTGGAAAAAAATGGACAAATCTCCGTGCGTTTTTGTATGGACACAATCTGTGTAAAGACACGGACACGTGCATAGCACCATAGGTTATAATGGGAATGTTTTCTATCCGTGAAACATGGACATCTAAAGGAGAACGATGTCGCTAGATCCCAGCACTTCCAGACTGTTGCTCTACTTCCATGTCCTGGAATCAATCTTCGTTTTGATGAAAGATGACAGATGTAGGAATCAAAGTGTAACAGTGTGAAAGTAAAATGATGTCCCTCCCGCCTTAGCAGCCCCAAGGGCTTCATTCACACAGTGTAGTAACATTTCTATGCAACAGTCCCTTTAAACAAGGCCCCACAGATACAGTCTGAGAGTCCAAAGCTTTACACTGAACTATTGATCCTAAAATAACTACTACAAAAGATTAACAGATATTAAAAGGCACATTAAAAAAATGTTCATGGAGCCACAATTTTACCTGAGGTTCCAAGGGGCAATCTAGAAATGGTCCAGATGACTCTTCACATACAGCTAAGCTTCTCACCAATTTTAACTTTGAGTTTGACTAAAGAGAAAAATAAAATATTCCTTGCACATAAATGACATCATAAGGCAGTTTCATAAAGCTAGAAAATGCACCCTAAGGCAGTCATCATTTCTTTTGCGCCTGTTTTTTTTTTTTGTTTGCACTCAATGATTATTCTCTTTACGCCTGTTTTCGGAGTCTATGTTATGTGTGCTCACTTGTTTTTCGTTTTCCACTTTGTATGCACAATTTAGCGAATCCAGATGTTTATGATTCCTCTACTGCTCCACGCCAACCTCCTGCCCTACCACAAGGTATTTTGGAGTATGTCAGTATTTTGGTGCAATTTTTCTGCCATTCTGCACAACGTGAACTTTTTGCACCGCAAAAACAATGCAAGACAAAAAAAACTTAAAAAAAAAAAAAATTGAATGAATTGTGCACCATTTTGAAGAATTTGGCTAGACAAACAGTATCTAATACCACAAGTCAAAAAAGGAAAGTATCTTAGAAAAACAAAACAACAAACAAGACACCAAATGATGAATGGGGGGGGGGATGTCGATCAAGCAGGCCTGTTTCTTTTGCCTACATATGAATGGCAGCTAAATGGCTGCTCAATGCAAATCCCTTCTTGTCCTGCTGTGGAGGCGTATAACCACATACTATCCAGATATAGATAGATTGATCTGTGGATCTCCACACATTTCATTTTGCTCATTTTTGCCACGACCACCAGGTTGGGAGAATGTGGAATTACACAGTGGCCATTCAGATGGGTTCAAACCCATAAGAATCAGAGCTGCTCCACTCGCATACAGCCGCCCTCCGTTCTAGGTTATGGAGGGAAGCTTCCTCTTTATGTTGTCCATATGCCATATCCACACACAGACGTGGCTTTCGTTATGTCTGCTGTGTTTTGGGTGAAACCTTTCGACAGGTGGCTTTAGCACAGCAAGACACGCTACAAGTATGTCTTGCGTACAGCAGCTCTGGCATTTACAGTCTCATGACTGACAGCAAACTTTTTTTAATAATTAAATTTTTATTGACAAATTTTCATATTCAACAAGGAACACTTGAAAAAAAGCAATAACGATTAGCAGATTACAATGAACACAGAGAAAATCAGCTTTGTGAAATAGACACATTATGGTGAAATACAAATTTCTTATATTCCATATTTTTCGGATTATAAGACGCACTCCACCCACCCCCAAATTTGGGAGGAAAACAGAGGAGTGTCTTATAAGCGGAATGTACTGGCTGCGGTGGAGAGGGGTCGCAGTGGGCAAGGTCGCCGGTGGCAGGAGTTGGGCAATGCTGCAGGCCACATGCTGGGAGAAGGGGGTGTCCCAGTGGTGCGAGGCTGCAGGCCCTGAGTGCCCTTCCCATTGATTTCCATGCGGTGGGCTCCGGAAAAATGGCCGCCTGAGATATCTCAATCTGCGCATGCGCTCTCATGAGCAGAGATTTCAGGAGATCATAAGATAAAAAGCTGACTACCAACCCTACTTTTTACAGATTTTTGGCAATTCATTCATGTATGGTAAAACACAACTTCTTATAAATGACACCTTCCAGACATGAGATTTCTGGAGATGGGATGGAGATCCTGGGCATTAGCCTGATTGCATATTATTTTAGTCTACATGGGAATGAACATGCCAAATAATTCAAGAACTATGAAAACGGCATAAACCAGCTCTACAACGTAAGGTGCAAAAATGAAAAAAAAAAAAACACAAGAGGAGCAATAGCTGTGGGTGGTATACCTTGGCTCTCTTCCTGGCATGTCCGTGGCTAGGATTTCGTCTCTACACCATTGGAATAAGCCCGTGAAAGAAGAGAAAAAAAAAAACAATGAAACCAATAAAGAGAAGCAAACAGCAGCGTACACATTGCGATTGCCGACATCTACGTACATGGTCTAGTCATGTACACGGAACCAGAGGAGGCAGATTCTATATGAGTAAAGATACATCAAAAAACAAACATTCAATAACATTTTAAGAATATTTCCCAACAGGAATAAGCAGTAAGAGAACATAGGACATCAAATAAAGCATCCTCAGGCTACATTCACAATAGTGTTAGGGTCTCCATGAAACTCCGGCTACAAATGTGGCCGCCACAGTCTCACAGCTTCAGGCGGACCCTACAAACTATGGTGGGCTCAGTTTTGCTTCTGACTGATCAGCTGCCATTTCAACAGTAAAAATAAATATAACTCTGCATTCTGGGCTATTTTCCCATTAGGCTCACACAATGAGCTTATAGCGAGTTTATGCTGCAGATTTTCTGACGCATTTCTGCACATATTATGTAAATTGGGTCACTTGGGTTTTTTCACTGCATTTTTTTCATCTCTTGTTGGTGTATAACTATGTAAATAAATAAATAAATAAACTACTTTGTGTTTGATGCTTCCTGGTATTTGGCCTTCAGAAAACTATTATACAGTTCCGTGCGGACCACATGTCACCTTATCGGAGCATGTTCCCTCATCACTAATTAGAATACATGGCCAATGTAAGGAGAGCTGTCACTGCCAGCGCACTGTGCCCCCTTTAGGCTATGTGCACACGGCAGGATTATTTGCAGAAATTTCCTGAACAAAACCGGACTTTTTCTGCAGGAAATCCGCATGCGTTTTTTGTGCGGATTTTCGCGTTTTTTTCCGGAGCTTCCCAATGCATTAAATAGCGGGAAATCTGCAAAATTAAGGAACATGCCGCGTTTATTTCCGCGATGCGTTTTTATCGCGGAAAAAAACGCAACATATGCACAAAAATTGCGGATTGCATTCTATTAATAGGATGCTTAATGGATGCTTTTTTTTGCGTTTTTATAGCGTTTTTTTTTTTTTGGGGGGGGGGGTTGGGGGGAGTCTGACCTCCACAGACTTGATATTGATGAACTATTGTAAAGATAGGTAATCAATAGTGACGAGCGAGCATGCTCAGATAAGGAGCTACCCACACATGCTCGAGGGCTAATAGAGCATCTTCGCCATGCTCAAATATTATGCTAGAGTAGCCGTGGCTGCATGTCTCGGGATTATTCGACAGCCGCAACACGTACAGGATTCCCTTTCTGTTATGCAATCCCTGCATGTGTTGCAGATGTCGAATAATCGTGAGACATGCAGCCATGGCGACTCGAACATAGTATTCGAGCATGCCAAAGACACTACTAGCACCCGACCATGCTCGGATGGCACCTTATCTGAGGACACGCACTCCGTAATCAATTATAAATTCCCAGTAAACGCTATTAATGGGTACTGTGTTTCCCTGGCGTACTTTCAGTTTCTTTGTGTCTTCATCTTTGATGCCTTATTTAATTGCTTACTTAAATCAGTTAGATACACTTATTGTACTCAAAATGAGTGGAACAGGTTAGTGTTACTCTCCTTATGAGGTTTTAGGTTAGGGTACAAGAATGGCAAGACATAGCTGGGTCATTGATGTATAGATTCTGAGACTTTTCTCATCCTTACGGTACGAAGTCTGTAAATACTTTATAACTGAAAGCCAGAGGCTGCCAAAAGTAATAAAGTTAATTTCCTCATGCCAGCCAGGCTTTCAGTGCCAAGGCCATACAGCTTTTGAATTCCATTAACCTGCAAATTAACGGCATATCTGCAGGCTAATAGTGTTTGGGACATGACAGGTTACATCTAAGCTTCAGAACTTTGGTGAGGACAGCATACTTTTTCTTTTCTTTTTTTTTTTTTTTTTGGGGGGGGGGGGGGGGGCTGAAGATTTAATGAGTACTAAACTTACAGAAAAACCTTGTGTATTTGGAGCCTATTTAGTTTAGTTGATGGGGAATGATCCCAAGTACAAAGGTCAGTGATGGAAGACTGTTGCCACTAAGGCTAGCTTCACTTTTGCGGTTGGGAGGGCTGCGGATGGCAGCGTACTTCCGCCCTTCTTTCCCCTTGAAGCCCCGCCTACTTCTGTATAATTCCTGCGGACCTATCTTTAACATTGGGAACGCAGGGACGTGTGTTGTGTACGTCCGCATGCGGCGATTTGACGCACAATTTTGCGTTTCCGTGCGGTCGCCGCACACGTCAAATTGCCGCATGCGGACGCATACAACGCACGTCCCTGCGTTCCCAATGTTAAAGATAGGTACGCAGGGAAACACAGGACACATACAGAAGTAGGCGGGGCTTCACGGAGGAAAAGGGAGGAAGTACACTGCCAGCCGCAGCCCTCCCAACCACAGAAGTGAAACTAGCCTATTGAATATAGACGTGTAAATAAAAGACACATACAAGACAAGAAAAAAGTGCCATTATATATAGAGACAAGTGCACTCATGGTTTTCAGGCCTATATAATCTATATGTCGCCGTATAATCATCAAACACAGCATAACAATCTATTACATTATGAGAAGCATAAGAACCTGAGGTTCTTGACGCGAGTTTGGTTCGTCCGATTCCTGTTCCTCTTTACTGGGTGACCTAGATACCGCCTTGCTTCTGTTCACAGACTCTTCGACTAATCGCTTTTCTGACTCCTTCATGATCTCCAGAGTTTCCTGGGTTGTGTGGCCATGGGACATCTTCAACATAGTACAACACAGACGGTATTAACCTGTGCAAAAAAAAAAACCAATGAGAAAAAACTAAACACATTTGACACTTTCCAGCTTGCAGTCATTTGCTCCTTTTGTTAAGGAGCTCCAAATAAAATTAACAAGAGTGCAAAATCAGCTTAATAAGCACATCGCAAATTATCTCTCAGAGACAGCCGGGCCAGCCATGGTGAAAGCACCTAAGGCTACTTTCACACTAGCGACGTGCCGACGCAACGACGCTAGCGTTGAAAGCGCCGCAAAACGGGGGCAGCAGATGCAGTTTTTCAACGCATCCGCTGCCCCATTGTAAGGTCCGGGGAGGAGGGGGCGGGGTTCCGGCCGCGCATGCGCGGTCGGAAATGGCGGACACGTCGCACAAAAAAACGTTACATGTAGCGTTATTTTGTGCCGACGGTCCGCCAAAACACGACGCATCCGTGTGGCAATCCGTCGCAATGCGTCGCTAATGCAAGTCAATGGAGAAAAAATGCATCCTGCAAGCACACTTGCAGGATGCGTTTTTTCTCCAAAACGACGCATTGCGAAGGAGGCCAAACGACGCTAGTGTGAAAGTAGCCTTAGCTGTTCCATAGCAAGCTACGGACTGCGTGTGTACGACACCCGTGTGCTTCTGTTTCAAGTTCACGAGGCCATTGACTTGCATTGGCAGGTTTGAGTCACAAATCAAAGTGGAACATATCTCCGGGTTTCTATTGTGGACAATTTGGCTATGTTCACACGTTTGCGGCTTTTTTTAATGCAGATTTTCAGCTGCATTTCACAGTGCCAGCAAAGTCTGAGATTTCAGAAATCGCATGCACACACATTGTTTTTTTCCTGCTTTGTCAAAGAGCTTGGTTTTTGAAAAATGCAGCATTTCCTTTCTTTCAGAGTTTCTCACCCATTCAAAGCAATGGATAGTACAAAAAGCGCTGTAAAAACTACATCAGGTTTTGCTGCGTTTTTGGTGCCAAAACCTGATGAAGTTGAATCAGATGAAGTTTAGTGCATAAAAAAAGTTGTGCACAAGAGACAAACGTACCGACCAAAACGCAACAATAAAAATGCAGAAAAACCTAAGTAAAACCTGCTTAAACTTAGCATTTAATAAATGAAGCAAAAAATGCAATGTGTGAACATAGCCTTAGTTTACAAAAAAAAAAAGACAGGACATACAAACAGGCACATTGATTGTATGAGTGTAACTGCGCTCTACCACACCTGTTGTGCACGGACACCACCATTTCTGCAATAGATCTGCCATAGCCATTGAGAACAGAGGCCCATTTCCATCACATCATTCCAAGTATTTCTACACGCTTTTACATGCTTATTATATATACAGTACAGACCAAAAGTTTGGACACACCTTCTCATTTAAAGATTTTTCTGTATTTTCATGACTAAGAAAATTGTACATTCACACTGAAGGCATCAAAACTATGAATTAACACATGTGGAATTATATACTTAACAAAAAAGTGTGAAACAACTGAAAATGTCTTATATTCTAGGTTCTTCAAAGTAACCACCTTTTGCTTTGATGACTGCTTTGCACACTCTTGGCATTCTCTTGATGAGCTTCAAGAGGTAGTCACCGGGAATGGTTTTCACTTCACAGGAGTGCCCTGTTAGGTTTAATAAGTGAGATTTCTTGCCTTATAAATGGGGTTGGGACCATCAGTTGTGTTGTGCAGAAGTCTGGTGGATACACAGCTGATAGTCCTACTGAATAGACTGTTAGCTGCTTTTTTCTTGCCATAATACAAATTCTAAGTAAAGAAAAACAAGTGGCTACTTTGAAGAACCTAGGATATAAGACATAATTTCAGTTGTTTCACACTTTTTTGTTAAGTATATAATTCCACATGTGTTAATTCATAGTTTTGATGCCTTCAGTGTGAATATACAATTTTCATAGTCATGAAAATACAGAAAAATCTTGAAATGAGAAGGTGGGTCCAAACTTTTGGTCTGTACTGTACATATATATATACGGTATATATATATATATTTTTTTTTTTTACAGACAGTGCTGCTACGTCGCCAATAACCCAGATGCATCCTAATATTGTGACGTCAAAACCAAGCACGGTTATGGGGACGGTAATTCAAAATAGCACATGAAATCAATTCACTGATTACATTAGCGCAGAAAAATGTTTAATAAAATAAACACAACTATGGATAAAAACAACACAGCAGATAATTCCACAACCAATGTAAAGTTTCTTTACCAGAAAAGGCAGACACACAAAATGGATGACAAAGGATCAGCATGTCACAATAGCCCAAAGTACCCCAAAACCCATCAATCTGCTCATTTTCCACTGCATGCTTCTGTTCTAGTTTCTTTCATTAAGGTTTCTGTAAAAGTCAGGCCGTTTTATCCGTATGAATGAATCAGCCTCCGTCCCCCAGGACAGCGTGGGAGGCTGTGAGGAGGAAGACAGGAAGACATGATAGGCTTTGACAAGAGCGCGCAAGAGCAAACGGGCACAGGGAAACAAGCAGGGAAAGGAGGCCGAGACGAAGATTTATGGTACTAGTGATCCAACACACAGGAGCAGATGAGTGTGGAGCAGATGTGCAGCCTACATCTAAATGCACACTGTAGAGCAGGGGTGTCAAACTACATTCCTCGAGGGCCTCAAACCATGCGTGTTTTCAAGATTTCCTTCTCATTGCACAAGGTGCTGGAATCATTCTGTGCAGGTGATTAACTGATCACCTGTTCAATACAAGGAAATCCTGAAAACATGACCTGTTTGCAGCCCTTGACACCCCTGCTGTAGAGGTAAGTCTACGTTCACATTAGCGTTCGGCGCCGCAGCGTCGCCGCATGCGTCATGCGCCCCTATATTTAACATGGGGGCGCATGGACATGCGTTGTGCTGCGTTTTGCGACGCATGGCCGCAAGCGTTGGGCGCAGAGAACGCAACAAGTTGCATTTTTTTTGCGTCCAACTTTCGGCAAAAAAGGACGCATGCGTCGCAAAACGCAGCGTTTTAGCGTGCGTTTTTGTTTGCGTTGTGCGTTGCGTCGCCGACGCAGCGGCGCACAACGCAAATGTGAACGTAGCCTAACGCAGATCCTCCAGCATGGGGCACATCAGCCATGACTGCGACAATCACACAGACCATAGCCAACTCTCTAAATATTTACCAATATACTTTTTAGGCTATGTGCACACATCAGGATTTGTTGCAGAAATTTCCTGAACAAAACCGGACATTTTCTGCAAATGCACTAAATAGCGGCAAAAACGCAAAAAATCCGCAAAATTAATGAACATGCTGCGTTTTTTACCGCGATGCGTTTTTTTTGCGGGAAAAAAACGCATCATGTGCAAAAAAAATTGCAGAATGCATTAAAAATGATGGGATGCTTATGTATGCGTTTTTAAAGCATTTTTTTTCCACGGAAAAAGGACAAAAAAACGCGCAAAAAATCCAGAATGTGTGCACATAGACTTTGTGTTAATGTAGAAACTGGGAAAAAGAAGAATGCCAAACAGGGCTTTAAGTGTTAAACATGCAGAAATTCATAGAAGGGAACAGATCACCTGGTATATTTGCACCTAAGCAACATTTAAAAATCGCATAGATCAGCTGCTGCACGACAAGGCCAAAGGACTAAGGCTTTGTGCACACATTCAGGATTTTTCGGCCGTTTTCTGCGGAAAAAAACGCGAAAAAAACCACTTACATTAAGCATCTCATCATTGTAATGCATTTCGCAATTTTTGTGCACATGCTGCGGTTTTTACCGAGAAAAAAAAAAAAAACACGGTAAAAAAACACAGCATGTTCATTAATTTTGAGGATTTTTTGCGTTTTTGCCACTATATTATTGCACTGGGAAGCTCCGCAAAAAATCCACAAAAAACGTGATAAAAACGTGAAAAAACGCAAGCTGATTTTCTGCATGAAAAGTCCGGTTTTGTTCAGGAAAATTCTGCAGACATTCCTGAACATGTGCACATAGCCTTAGGGAGAAAACATATCCGGGTGAAGTGTCGCTGGGTGCACTGCTGATAAAATTTGACAAGCAGATTTCCTTGAAAACTTTATTTGAACAGGTTTACAAAGTCATCGCGTTTCGAGGTCAATGCAGGACCTCTTCATCAGAACAAAACGGAGTCACTAGGTTTTTGTCCTGATGAAGAGGTCCTGCATTGACCTCGAAACGTGTTGACTGTGTAAACCTGTTCAAATAAAATTTTCAAAGGAATCATCTGCTCGTCAAGTTTTAATCGGCAGTGCACCCAGCGACACTTCACCCGGATAGGTTTTCTCCCTTTAGGAGTAAATGGATGCAGAAATTTCTGCACCATTTCTGCATCTCTTAGCAGAAAAACTGCAAGACAAAAAAAAAAAAACGTGCATTTATGCCTGCATTTTTTTTTATTGATTTGCATAAAGTCAATAGTGAAAATGAGCAGAGAATGGACATGCTGCAGATTTTTTTAAGCACGAAATCTGCAAAGTCAAAGTTACTTGACACGTGCATGACACTTCGGGTTTCTCATTCACTCATTCTCCGATATCGTTTTTGTTTCCTGAAGAAGTGGGCTACACTTCGAAAGGCGCAGAGAAAAAAAATTACACTATCTCTGGCATTAGCACGGTGGCTCAGTGGTTAGCACTGCAGCCTTGCAGCGCTGGGGTCCAGGGTTCAAATCTCACCAAGGACAACATCTGCAAGGAGTCTGTATGTTCTCCCCGTGTTTGTGTGGGTTTCCTCAGGGTTCTCCAGTTTCCTCCCAGACTCCAAAGACATACTGATAGGGAATATAGACTGAGTCCCATCGGGGACAGCGATGATCATGTGTGCAAACTGTAAAGTGCTGCAGAATATGCCGGTGCTATATAAATAAAGAGATTATCATCACCTGGCAGCGCGGAGACAGACCGCAAACTTTCCATTTGTTACATATTTCTCTCATGAAAACACCCGTGGATCTGCAGCAGCTATACAACCTGGGATCAGGTCAGTATATATTGATACCATTTTTAGTAATCACTATAGGATAAGACCCTATTTTGCACTATTTTTTCTCCTCAGCCGTTTTATATCTAATTCACTTTATTGGCAACAGGATTGCTTCAGGTTTTGCTAGCAAATCTACATGGCAAAACGCACCAAAACTGCAACATGTGCACAAGCCCTTAGGCTTGGTTTCCACGGTCAGGAAATGTTCAGGATTTGCTGCGGATTGAAAGCTGCGTACATACGCAACATCCAGATGTTACAGCATAGTGGATGGGATTTTATGAAATCCCGTCTCCACTATGCATGCAGGGCTGCATCCGGCGGTCCTGCATATCCGGACATGCGACGCATCTTTCTAGACCGCAGCATGCCCATTTATCTTGCGGAGACGCTTAGTCTCCGCAAGATAAATACCACAGTCTATGTATAGGATGCGGTGATTCCGCATGGTTCAATGAACACATCCGGAATCACCGCGCGTACAAAGGGGGGCGGCGCTTTGGGCGGAGTGGGGTATCCGCTGCGTCCAAAGCGCAGCCATTACGCCCTGTGGACACATACCCTTATAATCCAACCTCAATTTAAACTTAAATATGTAGTTCAGCAGCCATAGAAACTTCTGACTAAAAGATCTAAAAGCAATGAAAACTTTTGGCAACAACGGTACAGCTGTATATAAATGTATCCGAAATAAGATCATAAGGGACAAAGACCGGGGGACAGAAGTGTATATGTGCATATACCTTTATGTGCGTCCACACAACTTGCTATAGAATTGTAAAGCGGATCCGTCACCAGTTATCAGAATGAAAACTGTAAAAATTATTAGATAGATTTCTTAAAACCTGATGAGACTGGTATATTAACTTTGTAAATCACTGAATAATCCGAATATTAATATGAACCATTATGAGTCCAGTTAGATCCAGTCCATTTTATTATCAAATGGGAAAACTTTCATATAGGATTTTAGTCATCCTGATATTCTTTTCACTAAGAGCACCAGCCTCATCAGGTCTAAGATATATGAAGTAATGCATGTAATTTTACTGTGAAATCTAGTGACTGGTCTGCATTAGCCTGACAGAGATCCCTACATACATCTAACAGAACTGAGCTGCAGGTCCTGCCTAGGTTCACCTATCATCCGGTCAACTATGAGAATTAAAAAAGAAAAGGAATCGTATTAATATATATATAAATATATATATATATAAATATATATATATATATATATATATATATATATATATATATATATATATATATATATATATATATATATATATATATATATATATATATATATACACACACATACGCACATACACAATTTGTTTGTAGTAGAATATAAATCACGTATGTGACATCTCTGTTCAGTGCAAGTAACAAGGCAGATCAATTAACTCTATAGAAAATCCCACCGATCTTTATAAAGTTCCTCTTGGATCGTTTGATTTGCATGCTCATCTCTTAGGCGAAACGCAGCCCTGCAAGGTTAAAATGATGATCCCATGTACGGATTTAATCTCATTGGAAGAGGCAGATAACCAATCACAATTCCAGCTCCGTAGCAACCAGTTCTATCACCATGTGCGGCCACCGAGGATGTGAGACTTGTAGGAAAAGCACAAGAGAAACCTCACGCTGAACCAGAAGCTGTGCTGGGAACAAGCAGAAAGCATCACACATGTAAGCACACCCGCTGAGCAAGGAGAAAGCATCACACATAAGAGCGCCCACTGAACAAGCAGAAAGCATCATCCCTAAGAGCGCCCGCTGAACAAGCAGAAAGCATCATCCGCAAGAGCGCCCGCTGAACAAGCAGAAAGCATCATCCGCAAGAGCGCCCGCTGAACAAGCCGAAAGCATCACCCGTAAGCGCGCCCACTGAACAAGCAGAAAGCATCACCCGCAAGAACGCCCGCTGAACATGCAAAAAGCATCACCCGTAAGTGCGCCCACTTAACAAGCAGAAAGCATCACCCGTAAGTGCGCCCGCTGAACTAGCAGAAAGCATCACCTGTAAGCGCGCCCGCTGAACAAGCAGAAAGCATCATCCGCAAGAGCACCCACTGAACAAGCAGAAAGCATCACCCGTAAGTGAGCCCACTGAAGAAGCAAAAAGCATAATCCGAGAGAGCGTCTGCTGAACAAGCAGAAAGTATCATCCGCAAGAGCGCCCACTGAACAAGCAGAAAGCATCACACATGTAAGCTTGCAGGCTGAACAAGCAGGAAGCATTACACATGTAAGCGTGCCCGCTGAGCAAGCCGGAAGCATTACACATGTAAGCGTGCCCGCTGAGCAAGCATTACACATATAAGCGTGCCCGCTGAGCAAGCAGGAAGCATCACACATGTAAGCATGCCTGCTGAGCAAGCGGGAAGCATTATACATGTAAGCGCGCCCGCTGAGCAAGCAGGAACCATTACACATGTAAGCGTGCCCGCTGAGCAAGCAGGAAACATTACACATGTAAGCGTGCCCGCTGAGCAAGCATCACCGATGTAAGCGCACGCTGAACCATAAGCTGTGCAGGGAACAAGCAGAGACCATCACACAAGTAGCGCACACATAAAAAAAAAAAAAAAAAAAAAATCAACAATTAGTCAAATTTCTGTTTAAAAATAAATGTGGATTGTTAATCAATAAAAAAAAAATTAGACTACCCCTGAAAATAAGCCTTAAGCTATCTTTCGGAGCAGAAAAATATTGTAAGACCCTGTCTTATGTCCAGAGAAACACAACAGTAACTCAGAGTCAAGAAAGTCAATGGGTGCTCTCGTCCGCTAGCCCGCACTCCTTTCCTGTGGGCAGACTACTACCCAGACAGCACAAGGTGAGGGTAAAACAGTGTGGCAATACTTTATTGAATCATCAGATGATAGCATATAGAATAATACCAGCAAATACAGAAGATGGTGCATACTTCAGAGTCTCAACCTTCTGCTGGCTCGCTGGGATTAGGGGGGGGGGGTTTCCAGGGCTGACTACCCCCACCAGTGGCACCCCGCTTTTGTTGGACACCCACAGAGAGGAGGTAAAGGCAGGGTACTTTATTTCAGACTGCTCCTGGAATCATTGATTTGGCAGAGGAGTTCCGGGGATCCCAAAGAACCAATTCCTGGATCAATTCGACCCGTTGAAGCTGGCACAAATCCTGTTGTTGAAGTTTCCCGTTGAGGCTGTAAATCCAGTCCTCTTCTCAAGGCCGAGCTGGTGGGGTTGCACATAGTGGTGTCTGAAACCTGCAGAGTATGACTCATCTATGGTCTGCTGGGTCTGTCTATCTGCCTCCCTGGTTGCGGAGCACTTGGACGGTATCTATAAACAGCAGTCCCCTGCAGTTCCCCCAGGGCTGAGTAGTATCCCACCACTGCCACCAAGTATGGAGACACAAGGGTCAGTGGTTGCTTTTGTCCGCTGGCCCAGTCGTCTTTAGAAAGACTGCCTGGACCAAGGCTCAATAGTGCCTCAACGAGTGCCTTCTTCCAGGGGCACTACGCCGAAACGCGCGTTGGGGTGGTTGGCAGCGTGGCACCCTAGGTAATTCAATTGAAAGTCCACATTACCTTCTCTTACGGATCTTGCTCGGTATTCACTTTAAATCTATATTATGACAGCTATGTCAGGATAAATTGTACTTAGTGCATGTACATTACTAAAGCATACTCACTATGCGGTGGATATGTATTGTTACTGTTATGTATATTTCCACAATGCACTTGCACTTTTGGAGCGGACTGTGAGGCATATATCGGTTTATACGATTTGGACATTGAATACCTGATGGGCACTGTGTGGTCACCTTTTTTGGTGAATCCTTGTCATTCTATGCTATCCCTAATATGTTTTTTTATAATCTGTGATCTTACTCGTGATTAAATAAAGTAAATAGTTTTATGTCTGGTTCTCGTAGTGCTGCTTTCTTATAGGATTTCTTCTATCTTCTGTGCACTGAACTGGTGAAATACATCCTAGCACCCTTGACAATGTATTTGAGGTGTTCATGTGGTCTGGTATATATGAAATGGGAATGCCAGCAGCACCTGATGGGTCTCACTGACTTAAAGTAGGGTCCATGGGGATTCAGAAGGCGTCTACCGTTTTTGCTACAGTTTTAATGGAATAATTAGCCCTACAGTGCCATTATCGCAGATGTTAATTGTGTGTGAAAAAACCGGTTTCCATGTCACCTAGAGTCCATGAGTGTAGGACTTCATGGCACTATAGGTAGATGGGAGTTTACTGTATGCCTTGTCTCACACCACATTCACAAAGGCAAGGGGTGAGGCGGAGAGATGGATTTTGCAGATATTACGTGACAGTTTCTGGTAGATAATAAAATGGCTGATCACTATGACCCACAGGTAACAAGATGTGGGTCCTAATCTCTCAATGGTCTTGTCCTTGTCAAAACTGAATGGGTAGTATGGTGGCATATGATCGACGCTAGTCTATTTGAGTCTATGGGAACAATGGAGAAAGCCGAGCACTGTAATGAATGGAGCAGAACCTAGTCACCTAGAGAATTATAGGCTTACACAACATGATTTTGATGGTTAGATAGCTGTACACAGTAGGAAGCTGACACGGATCGTACAGGGGAAGGGGTGTCTCGACTTCACTCACCTCTGGGGAGGGGAAAGAATGACCCAGCAGGGATCGGCTCTCTGGAGCCACCACTTACCCCAGGTCAGTCAGGGAAAAGCACTGAGGGCAAATAGTCACCAGAGAGGCTTCCCTTATAGGTACGTGTTATCGTGGAGCTCCCAGTGAGAGGGAATATATATCACCAGTCCAGGCTGGTATATAAAGGGAAAACTAAAATCCCACATCCTAGATATCACTGAATGAAATATTCCAGTTGTAAATCTTTATTCATTACATAATGGAATGATTTTGAGAACAATAAAACCTAAAAATGATCAATGTAAATCACAACTAATATCCCATGGAGGTCTGGAGTTGGAATGATACTAAAAATCAAAGTGGAAAATGAAGTTACAGGCTTATCCAACTTCAGAGGAAATGCCTCAAGACAAGGAAATGATGCTCAGTTGTGTGTGTGGCCTCCATGTTCCTGTATGACCTCCCTACAATGCCTGGTCCTCCTGATGAGGCGTGGATGTTCTCCTGAGGGCTCTCCTTCCAGACCTGGAATAAAGCATCAGCCAAGTCCTGGACAGTGTGATGCCACGTGATGTTGGGAATGTTCCTCCTGATGAGGCGGTGGATGTTCTCCTGAGGGATCTCCTCCCAGACTTGGAATAAAGCATCAGTCAACTCCTGGACAGTCTGTGATGCCACGTGGTGTTGGTGGATGGAACGAGACGTGATTTCCCAGATGTGCTCGACTGGATTCTGGGGCCTGGGGAACGGGCAGGCCAGTCCTTAGCATCAATGCCTTCATCATGCAGGAACTGCTGACACACTTCAGCCACGAGGCCTAGCATTGTCATGCATCAGAAGGAATCCAGGGCCCACTGCACCTGCATATGGTCTCACAATGGGTCTGAGGATCTCATCCTGGTACCTAATGGCAGTCAGGGTACCTCGGGCTAGCACATGGAGGCCTGTGCGGACCTCGAAATAAATGCCTCCTCACACTATTACTGACCTACTGCCAAACCGGTCATGCTGGAGGATGTTGCAGGCAGCAGAACGTTCTTCACGGCATCTCCGGACTGTCACATGTGCTCAGTGTGAACCTGCTCTCATCCATGAAGAGCACAGGGTGCCTATGTCAAATCTGCCAATCTTGGTGTTCTCTGGCAAAGGCTAATCGCCCTGCATGGTGCTGGGCTGTAAGCACAACACCCACTTGTGAATGTCGTGCCCTCATACCACCCTCATGGAGACTGTTTCTGACAGTTTGAGCAGACACATGGATGTTAGTGGTCTGCTGAAGGTCATTTTGCAGGGCTCTGGCACTGGTCCTCCTGTTCTTCCTTGCACAAAGGAGGAGGTAGCGGTCCTCCTTCTCGGTTGTTGCCCTTCTACACCCCCCCATCATGTCTCCTGGTGTACTGGCCTCTCTCCGGGTATCTGCTCCATTCTCTGGACAATGTGGTGACAGACACAGCTACCCTTCTTGCTACAGCTCACATTGATGTGCCATCATGGATGAGATGTACTACCTGAGCAACCTCTGTGGGTTGTAGACACCATCTCATGTTACTGTACAGGACTTCTAGGGGTGAGAGCAATGACAAAATGCAAATGTGACCAAAACAGTCAAACAATGATGAGAATAAAGAAATGGTCTGTGGTCACCTCCTGCAGAACAACTCCTTTATAGGGGTTGTCTTGCTTAATTACCTATCATTTCTACATGTTGTATGTTCTATTTGCACAATAGCAGGAGAATTTGATTCACAATCGGTGTTCTTCATAACTCGACGGGTTGTTTACACAACAGTGTGACTGACTTGGAGTTACATTGTGATGTTTAAGTGTTCCCTTTATTTTTTTGAGCAGTGTACATAAACGTAGCGGCAGTCACTGTCAGGCCTTGTTCACACGATCCTTTTTTCGCTGCGGATTTTTCAGGTCCTGATTTGTGAAAACCTCAGTGCAAAACCTGCGGTGGTTTTCACTGTGGTTTTCAGTCCTTTTTCTACTGCGGATTCCACTGCGGGTTTCTATCTGCACTTTCCTATTGGTGCAGGTGGAAACCCGCTGCGGAATCCGCAGACAGAATTGACATGGTACTTCTTTTTTTCCGCTGAAAATCCGCGCTGATTTTCAAGCCGAAAAAAGGATAGTGGGCACAGCGGATTTCGTTTTCCATAGGGTAACATTGTACTGTACCCTATATGGAAACCGTCTGCGGATCCGCAGCTGAAAATCCGCTGCGGATCCGCAGCGAAAAAAGGATCGTGTGAACATAGCCTCAGAGTTCCTCACTAACGCAGTACGGTATGCTGCCATCAGTTTCTCGTTAGATATAAGCCCCGTGCGGATGTGAAGATTCGCGAATCGAGATAAAACAGCAGCCCAAGATTAATTTTGTATTTAGTCGCCGAAAGGCACACTAGAAAGATACAGGTATATAGATATACACAAGAACAATATAGAAGTATACAGTCAGGAGTGTAGTAAAAGGGTAGGGTACAGAAAGATTACAATTACCATGTTATGTAGCATGTAGAATCACAGGTCCAAATCTTGGTTACATGATTCTCTGGCCACGTCAGCTAACGGGCCTCCTGCCAGTAGAAAAAACTGAGTCCAAAAATGAGGAGCTGCCCATTATCCCTTAGCCTGCTCCCTCTCACATGCTGCACCAACCCCTGGGCTGTGCAGCCTCTCTCCTCCCATATCTGAGAGCATGGTTTCCCGTGCCAGAACCGTGGATGCCCATAACTTTCCGCCCGAAGCTCTAAATGGGATGGCTGCGCCACTGGGTTCTGCTGGATTTTATCTGTGCAGGGAGACCAAATATGGCTACCGTATTCAGTTTCTGGTAGCTATGCTTTATAACTCAATAATGCAGAGTTCTATAGGTGGCTGCATGGTATGGGCTTTTGGGGAAAAGAATGCAGATTCCAATTATGTGCTCAGCATTAGGTTCAGAGATATTGCATTCTTTTATTATAGGTCATTTTCTAGATTCAATATCTCAGTCTTGTGCTGTTGAGCCTGGAATCTGCAGTGCCAATATGTCTGGGTGTCAGTCTGAGTCCAACAAAGGAAGCCAGTTGGCTGGTAACTCCACAAGAGTTGGCACCCCTGTGATAATTGCTGGACTTGGTGCTGGGGTCTATCCCTTTTGGCCCCCTTGGGGAGAGTTTCAAAGGCTTTTTTTGCTAGAGCGAATTAAAAAAAACCCAAAAGGTCTGCCCTGTCCAAGGAAGTGCCTTTGCTGGATAATGAGGTTCCATTGATTGATGTGTATTTGACTACTCTTTTGGCCTGGGGGAATGCCAAAGGTGGTGGCTGACTTTGGGAGCAAATATTTTGTGCCAAACTGTACCCGATACGGAATTCCATCAGATATCAAAATGATATCAATTAGATATCATTTTCCCCATATCTCATAGGAGCATTACTAAGGCAATAACTCCTGTTATTAAGAATGATAGATTATAAAGAAATAACAGGTATAAAATCTATGCAAGTGATAATATTTAACACTAAAATTATCAACTAAATGATTCATATTTGTCACGGCAGACCACAGGTGTTTTGAAAAAATATATCAGTACAGCATCTTTTCATACCTCTATCATGTGCCATTCCTGCTGTTATTTCTCCGAGAAATTTCTAAAATTGGCACCTGGGCATTACCTACACTATCAGCACTGATTAGCCAATATTAGACATGCCCCAATCACGAGGAGAGTGGTAGCCAGGGCTGTGCGAGTTGGTAACCCAAATCACCGACTCCGAAATTTCCCTGACTTCAGACTCCACAGCACCGCCTCACTACTGAGCATGGACATAAAGTGCAGCACAGATTCATCTCAACCAAAAGCAGAGATCCTTAGATCAGGAATAGAACAGACATTTATAGGACATTGTATTACTTTCCCAAATTATGAAAACATTTAAATCCAGCACTGAACTTCTGTACCCTATGTATTAAATATTTTACGAGTTGGAGTCAGTCCATTTTAAACAGAATACGAAAAAGCAAAAAAGACAGCTCACCCATCCAAGTATCCTGGACTCCAATGGAGTGCAGCAGGAAAAGCAATGAATCCAATAGGTAATCTAGCTCAGGCAGTCCGTTAAAAACTTTCACACTTTATTAGAAAAAAAAATCTTTAAAAGGGAACCTGTCACCCCCCCCCCCAGAGCGTTTTTAAGTATAAGAGCCACCTTCAGCAGCACTAAGGCTGCATTCTGTGAAGGTGACTCTTATGTTTAGTATCCCTAGGAATGCTGAAATAATCACTTTTATAAATTTCACGCCATACCTGTATTGTGTCCCGGAGGTATGTCTTCCTCGCCGTGTCAACCGCCTCTGAGACGTCAATCATCCCCCTGTGTCCTCCAGGCGTCGCCTCCTTTGTCGTGACGCCCCAGATCCCGCCCCGCAGTGTGTTATGATGTATTCACACTGCGGGGCTGGGAATCTGGCGCCTGCGCAGTGGAGCGGGTCACCGTGCTCCATTGAAGATAGTGCTGAAGTCTCGCGAGCTGCTCCACTGTGCAGGCGCCAAATTCCCAGCCCCGCAGTGTGAATACATCATAACACACTGCGGGGCGGGATCTGGGGTCTCCGCTATACGAAGGCGTCAGTAACATCACAACAAAGAGGAGGAGGCGGCCGGAGGACACAGGGGGATGATTGACGTCTCTGAGGCGGTTGACACCGGGGGAGAAGACATGCCTCCCCGACTCAATAGAGATATGGCGCAAAATTTATAAAAGTGATTATTTCAGCATCCCATGGATACTAAACATAAGAGCCACCTTCATAGAGTGCAGCCTTAGTGCTGCTGAAGGTGGCTCTTTTACTTAAAAATGCCCTTAGGGGGTGACAGGTTCCCTTTAAAATAATCCATTCAACATAGAAGTCACAAAAAACGACCTTATATATCACATCCTAGTCCAGACATGTGATTGTTGCCACATAATCACTAATAGTATTCTTCATCTTCACATGGTGAAAAACGTCCATTTTCTAGTTAACTCACAATATAAGCTAAATAAAATATTATAATGAAACACACACAAACAAAAGAGACATATGAATCAAATAGTGAAAAAAATAAAAATAAAAATAAAGGCTGCAATAAACTTAGAAATTTATATATAATGATAAGTCAAATTGTGTTTAATATTCATCCATAAAGGTGCTCTCGTTTGCAACACATAGATCCACCACTATTCCCTATTTAAAAGTTTTCTATGGCGGTCACCTCCTCTACAGGGTTTAGAAACCTTTTCTATTCCAATAACCCTGCACATAGTGGTGTCCCCATTATGATGTGATGAAAAATGTATCGAAGCCGCTGAGCATTTTACCCATCTAATCCTGACTCTCAATTGATTAGTGGTACGTCCCACATATTGGATTTTACAAATTAAACAAGTTAATAAATACACCACATAAGTAGTGTTGCAATTTATAAATTTCTTAACCGTATAAGGTAACTGTGGAGTTAATCATGTAATAATGTAATCATGCAATCATGTTGAGAATACAACATGCAAACGACAGCACCTTTAGGGATGAATATTAAACACGACTTGACGACTTATATAAAATTCTACATTTATTGCAGCCTTTATTTGTTATAATTTTTTTTTTTCGCTATTTGACTCATGTCTCGTGTTTGTGTGTGTCAATATATTATTTTATTTAGCTTATATTGTGAGTGCTAAAAAATGGACGTTTTTCAATAGGTGAAGAATACTATTAGTTATTATGTGGCAACAATCACATGACTGGGATAGGATGTGATATACAAGGTCTTTCTTTTTTTGTTCAGGATGGTACGCAAGAATTAAGAACCGTTAGGCTCGAAACGAGCCTGCCCATAGAACTCTTCCCACTTCGGGGGCTTGTGACTTCTATGCTGAATGTATTTTAAAGATTTTTTTCAAATAAAATTTGAAACTTTAACAGACTGCCTGAGCTGGATTACTTATTTGATTAATTTCATACAGGCTCCAACTCCACCAAAATGGACACTGACTCAAGACTCTACAGTTGTTCACCAATTCATCAATATTTATTTAAGGACAGGAACGACACAAAACAGAGCTAAGAAAATATGATCCAGAATTGATGCATGGGGAACACAAAATTTTTACTACAGACATGTCAGGAGTGGCCACAGGTTCTTTTTAATGGTTTCTCCATTCTGGATAGGGCAACCACAAATGCAGACATGATACATTACAAACCTTCCATAAACTTATGTTTGGCATTGTCTGCAGCACCCGGCTTCATTACATTGATCTCTTGACATTATGACACAGTATGTCATATGCTGCCTTACAGCCATAATGGTCAGTGAAGTTTCATCAAACTTTGCTTGCGCTATTGATTTACACATATAAATAAAATTGGGCAAGATACCAGTATATCTTAAGAGACATATGCTTCCTTCTCCACTTATGAGCCACTTTTTCCTCTTCTGCCATGCCTCCTGAACTCATCTTCCTCTCTAACAAAAAAAAACAAAAAACACTCAACTACTACAGTCTACTGCTAGTGTCATATTTAGGCCGAGTGCCCACGATCCAGAAGTAGCAGCGCATGTTCGCTGCATCCAATGCGCTGCCACCTATAGAACGCAGGCAAATCCGCATGTGTTCACTGACCTGTGCAGATTTACCGCATTTAATACATTCTATTGATGTAATTTTTGTTGCAGAGACTAGAGTTTCTGCAAGAGAAATAGACATGCTGCAGTCTTGAAAGGCGTGCCACATGTCAGTCTTCACGGGTAATCTGCAGGCGACCATGGACGCATAGTAGATATGGGATTTCTTGATCGTGGGCACATACCCTTACAGTTCCTATTAAACTATGAAAAGAGGAGAGTGAGGAGCACTTAAAGAGAGAAACCAGGCACACACCCACACAGACACTAGCAAATTTATTTTACTTTAGTGCTTGCTTCACAGCTACACTGCTCAGTACTCCTGTATTACGACCTCCATGCGGTTACTTGTCTGCGTGCTACAGAAAAAGCAGATAGGAATCCATCTCTATGTGTGGTGTTTAGGAGACATCACAGCAGCTAGTCTCCACCCACTAGATCAGAGGCAACTGAAAACGTCACAAACCGTGCAAAAGTGGAAAACTGATGAAAAGTAAGTCTACGTTTACATTAGCGTCGGGCGCCGCATGCGTCATGCGCCCCTATATTTAACATGGGGGCGCATGGACATGCGTTGTGCTGCGTTTTGCGATGCATGGCTGCAAGCGTTGGGCGCAGAGAACGCAACAAGTTGCATTTTTTTTGCGTCCAACTTTCGGCCAAAAAGGACGCATGCATTGCAAAACGCAGCGTTTTAGCGTGCGTTTTGCTGCGTTTTTGTGTGCGTTGTGTCGCCGACGCTGCGGCGCACAACGCAAATGTGAACGTAGCCTTAGAGATACAGTGGCCAGAAACAGAGTTATTCCTCATGTACACACAAGACCGCTTATTCTGAGAGATTACCTAAAAAGACTAGAACATTTTATAAGTGCTATATCACACTATTCCTATGATGTGTCATGTACCAAACATGAAAATAGTCAATGCAATGTAGTATTGTAAATGTCTGGACAAATGGACACCCCTCTCTAAAAGCTCACATCATAATTTACATGGCAGAAATGAATTGTCTGATAGGACCGTCCTCTCACAATCACTTCACAGACCATCAGTGGTCAACTGTGGATCCTGTGTGACAGCTGGTCATCGTTTAGGAGCCAATATTCTGTATAACAAAACAGATAAGTGGAATACATCAATGTAAAGCACTCGTTTATACTAGCTGGAGGGAAGTGTTAGGAAATGACACCAGAAATCATGAAACCAGACTAAAAAAAGAAAACTGCAATTACAGCTCTGAAGTGCAAATAATCACCTCGCCATCCGCTGTAGTCAATTATTCACAGTACTGCATACTAAAATGTAGGTGGAGGCTGGACCAATCTCAGGATTTTGAGGAGACTTAACAAGATAATAAAATAATTTATGTATATTATATGTATATATTATCTTGTTAAAGAGTCTCCTCAAAATCCTGAGATTTGTCCGCCACCCCCACCTTCCCCCCCAGCAGATCAGATTGATAGACATTATGTGGCAAAAATTACAGTACAACTGATATTGCAATGCCTGCTGTTTGTTATGTAGGAGTCCAGTGGGTGGAGCTACTTCGTGATTGGTGATCTCTGCATGCACAGACATGCAGGGAAAACTATCAATCACTAGTAAGACCGTCCACTGGACTCGTATACATATAAATACTAGGGACTTGATTAACACATGAAATACTGAATGTTATCCAAACAAAACTATTTATCAGTGGTCAGCTTCTTCTATATGCCATACTGTCCACACACTGCACATACACCCTGAGAGGCTCCCTTTCGGGAAAGGCACAATGTAAGGCCTCATTCAGAGATCTGGGATTTTTCACGTACACAAATTAACAGGGAGTTTCACCAGTGTTTTGGATCAGAGTTTGTGGTCGGTCAGTGTGTCTGATTGGCTACTGTGGTCAGAGGGACGATAAACTATAGAAAGCAGAGAAGCATTGACGACTCAATGGGTAAGTAATGATTATTTTACAATATTTCTTATAGTTCAGCAATTTTTGCAAAATTCTGGACAATAGCTTTAAGAGGGTATCCACAAAAACTTATATCCCAAATCAATTCCTCTCATCTCGGTGGATAACTGTGTAACTACCTTACACAACGGTTTTAGTTTCTGATATTGAACCAGAGATCACATCACCCCTGTTTTGTGAGCAATATAATATGTTACAAACCTGTCCCGAGCTACGCTTCCCAGAGCTGTGGAATCTAAGTCAGTGTCCATTTTGGTGGAGTCAGAGTCTGTATAAAATGGACTGACTCCTAAAATATAATACATTGGGTACAGTAGTACAATACAGAATGTGTTGTAAATTTTTTCATAAGAATTTGAGAACGTTAAGACATTTCTGCTCTGTTCATCTAAGGATCTCGGCTTTTAGTTGTGATGAATCTGTGCTGCACTTTATGTCCATGCCAGTAGTGACCAGTGCTGTGGAGTTGTAGTTGAGATGAATCTGTGCTGCACTTTACGTCCATGCTCAGTAGTGACCAGTGCTGTGGAGTCGTAGTTGAGATGAATCTGTGCTGCACTTTATGTCCATGCTCAGTAGTGACCAGTGCTGTGGAGTCAGAGGTGAGCTGAATCTGTGCTGCACGTTATGTCCATGCTCAGTAGTTACCAGTGCTGTGGAGTCAGAGGTGAGCTGAATCTGTGCTGCACTTTACATCCATGCTCAGTAGTGACCAGTGCTGTGGATTCAGAGTCAGGGAAATTGAGGAGTCGGAGGTTTAGCTTACCTACTCTACAGACCTGTTGCTTCCTTCACATCGGTCCTCTGCCTTGTTCTGCTTCACATTAGGTTTTGCAGGTTGCCTGGTGTGACTAAGGGTACCGTCACACAGTGCCATTTTCATCGCTACGACGGCACGATTCGTGACGTTCTAGCGATATCGTTACGATATCGTAGTGTCTGACACGCTACTGCGATCCGGAACCCCGCTGAGAATCGTACGTCGTAGCAGATCGTTTGAAACAATTTCGTCGTCTAGTGTCCCGCTGTGGCGGCATGATTGCATCGTGTGACACAGGTTGTATACGATGTGCGCACAGTAACCAACGGCTTCTACATCGCAAATACGTCATGAAATTATCGCTCCAGCGCCGTGTATTGCAACGTGTGATCGCAGTCTACGACGCTGGAGCAATAATCATACGACGCTGCAACGTCACGAATCGTGCCGTCGTAGCGATGAAAATGGCACTGTGTGACGGTACCCTTACAGACATCTTCCTAATCCTAATTAAAGTCCATTAGGGCACACAACTGTACTTTAGGATTGAGACTGTAGTGCTCCATGTCTGGTTTGCTCCATTATTTGTAGTGTTTTCAACTTGCTTCAATCCCTGCCGAGTTCCACCCAATCTGTCTGACTGCTACTGAGACTCCAGAAAGTCCTTGATTTCACATCTCCTCTGAGAAGCTGCATCAATGCCCGAAGTCCGTGCAATATAAACATTAACGGTACTCATCCTACCATGGTGCCATTCCAGCAGGAGCTGAGTATAGGTGCCCATATATACATTTCAGGTAAATTTTTCTATAAAATAGTGATTTAAAGAGGCACTTCCATCACAGTTTTTATCCTCTTAATATATTGCAATCATCATTATATAGCACTGTGTACTTATAATTGCTCATTTTGCCTTTCAACCCAGCTAGTTCATCCCATTTTCATTAGGTCTATGACATCACATGATTAATAACTGACTAGATGATTCCATCTACTTTACGTTCTATGTAGAAACAGGAGGTCAATTTTCCTGCACGAGTCATAAGTAACTGCAAAAGTACCTGGCAGAGAAGTGTGGGGGGGGGGGGGGGGGGGGAGAGCAGCTGGGGCAGGAGTTGAACAGGGGAATAATAAATACAGGGGACAAGATACTTACTGTTAGTACATAGAGCAGAGAAAAAATAATGTGTAGAAAGGCGAAATGAGCAATAGTAAGTGCACAGTGCCATAATATATTGCAATCATCATATTATAAGAAAATAAAAACTTTGGGAGGAATGCTTCTTGAAATGTATCAGAGACCCCAAAAAGAAAAAAGGAATTGACAACTATTTATGGAAGAAATTCAGTAAAGTTATTACCGCCAGGATCGCTCCGTCTCCTTTAGTGCTCACTTAAAACAGCAATGCCTTATTCATGTAAAACTGAACAAAAGGCGAGCTGTCACATTGAGGGTCCATGTTCCCGGGGCCGAATATATCTTCAAGAAAACTTTGCTGCATTAGTGAACATTTTGCAAGTGACAATGTAGAAATCACTAAATTCCAATAAAAATGATATAATTAAAGGTAAAATTCTAACCATATCACAGAAACGCTGCAGGTCAGAAAGAAAGTCACCTAGCAGACTGTTCTCCTTGTTAAAACAAAAAAAACAAAAAAACAATTGGATACAGATATGGCAGACGCCTATCCCTTGGATCAGAAGCAATCGATCATACTGATAGCAGGATTTCTACATCCTTCTAGCTTCCCCCACCTGCCTGAGGAATGATCACTGGAAAACACAAGAGACTGCAATGCAGACTTATTGGCAATTAAAAGGTTAAAGCATTATCATTTTATTTCTTTTTTTCAGCCTGGGAACTGCTATGGACGTCACTAAACAGTCACTTGGCAACCAAGAAATAGGGATATCCTCCACGGGGGTTCCCTGACTGGCTTACATGGAAATAATCCTGTGTGCTCGCAATCACACCCAGATACAGTGATGCAGCATGGCACTTCCTATGCTCGCCAAGGTCAATGCAGGGTTCTTTGTCCCCCGTTTTCTTAGAATCTCCCTAGCAGCCAATGCTGGCGTTCCCCTCCCTACCCCTCCTCTCCACATCTTCTGCTTCACAATGCCAACCTGCGTCATACAGACGGAAATCCCAGCTGACGTAGATGTATCAGGACAGATGCTCTGCAGCTTGTTGGGGAGAGGAGGAGAATGCAGATTCTAGGAGGACAAAACCGAGACAGCAGCAGAAACAAGAAAGCAGCACTGTGCACAAAAGAACGGCAAAAAAAAAAAAGCACAAAAATCACAACCAGAAACACACTTCTATCTGCTCATCTCAATAGGCAGAAAATAATGAGCTCCCTCTAACAAAACGGCTTCAAATGTTCACATCATGGATTTCTTCTTGTGGGAAATATTTTTTTTAGTGCAAAAAAACCCTGAGAAAGTAGGGCCCAGTCCAAGAATCTGTTCTCACCACCTCCTCTCACTTATGCATTGGTGAGCTGCAAGGTGCTGATGATGTGGAGTCAGCAGGTACCTGCCGGGACGTTTGCCGGTCCAGGAGGTGTCCTGCACGTGTCCTATAATAACGAGTAGGACCGATGCACCATACTTGCGAACGTCATCAGAACCCCTCACCTGCCGATGAGAAAGGGAGTAGTGCCGGAGAACCTTTTCAACATTTTATTTCCTGACCGTTAAAGTGAAGCCAGCCACTTTATGCCAGGGTCTGTGTGAGTAAAGATGCAACTTTATCGCTCATTTATTTTAGGTGTCGGAACCCTGGACATCACTGGCAACCTGTAAACAGACCATGGGATCGTCTAAGCTGAATTGGGCAGTAGGGGAACATAGATGTGATATTTGCTGCCTTACTGTATGCTTTCTACATTGGACAACACATAAAAGAGGTTTTCTAGTTACAAGAACATCTCTCCACACAAATAATGACTATTAAAATCGGCGAGGGTCCAATCACTAAGACTATCAATTGCCAGAACGCGGCACACGTTTGCCCCTGTCAGAACGCAGAGCCAGCATGTTTCCTCGACTGTCTCTCCATTCATTCAATCACTATGGGACTGCTGGAGAAGGCCGAGCATGTGCACTGCACTCGGACAGGAGACAAAATTGCCCCATTGTGTACCATGCATGGTAGAGAGAAAGGCAGGGGGTCTCAATGGCTGCACCACCACCAATCTAGACATGTTATCACCTTTCCTGTGGATAGGTAATAGGTTCTTGTATCTAAAATATCCCTTTGACTTTTATATCCTCAACATTTTATATCTGGCCACCATGGATTGTCCAAACAAGCAGAAAACACAGCAGAAAGAGTGAAGTACAGTGATCTCTTTTTTCTGGGTAAAGAAAACTGCCGAGGCTAAAATGTCTTGGCCGCATTTTGAGAGTCAATGCCCGTCCCACTCCTCAGTAAGGCTCATTCATATATAACAACAAGCCCCCAAAAATCAGGTAAAATCTAGCAAAACATACACATATCCTGTATGTGGTAAGAGTATGGACGTTCTACACTGTACATTATCCCTATCGGGGACAGAGCGGACCACACTACTACCACAGTGACAGAAATACTAGGTATATAGTTCCCGGAGGGAGACTGGCCAGAAGGAGGCTTTGATAAGCATGTGAGCGTGGGGGGTGTAACGCAGGAGGGGGTATGAGAAGGCTGCTAACAGTTGTTGGTGTCTTTTTTGGCCTAATTAAAAATAAAACAGAAGCCAGACAAGGACTCCGCACATGGCCAGAGACTGAAGAGAGGAGCGTTTGAGGAAGCAAAAGCAGCAAACAAGGTGGGAAAACAAGAAAAGGCAATGGCCTACAGTTTCTAGTGAGGTTGTGCCAGAAGTCAGGTGCAAGGAGCGCCTCTGTTTTAGCACAACCACTTTAGAAAATTTTTTATTATTCATCGGCACTGAATGGAGATGTGCGCTCCTCACCAGATAATTCTCTGAAGAGTCAAGAAAAGGAGTGTGGATTTGGAGAGTCTACAAACGTGACAGATTATTGGCCAGTTTTGGGGCACAAAATCATTGCTTAAATCAAGCCCCAAACCATGCACCGCTGTGATAAACTTGGTGCTTCTTATGACTGGGAATCCATGTTTACGCCATGTACCCATCAGTGGTAAATGTGTCCCCTCTATATCACCATATAGACAGATCAGATATGCACCCACCATCCCCCAGCTTACATGTGCTTCTGAAGACAATGAAGCCTGACCAGAATACCACTCTGACCTAGCCCTAGAGCAGTAACAACCCCTATACACATATGTACATGTTCAGACGATCAGGCTGCACTCGGGTGAGGAAAAGGTAATAAAATGCTGAGTTCACAAGAGGAGCATGGTGTTGCAGGGACAGAATGGCAGAGTTTGGCAGTAGACCATGCGAGCATCTGACGGTGGGAATCCCCTGTTATGCCAAAGGCACATCAGTGACGCCATCCACTAAATGAATGGAGGGAGGGGTGAATGAATGACAAAAATAATTAGCAGTCGTTTCCATTAACCCGCATCCAGCTCCTCCTGCACTCAGCATTGCCCCACAATATGTGACATGATCGTACATTGCAGAACATCCCCCACTGTTAGACATGGAGAATATGTGGCTTGCTGCTGGTTGTTGTATGGTAAAACCTTCGATTTTATAATTAAAGCAAAGCATGGAGCAAAAATGATAAAGTGAGCAAGCAATGGCAACCTAGCATGGAGGGACCCTGAGAGCGACTGCCTCCTCCATTAATTCAGCAGCAGTAGAGCGAGAACCATCAAATGGCCTCTTCTGTACTGACGGAGTTTATGAATGGGATAAACAATCACTGAACATGAAGGCACGGATCGACGACCGCAGCATACAAATCAGTCACACTCACCGTAGGGTGGGTGGGTGGGTGGTGTATGACGAAAATCAGCTATTCCACCCTATGTAGGAGATCATCTTTGTGAGGCGCAGGAGCAGATTGATTTCAGCAATGATTCAGAAGCCGGATTATTTTCTCCCAAAATGCCTCAGATGTCACCCCCTCCCTTCTCGCGTTCGCGCTCCTCGTGAATGGAGTGCTATGGACTCTGGCTGCCTTTCCTTTGCCAAGATAATTGCTCTGACAAGCTGCTCTGAAGCAGGGCAGAGCCCAGCTGTTCCCATCCGCTGTCACACTGAGAGTTCTGCCAATAGTCGCGCACACAGCCACCCACACACGCTCGCGCTCCTGCTCATTCAAAACACTCTTTAATGGAACAACCTCCGCAGCTGCTTAAAGACCAAGAGTACCTTGTGGAAGACTGGAAAAACAGAACACTGTGGGCTGGAAGCCCTGATATGACCACGGCCATCATACAAAGCCAATAAGAGCATCAATAAAACAAAGCACACATATAAAAGACAGGTTACCAGCCCCAGCAACGCACAAGTCTTCACCGGAGGTAAACTGGCAATGATATCCCAATACAGATTACATCCACGTCCCAATAGAACGGTAAATACTAGATTTATTGATCAGACCCTGAAAACTTATTGACATGCATTAATGAACGTATCCATTGATAACCACCTGGTGTTGTGTGCATGAGCGTGCACATTGCTACCTACTGAGCCAAGTGCTGGTGGACACCAGCTCAACCCTCCTTTCCCAATATACACTCCGTGACAGTGTAACTGCAACCCCAAGAAGGAAAAGTCGTGGAAATATGGAAACCACAGGATGGATAGACATGTTAATGATGATTATTAGTGGTTGCACTTGGACAAGTAATTCATCAAGATCCTCTACTGGGAGATCTTTGCCATTGCCAACCAATAATATTCAGAAGTGCTCGATGGGAGACAGGTCCAGAGACGCTGCAAATCATGGTAGCATGTTTGGGCCATGTAGGCTGCTCACAGTAGCACAAGAAACATTAGTCCTGGCGCGCCATGTTGAAAAACAGCTCCTGGGACACTCAGGAGAAATGGATGTACTACCAATTCACTGACCTAATCATTGTAATGCCAAGCTATAGGCCCCGTCACACATAGCGAGATCGCTAGCGAGATCGCTGCTGTCACAAGTTTTGTGACGCAACAGCGACCTCAGTAGCGATCTCGCTATGTGTGACACGTACCAGCGACCCGGCCCCTGCTGCGAGATCGCTGGTCGTGTCGGAATGGCCTGGACCTTTTTTTGGTCGTTGAGGTCCCGCTGACATCGCTGAATCGGTGTGTGTGACACCGATCCAGCGATGTCTTCACTGGTAACCAGGGTAAACATCGGGTTACTAAGCGCAGGGCCGCGCTTAGTAACCCGATGTTTACCCTGGTTACCAGCGTAAATGTGAAAAAAAACAAACAGTACATACTCACCATCTGATGTCCGTCAGGTCCCTTGCCGTCTGCTTCCTGCTCTGACTGAGTGCCGCCGTACAGTGAGAGCACAGCACAGCAGTGACGTCACCGCTGCGCTCTGCTCTCACTGTACGGCGGCACTCAGTCAGAGCAGGAAGCAGACGGCAAGGGACCTGACGGACATCAGATGGTGAGTATGTACTGTTTGTTTTTTTTTGGTAACCAGGGTAAACATCAGGTTACTAAGTGCGGCCCTGCGCTTAGTAACCCGATGTTTACCCTGGTTACCCAGGTGCTGCAGGGGGACTTCGGCATCGTTGAAGACAGTTTCAACGATGCCGAAGTCGTTCCCCTGATCGTTGGTCGCTGGAGAGAGCTGTCTGTGTGACAGCTCCCCAGCGACCACACAGCGACTTACCAACGATCACGGCCAGGTCGTATCGTGGTCGTGATGGTTGGTAAATCGCTATGTGTGACGGGGCCTTTAGTTTACCTGGAATGATAAGAATTCGGCTACAGTACATTATGCCAACCCTCACCATAATCCTGGGAGGACTGGTGACATTCCCACATTAAGGGCTCTTTATGGCAGGGGTGAGGAATCTTTTTTTCTGCCAAGGGCCATTTGGATATTTATACCATCCTTCGGGGGCCATACAAACTCCGCCTGGCTCTGGCCGTGGTTTCAGGACGTAATCTTTCATTGCATGCCCTTCAGTGTTCAGTAGTGAACACCGTGTGTGTGCTAACAGAGCAAGAAGAAATTAGTGAGCTGGTGGCAATCAAAATACAGCTCCCTGCCCAAGAATGCGGTCCCTGAGAATCTGCTCGCGGGGGCCTGATAAAAGGTCAGCGAGGACTGAAAATGGCCCTGTGGCCTGAGGTTCCCCACCACTGCTTTATGGTGTTGCCAAAGAGTCTCCAGACTAATTTCTGGCAATCAAAGAATTCAAGACAAAAGCAGGACTCATTGCTGAAGAGGATAGACCTCCATTCCAGCCTTTACTCGCTCTGCACTATTGAGCCTTTGAGATCATCGGTGGTGTGAGGTCAATGGAATATCTGTAGTCAGCCGTCTAGCTCTTAACCCAAAATTGTGCAAAGATCTTCTGAATGCTTGTGTAGACAGTGTTTGACACGTCAGATTTGGTATGGGACATCGGATTTTACTTGCAGAACAGAATGGATCACTACGTGCCATTCTTCTAATCTGAAAACACAGGTGAGCAGAGGTTTGCCCGCTCACCTCTTTCTGCTATTCCAGTTCAACGTCATTCTCGCAACTATTGGGAAATTCAACTGGAAACAGTGCGGACAAGTCGGCCTATGAGTGTAGTGATCTCAGAGTGATAAACCAAAGTCTCTTCGCTCAAGGATTCTGTCCCTTTCAGTTTGCCACAAGTGACGATAACTGGCACGTCGATGAACAGGAGGCATTGCACAATCATCCCACAAGGTTTCATGCGGCTAAAAAAGCGGCTTTAAATCTAGCTTTTACGCTCCTCCCACATGCCATAGATTGGAACTCGATGTTTGAAAATGTGATCGTTTGCAGATCTTGGAAACAACGGATACTTCCTCAATTTGCATAACCTTACAGCTAGTCCTACTTGATATTGCAATTTCAATGTTAGGGAGTGTATATATTATATCTGCAGGGGAACTTAAAGGGAACCTGTCAGCAGGATTGTGCTCAGTAACCTACAGACAGTGTCAGGTTGGCGCTGTTATACTGATGAAAACAATAGTGGCCTGTGGCGGTTGTGAGAGAGAGAGAGAGAGAGAGAGAGAGAGAGAGAGAGAGAGAGAGAGAGAGAGAGAGAGAGAGAGAGAGAGAGAGAGAGAGAGAGAGAGAGAGAGAGAGAGAGAGACTGATGAATACTTAATCAGAGCATCACATGAAGACCAACCCCCCCCCCCCCCACATGCCGCCTTGGGGCGCGAGCATATCAACTCAAAACGGATAAAGATAAAAAAGCAACCACAAGACGGATTTTATCAACCAAGGTATCATTTTAATCAGTATAACAGCGCCAATCTGACAGTGTCTGTAGGTTACTCAGCACAACCTGCCGACAGGTTCTAATAGGGAATAGATTAATAACTGTCAGAGGGTGGAGAAGACAGACTGGCAGTTACCGTATGTGCAGTAGGAGGGAGTCAAAGACATACACTGCATACGAAGGGTTTTTAAAAAGAACAATATAGCGCACAAAACAGAAGTGGTGCAGAGGGGAAAACAGAAGGGTTGAAAGAATATAAATGTATGTTTGTGGATTGGAAACAATGCAAAGTAGTTTAATATAGCAGCTAATAGCTTTTAGAGATTATTTTTTTTAAATTAACTGTTTTAAAAAGAGTTCTTCTTCGGAGCTTCTAAAATATTATGTTTGAAAAAGAAACATGCCATAAAATACACGGTGTTAAACAAAAAAAAATGCCTACAAGAGACAACTGGGCGGAATTAATGGCCCCATTTTCTACTTTCAGGCTTTCCAACAGATAGACAAAAAATGCACCATATTTTTCACAGTGGCTCCTGTGGACTCAAATTTGGAGCATCTTTACACTGTGTGCAGAATTATTAGGCAAGTTGTATTTTGATCACATGATACTTTTTATACATGTCCTACTCCAAGCTGTTCAGGCTTGAGAGCCAACTACCAATTAAGTAAATCAGGTGATGTGCATCTCTGTAATGAGGAGGGGTGTTGTCTAATGACATCAAAACCCTATATAAGGTGTGCTTAATTATTAGGCAACTTCCTTTCCTTTGGCAAAATGGGTCAGAATAGAGATTTGAGGGGCTCTGAAAAGTCCAAAATTGTGAGATGTCTTGCAGAGGGATGCAGCAGTCTTGAAATTGCCAAACTTTTGAAGCGTGATCACCGAACAATCAAGCGTTTCATGGCAAATAGCCAACAGGGTCGCAAGAAGCGTGTTGGGCAAAAAAGGCGCAAAATAACTGCCCATGAATTGAGGAAAATCAAGCGTGAAGCTGCCAAGATGCCATTTGCCACCAGTTTTGCCATATTTCAGAGCTGCAACATTACTGGTGTAACAAAAATCACAAGGTGTGCGATACTCAGGGACATGGCAAGGTAAGGAAGGCTGAAAAACGAACAACTTTGAACAAGAAAGATAAGATATTTCTTGGCCCAGTCTTGACGTTTTATCTTAAGACTGACTTTTCAAAGGTTTTATGGACTGATGAAATGAGAGTGACTCTTGATGGGCCAGAGGCTGGATCAGTAAAGGGCAGAGAGCTCCACTCCGACTCAGACGCCAGCAAGGTGGAGGTGGGGTACTGGTATGGGCTGGTATCATCAAATATGAACTTGTGGGACCTTTTCGGGTTGAGGATGGAGTGAAGCTAAACTCCCAGACCTACTGCCAGTTTCTGGAAGACAACTTCTTCAAGAGTGGTACAGGAAGAAGTCGGTATCGTCCAAGAAAAACATGATTTTCATGCAGGACAATGCTCCATCACATGCCTCCAACTACTCCACAGCGTGGCTGGCCAGTAAACGTCTCAAAGAAGAAAAAATAATGACATAGCCCCCTTGTTCACCTGATCTGAACCCCATAGAGAACCTGTGGTCCCTCATAAAATGTGAGATCTACAGGGAGGGAAAACAGTACACCTCTCGGAACAGTGTATGGGAGGTTGTGGTGGCTGCTGCACGCCATGTTGATCGTAAACAGATCAAGCAACTGACAGAATCAATGGATGGAAGGCTGCTGAGTGTCATCATAAAGAAAGGGGGCTATATTGGTCACTAATTTTTGGGGGTTTTGTTTTTGCATGTCAGAAATGTATATTTCTAAATTTTGTGTAGTTATATTGATTTAACTGGTGAAAATAAACAAGTGAGATGGGAATATATTTGGTTTTTATTAAGTTGCCTAATAATTCTGCACAGTAATAATTACCTGCACAAACAGATATCCTCTTAAGATAGTCAAATCTAAAAAAAAACAAAACACTCCAACGTCCAAAAATATTAACCCCTTCATGACCTTGGGATTTTCCGTTTTCCCGTGTTCGTTTTTCGCCCCCTCTCCTTCCCAGAGCCATAACTTTTTTTTTATTTTTCTATCAATATGGCCATGTCAGGGCTTATTTTTTGCAAAATGAGTTGTACTTTTGAACGTGTCGAGTACTATGTCTAGTACTATGTCGAGTACTAGAAAACGGGAAAAAAATTCCAAGTGCGGTGAAATTGCAAAAAAGTGCAATCCCACACTTGTTTTTTGTCTGCCTTTTTTACTAGGTTCACTAAATGCTAAAACTGCCATTATGATTCTCCAGGTCATTACGAGTTCATAGACACCAAACATGTTTAGGTTCTCTTTTATCTAAGTGGTGAAAAAAATTCCAAACTTTGCTAAAAAAAAAAAAAAAAAAAAAAGAAAAAAAAATTGTGCCATTTTCTGATGCCCGTAGCGTCTCCATTTTTCGTGATCTGGGGTCTGTTGAGGGCTTACTTTTTGCGTTCCAAGCTGACGTTTTTATTGATGCCACTCTTGTGCAGATACGTTCTTTTGATCGCCCGTTATTGCATTTTAATGCAATGTCGCAGCGACCAAAAAAAAGTAATTCTGGCATTTTTTTCTCGCTACGCCGTTTAGCGATCAGGTTAATCCTTTTTTTTATTGATAGATCGGGGAATTCTGACAGCGGCGATACTAAATATCTGTAGGTTTGATTTTTTTTTTGTAGTCTTATTTTGAATGGGGCGAAAGGGGGGTGATTTAAACTTATGTTTTTTTATTTTTTTAGCTTTTTTTTTTTTTTGCCATGCTTCAATAGCCTCCATGGGAGGCTAGGAGCTGGCACAACTGGATCGGCTCAGCTACATAGTAGGCGTTCATCAGATCGCTCCTATGTAGCTGAATTGCTGGCTTGCTATGAGTGCCGTCCACAGGGTGGCACTCATAGCAATCCGGCATCAGTAACCATAGGTCTCAAGGACCTCTATAGTTACTATGCAGACGCATCGCTGACCCCCGATCATGTGACGGGGTCGGCGATGCGCTCATTTCCAGCCCGATGGCCGTAAGCGGCAGTTAAATGCCGCTGTCAGCGTTTGACAGCGGCATTTAACTAGTTAATAGCGGCGGGTGAATCGCGATTTCACCCGCCGCTATTGTGGGCACATGTCATGTTCAAAACAGCTGACATGTCCCGGCTTTGATGTGGGCTCACCGCCGAAGCCCGCATCAAAGCGGGGGTTCTGACCTCGGATGTACTATCCCGTCCAAGGTCAGAAAGGTTAAGTTTTGATATTTATGAGTCTTTTGGGTTGATTGAGAACATAGTTGTTGATCAATAATAAAAATAATCCTCTAAAATACAACTTGCCTAATAATTCTGCACACTGTGCAGTTAGTTATTGCACTTCTGGTGTGAAAACTTATCAATTAGTGACTTTTTGATTTGCAACAAATTCAATCAATTTGCATATTTAAAAGTTTTCTTCTGTTAAGTTTTCTGATTTTATGTATGCTAGGTTTTTATTGCAATTTTCAAGCCATCTTCTGAAAAATGCAACTTTTTGAACTAAAAAAAAGTTTCAAAATGGGACAAAAAAAGAAGTTTCATTTTGTCCAAAATTCATGAAACACAGAAGCCATTTTGAAGAATCGCACAAAAAGCGGCAACAAAAATCACAAGACAAAAAAAAATAAAAAAATAATGATACAGTCTTTGAGTTTGTCTGTTTTTTCCTCCCAGAGACATAACTTTTTTTTACACTAACATAAACCTAGGAAAGCTTGATTTTGTTCCCAGGATGAGCTGTAGAGTTTTGATTAACACCATTCATTTTACCATATTGTATACTGAGAAATGGGAGACAAAAAAAATGAGGTGCAATGGTGTGAAAAAAAAATGCAATTCTGTCACTTTTTTCAGTTTTGTTTTCAAGGCATTAAATCTGTGGTAAAAATAACCTGGTAACATGATTCTACAAGACATTCCATTTCAATGTTCATGCTTTTTTTTTTTTTTTGATACTTCAGTGACTTAAAAGTGGTTAGCCAGGCATAAGCATTTAAAGGGAACCCATCACAAGAAAAAAAAAATGCTATTTACCCCCACATCTGCAGGTTATCTGCAGGTTAATAGTATTAACCTACCCGGCGCCCGCACATAGCCAAATGCTGAAGGGTGAAAATGAAGTATAAGCTCCCTGGCAAAGTTCCGGTTTCAGCCATAGGGGCGTCACACTAACGGGTTCAGTCACCGCTCTGAGTATGCAGAGTGGTGGCTGTAACCGCGCCCCCGGCCCTGACTGACAGCCGGCCCTAATGCAGGGATAGTGTCAGTCAGGAGCGGGGGAGCGGTTACAGCGCTGTCGCTCTTATTCTCAGAGCTGTGACTGATCCCACGCTGGCACCGCCCCTATGACTGATCCCGTGCCGCCCCTATGACTAAACCGAATGCTGACGGGGAGAATAAAGTTAATTTTGTGCCCACAGCGTTCAGCTCAGTACAAGCGTGGGGTAGGTTAGTAATGCTATTAACATGGAGATTAATCCCATATCAGCAGGTTGTGTTTCTTTCTTGTGTCAGGTTCCCTTTAATGACCCATCTACAGGATAGGTCATCAATATCAGATTGGCGGGAGTGCAACCTCCAGCATTCCCAATAATCTGCATTTTTTTTGTTCTTCAATACTGCAGTAGCTGCCAACAGCCACCACACTTGAATGGAGCAAACTATACCACAATATTTTGTCATAGGGCAGGAATGGGTTAAATAATAGATGGGTAAAAACAAAAAAAAACTACGTACAACTTTTCCACCAAAAAATGATGCATTTTCCACTAAAATAGAGGCACGCAGTACCGAATCCCAAAAAGAATAAAGTTGAATCTTTCCCATTTACATCTCTTCCTGCAGCCACTCAGTATTCAGCCAGTGAATGTTTGCTCGGGAGGAATAGTAAAGGATGCGGCCCCTCAGTGGACGCTGATTGGCTGCAGCAGTCATATGACACAACAACGTCATGTGACCTGCCGTGGGTAGCAGTCCCGTAATCGAGGATATAGATAGCACCTCTGAGGGAGGAGAGTAAGCGATTGTTTTGAATTTTTATGGGGCGCTATAATGTGGAGTGGCCCAGATCCATGTGGGGCTTTTGCCTGGTAGCGTGGGTGTTGCGGGTCAGCCAGGCTGCTCCCCGCGCTGGCATGGTGTCGTCACAGCACTAGTGGCTCCAGCACAGTGCTACACCACTCACCAAGAGCCTCGCACTGACTTCTCAGTGTTTAAAGTGGTAATCAAGAACCCCGTGTTAGGTTTTGAAAATTTAGCTTCGTAATAGAAGATCAATGTATAATATTCGGGAGAGCGGTCCTTGCCTTTCTACAGTTATAGCATAGGAGTATATGCTCTCACAATAAAGTATATATTCTGTGCACCAATAATCTATAAAATGGGGAAGAAGATATGCAAAAACCAGTTATGCCAATGACCTGCTGCGTCTTCAGAGCAGAACCAGCAGCACATGGGGAGCAACCAGTGTCAGCCACATTAGAGTAACTGCACTTGTGCTCTAGCAGTAAATTTAGCATCGCAAAGGGCTATATCCATGCGGAATATCTGCAGCAAGAACTGGATGTCAAATCTGCAGCGTCAGTCAGTTTATAGAATCTCATCCACCACGTCAGTGCTGTAATCCACAGCGGATCTCCGTCCAGATAATCCGGATGCAAAGTCTGCAGCCAATGAGCCACGTGTGCATGTTCCCATGGACACATCCATCACACTTCAGCCTTTGCATTGACGTGACAAACAGGGGATTTAAAATGCGCCCCATAGGTCAGTTTACACTTCAGATTTTCTCTACAATATAATGAGAGGTTACTGTAATGTGCACATGATTTTGGACACTATGATCGTACTCCCAATTGTATTCTTCCCAGATCGTGTACCCTTAAGGGGGCTGTCTGGTCAGATCTATTCAATAAAGGACTGGTGGGGGTCCAATCAGCTGTTGTAAACTCTGGCGCCCGGATGTAAACACATTGAATGGAGGGATAGCCCTAAGCTCCATCCAAAGTGTGGGGGCCACAGCTCTGTGGTTATATATGGCTGCCTCCAAAGCTTATGACAGCCGATTGGCGGAGGTGCCGTGTATTGGCCCACACAGATCACATAACGATGACCAAATCTGAGGAGAGGTCACCAAGATCTTCTGGACAATGTAAGGAAATCAACCAGTCAATATCCATCAGCCCTAAGAAGCTGATTAAAACCTACACATGGCACTAGAGGGCCGGTTCAGCGCATCTCCGGGGCCACATAGTCCCTCTTCTACTGTCTATAAGCGTCCCAGTATTAAGAACAGCAGATGCTAAAACTCTGCATCCACCATGTGCCCAAAGGGAACATTCAGGCATCTTCAGATCCTGATGTAAGACAGCGAAATCTAAATGATCCTTCTATTATTTACTGCAGATGGATGCCTTCCCAGAATCCCCCGCTACGATACAAGCCCCCACATTGCAGGACATGAACCAAATCTGTCAAGGGCTGGAGGCGAGCACGTGGCCCCCCAATAAGAATGGAAAATTATCAATCCTCTGCGCTCTGAACCGTGATAAATAATTCAAAAAAGAAAAAAAATCTCTATAGGTACAGAGAAAAGCCTAAGAATAGCAAAAGGGATTCAGTCTGAGGAAGATGGGTCCCAGAAGAGTATTTTGGGGTGACTGAAGATCCTTGTGTTTTTCCAAAGGGTATCTAAAAAGCTCAGTGTTAAGCCATCATACATCACCATGGTTACACGCTGCGAGAAAATCTCAGGAATGGAAGAGGAGCCTAGGTAAAGGAGCTAAACAATACACATGCAAAATGACAGGAATAACAGCTTCCAGGGGGACAGACACTTCTGCAGATTCTTCACCTTCTCTCTTTATTTCTTATTTTTAGCCCAGAACCGATCGCCTCGTCAGGCTGCTGCCACCTTCTGATTAACAACCTAAATCCCTGTGTCTGCTCTTCTCGAAAGCCTCCGGAGAAAAATTAATTATTCTATCACTTATCTATAAAAGGAAACCACCCCCTTGTCCTCGTGATTTGCCTCGCTCGCCATCGCTTACCCCTGGATCATAGGATTCACTTCATCTGCCATGTTCCAATTCTCCTGGCCCTCAACCGCAGGCACAAATGTGCCATTATTATGGGAATGTATCACACCTCAAAAGGAAAATATAAATATATAGAAAATACATTATCACACGAGCGACAGACGAACTGTAGTCTCCCAATTTCACAGCAGGTAGAACAGGTAGATTTAACGGCTTTATGGCCAGATCACTATCAATTTTCAGATCCATTGTGTAATTTAGAGCCGATTACCATAGAATGAATGTCGTGCACAAATGATGGAGAATATGGATTTCGGACATGATGCAAGGAAATAGCCATGAGATAAAAGACATTCAAATGATGTATTTTAGGCACAAACAACAGAACTGTACATAGGAAGATGTGCTGATGACTGATGGGGGGATACTGTAGCACGTTACCTTCCTATTGATGGCTAGAGCTGGGTAATTATCATATGTGTGAGTAAGACTGCAGGCAACTACCCTCATCATTTCTAGACGATGATGTCAATTCTATACAAAAAAACAATGGAATCTACTCCCCCCCCCCCCCCCCAATCAAGAATCTCGGCACTTGTCCACGGACTATGCATTGTCATCACCATGCGTACTTTTCGCCAAACCTAAGGAGCACCCATAAAGCCATTGACCAGCCATGGACCAGTGTGTCCGTGCCGCAGACATGACTGTGCCTGGTTTCCTGTTGGTCACATACGGTCCGAACCCAACAGTAGAGGACAGTGCTGACGCTTTCCATTAGCACTGTCTAAGTGCATGGAGCAGTCAGGTCCAAGTGGAAACCGTCACACTCAACAGCATATGCCCAACTCTTTATTCTGAAGCTGGAATTGAAGCTGCAAGGAAATAAAATGGAATATTCATGTTTTTTTTCTTCTCTTTAGCTCTGGCCATCCATACTGACCATCCAGTCACTTGTGTTCTACTTTCAGAGGGATAAGGAGAAAATGATGCTGGTGGAGAAGGCAATCTTATCTCTTAAGATCAGGCATACTTACATCAAATACATCCTTTCTTCGCTCCCGAAAGAGGCGTTAGTACACCTTTCCTATACACAAAGACCAGCAAGTTCTGATTTTTTTTTTTGCCAACACAGGTCTTCCTATAATACATGTTTGACAAGTTTTGTGTATCCAGGCTGCTGCGGTCTTCACTAAATCATGTATTAGCACTGCTTCACTGCTGTACCGATTTCCCCTTTAGCAGCCAATAAAGAGATTCTTTTGCTTGTGCTGATAAACAGTGACGAGTATGTGATTTCCTCTGGGTAATACATGCTGGATATATTTTGTGTGCATCCAAGATGTTACCATCATCACTAGCTCTTATGTATCAGCACAGCTTCATTCCAGAAATGATTTTTCCTCCTACAGGCCACGTGGTATCTCTTCTTGTGCACCAGAGGAATAAGTGATTTCTCATCCATTCCCTGCAGAGCCTGCTATGCTGTTCTCTCTCTCTACATTCATAACGCCTTGTATTTCAATCTGCAGCCTATGTCATCAGCTCTCCTTGAAAATCAGGATGATTGTTCCCCATCCACTCTGTGATCTGCCATTTACAGCAGTGTAAGCCTGCACAGTGAAGTAATGTGCTGTCACATCAATATTTGTTCAGGAGGATACCCAATCACTTGCTTGATGTTGGATACAGAGATATACATTTCTGCTTAGCCTTTTGGGTATGTTCACATGCCTGTATTATATGAACTGTATTACGGCCATAAATGATCCCAACCATGGGTATCCTGACCCTAATTAACAGTCTGATACAAAAGTTGTGTGTAAAACAGGCATGTAAGTTAACAAAAAATATATAAAAAAGCACTACAAAGTTGGATTCTTTTTTATTTTCTCTTTTACATTTCTTGTGTATTTTTGGATCCCAATTGATATTTTTTGCAGTCAAAGCATGCCCTAGATGAGTGTTTTTTTTTGTTTTTGTTTTTTTTTTTAATTGTAGGATGGATTACATTCTTTTTAATCTGATTTGACATATTGGGTCAGAAAAATTAAACCAAGTAAAAGTCACGGTCATACTCCACAGAAGTGCATGTAGTGTATAGTGTGATGTGCTGCCGGCAGCTCGTGGTCAGTGAGAGGGGGAGCGTGGTCAGACCCGCTGCCTGCTCATATTAGAAGAGGCAGATCCCGCAGACGCTTCTTGTTTATGCCGCATTCTACCAAGTGTTTATACCAAATTACCCGCTTAACCAATTTTTCTTCGGTGTGTTCCAAGGCAGGTACATCTGCGATACGGACTGACCCAGTTCTAGCACATAGATGACACTCTACCGTATGATAATTGCAAAGCTCTTAAAAATAGTTTGGCTGCTATTTCGCTAGTTCGCATCTCCAAGATTTTTTAGACATCAGCTCAGCATGGATTCACAGATTTAGAATGAAGGTGAAGAAAAGGACAAGAAATACATTTTCTGGGGGTGGGAAGTGTTCAGCCGTTTCCGGTCTTTGAAGTTATTTTATAGGAAATGTTCGGAAATGAAAGACCAGTTACAAGCTGGCAATTTTTCACTCTTATTTCATTCCCAGTGGTCCTGTTTAATGGAAATATAAATATATTTACCAACTTCTGGCTTGTTAACACACCACATTTTGGCCGTGGAATTTTATGGAAGGTAAAAAAAAAAAAAAAAAAAAAAACAGCTGCCCTTTAGGCTGTGTGCACACGTTCAGGATTTTTCTTCACGGTTTTTCACTATAAAAGCGCGATAAAACCACGAAAAAAACGCATACATTAAGCATCCTATTAGAATGCAATAAGCATTTTTTGTGCACATGCTGCGTTTTATTCCGCAGTGGAATTGCATTCCGGGAAAAAAACGCAGCATGTTCATTCAATCCCCGCGATTCCGCACACACAGGAATGCATTGATCCTATTACTTTCCGCATGGGGCTATGCCCACCATGTGGGGAAGCGGATCATGTGTGGTTGGTACCCAGGGTGGAGGAGAGGAGACTTTCCTCCAGGCCCTGGGAACCATATAAAGACTCTCCTCCAGGATGCTTTGTGGCAATGATCTGTGATGACGTGGGTCTCGCGAGACCGCTACATCATCTGGGGTCATTGCCGCGAGGCATTACTGGGAACAGGAGCATTGCGAGGAGAGGGAAGGCTGTGGGGGCCGCTGGAAGGTCAGAATATCACGATTTATTTATTTTATTATTTTTAACATTAGATCTTTTTACTATTGATGCTGCATAGGCAATTCCGGACATGTGCACATAGCCTTACAGTACCAACACAGTGAATGAGACTGTTGAAGTCTCAAGCTGCTTATTTTTCCGTGCAGATTTGTGCCAAGGTGTTTTTTCAGATCTGAACCAGGTCAGTTCTTCTTCTGTCAGTTTTTCCAACATTTTTCACTCACTGCAAGGTGAAAAAAACTAAAGTAATAAAGGTGACTGTTTTATGCAGCATTTTGCTGTTTTTTTGTTTTATGCAGAAAAATGTACTGCAAATACTTAAAACATGTGCACATACAGTCATGGCCAAAAGTATTGACACCCCTGCAATTCTGTCAGATAATACTCAGTTTCTTCCTGAAAATGATTGCAAACACAAATTATCTGGTATTATTATCTTCATTTAATTTGTCTTAAATTAAAAAAACACAAAAAGAATTGTTCTAAAGCCAAATTGGATATAATTCCACACCAAACAAAAAAGGGGTGGACAAAAGTATTGGCACTGTTCGAAAAATCATGTGATGCTTCTCAAATTTGTGTAATTAACAGCACCTGTAACTTACCTGTGGCACCTAACAGGTGTTGGCAATAACTAAATCACACTTGCAGCCAGTTGACATGGATTAAAGTTGACTCAACCTCTGTCCTGTGTCCTTGTGTGTACCACATTGAGCATGGAGAAAAGAAAGAAGACCAAAGAACTGTCTGAGGACTTGAGAAACCAAATTGTGAGGAAGCATGAGCAATCTCAAGGCTACAAGTCCATCTCAAAAGACCTGAATGTTCCTGTGTCTACCGTGCGCAGTGTCATCAAGAAGTTTAAAGCCCATGGCACTGAGGCTAACCTCCCTAGATGTGGACAGAAAAGAAAAATTGACAAGAGATTTCAACGCAAGATTGTGCGGATGTTGGATAAAGAATCTCGACTAACATCCAAACAAGTTCAAGCTGCCCTGCAGTCCGAGGGTACAACAGTGTCAACCCGTACTATCCGTCAGCGTCTGAATGAAAAGGGACTGTATGGTAGGAGACCCAGGAAGACCCCACTTCTTACCCCGATACATAAAAAAGCCAGGCTGGAGTTTGCCAAAACTTACCTGAAAAAGCCTAAAACGTTTTGGAAGAATGTTCTCTGGTCAGATGAGACAAAAGTAGAGCTTTTTGGGCAAAGAAAACATAGAATTTACAGGAGAAAAAAAGAGGCATTCAAAGAAAAGAACACGGTCCCTACAGTCAAATATGGCAGAGGTTCCCTGATGTTTTGGGGTTGCTTTGCTGCCTCTGGCACTGGACTGCTTGATCGTGTGCATGGCATTATGAAGTCTGAAGACTACCAACAAATTTTGCAGCATAATGTAGGGCCCAGTGTGAGAAAGCTGGGTCTCCCTCAGAGGTCATGGGTCTTCCAGCAGGACAATGACCCAAAATACACTTCAAAAAGCACTAGAAAATGGTTTGAGAGAAAGCACTGGAGACTTCTAAGGTGGCCAGCAATGAGTCCAGACCTGAATCCCATAGAACACCTGTGGAGAGATCTAAAAATGGCAGTTTGGAGAAGGCACCCTTCAAATATCAGGGACCTGGAGCAGTTTGCCACAGAAGAATGGTCTAAAATTACCTGCAGATCATTGTAAGAAACTCATTGATGGTTACCGGAAGCGATTGGTCGCAGTTATTTTGGATAAAGGTTGTGCAACCAAGTATTAGGCTGAGGGTGCCAATACTTTTGTCTGGCCCATTTTTGGAGTTTTGTGTGAAATGATCAATGTTTTGCTTTTTGCTTCATTCTCTTTTGTGTTTTTTCATTTAAGACAAATTAAATGAAGATAATACCAAAGAATTTGGGTTTGCAATCATTTTCAGGAAGAAACTGAGTATTATCTGACAGAATTGCATGGGTGTGAATACTTTTGGCCATGACTGTACCTTGAAGTGATACGGGCCTTTTTCTTTAGTGTCAATTTTTACGGCCTTGACCAATAGGATGCAGCTAATATGGTAATTATGCAGAGGAGCCAAAAGACTCGCCCCCCAGATAATCATGTGGGCCACGCCCTTTGTAAAGCCCATAAAAATCAGAACTAAAAAGGCCCATATGTCTGGAATTATACTGAGGGGGCAAAAAAAATGAAAACTCAAGAGGGCCATGGGAATAACATGAAAGCAAAAACTGGCCACTTTTGACCAGGTGGCGGGTCCTTTTTAAGCGGATAACCCTAAGCAAACAGCTGGCTATAGCACAGAAAGCTATAGCCTAGAACACAGGTCTCAAACTCCAGTCCTCAAGGGCCACAAACAGGTCATGTTTTCAGGATTTCCTTGTATTGCACAGGTGATCATTTCATCACCTGCACAGAATGATTCCAGCACCTTGTGCAATGCAAACAAAATCTTGAAAACACGCATGGTCTGAGGCCCTCGAGGAATGCAGTTTGAGACCCCTGGCCTAGAAGTGAATTCCCTTAGGTTGATTGGATTATTACACTGCGGTTATGAAGGTGAATGACTGTCCATCATATTCAATGTCTTGAGCCTACCTGAATGTAAGCTTTGCCTGCTCCTTGAGGCGAGTCGCAAACAGAAGATCCCCCTCTATGACATCAATATGCCCCTAAAGGACATATGGATATGCTTTATATCAATACAGTTTAACAATGCAGACATAATAAACATGCCTAAGCAGAGGACTTGATTTAGTTTTTGCTAACTGATCATGTAGGGAGGGGGTGAGGATACACATATTTTTTTTTTTTTTTTTTAAGTTTTAAAAATCCCAAACATGAATCTCTTTTTGACACGGACCAGTGAATCTGCCTACATGAAGGAGATTGAAAAACCATGAAGAATTTGTCCATGCTGTGCAAGTGAAGTGAATGGTGGCAGCTATGCGGATTATGCTAAATTGCAGAATTCATTGTCTTATTTATGCAAGTTTTCCTAGACGATTCTCTTATTATGGCACTGCTAACAATATTCACCTGCAGATGTGACTGTTGCAGTGAAGAGATGCAGGCATTCGGTGACATTTCGGCACTATCACACGTGGGGTTCACAGTCACTACACCAAATATTTTACAGCTCTACAATCATCTTACGGAAAGTGTAAAATACATGGGAAGATGGGGGAATTTATGTCCGTTTGTAAGTATGTATTTATCTATCACAGTTCAGACATGGCTCTGGGTTACCTTCCAAGAGCTCCTGCTCCACACGCTGACTCCTGTCAGTCATCTCTCCTCCAGGGAAACTGCTGAACCGGGATCACCAACTTGGCTGGCAGGCACATATCAGTTAGTCCAGATCCTCAGACGGGCTGTAGCTCCCCCAATGCAGTGCTCTTGCAGACTGCCTCCACTCCTTCCCATGTGCTCTTCAGGAATCCTACTCCCAGGACTTCCAACCCAGGTTGTGCTATTCAGGAAGCCTACTCCCAGGACTTCCAACACAGGTAGTGCTATTCAGGAAGCCTACTCCCAGGACTTCCAACACAGGCCACTCAGTGCTCTATTCAGGACGTCCGTCCCCACCTCAGACCGTCCAATACACAAGTCTCTAAATGCGCTGAACAGGGATCCGATTATACTCCCAGGATCTCCCAACACACCAGTCTTCCAGATCCACGGCCTCTCAGTACGCTGTTCAGGGATCCGATCCTACTCCCAGGATCTCCCAACAGACAAGCCGTCCAGGAGCTACACACTCTCCATTACAGAGAGCACAGAGCCCATTACAGACTCCATTGCAGGTCCATACACAGGAACCACCACCGACCATGTGTGTCAGGACTCTGAACGTTTTTTTAACCTTTTTTGCACTACTGCCCTTTTCCAAGATGGCGTCTTTGGTCTCATGTGCACTGTGTCTTCCTGCTATAAAACTCCACCCCAGCCTTCAGTCTGTGCTAGAGTATTCTGCCTTGCATCCCTGCTCCTGTAAACCTGTGGGGTGATCCTGCTACTCTGCTCTGAGCTGCATACACCAGTTTCCAGTAATCCTCCTTCATCTGCTGCTCGTGTTTACTTCCATCTGCATTTGCTGGACATGTAAGCTGTTGCTGCTCTGCAAGAACTTGAGATTATTACCCAGGCCTCCCTGGTTGAGCTAAGATATTATTTGAACTGCCTTATAAGCATATCTATCTGTGTTTTTGACTATGCAAGGACTTATTCGTGTCTAAGTATCCTCAACAATAATTGTGCTTCATAGACTTTCTGCGTGATTGCATTTTCCTCTGAAGTTTCCTAGACTGCTAAGCTGCATTTAATATTTACACCAAGTGTTGTCGACTTGAGTTTCTCTCTGCACCTGTTTGAATCACTGTGTGATAATATAGACTTTACCACTTATAAAACTGTGTCCTGTAGTTGTCTTGTTCCACGCAAAGAGTCTCCTGAGTTATCCCCTATAATTATTACAATGTGACCCCACCATGGTCACATTATGTAGTTGTAACCACTCCCATAGATGGGAGGTGTGTGTGGCTAGTTCGACCCACCCAGCTCTCATAACTAGCCCTGTAAGCCTCCCTTGACTAATATACAAACACTTGTGGGACTACAGGTCCCAGAACACCATTACTTCAGGCTTACAGCGCAGACTCCCTCTGTGACACATATTGGCCATATACAGTTCTGCCAGTCACTGTTTCACCATCATTATAACCACAAATATGCCTTAATGCATATCCCGAGGAGCACACACAGCGCCCCCCAGGCTGTTAACAGGGGTCACTGCACCACAAGTGTTTGCAAGCTGTTTGTAATTTTAACCATTTAATATGATGAGAATTTGTTAATATAGACCCCACAGAACAAGCAAAAAGTGAACTGAATATTTGCAACAGAGTTGCACACACCAGGTCTCTTCTTTGAGAAACCGATGCTTAGTTATTCAAGTCCCTTAAAAGAAGCTGTTGGCATGATGGAGCTAAATTTAGTAGGGAGAAGTTGTAAAGCAGAATATTTTTTTTTTTTATAATAAAGCCACTATTAATCTGGATATTTTTTATACAGAAAATCTCAAACTCAGAACACCCCCACTCTAAAAATAGAAAGCATCAAGAGGGATCATTTTCAAAGATCTAAATCACCATTATCTGTGCTCTTAATGCAAAATTAAATACCGTATATACTCGAGTCTAAGCCGAGATTTTCAGCCCACTTTTTTGGGCTGAAAGTGACCCTCTCGGCTTATACTCGAGTCAGTGTCGGTGTGGGGTCGGCGGGTGAGGGGGAGCGGCGGCTGTGATATACTTACCTGCTCCTGGCGCGGTCCCTGCATGTCCCATGGTCTCCGGGCAGCGCTTCCTGTGTTCAGCGGTCACGTGGTACCGCTCATTAAAGTAATGAATATGCACGCATATTCATTACTCTAATGAGCGGTACGTGACCGCTGAACACAGGAAGATGCCGCCGGCTCACGGAGACCATCTGACAGTGAGACGCTGCTAGGGACCGCGCCAGGAGCAGGTGAGTATATCGGGGGAGGTGAGCATTGCGCGATAGTCACCTTCCTCGTTCCATCGCTGCGCGCTTCTCTGTCTTCCCGTCCTCTTGCAGTGACTGTGCAGGTCAGAAGGCGCGATGACGCGATTAGTGTGCGCGCCGCCCTCTGCCTGAACAGTCAGTGCCGAGGATGGAAGACAGAGCAGCGCGCAGCGATGGAACGTGGAAGGTGACTATCGCAAGTGTCGGGGGCCTGAGCGAAGAGAGGCGAGTATGTGATTTTTTTTTATTTTAATCGCAGCAACAGCAAATGGGGCAAATGTATGGAGCATCTTATGGGGCATATATGAGGAGCATCTTATGGGGCATAATGTGTGGAGCATCTCATGGGGCCCCTAATGTGTGGAGCATCTCATGGGGCCACAATGTATGGAGCATCTCATGGGGCCACAATGTATGGAGCATCTCATGGGGCCACAATGTATGGAGCATCTCATGGGGCCACAGTGTATGGAGCATCTCATGGGGCCACAATGTATGGAGCATCTCATGGGGCCACAATGTATGGAGCATCTCATGGGGCCACAATGTATGGAGCATCTCATGGGGCCACAATGTATGGAGCATCTCATGGGGCCACAATGTATGGAGCATCTCATGGGGCCACAATGTATGGAGCATCTCATGGGGCCACAATGTATGGAGCATCTCATGGGGCCACAATGTATGGAGCATCTCATGGGGCCCCTAATGTGTGGAGCATCTCATGGGGCCACAATGTATGGAGCATCTCATGGGGCCCCTAATGTGTGGAGCATCTCATGGGGCCACAATGTATGGAGCATCTCATGGGGCCATAATGTGTGGAGCATCTTATGGGGCCATCAACCTTTATGCAGCATTGTATGGGGCAAATGTTTCTATGGAGCATCTTATGGGGCCATTATTAACCTTTGTGCAGCATTATATGGGGTATATTTTGATATGGATCATCTTATGGGGCCCATCATGAACTGTATGGAGCATTATATGGGGCTCCTGATTCAATATGGATATTCAAAAACACAACCTACTGATGTCTCAATTAATTTTACTTTTATTGGTATCTATTTTTATTTTTTACATTAACCGGTAGCTGCTGCATTTCCCACCCTAGGCTTATACTCGAGTCAATAGGTTGTCCCAGTTTTTTGTGGCAAAATTAGGGGGGTCGGCATATTTACCTCGTTTCGGTGCGTCTCAGTCATCAGCGTCCTCTGGCTGTGACGCTCAGGTCAGAGGGCGCGGTGACGTAGTCAGTGCGCGCCCTCGGCTGAACGTCAGTGCTGAAGACGGAGCCGCACGAGGAGCAGGTAAATATTGAAAGTGCCGGGGGTCCTGAGCAAAGAGAGGTGAGTATGATTTTTTTTTTTTTTATGGCAGCAAAAGCATATGGGGCAGTGACTGTACGGAGCATCTGTATGGGGCCATAACGATTGTGCAGCACTATAAGGGGCAAGTGTCTGTACGGAGCATCTGTATGGGGCCATAACGATTGTGCAGCACTATAAGGGGGAGCATCTTATGGGGCCATAACATATGTGCAGCACTATAAGGGGCAGTGACTGTACGGAGCATCTTATGGGGTCATAACGCTTGTGCAGCATTATAAGGGGCAGTGACTGTACGGAGCATCTTATGGGGCCATAACGCTTGTGCAGCACTATATGGGGTAAGTGACTGTACGGAGCATCTTATGGGGCTATAACGCTTGTGCAGCACTATATGGGGCAAGTGACTGTATGGATGATCTTATGGGGCCATAACGTTTGTGCAGCATTATATGGGGCAAGTGTCTGTATGGAGCATGTTATGGGGCCCTTATTACCCTTTATGCAGGATTATATGGGGCATATTTTAATATGGAGCATCTAATGGGGCCCATCAAACTTTATGGAGCATTATATGGGCCTCCTGATTCAATATGGATTCAAAAACACTTAACCTACTGATGTCTCAATTTTACTTTTATTGGTATCTATTTTTAACTTTTGAAATTTACCGGTAGCTGCTGCATTTTCCACCCTAGGCTTATACTCGAGTCATTAAGTTTTCCCATTTTTTTGTGGCAAAATTAGGGGGGTCGGCTTATACTCGGGTCGGCTTATACTCAAGTATATACGGTATATGGAAAGACCTAGTCAATGACCTGAATAGAGCCGGGACCACAGTCTTAAACATTACCGTTAGTAACACACCACGCAGTCATGACTAAAAATCATCCAACAAGATCCCCCCTGCACGCGCCAGCACATGTCCG